>NC_046184.1:76048343-76673343 GCF_011004875.1 Balearica regulorum gibbericeps
ATAACATTTTTTGTCTTTCTCTATGAAAACTAAGATCCTAGTGGAGTGGATCCTCTAAGATCTCGATTTTTGGGAGAAATCAGATATTGCAAGATTTATGGTGTAAAACTGACTTTCCAGCAGAATCTGTAAGCCTGACTGGTACATCAGAGTTGTAAACTGGCTTAAACATGTTGCAGATACTTAATAACGGAGAGGGGCAATTCAGCTCTTGCACAGGACAGTATTTCTACATTATTGCTGCTGTTGTATGATTTAGCCACACCTAAGTTTGCTTCAGACTCGTTGACTTGGATCGTGGCACCACTGGCCTGGGCAACGTGGGGTGGTATGTGTGCTACCCCATCCGCTGCTTATCCTGTTGCCTAAGAAAGTTTTGTAGCCCCTTGGTTTGGTTAAACTGCTCTGGCTACCTGAACCAGGTGGTTTATAGGTGTGTTCACTCTGTACTACTGCAACTGGATTGTAAACTTTATTGTGCTGCTCTTAAAAGTTACCTTATTCTCCATTTTAGTGCATTATAGCCCTGTCTACTGAAGGCAGCCTACTGTTAGTAAGGTCAGTAATTTATATTACAAAAATGCAGTTTATTGCTGTATCTAATGAAACAGGCATTTTGCATTGTTCTACGTAATAATAAAAAACCCCGTTTCACATTTAGCAGATCATCTGTAGCAAGTAAAATCAGTCTCAGTAACCTTGTTATCCCACAGAAATCTAGGTAGGTTTGTAGCAGCTGCAATTCTGTCCCCAGTTGGGCATCAAACGTGCATTGATGCAAGTATGTCTTAAGTTTCTGAATGCTAAGATTTTTCTTCATTTCATGAGCTGTATCTTCCTCTGTTTTAAAGCCAGTACTCTCTGCTCATCTTGCTGATGGGGCCATGAGTGATGGGTGGGATATTTCCCCTTCCTACATATGCATAAAGGCTTGGCTGCAGGATGGAGAGTTCCTAGGTGTTTCTCTCTTACTAGAAAAAAAGTAGAAAGAAGTTACCTTTTCCTCTGCCACCTCTTTTCTTCCCAGTTTCCTTCCTTTTCCTGCTGCAGAAGAAGGGTAAGACAGTAGGATCAGGACCAGGTTTGTTTCATGCTCTGTTCCTGCAGAGATCACAGCTCTGGCTTGATGCTGACCTGTTGCTTGCCTCCACCTTGCTGGTGAAAACCCTCCTACCCTTCAGTATCACTCGTGTCCTATGACCATATTATCCGTGTAGCCCTCCAGCCCACCGCAGCATTGTTCCCATTCCCCTAGCACTGATATCTTTCTCTTGTGAGCTCCTCTGAGCCCCAGGCACAGCTCAGCCCCTACTCCACTGAATTTTGTAGCTTTGGGTGATGCTGGAGGCCAAAGGACACCAGGGTATGAAAATATCTTTCTGCAAGGGATGGTGACGAGGTGTCAATCTGACAAGAGGAGGAGAGGTTGATATGGGATGGAGAAGACAACACCTCTTTCCTGAAGAACTGGACTTTCATGAAGGAGGAGTGGGCAGCAAAAGAGCTAGTTTCTGTGTCCTAGCTGCAAAGTAGCCTTTGTGCTGAGAAGCAAGGCTGACCCAAGGATAGGGAGGACACATGGCTCCCCAGCTGAGCAAGGGCGAGCATTAGGCAGCAATGAGGACAGCATATATGGCTCCTTGAAGTTGCACTGTAATAATATGGTGGGGGTTTTTTTTGGGGGGGGAGGAAGGGGAGAGGATTTGTTCACTTGCTGCTCATCAGTGCAGCATTCAAAAGAGAAGAGAAGGACCCTTTCGTCCAGCTGAGAGCGCATGGTTTTTATCCTTTGTCTCTTGTCTCTTAGTGTTTAAACAAAGCAAGACAAAATCAAATGTGCTCTGCCCCCTGGCTGGGGGTGGGGGGGGAAAGCTTTGCTTACTCCAGTGTAACCAAAATCCGTGGTTATCATACTTGGGGCTGTGTTGTCCTAGGGACTGGAGGCTGTGTCCTGGAAAGGGATATCAGGGACAGAAGCTGGTCAAGAGGAAGCGTGAGACAGGCAGTGCTGGGTGAGCCCCTTCTGTGGAGGCAGCATTTTGGGGCTGCCCTGGGAAAAAGACAGGGCTGTAGTTGCCTCTTCTTCACCCCTGGCTTGAATGAGCAGCTCTGGAGCTCGGACAGCGAATGCAAGCCATCCCCTGGAAGAAAGGGAGGATGTTCCTGAGGTAAGGGAGAAGAGCATCCCGACAGCGCTGCACTCCCTGGGCGAGAGGTGTCTCCTTGTTCTGCAGCTGAGTGGGGCATCGCTCTGTAGGACCCTCGTCTGTGGCTGCTCTGGCTGGCAATGGGATAGCATGCACAGCAGTTGTCAAAACACAGATGACTACGTTCACTTTTGCTTTGTCATTGATGTGAACAAACGTGCAAGTTTCAGGATGTTTTGCACGTGAACTACTTCAGCCTTTTCAAAGCTCAGAACTAATTCAGAATTTGAAGTCTGTGTTTTGAAAGGCACAGTGCCTACATCTGATATTCCAAGAATCTCAAAGGTAGACGGTCCATTTTTAATAGTGATTAAGGTCACGTGCTGCCTAAAGCAGGTTTTCTAGATGTAGACTCTCTCCAATTCACAAGTATGCTACCTAAATACAAGCTGTTGGGTAAGCTCCAGCATGAGCTATTGACAAACAGCTTTAGTTTAGGAGAAAAGAAAATGCTAAAGTCCACATTTTTGACGTGAGCAAGACAAAGCCAGAGTGAAAATTGGCCTACAGTTTCTTGTTTTCACTTCCCCCCCCCCCCCCATTTTTCTCTTTAAAATTCGGTCCCATCCTATTACATGAGAAAAAAAAATTACTCAACCATGTTGAATTTTGCCCTGCTTGAATTTTAAATTGCTAAGAAGAAAGAGGTGGCGAATCATGCTGTATCAGGGGATTGTTGATGTATCAGTGGTGCAACGGTTGTACTGCCAACCTCAAGTTCTCAGATATAACTAGTCTTTAAAAAACTGAAGGATCCTTACATACAAGGCATGTACTTCAGATAATCACACTCTGCTTTTACATATTCCTCTTGGAAAAATAAATCTTAAGAAAACAAAACCAGAGGCAGACAGATAGTAAGGATGTAATGCTGGGACTTTATATAAAATTTTTCCCCGTGTTACAGTTGATGCTGCAGTATTACTAAGTATTGTTTTTTCTATTGTTCTTCACAAATAGTTGGTACTTAAACATATGAAAATAGTGTTCAAGCTAAATATATTTTATTTACTTGCTGGGCTTTTGGTGGTAGGTGCCCTCTACTTTTGCTTTATGTAGTGACAACACTGAAACTGTGGATCTAGAAACTCCTAGACCTGAAGGTCCAAAATCCAAAGCTGAACCCTTTCAAATTTGAAAGTTTGTGAATTTGGTCTTTGGATCCAGCCCATTAAAAGAAAGAGGCACAAGCTATGAAATTGGATCTAAACGTGGGTCTGTGCTTGGGATTTGATGGTTTTTAAGGTATTTTGAAGAACTACCTTTTGGACTCTTACCCAACAGTGCCTCTTTTGTTTTGTAGCCTGTGTGGCCACAGCGTGTCAGTAACATGTTGCTGGGGAATGTGAGGCATTTCCTTGCTTGCGTTAGCAGTCCCGGAGCAAGGAATCAATATTTTGTTTTTCTAATCAGTGGACCTAAGCAAAACATGTGAGAAAATAACATTGATTTCTCAAACTCTCTAAGGTGAGTAGTTGAAAGCATTTACTAAATAGTTAACCAGTATAATGTGAACAGTCTAAAATGAAGTATATCTGTGGGGTTTTTGTGCAAATCTCCATTTGACCTTGGATTGCTTGTGTGTTAAGAGTGAAACTGAGTCTGAAGAATGTTTGCAAACAGATATTTGTATTACACAGCTGCCTTGCAGGTAAGGTGCTGCTGCTCTGGCTACCTCCATGTCATCCAGTGTCATCCAGCCATCACAGAGCTCACTTGTGCATCATGAAACAATATAACCTGTCACCTGCTGTGTTTTTTAAATTCCTTTTAATTACAATAAAAAAGAGCTGCTGGAGAATAGGGTGGCAAAGATAAGCAACCAGAATGATTCCAGTACTGCAGATCAAACTAAGTGGTCTGTTTTGTAATTGGCTATGAATCTAAGCCATAAACCTTGACTTGGAGACTTTGGGTATTTGCTGTGTATACCTCTCTGTCAAAGTATCTAAAGGATGCTTATTTTGCCAAGGCTTAACTTTTACATCATGATTAATGTGCTTAACAAATTTTAAGGCAAGATGCAGAAAACAGCTAAGCTGGTTGGTAATAAAAGTTGTGCGATTTGAGGTAAGTTTTTCTCTGCTATAAACAATCATAGCTTGGAAGGACTTTTGTACTTTATGCTCTTAAAATACTGTTAAGTCTTTTCTATGGCTTGATACCTTTTATCTCAAAGACATTTCTTGCGTACTATGGGATAGGCTTTCAGCCTCAGTGTGCTTCTATTCATTTTTATCAATTAAAGAAAATAAATAATGTTTGTTGTATAACAAAGAAATAATGAAATTCAGGGAACAAAGAAAGGATCTAGACTTAGGGAACAAAGGGAGCTTTGTTGCTTTTTTCTGTAGTCCTGCGTAATACGAGAACAGTACTGCTTTGATGTCATTGACTAGAGTTCAGCAGATTCAAGAAGAAATTTTTCTATATATATAAAAATAAATAATATTATCAGTTTAAGTAAGTCCTTGCCAACATTTGGGTTGTTTTTTATTCATAACAACATTTATCCTTTTTGCACGGTTGAGCGTTGGGCTCTTGGAGGGTGCTGAGCCTGCAGGCTGGCGGGGCCCTGAGCCTGGCCCTGCTGGTGCTAAACAACAGAGCAATATATTCAAGAAGCATCCATTTTCTTTTTTTAGTTTCTTCTTTCAGGCCTGGAAAATCTGAAATGGAGTCTTTTTTTATGTTAAAAGAAATGTTAATGACTCCTAGTGTAAATTAGCTGAATATATTCATTATTAAGTGTTAAAATACTACTGACTGGTAGCACTATAGTTGAGTATGTTCAAAACATCCCATGAGAAACTGTGCCACAGATTTAGACTGAATTCATTTCAAGCCCATTTTATTTGTGATTGAAATGTATTTTGCAAATAAGTCTCTGTGTGTTCGTGTTTCTCTTCTGGCCAGGCAGGAAAAGCACAAATAGATGTGATAATGTGTCTGAAATGGCATTTATCTTCATGAAATAGAGCTTTACCTTATAAAATTAATTGCTAAGGATGTGTTGTTTCAGTGTTGTGAGGCGAGAGAGACGAATCCAGAAGATGCTTCAGACCTCTCGCAGTTGTCTCAGACATGTAGGACCGAGAATGCAGGGGCATTAATTTTTGACAACAAGGTGAAATTTGGGGTCTTACTTTTACTGTGGAACAGGTTCTCTCCCTCCACCTTCCCCATAAGAGATGACTGCAATTTGTAGGCTTTTTCATTGTCTTTTTGTGGTAGACTGCTCTGGGGTCACAGCCTGCTATTGGGGGGTCCTTTTTTTTTTTTTTACTCTCTACAGGTCTCAGAAACAAACTCTAATCAAGATTTTTCATTCCTGTGTATCAACATTTCCTGATTTAAGGAGTGTTATGGAGGAATGGGAGAGCTGGGAAACTCAAGTCATCCATCTTACTGCATCATATCATAAAAATAATCTGTAGCTGATGCTTTCTTTCCAAACGCTGTGCGTTTGCAGAGCACGTGCATGAAGAGGAAGGTGAGTGGGATGGAAGGCCAGCCCTTGCCCTTCCCTGGAGAGGTTGCACGTGGGGCACGGTATGTCCTTTTGGCCTTTGGACCTGCTAGCAGGCAGCTCCTTCTCCTTAGCTTTGCAAACCTCTGGGTTTTAAAGTGTGGTGTGTTTTGCAGGTGGAGGTCCAGAATGAGACCACCTCAAAACAAAAATGAAAAAAAAAAAAAAAAGACTGGAAGATGTTTCCCCTAGATGCCTGCTTGCATGTTGTTTGATCTAAGGAAGAGAGAGCCTCTGGGTGGGGAAACTATCATTTCCTACATATGTAAAATGTTTAAGCACTTTTTTTTTTTTTTTAAAGCCTGACATCTTAATTAAATATCTGATTTTGAAATTCATATTCAGGCAGCTTTCCTGTTTGCATCCAGCAGACTGCAGTTCCCATTCACAAAGCCCCTTGTTTTTTTCTAGCTTTCCTTGGATTTATTTGCAGGGCAGTGTTTTGTTTTCTCTGTAAGCCGTTTGGAATACATCTTCACTAGCACTGTAGCCGGAGGGTTTGTATGTCATTCAAAAATAAAAATAAAAAATCTCCACCTACTGAAAAGTGAACAGCATAGCCCTAGCAACCGGCTGATGTGTTCGAACCAGAGGAAGGGACATTAAGCAAGTAAGACCAAATAACATCTCCGAAACGGCCAGGGATGCAGTAGAAATGCCAGCTTGTGATAAGATTAATTGTAACTGATAGTGGACATAGCTGCATTTGTATTTTATTTTAATTTTTTTAATGGTGGATTGTAAATACAGCCTTGATGAAGTGGTGCTTGTTCTTGCCGGCATGAGCGGGGTATTCAGCTGGGAGCCCTGGAAAGGGGATCTGCTTCTGTAAAAACAGCCCCCCCACCCCATCTTGCACTGATTGTCTATGTATTGAAGCTATAAGGAAGGTAAGTCATCATTTTCTTGCAAAGCAAGGGAAAACTTACTTTAAATGGTCTGTCCGACAGGATACTGTCAGTACTTTCCTCCCAGGTGTGTTCTCAATGGCATTATGCCAGGGGTGGTTTTTGTGCGTCTGCCTCTCCATCTCTTGTGTGGACCTTGGTTTCTCGTTCATCTGCCGTGTCATTGATCCATGTGTGTTAAAATGGTGATTTTTTTTCTTCTTTTCTGAATGAAAGGATTTTAAACTGCCTGACATCATCTGAAATATTAGCTATTCCTTATTTTCCTAAAGAGCTCCCTTGCGCTGCTTCAAGATGGATTTTCATTTGTGTTACCTGACTGCGTGGTTTTCCTTAGTGGTTGCCAACAAAAAAACCACAACTGAAGCCTTAAGTTTTCTCCTAGATTTTATTTCTATGAGACTGAAGCCATAAAAAGCAAAACAAAGGAAGGAACATACTTATTGGGAAAGGTATGCTGTGTTAGTGGTCAGCCCAGGCTTCTCTCACAGTTTGTGAAGTCAGAGGCAGTCTCGGTGCCCTTCAGCGGGCGCAGGGATTATCCTCTGGTGTTTTCAGTGTTGTCCTTCTACTTGTAATCCACAAAGGCTGCTGATTTATGACTTCTGTCTAATAACTGTGTTTCTCTGACTCCCTGTGCACTTCCCCTTTCCACCCCCTTCCTCCTGTGGTTTTTTTGTCTTTTCTTGTTTCATGCAGTTTGATTCTTTGGTCTGCTGGTGTACCAGGTCTTTGATTTCTTCCCTGCCACTCCGTTCTCCACGTGCTGGTGATGGCATGCAAAGAATAAAAGTGATTCTATACCCTTACTGGGGAAGGATGCCTCCAATAGTATTTTTCTATCACAGTGGTTTTACTTCCTGACTGCTAGATGCGATGCGCTGTGCTGTGCTGGGAAGGTGGCCAGAGCAGGATGTGCTGTTCCAGGCTAGTTTTCAATGACCGCTTTTAGGACCAAATAACCAGGGAACTGGGATTTTGTCGCGTCATCTCCAGCTGTTTGGTTTGGGGCTTTTTTGTTCTTTTTATTTCACCTCTCCAAGTTTCTCAGCTGTAGGTTTGGTCAGGCTGCTAACAGATGCTCCATGAGTCGTGGAAGGTTTTTTGGAGATCAATGTGTTTGCACGGTCTTGGTTAACTAAATTTTATCTTAAAATTTCTCACTGCTGCTCTCAGCAGCACAGCTCTCTTCGCAGTGGCAGTGGAGGAAACTGTGCAGACTGATGTCTCTCTTTCCTTGGAGGTAGGACCTGGTAACACTGGGGTAAATGCTGGAGGTCTCCTGGATGCTGTTGATACCACTATCTGCCACTGTTGCTCCCTTCAGTAGAGCTGTCTTAGGGTTTTTTGATAACCATGGACAAATTCCTTGTTTAGGAAAAGCAAGGAGTGCTTTTTTTGGAAACATGAGGAGTGATTGTGCCTGGGAGAAGTGCAGGGATGGTGATTTTTCTGTGCCTATGAGCCATGGCTTTATTGTACAAATGTAAATCTTCCTTGTCCCCAATTAATGTCTCTCTGAGACAGAAGGTGAGGATCAAGGTGTGCCCTGTGAACAAAAGTTATTAGGGAGCGCTCTGTTCCTTAGGACATTTTTTGCCTGCAGCTTGGCTTTGCCTAGGCGGCCTCCTCAGTACTGTATGTAATGCTTGATCATGAGCTGTGCTGAGCTCAACGATGGCCAAGGTGGGAAGGCACCTCTGGAGATCACCAGCCCAGCTCCTGCCCGAAGCAAGGTTGCCCAGGGCAGGCTGCACCGGGCGGTCAGTCTGTGAGTAGTTCCAAGGACGGAGACCTCAAATGTACAACTCTTTCAGTGCTTGTCACCCTCACAGTAAAAAAGCTTTTGATTTCTTTTTATGCTGAAGTGGAATTTCCTTTGTTTTAATGCATGCCCATTGCATCTTGTCATGTCACTGGGCACTACTAAGAGTCTTCTCCATCTTCTTTACTCACCCCATCAGGTGTTTATGCATACTGGGAAGATCATAGCACTCTTGATTCCCGAACATTAACTGGCTCTTGCGGGTTCGTGGATGCTTTGCATTGTTGGTCCTTTTCCACTGAGAGCTGTGAGGAATCAGCATTTTGCCTGGGGCAGCAGCAGGCCTGGGATTTCTCTGTGTGCTCTTTGCCTTCAGAGGGAAATCCAGCGCAGATGCCCGTGTTTACTAGACTTCAACAGGACCTGGTTATCCAAGCCAGGATATCCCAAAGGGGAAAGGACAAGACTGTCTTCAGAATTGTCCAAGTGTATGTGTTTGCGAAAGCTGAGTTTTCTGCTTGTTTTTGTCAGGTGTAGAGGCACCGAACCAAGTATCTTGAAGGATCTGCATATTATGGCAGGTACTGTAGTGTTTGAAGTTTACTATTTATATTGGGTTTAAATTCGGGGACTTCGTTCTTGAAGGTTGGAAGTCTTCGGTTACAGTGCTACTGCATTTTTTAAGATTCACAACACCTTAACTGACAGGTATTTTGACTGTTTAAATTTCTCTTGGCTTTTCTGACTCTGGAAACTAAATAATAAAGCAAGGCATTTGCCAGAAGTGCAGTAGTCTTTGTGCTGTCCTTCAAAAGTTACGTTTGAGTTTGGACCTATTTTATATAATAAAAGTTTTCATGTGGAAAATGAAATGTTTGTTGGCGTTTTAAGGATAGCATTTCAGCAAAGCTATCTGGCAGTCTCCAACAAGAGCCACTTCCCAGCTGGGTCAAACCAGTAAGGTGACTCGTAGGAGGGAAAAATTCAGTTTATAACATGAGTTTTGTTTTGTTTTTTAGTAGACTCTTTTCCAGGACTTATGCCAGAGAAACTGTGAACAACTTTCTTAATTGCTTATGTTGGGGCAAATGTCAGCAGTGGTGCAGCCTAATACAAAAACCAAACGGCAGGGTACGCAAAAGGTTAAAGCGAGTTTTCCTTCCTGGTGTTTGTTTAACTTTGTTCCCTAACTGTATTTATAGCAGAAGTAGTCTCGCGTGTCCTAGATTAAAGCCAGGGCAATCTGGGCTGTTTCAGTTGCTTCTGTGTGCATTGCGCTGGGGTGGAAGGATCGGGTACGCCTCTGACCTTTGCAGCTCCACTTCAGCAAAGTACCTCAGCATGTGCTTAACTTGTAGCCCATCAGAATTTTGGATCTGCTAGTTCACCTCCCTGGGTAGCACGCTGGGAAGGTTCACTCTTCCAGCCTCTGCTGGAAATACTCCTCTGGGGACCACTTCTGGGTATAAAAGTTTGAGGGTAAGCTCAGAGTGCATCATTACGGCATGAATCTGTGCTAATCTCAGAGCAGCGTTGTCGGGGGCATAGTCTGCATACATGCAATATCCAGTGAGTCCTGGGCATTTGAAATACCTTGCCTGTAGGCAAGCGATTGCATGCCCAAGACTTCTGGATTGTCACACATCCAAAAATCTTGGGCAAATGGTCAGACTCTTTTTCTATATGAGCAAATTCTTGGGGAGAAAAAATACAGCAGAGAGACACATCGTTTATTGCCGAGTTGCAGCTTCCTTTTAGCGATAGCAGGCAGAGTAGGCCACAGTCTGACCAACAATAGGAACTGGATCATCAGGTTGATGCTCTGATTCTTTGATGCCAGTTCATGCCTGGTTGTGAAGGCACACCAAGCCTTGTGGTCAGCAAACGGCCCCAGTCTTCCTGATGGTCCAGCGACGGTGGTGTCTAAGTTCAGAGAACAGGCAGTGAAATGAAATTCTCTTTTGCAGATTGAATTGCAGACTCAAGGCTCTGGATCCAACGCACACTATTGGTGTTTTGTTGCTCCTTATGGTGTAGCTGGTGATCGTTCCTGAGAAGAGAGAAGATGATGAGTGATGCAAGTGACATGCTCGCTGCGGCTCTGGAGCAGATGGATGGCATTATAGCAGGTAAACACTTGGGGCAGCTTGTTCATTTGGCTGTTTCGGTCCTCATTTCTCATACCCGGAGAGCAGAGTTTCAGGCTAAGAAGGGAACGTGCTGGTAATTGTGTTTGGTGTCTTCCATTATAGCTTAGTGATTACAAATAAATGGAGTGGAGGGATTGCACAGACTCTCTCACACACAGACACAGCTAAATAGATTGTAGTTTTTCTCCTAGCCTCTATTAAAATGCTGGTCAAAGTGGCTGAGTGGTGGAGTTCAGCTCGTGGACACAGCACCGTGAAAGTCAAGGACAAGGCACGTCTTAAACCAGACTGAGTGTGTTTAAAGAGCTGCTGCCAGGCAGGAAGAGTAAGTTTTCCTAATGCTGTCTACTCTGAACTTCTCTGAACTCTACAGAGTTAAAACAGGAAGTGAATTTTCTTTTTTTCAAAATTGGAATGCTCTGGGTCCAAACATTTGGTTTGGACCTGCCTTGAAATTTGAGGGTTTTTGTAAGTACCTGTAAATTCTAACTGAACCAAGGAGAGGCATCACAAAGTATACAATCTCTGCTTTTAAGTTGAGTCTAGTGAGTTAGAAAATAATATAAGTACACAACATAGAGGACCAAAGCAGCAAGAAGTTAATAGTTTAATCCTATTCCAGCAGAGCTATGCAAACAGCTACCTAAACTGAAAAAATATTCTGCAAGGGTAGCAACAAAGTTACAAAAGTCTTTAATAGTTCCACTTAAAATAATTTCCCTTAGGGAAAAAAATCATCATACAGTGTGTGCTTTGTTTGAACAATGACTTTTCTCTGCAGTTTTCCTAAAAGTATTAAGAACACATAGCAGCAACACATGTAAAGTGGATTCAGTTGGATCATAATGATTTCTAAAAATACATATTAGCTGTGACTTTAGTAATTTCCATAAGTAGATACTGGTATTTGGATCCGATCATGTATCTGTATTTCCAAGAGCCTAAGTTGGTTATGGCAGGATGAAGTTTAGTATAAAAATAAAATATGATGTTGGGATGTTTAAGTCACCACAGACTTCATTTACCCATGTGTCTGAACAGACCTATAAAGTAATATGACAAAGAGATATCAACTCCTATGCTATTGTGGGGATTTTTCTCTCTTTATTTTTTTCAAAGGGAATTAGCAGAATACTTGCATTTTTGTGGCTTGCCGGATGAGAGGAATGAAAGTTTGTGGAAATACATATATGGCATTTCACTGTGGTTTCCAAAACTTGACAGTACAAACGATGTTCTGTCATGAGCACGTCTCATTGTGCTGAGGCATTACAGTATTAAGGTCACAAATCAGTGTGCTGAAATTATAGTTGGAATTAGCTAGGTTGACTTAAATCAACCTTAGTCCTGAATTCATAGTTGCCTTCCTTACTTAATATGTAGCAACTTTTAATGTAGGTCAAATATGCGTACTGTGAGTTTATGCAAATAAGAGATTTTTCTCTTTATTAACATGCAAATATCAGTGCTACAATGTCAAACTGTTGGGTTTAAAATTTATTCTCATGTAGAAGTTATTTGGTCTTTTTATTTTTCTTCATATTTTTCTTTATTCTTTTAAAAACTTTCCAGTGCCTTGGAGCAGCATAACATATTCCTACATGAAAAATGCAGAGCACCGTTTCCTCTGGACACCACCACTGTCTGACTTGGGCCATGCCATCCCTACAGGGTGACGCAAAGCATTAGCAGAGCCTGTTCCCCACCCACAGGACTTTCCGCCTCCAAAACATCCCGGGGAGCAGGATCCCAGCCCGCGCCTTGAACCCGTGGGCACAGTTGTGGCGTACATGTCCTCTGTCGGATCGGCCCACCTCCTTCCTGCTGGAGCTGCTGTCTGCGTAGCACGCCAGCAAGGGCTTACCCTTCTCCAAATTGCTGCGTGTGTGGGCAGAATCCAGCACCAGCGCTGAGTTTTGGTTCAGATAAACACCTGCCGGGAGCCGACACCGCCTAGCATCTCTCAGCCTTGCTGTGTGTCTGACCTGCTTGCCTCCTGCCTGACCCCGTGCGATTTTGCTCCTTCCAGGTTCAAAGGCGCTGGAGTACTCCAATGGCATCTTCGACTGCCAGTCCCCCACTTCCCCCTTCATGGGGGGCCTGCGGGCGCTGCACCTGGTGGAGGACTTGCGGGGCCTGCTGGAGATGATGGAAGCGGATGAGAGAGAGGGGCTGCGCTGCCAGGTCCCGGACTCGACAGCAGAGGCTCTGATCGAATGGCTCCAAAGTCAAATGGTAAGGTCTCGCCTTGTTTCACCCATAATGTGCTTGGTTTGTGTGTTAGCTAGACTGGCTCAGGCAGCGGGGCGGTGTTTTGTGCAGGGCTTTTCACTATTTTAAAGCACATTTCAAAGAACCAAAGGGAAGAGATTTTGCTTTGGGATTGCTGCTCAGAAAAAAGCTGTAGCTCAAATACCCTGTCCAGTCGGTTGGCCTGTGCTTTTTTTTTTTTTTTTTTTTTTTGATGTACCACCATGCCTCATTTTGGGGAGCAAAAAATTTTCAGTAATTGGAGTTTCATGTCAGAGATTTAGGTAAGACATTTTTATGGGAATCAAACACTTAAATGGGCAGAGGGAAAGCTGTTTTCAATATGAACTTTTCACTGAAAAGCATTTTTGGCAGCATATTTTCTACAGGCACCAGTGTTGTTACTGAGCTTCCTTACCTGGTTTATAGCAGAAGTGAGTGGTACAAGCTCAGCATCCCTTTAACCTGGAAATCAAACAAAGTTTTTATTTTCTGTGTTTGTGAATCTAGCAGTTTTTTGCCACCCTTGCTTTAAAAATACACCAAATTGTACCTGATAAGACTGTTCTTTCCCTAACCCTCGATTTAAAAAAAAAAAAAAAAATTGCTCAGGTGGAGGCTACCTGAAGACTACACTGGGAAATAAAATATTGTGCTTATCAGAAGGTGAGTTACATAGCATCATTTTCAAAGGACCCACTGGTTTTGCCTCCAGGTGCCCTGTGACTGGTGACTTCCTAGCAGGGCCAAATAGGGGTCCTTGTGTTCATGGTCTGTGGCAGGGTTTGCATGGGGTGGTGTGGGTGCACACAAGTTTCAGGGAAGCATCAGGACTGAAAGTCAAGATTTACTTCTAGAGGCCATGCTTCAGGATTTAAGTCGGCCTGTAGCTGTAACAATGACAGCAGCAGCAGGTGTGCGTTTCTGCAGATTTTTCCAAATTTGTATTACAGCAGTGTCTGGGTCCTCCTGTCTGACATGCCTGGCGTTGGTCAAGGTAATGCTTTGCTGCTGAAATGGGGATGCCAGATCTGATGAAGGCTGGGTCTGATGCAGGACAGGCCACTGTGGTGGCTCCACGTCGCACCCGACGCATTGCTGCTGTCAGGATGGGAAGCCGCTGTTGTCTTCCTGGGAGAGGCATCACACCCTCCTTTGGAAAGACTTCAGTCACCGTGGGTCCATGGCTGATCTTGCAAAAAAGCATTTTTATCTCAATACACAGAATTATTTTGGTGCTTAGTTGCCGCACGCGATGCCGCAGCCCAGAACAATGGGTGCAGGACTGCGTTTGCCAAACCTGAGGCTGGGGAGCGCAGGCCAGGCATGGAGCTGTGGCTGGTGCTGGGTGGGCTGACGTGCCATCAGGCGGCACGCAGGCCGTGCACAGCGCTGCGGGAAGAGACGGGGACCTGGGCTAGCGCGGCCGGGCTCACTTGTGTAGCTCTTGCAGAACTGTCTGAGGGGAGCGCTTGAGTTTGGTTTTTTTTTTTCCTTCTTTGCTTTGAACTGCTCATTTGCAAGTGTCTGAAACTTAATGAAGTACGTGGGAACTTTTCCACTGCCTCCACTGGGATTTGGATCTCGCCCCCACTGTCAAAGCATGGCAGCCAGCACTGAGATCAGGAGGAGGAGACGGGAGTGACATTTGAGTCAGATCTTTAAAACACCAGAGTTCCTGCTAACATCAGCATTTCCTTCCTCTGTAACATACAGCAGTGAACATCGCTGTAACTAGTCTCTGCTCTGTACGGAGGAGAAATTGAGGGACATAACAGGTTTCGTGCAAGTACAGCCTTTATAAATAAAAAAAGTTCATATGCCAAATAAACAGACTTTGAAAATTAACTTCTCCCCATGGTGTGCACAGACATCAGTAGTCCATGCTTAGCGATGCTGATCCACCACGCATTATTCTGGAGTAAAGGGACCCAGCAGTGTGGTTGGAGGCTGTAGTTGTGTCTGTTGAGATGATTGAGGTGAAGGCCAGTTGTTGCCCCTTGCGGCGGCAAATGTGTGGTTTCGGGATGCCTGGCTGTTAGGATCTGGAACAAGATTGGGTCCTTCAGACCCAAGTGACATTGATCACTGCGTGGCAATGAGGAAGTAATGATTTTCATCATGGCCGTGGGCTGAACCTGGGAGAGGAAGGGCTTTGTTGTGCCATTCAGACTAGTGCCTCCTGAGCACTGGAAAAGATGTGCAGGGGTTGTGTATACAAAAGATTGTAGAAAATAGCTATTGCATATATGCTTCTCCTTCAGTCTGCCTCAAATTATTCCCCTGTACTTCCTGGCATACTTAAAGCTCCTAGTAGGAAAGACAGCATTACAGTTTGTGCTGTGGTACAGGCATGGCATTTGCAGGTGTCACCAGTGTCATTGGTCCCTGTCAGAGCAGGAGGATGTTAGGTGAAGTGCCCACATGATTTGCAGGAAAAGGCTTTCTGCAACCGTGCCCATCCTTACCGAGGAAGGGGACACACCTCCTTGGTTTGAAATCTGTTTAATCCTCCACACATGAAGAAGTTGCATCCACCAGGTTATTCAAAGCTGCTAGAACTGGTGTGTGACATCCCATCCAAAGCTGTAAGCAAGTCTCTTGTGTCTCAGAGGAAAACAAAAATAGTGTTCGCTGCTGCCAAACAGTGTGTCACAAGAGAAAAATCCTCTTCTGGCCCCTGCAGGGAAACCTCTGGTGCCCTGAGAAAAAGGTCTGACAGCAGTCTCCCAAAGTTGCTCGCTTCTGTAAAACGGAGCAGAGCATTCAATTTTGCCATATCAGAATGGGCTGCCCCATGTCCCTGTACTGCTACTTAGTGACTGCTTCCTTTCTGCTCCTCTCGGTGTGTCAGAGAAGTCTATGCAAGCATTCAAAAAGGGCCAAAGAGTTAAAACCCCTCCTGCTGATTTTTTTAACTGGTGGATGCCAGATGGCCACGTGAAACCAGAGCGCACGTACACTGCCCGGACATTTGGCAGAGCTCTTCCAAGAGCAGCCATCAGGTGATCCCTAGAGGGAGTTCAGAGGAGTTGAAAATGCAGATCAGTGCTGCCCAAATAAGCCAGTTTAACTATAACACATCATTTCTAATTTACGTCTACAACTCAAACCCAGTCTCTGTGTTGCTGAAACCCTGCTCGCATCTCCATGTGCAGGTGAATGTTGTGGTTGAACTTACAAATGAAGCCATTTGTTCAAAGTCTGGAAAGGGACCAAGACCTTTTCTAAGCTCAGATGTGTTGGGACTGTGTGCTTTCACTGTGGACCAGACCTGAAATCCATAGCCAGATCATAACTGTTCCAAAGTTTGAGTTTTTTCAGATTTCTCCTGATCAACAGAAATGTGTAATATATTCTGGTGTGTGATTTAATAAAACATGTGGTATAGTCTGTGCAAATGGAGCTTCTGGCTTGAATATAGACAGCAAACGAGTAATTTGTAACATCATCACCAGTAACAAGACCATTTTAAATGAAACTCTGCCTTTTGCAAGACCGAGGCAGCCCTGTTGTGTCCAGCTGGAAGTTGATAGAGCCATCTCTTGAAGAATAATTCTCAGAAAACTTGCTCCCAGTCATGAATGTTGCTCCAGTTTTTCTTCAGTTGAAACAAACAAGAGACAGTCTTCTCTCTGGTTATTATTTTTCTTGACAGTGTTTTTTTGGTGGTGTTTTTTTTGTTTAGTTGTTTGGGGTTTTTTTAATACATCTTATGCAACAACTTTTCCAGAAAAAAGAAACCAACTGTGTCTTGTTGAAAAGGGAGGGTGAAGGGTAGAAGTGGGTGGACAGTCCCTTCCCACACCTCAGCGCCAGCTTCCCCAAGCTCCTGATCTGAACTTGTGTATGCAGGTCCTGTTGTGTGTCTTCTCCTCTTTAAAGGACGTGCTCCTGGAATAAAAGAGCCAGGGTAATACTTTTTCTTTAAAATCCACAGCAAGTGCAACTGTGGTTTTAGCTTTGAAAGTGACTTTGTGAATTTAGATATATATCTCTCTATATTTTTCACTTCAGAAGTGAATTTCTGAAGTTGACTATAAGAACATTAAAGCAAAATAAAATTCATGGCCTCCAAAGGTTTCTCGAAGAACATTTTCAGCTCATCTGAAGATGATAGTTATTTTGAGCTGTGGTACCCATAGTGGCTTGTGCAATCCAGAGTGTTGCTGCTGTGAATAGCGGATCTGTCGTCTCACAGACCAGACTCAGATTTTGACACTTCTTCAACAAGTTGGTTCTTCCAGAGGGTGGCTGGGAATAATGAGAGTTAATATGAGGGGGTATTAGATTTCAGAGAGAAATTTTCCTGGCTGGATAAACATAGCTTGTAATCTTAAAGAGATATGTTGGCCTGTTTGGACAACAGGGTGATTCCCAAGTGGAGGAAGCGGTTTGGTTAGCCAGAAATCATCTCATATTTCTTATTCACAGAAAAATCTTGTCTTCAAACCAAAGTTTGTTGTTTGATTGTCTTAGTGTGGGCGTACAGTGCATTCATTTGGCTCAGCTTCTGCTTATGTTGAGTTTAGCTGTTGAAAGGTCCTATGGTAATGTGTGGCACAGAGGCGTTTACCACCAAACAACTGGTTTGAGATCCCTCTTCAAGTTACAATATGAAAGGAGCCTTGTGATACCGTTTCAGCTTGTCATCATAAACTGCCTCCCGGCAATACTTTTTGTCCATGAGAGATCTACCCCTCAAAGTTCTTGAAACACAGGACGCTGCTTCTTGCTAAAGGTGATCTTCCAGACTGGTGTGTTTTTTAACACTGGAAGATAATACGGGCTCATTTATAGCATGTCTTGGCAAAGCAGCTTCATGCATCGTGGATGAGTTCATCAGCAGTGAGAACAACCTGAGTGGTCCTGCACTGGAGCGCAGGGCACCCCAGATGGCAGACCCATTGAAAATCACCATTCCCAACCCAAAATGCATAAGTCTGGCTTAAAAAACACGGCTTCTGCTCCTCTTCTGCTCTGCTCTTTTGTTTTGTATTATTCAGTATTCATGTTTTTTGAGATTTTTATCTATCAATGGTAGTTGTGAATGTTTCTTTAATGATAAAAGCTGTGGGGTTTGAGAGATAATCACAGGACTCCTGGAGCTAGGTTCTGTGGTCAAAAATACTAAGGATTTGTTATGCTGCTACTGTCACTGGGTAAATTGAAACTTAAACGTGAGGACAGGGTTGGTTGTTATTGTTGCACTTTACGTCATTCTTAAGTATGACATAAACTTGAGGCAAGCCACTCGTGAGACCTGGGACACTTGAGTCAACTTTTTCCTTCCTCTTTTTCTTGGCACCTACAGGTGAATTGCATGTGTTCTTCCAGCTTTTACAATTAATAGCCCATCAAGCCCTCCTGTTTACCTTGTAGTCAGATAAAGGGATCAGAATTGCTCTTTTCTCATGTGTTTTTGGTTGGATGATTTCCACAGGACCGGGAGGGTGCAGAGGAGGGGGTTGCACTGTTCAGCGAGGAGTGAGGCTGGAGATGGCCAGCTGCCACCTGTGTGGGGCTGCCCTTACTCCCAGTCAGGTTTACACAGCTCTGCACCCCCCTGCCCGCATCCTCTTCCACCTTTCTGCCTGGCCTTTGTGTGTTGGGATCCCTGTGAAACACTCAGGTTGGAAGAAGGGCTGATCTTCCCGGGCTTTGATGTGTTAATTCCCCAGAGGAGCTGCTTGCTCCGCCTGAGGAGCGCTGCTGCTTCACGGCTCTGCTTCCCACATCTCCCGCTCTGCTGCCACATTCGCCTCCATCCTTGGTTAGGCAAGGAAACCTGCCGTCACTTAACCTCTCTGTCTCAGTTCAGAGGAGCCCTGACGGTGCTGGGGCTGCAGCTCTCAGCCTCGGCTGCCTGCCACGGTCGCTCGTGTCCTTAAATGCATGAAGATAGTCATGACCAGCATGGAGTATAGCTGGGACATTCACGGACACTGCGTCTGGCTAAATAAGGTAAGGCTATCTGTGTTTGTTCTGGCTCTTGCATTTCTCCGAGTGGCAAGCCATAGCTGGGCAGTACTGGTAGGAAATAAGCATTTCGTCCTTCTCTTGTATCAGACACCAGCTGAGCTGCTGTTGAAGAAACTGAATATTTTGAAACATTTGCATCTTCCCTATTCAACAGCCGTGTTATTTATATTTAGGAAATGTTTCAGGTAAACTCCTCAGAGTGAAGGTCTGTCTTAAGCTAGTTTTCTTTCAGAATTCACTTTTATTGTAGTGAAGCCTTTAAAATACAATGCGGGGGTTTTTGAGTGGGATTGTGGGGTTTTTTTTCCCCTGCTCATTCTGTAAGGAGGAACTAATCTGTAAACTTTAGGAAAAGCTTAGCAGCAGGTCTGCCTGCCTGCTGCCAGAGCATGTGGAGCAGGCTGCAAATATTCAGAGCTATGAGTGGGGAGATGTGAAATGAAGGAGATGCCGGTTTGGGAGGGCAGCGGTGGGCTCCCACACAAACCAGTTTAACACTGGGGCGGATTGCGTTCAGACAGATTTGACCAGTATGAATTTGGGACAGAACTGATATTTACAGAGGGTAAAGCTGTCACAGCTCTATATGATGGGGAAATGGTGGCGAATACTTGGCTGGGAAAAGTGATGTTGGGGTAACTGAGGCTGGAGGAGCCCCCTTGCAAGGGACTCCCTAAAACTGAGTGAACAAACAGAACAGCAGTAGCTGTGCTTAGCTAAGCGTAGGTAATGTGTATTCTAATGATCTGAACAACATAAGCATGTTGATGAGCTCTAATTTAACTCCAGATGGTCAGGAAAGAGATGTCAGGGACGGCTCACTTGCCCAACTGTTGACTGGGCTGTGGTGGTCAAAACAGTCAGTGCAATCTGCCGTACAAGAAAATAATGCAGTGGAGTGGCAGCTCTTTCAATACAAATTCAGTTGCATCTGCAGCAAGAAAAGTGTAATTTGTGCTGCTTATTTTGTCTCAAAAGCAGCAGAGAAGATGAAGGGAAATGAGAGCAGTAGCAGCAGCAGTAGGCTAAAAATTAGTTTTATTTTTGGAAGGAGAATTCAGCATTTGAGAGGAAACAGTTTTGCTTTTTAAATTTTTTTATTAGGAGGTTTAAAACAGCAGCTAGTAGAAATTTTCCTGCACTTTGGAATGCTAACTCACTTCCAGGGAAAATGGATTAAAGACTGAGGAGAGGCAAGCTGTGAAAGTTTGGTGATGCATCTACTTATTACAGGAATAATTCCCCCCAGAGCAGTGTTGATTTTTACACTTACATGACTGCAGACAAAGCATACATATGTGTTTAACAGATTAGCCACAGATTGATCTTGCAGAGTTTTTAAGTGCACTGGGTCTGATCTTATAAGGCGTTTTAAGTAAATGCTTTAACCTCAAACTTCTGTGAAGCCTCAGTGGCATCGTGACAACTGTTCTTTTGTTTTTAGGATTAAGATCGGTGTTGGTAAAGCTGCATTCTCTTCCCATACAGTATTTTGCAATTAATCCCTAAATTGAAAACACACACAAAGTCTAACCACTTAATTGGAGATAGATTTTAAGTTGCTGATGAAAAAGAGCCATCATTACCTTGTTCTTTTCATGTGTTTAATCTCCTCTTTTCCTTCCTCATCTCTCTCGGAAGAAAATCATGCCAGGTATCAACTTTTTACCTTTGAAGACAGCGCAGAGGAGAGATGCGGGAAGGCGTTGTGTGGCCCTTGCCTGCAAGTCCCTGATCTCTGCGCCACTGTAGGAGGTGCTGGGGCTGCTGCTCTGTGAAATTGTGGCCTTTCTGTGTCGTCCTTTCTCCAAGTCTCATGTTTTTCCCCACTGAAACCAAAGCCTGTGGCTTTCTTGCCTTTTCATACCTAAAATGAAGAGTTAGTCCCAGGTATTATGCAGAAGTTAACATTTCAGGCAAAAAGGAAACTACTGTTGGGTTGTACACGACGTTTTCTGGTTTTGATGTACCACAGGAGGTCTGTTTTTTATGCAGATTTTACAAAATATTTCTGGTGACTGCCAGCACTGTCATCTTTGTATTTGGTTTTGTGGGAGAACAACCTTTACTCCAGTCCTGTCTGGGGTTCCCATCGCCTCCTCCTTCTTACTTATGGCAGTGTGCAGCTGCAGCCTGAACTCTCACTCTCTAAGTGCTCCTATTTTAAAACCAAGTACGACGTGCTGAGCAGAACAGGATATTTGTTTGAGGAATGAGAACAGAGTTTAACAACAAAGGTGTCTTGGCAAGATGCTATGCACAATGACTAACATTCTGCTTTAACACCTCATCAGTTTTCACAGCATCATAAAGATATTTTCATTGTAGTGTGAAACCAATACTTACCTGGACATATTTTCTTCACGCGGTCTTTGGTTTTAGTTGATTTGTGTTTGGTTACACTGACTAGAGGTATCAAGAGGTTCAGTGGTTAGGGCCCTGATGCGGTGGCTGGGAGGCAGGGAGTCGAGTCTGTGCTTTGACAAGGGCTTTCATGTTAGCCCTGGCAGGATGGAGGGGCATCTTTGCACCTCAGCTGCGTTCTTGTAATGAGGGATGAATATCACTTTCCTATATCAGATACGCACACTGGATTGATAAATGTGTTGTATATTACAAAATACGGATGCTGTTCTTACGGAGACTGAGTAAGTGCCTGAGATGTACTGGAAGATTTTAAATGAGAAGGGAGCTACAGAATAGCAAAAGTATGCAAAAACCTCAGGTTTGTATTTCACATACAGGTTAAATTACAAAATTTAAAGCATAATCTGCTAGTTGAGCAACTAACAAGTTTATTTTGGAAGCTCTTTGACTTCTTTCACCTAAATTAAAGTGTTACAAAACTGAAGATGTCACTGATCTTGAATGGAAATCCTAAAGTATGAGCTAAATTCTGGTAGAGGTCAGGGAAAAACAGGGCAAACTCAGAAGTTTAGAGTACTTCTGCCTTGGTGCTTAGTGTCTGGATGATCAGAAGGTCTAGTAATTTACTGCTAAATAATTCAGATACAGGGTATCCTTATGATATGAGGCATTAGTACAAATTACAGAAGAGCATCCTTTCTTAGTCTGCCGTAGCTCTAGTGATTTCAGGGGAGATAGTATGGTCACCTTGTAAAAGTCACGCATGTATGCTTGGGAGGCACCTTTGCTACTGCACACTGTTTTAAAAGCTGCCAGGACACAGCCTGATTTCTTGAGAGCGCTAAGGTGAGATCAAATACTTTGTACTCCCTCCCATTTGCTTCATGTCCAGTCTTTTAAGTGGTGCTGGTGGGAGTTTTATTCTTTCAGTTTCAAATGAGGCAGTTTCTCCCGCCACCCAAGGTAACTTAGAAAAAGAGTTTTAGCCAGCAGGTTTCCTGAGGCATCCTCTGCAATCAGGGCAGATGAGCTGCTTGAAAGGGAGATTCAAAGTAGGAGCCCGAGGCTTGCAGCTCCTCAGTGGTGGTGGCCTCTCAAGGCAAAGTTGTGCTGCAGACTCAGTGGGGCACGAGGATCAGTCACGTGGTTTCTTTTCATCGCATATTCAGAAGGAAATCAAGGCCCCTCAACGTCGGTGGGAGTCTCTGTTGAGCGCGCTGGATTTCAGAGCAGCTTCTCAGACTCCTCTAAGCAATTTATGCAACGATGGGAACGAGAATTTATTTTCTGAGCTGAGATCTGATTGTGGCGTCCATCACAAAGTGCTTTGAGACAGCTTTGAATATGAATAGAGTAAAATCCTTCTCGCTGCTCAAGAGCATTGAAGTTGTTATGAAGAAAGAAAGTTGCTGATTCCTCTGAACTCTCTGATAGCATTAACATGTATTCTTGTTTCTCTTTAGCCTCAGGCAGCTTTACAAAGAAATGTGTTTAGAGTGCAGACATTCACCCATACCCAGTAAAATGTGCCTGATGTAAAAGGATGTCTCATACTGTGTGTTTTAGAAAAAATGGTTTGACTTGCAAGAAGCGTAATGCACAATTTGTAGATTGTATGTTGATTTTTTCACTTCCCGAATGTCTTGAGGTATTTGTCTCTTTGCAAGTATGGCTTAGCATAGTACATCATTGAGTACAAATTTGGTTAACAAAATGCTGAATGCACAGTAAGTGAATTTTGCAGAATTGGGTCACCAAAAGGTTCTTCCTTTCTCATCTTTAAGCCTCTGAACAATTTGTGTCCTGAATGGTGGTCTTGTATCCTTTGTTGACAGTTTATTTGATTTGTAACCCTTTGCAGGCTGGAGAATACTTTAAATCTGTTCTTGAACTGTGCAGACTAAAAATACTTAAGTGCGTTGATAACATTGAATGATGCTTATGGTATGATAGCTGACAACACAATATTTGCTGTCTTTTTCAGACTAACGGACACATATCCGGAAGTGGAGATGTATATCAAGAAAGGCTGGCTCGTCTGGAAAATGATAAGGAATCTCTTGTTCTGCAAGTGAGTAGTCACCTAAATTCTTTTTTTCTGCTCTTGCATGTATGTGACAAAACCTCTGAGGATCTATTTGCAGTTGTGTCATCTTAGACAGTGTTGAGAAGGCTTGCTGATACTGGAGAGTTAACCCAGATTAAGGATAGTTGTGAACTTAGATTGCAGGAAAAATCTAAAGGCCTACCTTTCTCTGTATCTGATCTCCTGTTGAGCCTTGGTAGGCGAGCACGTCTGCAGAGCAACCACCTTCTTACATGCACATATATCGTTCAGATCACCTTTTTCCATGACCATTCATGTACTGTCCACATCTGTGCCAGATGTCCTGTCCTTGTGCAAGGTGGCAAAAGCTGCAGGACTGGCTGACAGGCGGGAGGAGATGAGCAGCTCCTTGGAGGTCCTGCCTACCTGGTGCTGAGCTGGACTGGACCAGCCCTGGGCACCCTTGCCAACTGGCTTACTCCTGCCATCAGGGTTAGGACTACCTGGCATCCCCTGCCCAGCACAGACATGCTGCAGTTCCCTGACATGGACCTGGCCTAAAGGCTGTGAAAATGCCGAGCTCTGTTCCAGGCAGCTTGCCCTTGTTCCCAGCGGTACTGCAGATTTCCTCAAAAGAGCCTGTTTAAACAAAGAATTCATTCAGAAAAGCCAAAAAGGGAATTGGTGTGGAGCCTCAGAGGTGTTGTCTTGGTCTTTCTTCTCTCAGTCTGTGTGTTTTAACCTCTTTTGCTTTTATTTTTCTGAAAAGGAGAAGGTGTATGCAGTGACACACTGCGTGCAATCACTTGGAAAGCAGAATAAGTTGCATGCAGTGAGATTTAGCTGCTATTTGATTGTTAAGGCAGGAGCCAGTGGGCTTTAGTCAATGCATTGTCACAGCGAAGGCATAGTTGTTGGCTGTAGAATGCAGCAGCCACCCCTTGTGAAAACTCCCAGGACAAGTCAGGAAGGGAGATGTAGAATTGCAGCGCATCTGCCAGAACTTTGGCTGAAATTCCAGTAAGCATGAGGGGAGAGCTTTCCCTCCTCTTCCATCACCTTTGCCACACGTCATGTCCTCCGCAGAGCTTTGCTGCTGTTTCTCCTCCCGTGGTCCCGTTTCATCAGTGTCCCAGCCAGTGCTGTTACTGACGTATAGTTCTTCAGGTGACGCGAGTGTTATGGGAATGAGGTACTTACATGAATCCCTTTTTCTCCGCTGTGCAGGTAAGCGTGCTTACGGACCAGGTGGAGGCCCAGGGAGAAAAGATTCGGGATCTGGAGTTCTGTCTAGAGGAGCACAGGGAGAAACTGAATGCCACAGAAGAGATGCTGCAGCAGGTATTTCACAGGCGCATGTCTGCCTCGCTGTCTTCGTTCTGTCTTAACAAACTGGGTTTTGCTTCAGTGAGAGCAGTGCTCTTCAGTTCAAGGTGTTGCACCCCTTGATGTCTCTTATCTAAGTGATAATTTTCTACCATATTTGCTTTAAAGTCTTTGTACTTAGTAATGTCAGTGTGGCTTTACACTATAGGAATCCAGTCCCACTCTTCTTTGAGCCTTTCCCCACTGAATTTCAAAGACACTTGGATTAAAGCCTCTGGCGGGATGGGTGGATTCCCCTCAAAGCTCCTTGCTGCCCAGAGCAACTGTGATGACAGACAAGCTTTTTTCTCATACTGGCAGCCAACCTGTGATAGTGCCCCTGTGATCTCAGATGCATCCTAGTGCCTGGAGTCTGGCAGATGGGTAATAGCTGTGTCCCAAGGCTTCAGAAAGTGCAAGGAAGAGTGTGATGCTTTTCCCTAGGAAAGAGGCCTTTAGTTGTAGAAATAAATAACTGATTTCTTCCCCTTGGATGAATAATTCTGTTCTCTTCCTCTTTAAATTGAATCAGGAGCTTCTGAGCAGAACATCCCTTGAAACTCAGAAGCTGGATCTTATGGCAGAGATTTCTACTCTGAAGTTAAAGCTTACATCTGTAGAAAAGGATAGATTGGACTATGAAGACAGATTCAGAGACACAGAGGTGAGTAGAACCCAGCTGAAGAAATTGTGAAAGCTGAGCGTGGCTTCACATTACCTGAACCTTTCCTGGGAATTTTTTTTTTTCCCCAGGCAAGAAGGGAACTCATCTTTAAGGTTAAAACATGTGTCTCTTAAAATAAAAAATGTCCTCTTTGGTAAACTTTGGTTTTACAAAGAAGGATTTCCAAAACCAGTTTTTGATTCTTGCCATCAGATCTCAGGAGTGATGGCATTTAGGATGGATTTAAATAAAATCATGAATATACTGCACTCTCCTGTGCCAACTTCAAACCGTTGTCTTGGTAAGCCATGTCTGAGGCAAATGCTTAAGCCCATTGCAAGTGCAAAAAGCATGCATGTGCAAAGACACAGCACAGTACAAGACACTGGTTTCAGTAACAGAGATAGCGAGGTGACTCAGTGTGAGGGCATTTTGAAGCCTCACTTCAAACCCTAGCCCCACAGAAGCCCAGGACTGAGAGGCCAGCGGTTACTCATCTCAGCCTGGCTTCAGCCCAGCAGTGTACAACACCCAGCAGAGCTGCAGCCTGGAGCTTCCATCCCTGGCGGTGCTCTCCTGGGGGATTTGCCCTCTGTGCACTGCAGATCTGTGTAGCTGATCCTTGCTCGTGTTTGAAGCCAGAAAGCCTCGTAAAAGTGTAGGTAGGCATTAGTTGTAAGGGTCTCAGCCATGCAAAATCTCTAACAGGTATCTTGGAGTATTCAGAAGTACACAATATTTTATTCAGTGTTAATCTAATTATATTCCTGTTTAAAGTAATAGATGATCAATTATTTCAGCAGAGCTGAGTATTTAAATGACTATTTAAAATATGCTACTGTAAAATATTATGGCATTTACATGCAGTGTTCAAAATGGAAAAAAAAATCACAATCAAGCTGAGAAAGAAAAACTACGAATATTGCTTCTGTTTTTATTTAGGGAAAAGAAAGTGAAAAGAAGAAAACCACAACATTGACATCTTAAAACAACTTTTGTGGAGCTACTGTCTCCTACAGAATTACCATTAAGATTAAATCCTTCATATTTACCTAGTTTTTACTTATGTCTCTCATTGCAACTTCCCATTCCAGCTTGGTAGGTTTCTCATATTCACCATTCTTTCTCTGAACAAGATGCTTCACTAGATCTGTAAGCGTTTTTTCCTTTGTGCTCTGGAACTTTCCTGTCTAGATGGTCACAAATACATAGCTTTTTCAAAGCTAATTGTATGCTTAATAGAGATTTATAGTTGATCTGTTCTTTAAATCATTCCAGTCTTTCCACTTTCTTAGCAGACACCAATGTTATTTTCCTTAAGGAGCACGGGTGGTCTGAGTTGGGCTGAGTTTATGTAAGAAAATATCATACGAGGGAGTTTATTTAGGGAGGAGTCCATAAACAGGCACGGTGTTTGAAGCAGCAGCCAGAGGTTAAACTGGCTCACTCATGGGAAATTCTTCATAATTTAAACACCACCAGTCTCCTTTTGTGCAGATGAATTTCTGAGCAGAGCAAACTGACGAATGGAGTTTGTGTTTCCAGTGCCAGTAAGGAAGCCTCTGACCTCTGAAACATAAAGTTATCATTGCTTTTTTTGTGCTTCCCTGGCCCTGCCGTGGAGAGCGCGAGTAACATGAGCAGGGAAGGGAAAAGCTTTGGGAAACAGGAGTCTGTATGTCCCACCCCATCAGCTCCATTCGTGGATTCGTGCAAGGAACAGTTGTTGGGTGTTTGCATGGAGGGACCTGACCCTGGATCAGTAGAGGACCATTTAATGGCTCTTGCCTGTTTTGCAGGTTTTTAAGACAGGAACATGCATTATGCCCAGGGCAGGTATTTTAACCCATTTATGGGTGCCCGAAGGGGAGATATTAAATGCAAGCAGAGCAGGTGCTGTACACTGGCCACCATGTGGGTGACTGTTTTACTGCTGGTTCATCCAAGTCAGCCAGGGAACTCGGTGGGTTTTGGCTCAGTTCTCAGATCCTGATGAACCTCTACTGCACCCTGAGTGCCATGGGGACACGCACGCCTCAAGCATGACACAAAGCTCTTCGGGTCATAAGCTGTTACAATGGTTGGCACCTTCGGGTTTCAGACAACGCTGCGATCTCCTTGCTGGGGCTGCTGCAGGAGGGGGCAAGGCACAGTCCTTGCTGTGAAAGGTTTGTAGTCAAAATCAGTGGAACAGAGAATAGTAGAAGAAAAGGGTAAATGTTTCTGGGCAGCAAGCAGGAAAGTGAAATACACTGGCAGGATTAGGATTTCTTAGGGAACCTCAGTGCCTTTGCCAGTCTTTACCTCTGGTAGCTTGCCCAAAGTTAAATAATAATTCAGTAGCAGGGGAGACAGCCCTGTTTGGGCCTTTTCTGTTTGCTCGGCTCATTTATGCAAGGCTTGACCATCTCTTTTGTACTAATGAGGATCTGTATGTAGAACCTGGTGAGTCTTTAATGTACTCCTCTGCCTTAAAAAGATGAGAATGAATGTCATTTACAGTTACTGTGTTGCAGATAACTTAAGACATGAATTAATGTTGCACTTGCAAGAGAGTAATTGAAAATATTTTTAGGGCAAAGCATGCTGTTAGGACTTGTATTTAGTTCTATTTAACCTTGAGCAAATTGTACAGTATTTTTGGTGACCAGTTATCAGTGGTGAAGGATCCAATTACCCATGAGGTCCACAACAGATTGAGCAGAAGAGCTTAGTTTCTGCTCCAAGATCTTACATTCTTGGATTCTGGTTGCAAGATTGCTCTGTTTTCCATGACATTGTGAGTACATCTTGACATTTCTGTTAATCAGTATGGGTTGTGCTAACTTTTTTCATAAAAGTAGCAGAGTTTTGGGTTATTCCTTTTGCTCAGAGGGGCCCTTGAATAGAGATAACTGGTTTCCCTCTCCTCCTGCAGTATTTTAAAAGTCACATAATTCAAGTGATAAATCTGTAGGCAGCAACCTCAGCAGTTATTGCTACACAGCATATTTTGACATCGGATCATGCCAAAGCAAAAATGATGGCTGCAGGAGAGAAAAGCTCCAAACAAATCAATTGTCATAGTCTCAAAGCAATTGTCATAGTCTCAAAGCTGACCATCAGACCTGGGACCATAGATTTGTTAGACATCTCAAACACTTGGTGTTGATAAGAAATAGCTCGATTAATGTAGTCAGCAGACTGACATCCATGTATATTTATGCTTAGAAGAGTAATGTGCTTTGTAAAGGTCACACGTTGAAGAATCAGTGAAGAACTGCATGTGTGTCGAAATCAGAAAGTCATACATTAGCAGTAGTAATTACTAATAGCATCAAAATGTTCTGTATTTTTATTTTTCTTGTAGTTCTGGTAATTGAGCTGGGATCTTGCTAAAGAAATACTGTTGCCATCAGATCCATTAAGTACAGAATAATAACCAGAGGCTTGTAAGCTCAGAAAATGTGGTGTGGAGCTGGAAGGCAAGTGTTACCCGGGACCCATGAATACCCTTTAAATGTCAGCTGCTGGCTTGTTAATTTATAAATTGTAAATCTCTGCTAATTACACACTTAGGTCTGAAAAATTCTTCTTACAGTTGTGAGCTCGATGTACAGCATTGCTTGACATGGATAGGATTTCCCTTACCAAGTAGGAAGACAAGCCAACCAAAGTACCATGCTATCTTGGTAGCTTAAAAGCTGTTATACTGCAGTTCAAGTTCTTTTATGTTTTCTAGGGTGCACAAAGAGCTTATTTCCTCTTTTGAAGAGTTTCCTGGTGATAGAGCATTACAGTAGCTGCTGAGAAACTGCTTTTTTTTTCTTTCTTTTTTTCTTTTCCCTTTTTTCCCCTTTTTCTTCTTTCTTTTTTTTTCTTTCCTTTTTTCACACAAATGTAACATTGATCTGGTGTCCTTATATAAATTAAAGGTCAGTGAGATATACATCAGGCAGAAGATTGCTGGATATCTTTGAGTTGTGTGAAAGCCATAGCTTTCTGGTAATGTGTTCCCCTGCTGAGCAGGAAGATTGTTTTCCCAATAAGCTGTGGTTCGTTATCTCTCATATGGAGGGACACTCTGTCCGGGCTGTTCCCCAGGCTTCGTGCAGGTCTGCAAGTGGCCACTTAAGATCCTATTTCCCCATGGAAACGAGGATTAGGAGGTTTGGAGAAAAAGTGCCTTGCACCTTGGTGGCACAAGCTCAGGGTTTGTTTGACCACTGCAGGAAAGGAGCTGTAGAGCTGTTGGCACTCAGGACTGACCTCCAAACCTGGTAGGTCTCTCCAGAAGGATGGCCAGGAGGTCAAGCCGTTCCCCTGAAGAGCTCAGATGTGAGTTGGTGGTGGCTCCAAGTTTCTTCCAAACCAGGCTGAAGTTGCAAAGCTCGGATGTAGTGGTGCCATTGGTGCTTAAACACATACGCCTTTGTGCTTGTAGAAACCAGTGTTGGCTCTTCCATTCAGCCCTCAGTAAGAGGGGCTCATTTACGTTTCAGAAATGTGGATTTACACTGTAATCATTTCATATTTTGAAAAGGTAGGTGACAGCTGGCGAGCCTGGGATGGGAGGGACTGGGAAGGGGAGGATGTGGCTGCTGCCTGTTGACGGACAGCTGCCACGGTTTTCAGTTACCCACTTGTAGTGGTGGACATCCAAGCAGTTGAGAAGTCGGAGGGGCAGGAGGCCTTTCTTGGCCCTCAGCACAGAGAACACAACTTCAATTTATGTCTCCATTTGTCCTCTGCCCTCTTGTATTCAGTGCAGTAATGCAGAAACTAAGAAATACAGTCCCGGGATATCTAGGAAGCTCTGAATTGTGTGACTTAGCTATGGGTGGTGTGTTTTTCTGTACAGAGTGCCTTTTATTGCCGCTCGGTTTTTATGGTCCGACCAATGTAGCTATTGTTCTGTTTCGTTAACTGAATTTCTTTGTTGCTTCTGATCTTGTTTTTCCCCTCACTCAGGATTTGATCCAGGAAATAAATGAATTGCGGTTGAGAGTGGGAGAAATGGACAATGAAAGACTCCAGTATGAGAAAAAACTGAAAACAACCAAAGTAAGTGAGGCTGAAGGGAAGAAGCAGAGATGGGTGTAAGTCAGGCTTTAGAAGTTTCACTCTCTTTTCCCCCTCTTGCCTGCACCCTGCAAAGTCCTGAGCACACTCAGGCCCAGGGGTTTTATGGTACTCAGCAACAGGGGTTATTTCCAAATTTCACGCTATGGTTTTCAGATCTGGGCATTGTTTTTTATGAAGGATAATTTACCATGCAGCTGGCTGTTAACAGTAAATTTATTACCTGTTTAGACCCTTGTTTCATGTATGTGTCAAGGAACACCAGTTGCAGTACTTAAAGGCGTGCGCCATAGGTGAGACCAAAGCTGAGCATTTATTTTCTCCTAAATGTGCTAAAAATCAGCCACTTCTGAAGAGAAAGCATTCACCTAAGTAATTCTAGCAGCCTGTTTCTGTAAGTGTCTAACTTCTCTTTGCCATTTAGCCTTGTCTCTTTTCTATCTATAGTTTTCTCTCACTGCTCTGTCTCTGTTACCAGTCTTTAATGGCCAAACTTTCTAGTATGAAAATCAAAGTGGGTCAGATGCAGTATGAAAAGCAGCGGATGGAGCAAAAAAGCCAGATGCTAAAGGTGTAGTAGTTTCTGGGTAACATTGGGCCTGTTTTGAATCCTTCATGTTCCACTGTTTTACAGTCTGTCTTGCATCGTGCTGTCGTGCTCTGTTCTTCATTAATTGCCATGTGTTGGTTTGCAGTGCAATAAACCCATTAGATGCGGAAAGCTCTTTATGTTGATATTCCTTGTAAACAGCTTTAATATTGGATGGGAGAGGATTTTGGTGTTGTGAACTTTGCATAGGTTACGCATAATGGAATTGGACTTGGGTTAAAATCATTCCTCTTCCAAGAGAAGATTGCCTCTTCTGTAGCTTATGTCCATTATTCAAATGGAACTTTTTCTCATCTTTTTAGAGAAAATTTATTCATGAAAACTAGCTAGAAAATAGTGATTCTTTTATACTGTTCCCTCCCCACGTGTAAATTTACATATCAGGTTTCTAATTGAGGGGAAGAAATACACATCAGCAACCACATGGAGCTCTATTTGCCCATGGGTATAACAGCAGCTTCTCAAGTGACCAAGAGATGGTCTTGTTTTGGAGAAGCATGGGTCCTACACTGGCAGAAATCCCATCAAAATCAGTACCAAGTTAGAGCACTGGAGGATTGTATTACCCAGCCACTGTTCTGGAAGAATCTTTGATTTCTTGGCAATTTTAAGATTTTTTGATGATGCTTTAGAGCAAACAGGAACCAATTTCAGGAAATTCTGTAGTCTGGGCCGTAGTTTGGGTCGTGGATATTGCTATATATTTGCAATAGATCTTTTGAGGGAAACTCAGGAATATACCTAAGCCATAGTATTCTAGTTTGGCTTATTCCTTTAAGGATTTAAAAATTCAGTTAGAAGCTGTAAATGCCAAAATCATGAGTCTTGCCTTGTTTTGTTTACAAACTGAACAAATTAAATTTTCAGTGTTGGGTACATTTGCAGTGAGGGTCCTGTCTTGATGATGCTGTAGCACAAGATATCCTCGGACATCAAAGAAACATGTTACTGAACTGGGTAGGATCAGACTCAAATTTTAAAAAGTTAAATGCATGGATCTGTGCCAGTCACTCGCTAGTGCAGATGGTTAGATCTAAGTTAAAATTTGACAGCATTTATCTAATACACCCCAACTCCCCCAAACACCATCTGTCTTATTCCCATGAATCTCTAAGCTTCCTTTTCTAATGCTTGATCAGCAAACCCGAACTGTGGCAGAGGTACCACATTTTCATCTGAACCACTTTCCAATATGTGTTTATGTGCTTGATGGTGTCGTGATTGATTTTTCTTTCATAGAAGCAGTGGTTATTTCTGAAACTGTCCTCAGCCTGGTGTAAGCACAGCTCCATAATTGTCCAGCTTTGAACATGCAGAATGCCCTATAAATACCAAAATAAGTGTTCATAGATTTTAGCATTCAGCGTCATCACCTGCACTTTTTCTGTCTCTGCAAGGTTAAATAAATAAGAAAAATGCTTTTTTTTTTTTTTTTTTTTTTTTTTGCTTTACTCTTTCTTTTTTAAAGTTAGATGTAAAATCTCTTTTTAATTATCAGCAAGAGCAACACTTTCAGACCGTAGTTTGCCCTTATGGACTCAGCGGTCTGTTGTGATGTTCAGAGGCAGTTTGGTGGGCGTACCCTCAGCCAGTGTAAATGTCAGGGGGCCCTTGGTCATTTCTACTGGCTGAGGACTTGTCCACTGTGCTTCATAGGAGGGAATTTTGGAAACATCTCAGATGCGTGTGGGAGCTGTCACCGAGTGGTTCTGTGTCTGTTACAGGATGAGCTAGGAGCTTTGAAAGACAAACTAGAGCAGAAGGAAGCTGAGGTAAAAAGGTTGCAAGAAAAACTGGTTTCCAAGCTGAAAGGAGAAGGAATTGAAATATTGGACAGAGGTAAGAAGGGAGGCTCTCTCACTGTGTCCTCCTCAGTCACCTCACCTGAGGTCATGTTTCCATGAATGGTTGTACAGGAGATAACAGATAAAAGCCTCAATTTTCATATACTTTCTGTCTTCGTGTTTACTTTTAATATATTTAGGGAGTGTTCACGATGCAACTGCTGAACCTACTGTCATAGCAAGTTCTTGATCAACTTTAAACTAGCCTAAGTAATCACTAGTTAGCTCTTTATGTGGATTGCATGGTGCCTCAAAAGATGCAGTTTATATTGGCAAAGAAATCCTTAAACTAATTTTAACAAGTTCCCCAAAAAGATGATAATGAGAAGGAAACTTTCTGTGTGGGTATCTATGCTGGGCTTTGCTTGTACACCCCTTACTGGTAAGGAAGGGGAAAAGCTGTACTGCAAACCAAAGTTTGATGTGTACCAGCAAATCTTCAGTGTGGACCCAGCCATAAGTAGGTGAAATTGAGGATTGATTCTGGATTTGTGTACTGGTTAGGTCTAAATCCTAATTAAGCTTGAATTAGCACAGAAATTTTATGTGTCAGATAATTCTTTTATTTGCTTGCAAAGAAGAAACAGTATTTATTTTGGGGAAACTTAGATTAGGGAACATACTTAAAAATAGAAATTTTTCTTTAGAGCCTCACAAAAATTTTCCACAGACTTTTTTCACCTGCTGCAATTTTCTTTCTGAATATATTTCACTGATAGTTATTGCTGATTTTAAGATTGTGCTTTTAAAGTATGTTTTTTAGAAAAATAAAGCCACAAGAGATTAATTAGTCTCCTCCCCTGACCTGAGGAGGAAAATGCTGTGTGTAGGTTGTCACATTTTATTTAATAAAATGATCTGTTTTCAAAAACACTGCAAAAGATCACTAAAGATTGAACCATGACTCCTTTTTTTTTTTTTTTTTAAGAACATTTAAATGTGAACAAGGTCTGACTTCATTGCATTTATGACTACTTACATGGGGCTTTTCTTCCTGGGAGCTGCTGTATGCGTTGAACTCCCGTTACCCTCTGGTTCTCAGCTTTAGTTTAGTATTCGTTATAAATCAGCAAGGAGATCTTCTGCCATGATGAACCTGGTTTTTTTCTGCTTTGGACCAATATTAAGTAACGTTGTTTGCAGATAACACTGGTTATCCGGCACATTAGCTGAACTGTGCTTTCTGAACAAATATGTTTACATTATCACTTAGTTGGCTTTTGCCAGTAAAGTGTTAGCTTAAGAGTAATCTATTGGCATAAGCCTTTTCTGAGGCCTTACGAGTGAAAACGTACAGTTGAAAAATACATCCTTGAGACAGGTAGTTGCGTAGGAGAGCAGTAAGACTATTTTGTGTCATCAGGAACATTAGCACCGGGGGAGTGCAGGTTGAAACCGTGAACTGCTTGCTTCTGCGCTAATACATGAGGAATAGTTGACTCCTTAAGTATCAATATTGTCTTAAAAGTTATTTGATGTCATAACCTTCATGCTAATTTCAAATCCAATGGATTTTCCTGCACAGATGAAAATTGTAAAAAGAAGCTCAAAGATAAAAGTAAGGTTTCTGGTGTCTTTCCACAAGCATTTGCATTTCAGAAGTGCTTTTCAGAATATCTTTCTGCATGTGTTCGCAAAACTGCTTTAACAAACATTGTTAGGTTGCATCATCTATAACCCTTAGTTACACTTACAGTAACATTTGAGAATAAGGGTGGATATATCACACTTGAAATACAAAGTTTTCTGAAGAAAAGCTGATAGTCAAAGAAAGATTTGGTCTCATGGAGACTCACGAAACAGTTGCCTCTCAATGAAATGCAGTTGCAAGCCAGTAAACCAGATTTTCAGCTAGCATAACTGAGGGAAAATCATTGGAACTGGATCAGTAGCTGTTTTAGTCCAATGTGTCTAAATGTCTTTCATCTAGAAAGCCAGCCAGGCAGCTTGTTTTCTTCTTGCATTTCATTAAGGAGGAAAATGTTCTTCCCGCTCTGTTTGTTTTCTGAGAAATTTTAGGAAGTTAAAACAAGGTAAAATGCTTTCTTGCCTGTGAATTTGGCCACCTGCTTATGTTTGTAACAAAATTTTAAGTTTACCTCATTTATGCAAGGCAGAATCTTAGCAAAAATGGAGATTTTTTCCATTTTTGAATTTCTAGTCCAGAATACCTCCAAAATCTAACCTTGTTAGAACATACGTTTCTGTGTATTTACACTTCTTTGTAAATAAGGATTATAGATGAAGCGCAGAACAGTGTCATCTGTATTAGGAACCTTTTCCAAGTCTGAACTACAATATGTGTTCTAGCATGGCTGCTCATCACAGCAAATGCTTGTATCATTCCATTGTGCTGTCCTCATTTCTACATCCATACTGAATTAAGACTAAGCATCACTGCACAATGCTTTCTTCATCATATCCATTAATCCTATTGCTTTGTATAGTGGGTTTTTGAGATGCCATGTGTGATGTTTGTTGACTGTTGTAAGGAGGACGTGTTCTATTGCACTCCAAATGTAGTATTCTATATTTTGGACTTTTTTGTTTTGCAATTATTTGATGATTTGAAAGATGGAGATAGCAAAAGTCAAGAAGTCAAGTAGTAGTTTTATTCTTGACTTTTCCATTTTCCTAAGGCTGGGGAGGGGGTAAGGAAATTTCCTGAATTTCATCATTTCCTTGATAAAAAGGTCAGGAAAAAAAAGATTTTGAAGAAAAAGGGGTTTTTTCTATGTATTTCCATCTAAAATAGAATTTAAGTGGCTTATGTTTTGTCTTTTAATTTGTAAGTTTACTTTCAGATATTACCGAGTTGCTTCTACCTTTTTTTGTTTTTCTTATTTCCTTAGACTGTCTTATTTAAATTGACTTAGAGAACTGTATTGTGTTTTTAGATATAGAGGTACAGAAAATGAAGAAGGCGGTAGAATCTCTAATGGCAGCAAATGAAGAGAAGGTAGCAAAGTCATTATTTTTTCAGTAATCATTCATCAGCTTGAGTTAAATATCTAAGAAAATCTTCACATATGAACTTGTCACAATTCAATTAAAAAATCAAATTTGTAAGAATCAATCTTTTGTTTCAAAAAATCAGTTGTAAGAATCACTGTAGTCAGAAGCACTGCAGTGCCTTTAAGGGACTATAACCGAGCATTTATGAGCAGTCGCATGTACAGAGTCCTTGCGCTGTTGTGTCATTCAGTTTGGTGCAACTGCAATTTACACTGTGTTCTGAAAATGCAAAGAGTTCCATACAAGTCCCATGAGATATCACAAGCTGCGTTTCCAAAAGGGCTTTCTGTAAAGTATGAATTGTTTTCATGTATGATTTTGCGCATTCATATGCATGTGCATTTTGTAGGATGTTTTCTTTTGATCACCAAAGCGCTAAATCCTTTGATTACTGCTTTCTTTGTACATGGCAAATGTATTATACTCTACCTTTGACTTAAGGAAGGAGCTGAAATCCACTTTCAAGGCTGGGACAATTCTTCTGGTGATTAACCAGATGATAGTTTTTGCTAAATACCAGTTTTGATATTTCAAAGTCTCTCCAGAGTTCTGGGTCCTGTCTCATGCACACTTCACATTCCTTTTAGTCTCACAAGCAATTAAATCGAAGAGTATCTTAGTATTTGTATTGCTTATTTTTGATTTACTGAAGGAGGAAGTATGGTCCCAACTTTCCTTTATTTTAGGATCGGAAGATAGAAGAGCTTCGGCAATCTCTGAATAGGTACAAGAAGGTTCAAGACATGGTGATATTGGCTCAAGGTAAAAAAGGTATTGTACAATAAAAAAAAATAAACTCTCATTTAAACTCTAGGTGCATTGTGGTAGTGTTATGTCAACTCTTAGACTTATTATCTTTGGAGGCATCTCTTAGGTAGAGTAAAAGCCAGTTCTTCAACTGGTGTGAAATGGTGAATTGCCTTTTTTGTCCAGGAAGCTGCACATTTGGGTTCTGTCCCATTTACCATCTGGTAGTAGTAACTATTTTTGTCATGTTGCTTATTTCCCCCTTGTAAAATTAGTTTGAATATGATAAGCTCTCAGGTTCTTTCCATAGCCTCCTGAAATGCCTTTCAGGGCTGGCTGCTACATTAAGTGCTAAAAATTGCTGTTCCCCCCTCTTGTATGTATTCCTGGGGAGGGGTTGGTAGCTGAGCAGAGCAGTGCCTGAGCGCGCACGTTCCTACAAGCCAAACCAGCACCGCCCCAGCGGCTGCATGCACTGTAATAGCAATGCCCAAGAGCTGCAAAAATGTTCGTAGCAAAGTGGATCTGCTGCCAGGACTGTGTTGCGATGACACGCCACACCTTTGGCATGTAATGAAGCCTTCACAAACCACCATGCGCAGCAGCTGTGGAACAGTTCTCCTTCCTTACCACAGTGGGGGGCCAGGCTGGCTTTTCCTACCAGTCTTTTTTCACACACCCGCAAAAAACCCACCTCCTCTGCCACCAGATAATGAGCTTAACTGTGCAGCTGAAATGGTGGCTGTAATACACACCATAACACATAATGGTCCATTCCATGTATTCCAAGACTGGTGGAGGTTTCCAGATCCAGGAGCTTCTGATCCTCAAAGGCAGTAGATTCTGAGGGCGATGGTCATCAGTTTGATGTAATTGCACTGAGTACCCTGTCTCTCTCCCTCCTCCCTTAAAAGAAAAGCAAAAGAAACACGTGTAGAGCATTACACTGTCATGGTTCTGGGTTTTCAGAAAACAGACATTAGAAAATTAGCCTCTCCCTTTACAGCAATAATCCTGGTCTATTTGTATTATAGTCCTAGGATGGAGTTTTTCCCCTGCATCATCCTGTTCTTTCAGTGCTCAAGTTGCATTTTGTAGGTCACCGTCCTTGAAAGACCTGTCCCCAGCAAATTTTAGACATTAGCATTCTGATAATGTATGCACGTATAATATATGCGCAACTTAAAAGTCTGTGCGGCACAGTGTTGTATTACCTTGTTATGGAAACCTCCTTTGTCATTGAGTCCTCTGAAGGCCAATCTTCACACACAGCCTTCCACAGGCCTTGAATTGACCCGAGCCCATTGCTCGAGCTTCTTTAGGGCAGACAAGGGCTTGTGGCTTTTGTTGGCTGTGCAAATGTTGGAGGTGGATGATCTTCCTAGGAGGGGGATGTAGGACCCCCCAGGGATCCTTTCAAAGAGTGAAGATTGTCAATAGCCAGAAATGAGCGAAGAGGCAAAATATGTATTTTTGTGGTGGTGGATTCACGTTTGGCGTCTTGGGCCAAGGCAGGAAAAGTGGTGGGCAGAGCCCCATCTGGACACGCTGTCAAAACTGGGGGTGAGACTCAGGGAAAAGAGAGGTTGCTGGGGCCCCTCTTTGCTTCTGCCTGGCTTTTGAGAGGCCACCCCTGTGGGGAGGCGGTGACTGGAGCAAGGAGATCCTGACCTCTGCTCCTGAGGGCACCAGCTAATTTGCAGGGCTGCATGAAAGCCCTCGGCCATGGTCTCCAGCAGCCTGTCCTGCTCCCTGACGAGCACTGCAGTCCTGAGGTGGGCGCAGTGTTGGGTTCAGGAAGCAGCTTCTCTTACTCCAACATCATGGATGTAAACAGGATGCTGTGTGCTCGGAGATGTTAGGCTAAAAACTGGCTTGGCTTGACCACGGGTTGCACAGGAAAGCATTTTTGCCACCACTCTGTTAATAGGTGGTTCCCTCTCCCTTGTTGTAAGGGAGTTGAGATAAGGCAGTCCTCATTGTCTGTGGGCTTTGGGTCTCAGTATGTACGGGCTTTTCCTTTCTCGAAACCAGCACTCGGGGGAACTAAGGACACAGCTGCATGTCTTCAATCTGCCAAGGCTGGGAAAACACATTGTGAGTGAGGGAAGAGGTAAGGTGGTGATGAGGGCAAAGCACCATACTGAGCGTTGGAGGAGTAACATTTTTTAAATAGGTATTGCTCTTTTGTGCGGTGCTATGCCTTCAAAGACAGGAGGATGTTAAAACAGACCTTCAGTCTCTGGGAACTGTGCTTCATGGTCAGTTCACGGAGCAAAAATGGGCAAGACAGGCTTTTGCTGCCAACACACTTCAGCTTGTATTTGTATCAGATCTTTGGCAATGAGTGCTAGGTTTCTGCTCACTTTTTAGTGTTGGTTGCCTGTAACTTTTTCTTGTCAGGTTCAGTACTCTGGTATCAATGATGAGTGTGGAGGTCCAAGCCTTCTGGTAGTACTGAGGCAGTTCAGGAGCAGCAGGTCGCTCATTGGGAGCAGAGGATCCCAGATGCTGGCGCGGGTTACGGCATTAACCGAGACACACCGTTTGTGGCAGTCTGCAAACGTAATGTAGTCATTTAAAAGCTGGCGTTAGACTCTTGTGCAGTGGGCTGCATTTTTCCTGCGGTTAACTTGAAGATACCATAGAGACATCTTAAGTTTCAGGCAGACTTGACCCCCTGGTCTTTACCTAGTGAATAAGGGAAAAGAAGTAGTTAGACTGAAATTCCAGAACACAGGACAGGAAATATCTACTCCAGTTTATTAAGCTTGTTGAAACTGATCCCACTAAATGCCCTGAGGGCATTTGCTGGGCTTTTTGTTGTCAGATGTATGTGCTTCCTCTGCTCCAAACCTGCTATTTTGTAGTGGTTGAATTGGGAAGCAATGTTTCACAATGACTCCCCTTCTCCTATTGTAGTCTGTCCTAAAAAAAAAAAATTAAAAAAAATCCTAGCCTCTTCCCTTCTTGACCCATAAACGAGCACACCGCTGGGCCTTGCATGAGAGCAAGGATCATCATGTATCCAGCCAACAAGTTTCCATCTTCTCTCCCTTCAGGCAAGGAAAGTGACTGTGAAGACTTCTTCAATTCAGGGTCTGTTTCCACGGTTTTATTGGACACACCAAGTCTGACTGATGCAGAGAAAAGCCCATCCCCAACCCCAGTAACAGCATCTCCAATCCACGATGAGTTTAACGTGAATATTCACGAAGAGGTATCTTTTTTTTTTTTCCCTCCATTAATGCCATGACTCCTTGAAAACATTGCTTGTGCTGGTTTCATATTGCACATGCCAAAACTCAGTTTCTGAAAAGATTTTTTTCTGAGTTGCATAGTTTTTAGTAATGTCCCATATCCTTTTGGAGAATGTGGTTTTCTTGTGAAAGGTGTGGAGGAGTTTCGTTTGAGTTCAGTTAAATTTATGTTTCTTAATAATCAAATGGGATCAGGAAACAGCCAATATATGTATTTGTCATAAGGATGGATCTAAACTACTTTTCCTGTCAAACAGAGGAATTAATTTTCATGTCAAACATAGCTATTTTGGGAGCTGCATTTAATTTTTCAGGAGCTTGAAGTAAACATCTTGGGACTTATTTAATATATCCTGTCTTATTTAAAAGGATGCTATCATTATTACATCCATTCCGTTAAGTGATAAGTAAGTTGTGGTCTAGTCTCTGATTTTTACAATCGCATTTTCCAGTAACAAAATGGTAGATATCCTCTCTTAAAGCTCTGAGTCAGAGCAGGGACTTGACTTAACTAAGCAGCATGAACACACTATGAAGAAAATGAAATTAAATTAAATGTTTAGCAGCGTTTTTGTATTCTCTGAGTGGCTGAGGACAGGAGTAAACCTGAAAAGTGAACTACCCTTCATCGCATCTGTGGTAGAGATAGATTTAGCAGGCAGCTTTGGGACACTTGTGAGATTTTTGTCTGTGCTGTCGCTTATCTGTGCAGTAATTCATGTTTGAGCATCAGTGCCGTATTTCAAGTAGTAAATCATTGTATTCCAATGGAAAGAAGGGAAAAAAAAAACCCCACTTTAAAAAAATCTTATTTCAGATCCTTCTTTTCATAGTTTCTGTTATTCTTTTTTCAGTTGTGACACTTAATTTCAGCTCGAAACAGTGTAACACGTATTCTTCATTCTTTTTAGAATTCCTTACAGATCCACACCAGTATTTTACAGATTTCAATCCCTTCTTTTTCATCAACATCCAAGAGCTCAGAAACTGTTGCAGAGAAAGTGAAAACACAGCCTAGGTCAGATCCTGCAAGTGAAATGAGGTATTACTGTTTCCATGTATTTTTCAATTGTAAATCAAATATTCTGTGACGTTTAATGAGAGTAATAGTCTGTCAGTTACTGTATTGTCAAGTCATTAAGTCAGTTAAACAAGGCTAGCATTCACTTGACTAGCTATGGCAAACTAAGCTTGTGTTCGTGAAGTGCATTGATTAAATCTTTTTCAGTAAGCAAGTATTGGTTTGGTTGCCGTTGCTTGTAGCAGTACTCATACTGTTTACCAGCTGCTTTGTAAGAAATGAACAGGAGGAGAGAAAAACTGATCTAATGTGATGAAGAACACAGTATCATTATTTTTATCTAGGTTTACATCATCTAGGTCTGGCTGAGATAATGTTGGCTGCACTAGCACAAATGCGTTCCTTATGATCTGCATTCAGACATTTTCCACATTTGCTAAAGACTGGTGTAAGGCACTGCCAAAACTGCAACAAAAGGACTGTCCAGCTCTAACCTTAAGGTGTTAATGGAGCCCCAGAGGGAAACCCAAGCGACATTTCAAAAGATCAGAGAAAGAGATATCCTTGCTGCCATCCTTTGACATGATGAAATGCAAAGATAGTTCTTTGCTCGCTCTTATGAGAGCCCTGCCTGAAATTTTGAAAGCTCTATTAAATGTGTAATGTCCCAAGGGAAGCCGGGGTGGGGATGCGTGGCTGCACCCCGGGGCTGTCGCTGAGCTGTGGCACCCAGGGGCTCCCATGCCTGAGCCCAGTGGCAGCCTCTCCTGGGTGAGAAGTGGCTGTCAGCTTCCTCCAGCGTTTCTGAGCCTGCACCCTCCTTGTCCGGGTGAGGAAACCCGGCCCCTGCAGATCTGGACTGGCACTGCAGGGAGTACTGAAAAACACACTGGACTCACAGCTAGACAAAGGCTGTGCTAGGGTTTTTTCTTCTGGGTCCAAATCCCTGGCTTTATCTAAATGAGTATCAAATACTAAGAATCCAGAGGCAAGGAGATCTTGTTGGATTAAAACCATCATCGATCTTGATGTGAAAAATCAGTGTAAGCACAAGTTGATGTGTGATCATTCCAGTTCCAGTCAAGAAAAGCATCCTATCCAGAAGACAGGCTCTGCTTGCTTTCTACTGTGCTGCGCCTCATGCAGCTCTAGCCATCGCCAGCAGGGATATCATCATTCCCATCTTGGAAAAAACAAAGCACTAACGTGCAGCAAAATGCCCCACGCTGTGGGTGACTCGCAGGCAGCCAATGACCTCCACTACTTGGTGCTGCTGCAGACCCTGCACATGCTGTAACCTCTGCATTTGTTTATTTAAGCTGAATAGTGCAGTATTGTCATCATCTTACAGTGTGAGTTATCTTTCCTGAGGCTCTTGAGCTCACCTTTGTCCTTTATCTTTTACAAGACTTGCCACCGTAGAGGGGAAAATTTGCCATATGTTAGTACCATAACAACTGAAGTGAAAACAGGATAAAGCAGGGTGAGATGAGGTTTCTGTATCAGCAAGGTATTTGGATGATATTTTATCTCCAAATACCTTACTTTTTTCATATCTTTTTGTTTTTACAGTGAAGGAAGATCAACAGGTTCCTCCCCAGAAACTAAGCTGTGTGATAGTCCAGTGTAAGTATCATAATCAAAAATGTTTAGGAAACATATTTATATGTGATTATCGACTTGAACCCCGCCCCCCCCAATGCACCCTCCATATTTTACATATCGCGTGTAAATATGTCAACTAATTCTAGCCAAGGTGATATTTTGTGGTGGTAGTTTTCTGGTCATGTTCAGTGTTTTTGTGCTTATTATCTTCCAATGCTTTATCTGTGCACGTATGCAGTTAATTTCTTTTACAGTGTAAAGCATCACTAATTAGGTTGTAGACTGTCAATGTAATTTGAAATTTACAGTTTTTCATAGTACATGCACACATGGTTTGCTTTTTTCTTTTGATAGTGTGGGAAAGGTGATCAGCTGACTACAAGGAGAAAATAATTTTGCTTTCTGCCACACAGCCATATTCCCAAGGGAAATCAGTGGGACCATTTATGAACTCAAAGTTGAGTCAAAGCGATTTGTTAGTAAGGAGCCTAAGTCAACAGGGTTTGTCTGCTACACAGTGTGAGGCTCAGCAGCTGTTTTTATTCTGAGTGACTTAGTGCCACGAGAATATTCCTAAAGCCAAATTCTAGTCCCCTTATGTTGGTATAAAGATAGGTAACTTTGTAAAATTCAGTGAAGTTACTCTTAATTTATACCTGGTTGCGGGAAAAACTTTAATGGTAACTTTCTTTTCAACCAGACTTAAGTGTTCTAGACTGTAAGTCCCACCAGAAGTTGGGAGATATCTGATCTGGAATGGAAAATGGAACTGAAGATAAAATACTAAAACACACAAGTTTGACTTAAAATGCTTGGCTTCTTTAAGGATTAAATTAGTCAGAAGCCTGTTGCTAAAAATACTTTTTTTTCATAGCTTTTGTTTATATCACTTCCTTTGCCTGTATAACATCTGCTTGTGCTTCTGAAAATATGTTAAATAAGAAGCCAAAAATATCCAAAGGTAGGCATCATGTCACTGAAGCATTAGCAGCAGTAATTATGATGTAGAGGTTCTTACAGTATCTCAGCAAATTGCGTGGGTATCAATTGCCTTAATTCAAAACATCTTTTGTTTTTAGTATATCTCATCATGTATTATAATGCTTTCTTTAAAGCTGATTCCTGAGAGCGTTTTTATCTTAGCACATTTAATTCCAGTAACTTGGCTTGGTTTTTATGTTGTTGTTTCAGAACTTCTTCACTGCAGAAGTCCAGCAGTCTGAGCAGTTTGAGAAAAGAGACATCTGAAGTGGTTGGTTTGGTCTCTTACTTCCTCCCATCCCCTTAGAAATAGAGGTGACATCTCTGTTGTGGCAGTGACCTTGTGGATGCTCTGTTGTTTTCTTCTGAGAAACTCTGTGTCAGAGTAGGGCTTCTCATGTCATGTGTTAGGAATGGTCATGTACATGTGACATCTTCCAGATCTTATTAAAGGAGAAAATCTGTCCTTAAAGACACAGGTGCTCTAATTTTTTTGTTTTTTTACATGAAGCATTTACCTGAGACTCTTGTGATCTTTTTTCTCAGTTAATTAAGTTGTTGGATTTTGTTTCTTTTTTGTAGTTGGTACACTTTTCTGATTTAAGACAAGAAGAAAGTACATCCTACTACTACTTCCTACCTGTGTTTAAGGCGAATAATTTTGGCATTTTTGTAATTAATGGATTATAAAATCCAGTCAGGAGTGACTATGTTTTAAGGGGTCAGGAACAAAATACTGAGCCTGTGTATGTCTGGTGATAGCTTCAATTTAGGTCTCTCTTGAAGTGACTAAAGGCAGCTAGTCTCTAACAATGTCATCAAATCAGGACAATTCCTGTACTCTTTTTTGACGGCCTAAACTCCTGAAGTTTCCTGATACCTAAGCCACTGAGGTGTGCCTTACAGCTCGGGAGGGATGTTGACAGGATTGAAAATGTAACCAGAACTTGATGATGAAAGCTAGGGTTCGTGGGGGTTTTTTTTTTTATTTGGTTCATTTGGACAGCCAAGGAGTGGAGGCTGTGAATGTTTTATCTATTGGCTTCTACTTCTGCCCTGTCTGATCCCTGCTTTCCCTCAGCCAGCTGCACCCATTAGTGCCTTAACAGAGTGCATGTCGCTAATTATGTACACAGCTAATCCTTGACAAAGTAAACCGAAGCAACTGTATTTTCATGTCAGCTCACTGACCTCAAAGAAAGCAAGAATTAATCTGTGTGAAATACAGCTCTGATGAGATTTATTTTGGGGGAAAAAAAAATAAGCAGGAAAGGGTATTTCAGTCAGAATTTAACTCAGCGTGACCATAATGAATTGAATACTGGCTATAAACCATTAATTTTGAAATGTCTTTCTTAATCTTTCCCAAACAGGACGGAGACTCTGCACAGAAGCCAACAGAGGTAACGTGTGTGTGTGTGCGCACGCACACACTCGTGCACGTACATGGAGAAACAAAGGTGTTGAAAGGCTCAGTTGTGTGAAATTGCAGCATGCAGTTCTAGAGGGGGAATAGCAGACCTGCAGACAAGATAGCGAGGAGTATGTGATGGTTTATCACCATCGCTTCAGTGTCAGGCTTATAGTGTCTCACAATTCTTGTCTTCTCACACATGGATTATCTTTCAGTCTGGTTGAGCACGAGGTTGCCTTCTAAGCTAATGTTTCCGCCACATACTCTACCATTAGATAATTAGCAAAGCTAATCGTTAAGTATTTTACTGACTCTGTAATTACCTTTGATTAGTGTCTCTTTAAAAACCTTTGGCTTTCCAAATTGTTTTTGTCTGAGTAGCAATTGTGTTCCTAAAAAGGCTGTCATTGCAGAACAGTTACCCTACGGTACTGTATGACCATAGTTTGCATGCAACAATTACTGCTTATAGGAAGACCTGACCAGACCTCAGATACCACTTTTAGGGTGAATGCTGCATCAATTCAGCAAAAGCCAAAGGATCATATTTGGATTGTGAATGGGTTTGCTTCCTCCTTCTTTTAAAGAAACAGTGAAACAACCAGCAAGGTTAAAACTACTACTTTAAAATGGTTAACTGGTGTGTCTGATGTCTGTCCCGGCATGTATACTCCTTGCTTGATACTTAATTTCCTCTCAGCTTTGGCAGTGGGCATAGTCAATTAACTCATTAATTCTGAAATTGCAGAGCAGTGATAGATAAAATGAGCTGTCTGACACTTGGCAGAGAACTGATATACTGTGGAGGTCTCGTCTCTCTGTTTGCTTCCCACTCCCCCCACAGTGGGGTGGACGCAAACCCTGTAAAGCTGGAGAAGTTCAAAGCCTTCCAGGACTGTATTTTAACCTTTTCCATACCCGTAAGCCAGCCTTGCAGAAACTGAGAAACATCTTACAGAAGACATGTTACTCTTATAAGGTAGTGATAGTAATCCTGGGTCCTGAACATGTTCAAATGAGGATCTTGTTTATGTTTTCCTGTATGTCTTTTACCTTCCGTTTTCTTGTAGTAACAAATGAGAGGGACTCTTCAGATGATCTGTCAGCAGTCACTTTGTAGTCTCTCTCAAAACGCCTTTTGTAATTCCCTGATATTGAATCTTTATTTCCCCAACTTGAGCAGGTTAAACCTCCTATGGAATGTAATAATTTCGCAACCCTCCCTCCAAAGTCTCCTTCTCATGGTGGCACAGGCGACGAGGATAGTTTTGGTACCCGCAAAGCCAGATCTTCATTTGGACGAGGCTTTTTCAAGATAAAAAATAACAAGAGGACTGCAAGTGCCCCCAATCTGGGTAGGTATTGTGCACCTGCATGCAGATTCTGTGTATTTTGAAGGGTCTTAACAGCAGCTGTAACTGTCTTAAGAAGCAGGCAGGCCAGCCTTAGTGGTACTGTGACTTGGTGGCATTTCTCTCAGTAGACTGTTTGGAAAATATGAAACAAAACCAACAAAAGAAAACCACAGAAAAAAACCCTCACTGATGTAAAGAAGTATTTGATCTGTTTCGACCTCTGCTGTGGTATCTCCCCTGGGACCTTGTAGTGGATTGCTGCTGTTTTGAAATGCTAGCTGTCTGGCAGTAGTTCGCACATGGGATTTGTGTGCTTTTGTTTCCCCTGCTTCCATCCTCAGCTTATCTTTTATAAGATTTTCAGATGTACAGAAACGAAGCAGCAGCACTCAGTCTTCCTCTTTATTTTATGTGTGTTTAAGCAGCATTGCAAAAGAGATGGTGACAGCAGGAACAGGATTGACAAGTTATTCAAGCTCATGTTGATTTTTGGACTGTAATGGAGGGGGGGTTGTTCTGGTATTGTCATTTGATGATGGTTGCACGTGACAAAGTAGTAAACAAAATGTTCTGCTTCACGCAGAAGGCATTGTTGCCACCAACTGAAATCCGCCTTACATTCACTGGTCTGCTATAGTAGTCTTTCCTCTGTTCCAGTTCAAGCATCAAGTGGGTCTGTGCATCAGATCTACTGCCATTCATCTAAAGTTTTTGGCTTTCTCTTGCACAAGATTTAAGAATTTATCTTTCAGAAGCCTGAAGGGGGATAGCTTCTGCTTTGTTGAGCAGAAGAGTCTTCTGTTCTTACTTACTCAAAGACAATTTTAGACTTCTGTTCAAAAGAAATAACATACTTACATATTTATTATATATTGCCCATATTTGCCCGTGATGTATAGCATGGGAACTTGCTAGCTTACTTGGAGTAGCTGTGCAGTCTATTCTGAGGGTTAGACTCTTTGCTTTGGTTTATTTCCTGTGTGCTTTTCTGTAATCACTTGTTTCATCCTGAAATTAATTTGTCCAACAAAGTGGAGTACTTGTAGCTGTCTTAAAGGATTGGAAGATGGGCCATCTAGATCAGGGTCCTGTTAATTTGAATAAGTTATTTATGTTATCCAGATTTCAGTGCTTCCATCTGTAAAGCTGGTGTCCAGGTACTTGCCACCTCACGGGAGCCCACGGGAGTCACCCGCCCAACGTATTATGGAGCAAGTGGTCTCCCTGCACCGAAGTGACTGCGATTCTGTTTTACTCTCTCTACCATAGAGCCCTACTGCATTTCTTTTTTGTGATGGGGGTGGGGATTAACAGTGAATCGGTAATCCTAATCTCTGTGTGAATTCAGTGTTGCGTGTAGCGCATGCGTCTCATGTACCTCCCTCCTTTTGTCTTGTATTTTGCTGACGTAAGTTTTGAACTGTGTTTTACCTTGTCCCTCTGCGTGTTCTCTCCCGTTGTGCTGCGTGTGGTTATGTGCGTTGTTTGGATATCTGAAGATCGCAGTCGAAGTGCAAGTGCACCTACTTTAGGTATAGTAATCCTGCATGTCTGCCTGTACCAGCGCTGTGTTGTATCTGCTGCTAACAGCTGGTTATGGCTACACACTTTTCAAAAAAAGAACTAGACACCAGAGCTCTGCATCGAAACTCTCATCCATCACTAAAAGTAGTTTTCATGTAACATCTGCCCTCTGCTAAAAGTCAGCTGCGCCATTTCTTGGTAACTGCTACTAATGAGAGAGATTGCGGGTTAATTTGCAGAGACCTTTGCCGTAACTTTGAGCACAAAGTTACCCACAGACCAAGGTAACAGGTGAGAATTGGTGGTGTTTAAATATCTGAGGCACCTTTGTGCTGTCGTCTGTCCTGGAGCCCTTGGAAGAGCTTAGAGGTTGGTGAAGCAGGCAATGAGGTATATCTCCCAGGCATTCACCTAGGGGAGTTCTGAGGGGAAGGATACATAATTCCTCTTCTAAGATGTAGTTATATTTACTATATAATAAACGAATGAGAAATAATTGTGTCAGATGGGGACGGAGCCATTCACGTAGTAAAAACCAGTCTCGTGATGTGAGCATTCCCTGGGTGGTTCTGGCAAGGGCGGGTAAGACCTGCAGGGTTCTGCCTTAGCAAGCGGAGCTGTGTCAGTCAGGGTGGTCATACAGCCACCCGGCGTGCCCCTCACTGGCGAAGGGACCAAGCGCTCTGGGCCCTCTCAGATTCTCGTGCGGCCCCTTAAGTGTCAGGGTTGTGTCAGTACGTGAAGGGGAGTGAGGGACAAGAAGCAAATGTTGCAATACCCGCAAATCTCTGCTACTAATGCACCCAACCTTGTCCTGGTATTCTTTCTCTAGAATGCTGTTTAAATGTGTTTTTTCTAAGCTAGCACTTTTTCTTATACAAGTAAAGCAGAAACCACAAATGCAAAAGCCTGGTTTGACGTTAGTGCTGTCTCTTACCGGCAGAATCCCTGTGTTTGATAGCACTCAAACCAAAGTGCCCAGAAATCATCTTTTATGTGACCTTATTGCTTCACTGCAAGGTTTAACATCTAAAGCGTTGGTGGAAAATGGGACGTGTTTAAATGTATTCTGACTGAATCACCTCAACTTTGCCCGGCAGAAAGATACGCTGGCAAAGCCTGCGGTTTGTTGCCGCTCGTGGCACTTTGTGGCCATCTCAGCGTTAACTCTGTGGCCTGAGACCACATGTCTCAGCAATATCTGTTCTACCTTGATTCATGTAACTTGTTTGGTTTTCTCCTGGAAGTCTGAGAGTCCATTTGAAAACCAAACAATGGTCAGCTAATTACACAGCCATATTAAAAGACGGTAAAAATGGTTACAGGCCTGACTGTCAGCCTGCTGCAGGCTGCCTTGCTACAGCTGCTTCATCTGAACAGGCTTGTGCTGTCACTGTTCCTCAGCAAGTAAGTGGCATAAACTCCACGTGGTGGTTTTATTCAGCTATCTGGCACTTGCTGGCACATCTTTGCTTACGTAGCCTAGTAGATACTGCAATTCTTTTAGTTTTCTTTTTAAATTATCTTAAAATAGTTTTCTTCTTTGTTAGTTTAGCTTTTACTAAACAATTTTGTGACCACTTCTGGGAACAGGAGCCCTCGGGTTTGTTGTCATAGAAAATAACAGCTACAGATCAAAGATTTAATGCTTTTAGAGCAGGTGGTAATGTGTAGAGTGTCTCAGAGATGTTCTATGTATCCCTTGAAAGAGAAGATCTAGTTCAGACAGAACCTGAAATCCCTGGTGTTTCTCTGCAGAGGAACCAAATATTCCATGATTTGCAGAAGTGTGGGGGAAAGTTACCTCCTGCTCCTGAGGCAGGAGGAGTTGTTTGTTGCTGGAATTTCCTGGATGGGGAACTTACGGGGTACTGCAAGTTATTAGGAAAGACACCTGCAGGGAAATTATTTTTCTGTGGTTTGGGGACTCCTGGTTCGGTGTCCTGCCATGGCACTGAATTGTTCCTGGGCATCCACGTGCCTCAACTCTGTCTGGAAGGACTGTAGAACCACTCCCCAAGGAAGAGTAAACTTGGGATTTAATTCATGGATTGATTCACAAGGTGGTTTTTGCCCACCTTGAGATGCAAGGCACTTAGCTGGTGCAGAGCATTGCCTTGGGCCCAGTCGGGCCTGTGAAGGAGGAACATGTGTTGTTTCTCCTGCATTTTCCCATCCTTCTTTGCCCCATTTTCTTAACGTGATGGCTTTCAAGAATTTTAGCAAGAGTCATTCCCAAGTTCAGGAGCGTGGCTGTACAGTCCTGCGCAAGGGGGTGTTGACAGGGCTTTTGCTTTCTAACAGCTGAAACGGAGAAGGGATCTGCAGATCACTTGGATTTGGCTGGCTTGCCCCCTCGCCCAAAAGAAACAGATAGTCTACAGATGACGCCACCTTCTCCAGATTCCAAGAAAAAGGCCAGAGGGATCAAGAAGTTATTTGGAAAGTAAGTAAAAGATGAGAAATGACTGTTCTCCAGAGCTGGGGCTTGCATGGGGGTTTGCTGGGAACACATCTTCCCTTTTTCTCCCTCCAACCTGTGGCTCCGTGCTTTACTGTCTCAAGAGCAGGACCCAGTGTGGCATTTGACAGAGCTATCAGCTGGTTAGTGGGGGTGGAGGAAGAGCTACAAACCCCGTAGGAGATCTTACCTATATTGGTTTTAGTAGTAGAAGCATGCCTTTTCCTCAGCCAAATGCGAATATGCTTTCTTCCTTTAAACTAGACTTAAAAGAAGTCAGTCTACTACCTTCAACCCAGATGACATGTCCGAGACGGAGTTCAAAAGAGGAGGGACAAGAGCAACAGCGGGGCCACGACTAGGCTGGTCTCGAGACCTGGGGCAGTCTCACAAGTAAGACAAGTGATGCAAAGTGTGCTGGTGCTCACCTTCCCAGCAGCTCCAGTTGAGCACGGGGTCCAAAGAAGCGCGGCGCCAAAATGAAATGTCCCCTTTCCTGGCATACAGAAGCAGGTGGATCCAGGCTGTTTTCTCCTTTGAGAGATGGTCTTTGCAGGGTTGAGGTTGGTTGCGTGGTGGGGTCCAGCTGTGAGTGGAGCCTTCTTTGCCCACGCCTTGCAGGAGTGCAGCTGTGAGGCCATGCAAAGCTTGGTGTCAGCCCTCACGCGGCAATGACAGATACTCCTCTGGTACGTTTCCTGCTGCACTTCTGGGGATTAAAGGCTAAAGTAAAACATTATGGTCTTACTTCAGAGTTTTAGCCACCCTGGGTAGCGGAGATGGTTGTCTCAGTGGTATTAATAGACTGTGTTTATTGTGATAGTGGCAGGACATCAGCAGCGATCAGCGCTTCATGGTGCTGACAGTTCAGAAGTAGAGACACCCTCTGCCTCACGAGGCTCACCTAACAGCTGACCGTGATGCACGCTCTCCCACAGAGATTGTCCCAACTCCCACAAAATACTCATGAATTAGGCTTAGGTTTTGGTTTTATCATTATGTACAAGAATAGGAGATTTGAGACATGGGATTTATCAGTTGTTTGGTTTTTTTTTTCTGTAGTGAGCTGGACATGCCGTTCGCAAAGTGGACAAAGGAGCAGGTTTGTAACTGGCTCCAGGACCAAGGGCTAGGCTCTTACATTAGTAATGGCAAACACTGGATACTGTCTGGGCAAACACTTCTGCAGGCTTCTCAGCAGGATCTGGAAAAGGTGAGAAATACTGGAAACACTGCTTTCAGTTAAACGTACAAAAATTTGCTATTTCTGTGCATGCAAATCATGTCTGTAAGGTGCACCCAGTAAAAAAAAAAAATTAAAAAGATGCATTTTTAAAATTTTATCATCTGCAGCAATGCCAAATCTGTTTCTTTTTAGTTGAAGTTTCGTAGAAATGTAATGCTCTGTAACGAAACTAATAACTACAAATAAGTGACTTAACTTCATTAAGCGTGGACATATCAGTACGCTATGCCACTTCAGAAATATGCACACAAGAGTGCCTCATTATCATATGGGTTTGTAGATTCATTAGCACTTGCGTATGGTACAGTTATTTTATGCCTGTGTGAGAGAGGTGTAAAAAGCTGCTGGTTTGGTCTATTTTCTGCACGTTTTACACAAGGGAATGAGGATATGTTACACACAAGGATGATCAGTTTCTTTGTTGAAATTGTTATGGAATTGTTTATGTCTTGTTTTCTAAAACTAGAAACGTTAAAAAAGTTGATTCAATCTCTACTTTGAATCCACAATATTTGCTAATTGAATTTTCAGCTTTTAAAAATCACTGTCCTCACCTAATAGCAACCCTGTTTTCTCAATGAGGGAGTGCGCTCATTCAAAGTTGTAGTTATACTACAACTGGAATAAGAAATGCACCATACCGGACATAGTGCATAGATAGCTGAACATGTGCTAAAATGATGCTGATATTCAGCAAATAGAAGATATACCTGCCAAGTCACCGGCAAGTGCTGTAATAAGGTGTGACTCTCTGAAACCATTTGTAATTCAGCAGAGGGAGAAATAAAACACAGTATTGTCTTTAGGTTTGCTGCTTTCCTTCCTTTCACAGGAGCTTGGGATAAAGCACCCACTGCATCGGAAGAAGCTTCAGCTTGCTCTGCAGGCACTGGGGTCTGAAGAGGAAAACAATCATGGAAAACTGGATTACCACTGGGTTACCAGTAAGTTTTTTTACATTCTGGGGCAGCAAGCTTTGATAGGGCTTCCTAATCATGGCTAATTAGGGGCTCAAAGAGTGGGAATAACACTAATTGGTGCTAGTTAACTTGGCTACCACACTAACATGAGTGTCTGTCTCTGCCTTAGGGTGGCTGGATGACATTGGCCTCCCCCAGTACAAGACCCAGTTTGATGAAGGAAAGGTGGACGGACGAATGCTGCATTACATGAGCGTGGTGAGTAAATGGCATTTCTTTTCCTGACGTTGTGTTTGTGTTCTTAGTTTCTCCCTACTTTAATGCACACTGCTGTACCTCCAGATAGCTCACTGAAGGCCAGGTGACCCTAGAGAGACCTGCTTTACACTGTGCCTATTGTTGTGACTGAATAGATACTATATTCACTTCTCCTCCCTCTCCAGCCCAGCCTTCATCTTCCTCCTGCTCCTTTTGGGTCAATTTGCCAGCAGCAGCAACCTTTTTGGCACCCCACAGTACCAAGATCCGTGCCCTACCATGCACCTCTGCAAGCAGCCTTCTCCCCTTCCTACATTCACCTCCTCAGCCTCCCCCAAGCCGTCCCCCAGCGGCAGCCCTGGCCCCAAACACACCCTCCAGCTCCAAACACACCCTCCTGCCCCTGCTATAAGGGGGAAAGGGTGAGTCCAGGCAGCAGCCGGCCCTGAGAGACAGCCAGGTGTGGCTGAGAAGGAAGCACTGCCACAAGCCACCACCGCCAACCTTCTTCCCCTTGGCCCTCCCGTGCGAGTGGCTACTGGCCAAATCCCGGCTGGCCCCACAAGCAGCCCGCTTGTGGGGTGGAGGGGATCTGTGGTTGCTTGGGCAGCTCTTGTGTGACAGACAGCCGTTCTCAGGTCCCTTACAGGCATCTTATGAGATCCGGTGTCCACAAGGAGCCAAAGAGCTGGATTGCAGCGATCTGGCTTGTAGCTTCCTAGAGCAGAAAGTTGACGCCCGTGTGGAGGTCAGCAGACTGTCTGTGCATTACTCTGGGCCTGTGTTGAAAGTTTTTAAAAAGGAATGTAGAAGTACCATGTGGTCGCCATCTGTGCGTGTGAGTTTTGCCCCAGATGACTGGATCTACTGAAAGGAAGCTAAAGTTGGAGCTTACTCTTACTTGCTCTCGCAGCATCGCAGAGGCTACACCTATGCACGTGTAGTGTACCAAAAGTACAGACTTCAACAGCTAAACATCTTGTGTCTCGTGAGACTTTCTGACAATAATTTCAAAGATGTTGAATGATTCATAAATCGGGTCTTCAAATTTTCTGGATAATTGAAGAGAAAAGGCTGAGGGAGGTCAGAATGTCAGAGGCATCACTACTGCTAGAAGGATCTGCCAGAATGCCATATCTGTCTGTGTGCTTCGTTGCAGCATTTAAAGGACCCCCTGAAACTGTAGTAGGTGTCCTGTGTTAAGCTAATGCTAACAGCTGTAACCTGTAGAAAACAGAACACCTGATACTCACCTGCAAGTATTTCTTATATTCTCTCCAGCTTTACAGATGCTATGTTAAGGTGGAAGACCAAATATAGTAAGCAAGAGCCCAGACTCATGCATGAGAAATGGGCAATCTTGTGCTTAACTGTTGTGCATGACACCAATGTGCTCAGGCAGCATTTATAGGTACACAAAAGTGTGCAAATTCTGTGGTTGCAGTTCATGCGGCTGGGCCTTTGCTGTTCAAGTTGTTATTAGTGAAAAGAAGTAGGTAGAATTTTTTTTCTTCAGTGAGCAAACATTTGGTCTATTTACCTATTCATGTGGATGCTTAAGTTAAGAAAACGCAAGCAATTTCCTTTGAAGAAAATTGCAGTTTTAAGAACCAACTTGTTTGAAAACAGGCTACATTTAATAGCTTTTTTTGCATAATGTATTTCAAAATGCTTAGCACCAGCGTCAACTCCCACTTTACTGCCGATCAGGTGAAGCCAACCCAGCAGGTTTCTTTTGTGTAAGGTCTCAGCTAAGATGAGAAAAGACCTTTGTTCTTCTCTGGAGACACAAATGCAAACTGAGGATTGCCAATATTAATTCCTTCTGTATAACAAAGGAGAAGTCAATTACACTCCTGTTCTCTCATGAGCCATGCCATGGGCAGAATAAAAGTGAGCTTTTTGTGCAACATTTGCATGTATTTTGTGTAGGCTTTACAATAGCCCCAGGAGGAAGCCCAGGGTTGATCCATCTAACTCTCCTGTAAGACAAGCACAGCGCAGCTGAGGAACCACAGACGCTGCCTGGGACTAACCTGCCTCAGCTACCTGGCATGACTTTGTTGGGCGCATCTTGGTCAAATCTTAAATCTTGTTGCTTATGTAGTGTGGTTTGGTGTTTGCTTCCTTTAGGTTTTTTTGTGTTCGGACATCTGTATGAAAGTAGGAGGCAGTTTCTTTCTTCTCCTTCTTGTCTTCTTCTTCTCAGTTGGAGATCTGATGCCAGTAGGCTCCACTGAGCTTGATGTTGTGTTGGGAGACTTTACCAGTGTATTACCTGGATGAGGACTGAATGCGGATAAGATGCGGCACAGACTGTATTGTAAGGGAACTTGTATTATTCAACAGTCAGTCTTTTTTCTATTAAAAAAGAAAGAAAAATAATAGGTGGACAGAGGAGGGATGTGTAGCAGGAGCTTTGCCTTTTAAATAGATATTCTTTCTGTTACTTCCCTTTAATTGTAAATCACTAGCGATATTTTCAGGCAGAGTTTAATCATCAAATTGTAACAGCAGCTGCAGTGTAAATGATCAACTAAATACAGCTATATGCAAAGCATGAAAGAAATACTTTTTAAAATCACATGAAGTTACCCTGACTTTTGCAAACCACAAAATAGAAACTCTGATCTTGGAGTTTATTTGGGCAAGTGAAGAATTTAGTCTTAAATATTCTGAAAAAAATAGAGTCCAGTATTTGTAACACATAAGTTATGCTAAAATGTATTAAGCCAGGTTAACCCCGCACAAGGATGCATAAATTTATCTGTTAGCCAACTTGCGCCAGTAGAGGATTGGACTTTGAGACACTTAATGGCCTAGTTAGGACTCAATTAGTACTGAAGAGCCTACCTTAGCAGGAATACAAGTCTCACAGCATGTGACCACACTTGCAGTGCACGGGAGGTTTTTCTTTTGAGGCACTCTGGAGCAGCAGCGAGTGAGCTGGGAAGTCTAGCCAGACCCATCACATACTCCTCCTTACAAGCTTTTCATGACTTGGCTTCTTGAATGGGAGAGAATCTCATTGTTTTGTTTTTGAAATGCTAAATTTCTGGGGCTAGTTGTTGGAATGAAACCAGAGGTGGGCAAAATGCGACATCTTCTGCATCGCTTAGTTTGCAAACCTGTGAGCAGGTCAGGGTGTTGGGTAGCACCAACAGCCTTTTTTAATCTGTGAGCTTCATCTAAACCTTCTGTCTCCTTTGCCTTTGTCCACCACATGCGTCCTGTGAGTTGAGCCCCCTTGGGTGCCAGAAGGCTCTGTCTCTTCCCTCCTCAGTGGTTTGAAGGAGCCCTGAGTACAAAAAGGAGAAGGAGGAACTTAAATGGAGCCAAAGCAAAACTCCTACTTGCTACTGTAGTCATGAAGGGGGGAAATAATCTCTCCCGGCTACCTGTCCAGCCATCTATGCCCTGTGGTCAGTGCAAAAAGAGGGGCACTGTGAGGCACCATCTCATTCCTTGGCATGGTACAAATTGTCCTAAGAGATGCTGGACACTTTCCGTGGACACTGGTGGGAGCCTAAAGAGCTGGTCTGTGCGAGCTGTAAAATAAGTTCCCCGTGAGGTGAATGTTCAAGTAAGAAACATTGTGAGGATCAAAATTTTGGAGAAAGAACCAGCTGCTTTTGTTAGTATCACCGATGCGTTGCAGGGACAAGTGTGGCCGTGCCTTTGTAGGCTCTAGCCCTGTGATGTGAGAGAAGATGTGAGAGAAATGGCTCACCCCATGCTGAAAATGGTGTGGTGTTGCCAGGTTGCCTTGCGGTGCCTTGTCGCAGAGCCAGCCTTCAGGCTGTCCGTGTGTCCAGCGTGCTCCCTTGGCACGTGTGAGGGGGAATTGGTGCTCCTGGCCAACCTGCCCTCCTTCCCTTGAACCGTAGTGGGTGCATGTGCAAGGTAGGAGCTAGGTGGTGATGGTGAGCTGCAGCCAAGGAGACTTAAGGTGAGCCCCTCCACAGCCTGGGTATGGTCACCCTTTCCATCATTCCATCACTTGTGGCAAGCATTTTAGAAAATATTTGTCATTTCCAGTTGTGGGAGACAAACCTGACACACCTTCTTATTTTTTTTTTTTCTTCCCTCTTTTTTTCATTCTAACAATACAGAATGCCTTGATTTTCAGAGTAATTTATTGTTTTCAGTTGAACTGTTAGCTGGACATTTCTGATATTAAAACTTTTGGCCAGTTTAAATGCAAATGCCAGGTGAGTCTGATATGCTGTGTTTAGAAAGTTGTCCTGGCTCTAATCAGATCGCTGAGGATGTGCCATCTAACCCTCTCCCCTCCTCATTACCCTCATTACCGGTTTCTTGTACTAAGCTCTGTACCCTATGTGAAGAACATCACTCAGGAGCTAGTACAGAGCAACACAGGAAGCTTTTATTTTGGGACAGATGGTTTGACATTAATCATGTGTCTGATGTATTAAAATCTTACCCCAGAATGTGTCAGATGTGCCATTTTAAGCCTGGATCCAAAGCAGTCTCCTCCAGTCGGGTGCTGGTTCCACCAATAAGCGCATTTATGTTTATTAGCTCCCACTTTGTCTTTGACAGGATGACTTGCTGTCCTTGAAAGTTGTCAGCGTCCTCCACCACCTCAGCATCAAAAGAGCCATTCAGGTTTTGAGAATAAATAACTTCGAGCCCAACTGTCTGCGCCGGAGGCCATCTGATGAGGTACTGCTTTAAGTTGAAACTCTGAAGAGGAATCCTGTAGGGGTTTTCCCTGGTGTTTGTGATTATTTCTGCTCTGCCCTCTCCTCCTTTCTGCTTCCTATTTAATTCTGTTTCATTTTCGGTTTCCTTTTTCTCATGTTGTTCTTCCAAGTCTCATGCCCTGGCATCGCTACCTGAAACGCCACTTTCTCTCCTCCACCTGCCATGGCCCCAGACTCACGTCCCCTTGCCAAATCCCCTGTTCCTCTTCCTAGCCAACAGCTGGCTGTTTTGTCTTAGTCTCTGATGTACTGTCTGGAACATGAATCTTGCATCTTGAACTCAGCACACTGTTGCCATGAGTCTTGTGTAACTCTCTGGAAAATTGATGGCTGTGTCAAAATGTTCGGTCTAAAAGGAGTTTGGCTCTGTTACCAAAGGGAAACTGCCATCAGTTTGTTTTGGAAGCAGCGTATGCTGGATAGGGCAATGGATGGTGAAGCAACCCAGACTCTTGGATTTAGATTCACGTATGTGAGGAAAAGTGCAGCAGGTCACGGAGCTAGCTAAATTTTCAGTTCTACTGGTAGAAAGTGCAAGTAGTTCTAGTGCACAGCAGGATAATGAAAAGCTCAACATGAGCCAGCAGTGTGCCCTTGCAGCCCAGAAAGCCAACCGTATCCTGGGCTGCATCAAATGTGGTCGAGGGAGGTGATCCTGCCCCTCTACTCTGCTCTTGTGAGACCCCACCTGGAGTACTGCGTCCAGCTCTGGGGGCCCCAGTACAGGAGAGACATGGAGCTGTTGGAGCAAGTCCAGAGGAGGGCTAGGAAGTTGATCAGAGGGCTGGAGCACCTCTCCTATGAGGACAGGGTGAGAGAGTTGGGGTTGTTCAGCCTGGAGAAGAAAAGGCTCTGGGGAGACGTTATAGCAGCCTTCCAGTACCGGAAGGGGGTCTACAAGAAAGCTGGAGAGGGACTGTTTACAAGGACATGTAGTGATAGGCCTTAAGCTGAAGGAGGGTAGGTTTACATTAGATATTAGGAGGAAATTTTTTACTGTGAGGGTGGTGAGGCACTGGAACAGGTTTTTCAGAGAAGTTGTGGATGCCCCCATCCCTGGAAGTGTTCAAGGCCAGGCTGGATGGGGCTTTGGGCAACGTGGTCTAGTGGAGGGTGTCCCTGCCCATGGCAGGGGGGGTTGGAACTAGATGATCTTTAAGGTCCCTTCCAACCCAAACCATTCTATGATTCTATAATTCTATAATCAAGTGGCATGAAGCATAATACAGACGTGCCCACTGTTCAGACCTATCTCCACATTGGTATTGCTGCAAGATAGCAATCCAAAAAGAGGTTTTATTCTCAAGTGCAAAGCGGGCTTGTATTCATTAAGAGGTTTGTTTCAGTAAAGCTTGGGGCTGGGACAGCTGAGTCAGGAAGTCTCCTTAACTGCCCATTTTTCATGTTCACAGAATAACGTCACACCTTCTGAGGTCACCCAGTGGACCAATCATCGTGTGATGGAGTGGCTACGTTCCGTTGATCTGGCAGAGTATGCTCCTAATCTGAGGGGGAGTGGTGTGCATGGGGGACTGATGGTAAGGTCTTATTCCATTTTATGAAAAAAAAAAAAATGGCTGAGAATCGCTAGACCAAAGTTCTGACATCATCTTTGCTGCACACACCTTATCTTCTTATTCTGCTTAATAATATAAGCCCCATAGTTTAAAAGACATGAATGTCTTGGGCAGAATTAGTGGGGGCAGCAGCGGGTTTGATGATCTGTATTCCTCCCTCAATTTAATTTAGGTATGGCATTCTTCACCTCCTGTCCTACGATGCTGTACACTGCTATCATGCTGTTAAACAGCCACCATCTTCCTTCCTAGACATAGATATGTTTTTATTTTGTAAGGAAGACTTGTTACTTTTGTAAAATTCGTGATTTCAATGTCAAACCAGGATTGTTTTTAATTGCTCTAGTATCAGATTCTCCAGGTGACACACTTACACTTGCAGAAGTTTGTTGGGGTGATTAAGAGGTATATCCCTGCTCCAAACATTCTGTTTATTTTCTATCATTCCTCTGGCTATGTTTTCTAGAATTAAAGAGGAAAGTGAGTAAATATTTTGTGGCAGCTTCACACATTACGTGAGTTAAGGGTGGATTTATCTGTTCCTTTCTTCTTACCTGCCAATTTGTTTCTATTTATAACTCAAGAAGGAAAGCCTGAGGGTAGCATTTTACGAATCCTTTAACTAGTTAACTCTCTTTTCTGCCTCTTTGTTGTATGTTTCCTCTAAAATGCAAAGACCTGAAAGCAACCTTAGGAAGTAACCAAGATAGGCATGCCTGTTGACGTCCTTGAGACCTCATCAGACAGTACTGGCTTCAGCTGGATTCTCTGTGATTTGATTAATAGGTTTTGGAGCCTCGTTTCAATGTAGAAACCATGGCACAGTTGCTGAACATCCCACCAAACAAGACGTTACTGAGACGGCACTTGGCGACTCATTTCAACCTCCTCATTGGGCAGGAGGCCCAGCAGCAGAAACGTGAAGCCATGGAGTCCCCAGACTACGTCCTCTTAACAGCAACTGCCAAAGTAAAGGTAGGTCACTTGTTCTGCGTTGGTGTGTGAGCTTCCAGGCAGACATTTAGATCTCCAGCATGGTGGTTTTATCTGTGTTTGGAGGGCAGGTCAGTAAGGTCTGAGAAAAGGGCTGGCTGCTAACAAAAGAAGCATGAGAGCAGGACTCAGCAGATCTGGGTTTGACACTTGTGTTTATCATGAACACACCACATCTCAGCCTCTCATATGCACAGAAAAGAGGTAGCACCCTTGTGTGTGGCCCTTCTGGCTGTACTATAAGATGTTTGGGAGGGAGACTGTCTCTTACTGTTTATATGCTCATGGTTTAACGCAGTGGGATTCTGATCTCATTCGGGACCCTTTAAATGGTGATTTAACAGTGGTAGAATGAGGGGACACGTCATTTTCTATTGGATGCAATTATTGTGCGGTACAGCTGTTCAGAAGATCTTTGTGTAGGAGACCAGTGAGGTTTTGTCCCTGCATCACTGAAACACCAATGCAAGAGTAAGAGATCTGTTAATTCTTTACTCACTCTCTAACTTCTTGTCAATTTTCTCTTCACTTGTAAGCCAAAGAAACTTGCCTTCAGCAATTTTGGGAGCCTGAGAAAGAAGAAGCAAGATGAGGTGGAAGAGTATGTGTGTCCTATGGAACTGGGACGGGCATCTGGAAGTGGGTCAAAGAAGGGTTTTAAACCTGGCCTGGATATCCGAGTATATGATGATGACGATTTGGACAGGCTGGAGCAGGTAAGCCAGTTCTAGCAGTTTGGTGTCCTCGACTGTGCTGTCAGGTTTGGTGGAAAAACCTTCTTTTTCACAGGGAAACCTTCCCTTTGCTTTGGCCCGTAAAGGTCCTGATTTCTTGCAGTCACGTGGCATTACTCAAATGTGTGTCTCAGCCCAAGAAGGTTCAAGCTGTGAACGCAGTGCCTTGGGGACCTACTCTGACATAACTGTCCCCTCTCGACAAGGCACGCTCCTCCCTTGCTCTGACCGTGTGGGGTGCAATCAAGTAGTTACCTTATTTGTTGCACTTCACCGCCACTCCGTCATGGCATACAATGAATTCATTCATTCCTTCATTCTTCATTGTCTGTTTTTTGTAGATGGAAGATTCAGAAGGGACAGTGAGGCAAATAGGAGCATTTTCTGAAGGCATCAACAACTTGACAGTAAGGCTTAAAAGTGGGGTCCGTGGAATAAGATCTCTGTTTCTGTAAGATGGGTATAAACCCCTTGGCGGTGCTATTTAATAACGATGCTATTTAATACAAATACACGAAGTACAACTTTCCTTCACTGTTACTGCCTCTGTCAAGCAGCTGAGTTTTGTGGGTTTGGAGGCAATTGCTTTGATTGATTTCAGTGCATAGCAAGACATAGTCTTTGGATGAGTGAAGCACCACTGGTCTCAGAGGCCTGAAGTATGTCAAATACCTTGCAAGTTACGGGTATAGTGAAATCTCATCAGAACTAGGCATTAGTTGAAGTCTTTTGGGTTTTGTACAGGGACAGAGGGGAAAAGAAAAATCAGGGGTTGAGGAAGATAGCCGCCCATGGGGGCGGAGAGGTTCCCCCGGCTGGGAGGCTGGGAGTGATGGCACGTGGTTGCCAGCTCTCCTCGCTGACTCCACACCCTCCAGGGAGGGCAGAGGATGCGGCACCTGGCTCTCGGCCGGCTGGCTGCCCTTGGGCGGTGGGTTACCAGCTAAGTGTCATGGCACGTTTTCTTGGTGGAAGCCCAGCCCCAGCCTGCACTCCCCCAGCCGTTTGGGCCGCAAGCTGGTCAGGAACCAGTGTGGGTGAAAAACGTCGTCAGCAGAACGAAGTGGTGGCTGGCAGGGCTGACAGCGGTGCTTGCTGCCGGGCACAGGGCTGGACCATCCCAGTGCCTGATTTCAGTTGTGAGGGCCAGAACCTTGACTCTTCCCTCCTTTCCTTTCTAGCACATGTTGAAAGAAGATGAAATGTTTAAAGACTTTGCAACTCGCTCTCCTAGCACCAGTATAACAGATGAGGACTCCAACGTGTGACAGTAACCGCCAGGCACTGACAAAGGCTCACTTTCCTATGTGCAAGAAACGTCGTCGTCATACATGACGGGCAGCAGATCATGTACATTACATTGTTCTTGCTTCTGTTTGTTAGAAGTAACATTGGGGAATGGAGAGTTAAAAAAAAATAAAAAGAGGAAAAAAAAGGTGCCTATTCTAAAGTTGCCATAAGAAACACCCAGACACTGGTGAATGGTAATTGTTTTTACTATATTTAATGTACAAACTGGTGATATGTTTCAGAGTGTTGCATTTAAATTTACGTGGTATGATAGTGCTCCTTTTGTTTATTCATGGCCTCAGATAATCCTTTATGCTGTTTCAAAATAACAGATTATGTTAGATAGGAGTATTGGGTCTGTAGATATCGTGCATCAGCTTTCTCTAGGCTCTCAGCTGAAAAAAGATGTTACTGCTCTTTTTCAAGTGCATTTGTTCAGCACAATACCAGTTCTGCCCTTCCTTACGGTATCCAGTGTAGGATTTTAGTCATCCCTGCCCTGCATAAACTCTCCAGTAGCTCTTGACTGTTGCTCTTATTTTTATACTGTTTTATTAAAAAAAAAAAAAAAAAAAAAAAAAGAAGAAGTATATGAAGTACATGTAAAAGCAAAAATTTAAATTTTGTGAGATGGAGTGATGGAAAGTTCAAAGTGTGGGGGAAGGGGAGAGGGTTGTAAAAAAATTATGCCAGTTTGCATACCAGCTGGTTACTGGAAAAGGCAGGCTGACCTTTGGAACTGTTTGCTTTCATTGCTTTTTAATAAGTGCACAGTTTAATGATCTTCCGTTCGGGATGAAACAATTACAAAGCATGTTTCTTCTAGCAATGACTCGTACAGAAACTGCACATTTTAAAATGTCTTCTTTCTTGTTCCCAGCAGCAGTAGTTATAGCATTCAAACAAGGTTATTAACACTTCTGTGACTTAAAAAATTTCCTTAAAGTTGAGAGTACTCCCTGCATATGGAAGGGATATTTCTGTGCTGTGACTAACGTAAAGATGGTGTAGTTGGAAAAAAAAAAAGTTATATAGAGAAATGTATAGGAAATATATTATTTCATAATATTAAACCGAAGGTGGGACTTTTCCTCCAAAATTCAAATATCAAACATGTTGCTCATCATTTTACCTTCTTAAAGCACAGCTCCTCTGCTTTTGAGGATCATCATATTTTAAAAATCCTAACTAGCCGGTGGAATTCTTTTGTCAGACTTTTGGTATTGCAAGGTGTCCTAGCCAAAAGCAAACAAAAAAATGTAACTCTGTTTATTACAGTGGTCATTCGTATGGTGTTGAACATTGCATGTATTTTAGCACAATGGCATGAAGCTTCTTTGCTTTATAAAGGCAAAAAAAGTACAGCTGGAATTGTTCCTTGCGGTGGTGTGTTGCTTGAGCAAGCGTTTGTCACTCGTTTCGTCGCTCTCCTTGCTGGAAGTGAGACCGTGTCCGATACATTGCTGGTGTGGTGCAAGGGATGTTAGGTTTGTGCTGACTTTGTGGGTATTTCTGAAACACTATTAACAAAGCTAGGAAAGGAAGAAGGGTTCTTTCAGGGGCTTCCAGGGAGCTCCCATCAGATGTTAGGGTAGATTGGAGAACATATTCTAGTATTATATTACTGTAACCTGATAAGCTATTGCCAGCCTGGTTCTTTGAAGGATGTGCAGTGTAGGCTATTATTTATGTACCAAGATGAAAAATTTTATGTGGACTGGTTGTGTTAAACATAGTATCAAGCACTGCCATTTTCTCTTTAGTAACTGGATCCAGGCAAACAATCCATAATACATACATAAAATAGTTTGTGCTGGTTACCATTTGTCTACAAACAGATCACAACTTTGTTCAATATTCCTGACTAATTCCTCTCCGCAAATAATTTGCTGACTGTTGTTTCTTCCTCTGCAGCGTTGGGGGTGTTTGAGCTATTTCTGAGTGCAGAAATACCACATTGGGTAACGCCTGCCGTCAGCTTTAGGGTGTAGATGCTTGGGAAGTGAACTCAGGGCTCGCTTTCTGTGAATACTCTGCAATATGGTTGTTATTTACATGTAAGTTGAGCTTAAGACCTTGCTCTCCCAAATGCTGCAGAAGCACTGGGAAGATGTGGCGCAGGCTTCTGAGCAAAAGTATTCCTCCAGATTCACTCTCACTAGGTGCTGGCTAGTGAACATGACTGCATATTCACAGGGAAAAAAAAAAGGGGGGGGGGCAGTGACGCAATATTACGTGCTGAATTAGCCACAAATACTTTCTGATTTCTCTTTAGTCCAGTGCTATTAGCAAACGTATCAACAACGGCAGATGATGGTTTATTTAAGTCCAGTGTAAGCAGCGTTCTGCTCCAAACAACCCTCTCCTGCATTCACCGCTTGGAAGCCAGGTCATCCCCTCGAAGCTGCCTGTCATCTGAACCTTGCTTATTTTATGGGGGTGGAATATGAAAGCAAGTGATAAAGTCAGGAAGTTTATGTGCGCATGTGCACACAATTGATACCGTTGGGGTATGTTAATTTGTGCGTGTTTGAAGAGGGCGACATAACTACTGTGTATTGCCATGTAAAATCTAATAAAGTCTGTGAAAAATGCCAAGTGCTTCTGGAAGCTGGTTCCTTTTTAATGTATCCTCTTTTTTTTCCTTTTTATTTTGCTAGGAAGTTCATTTTGTTCTATTTAAAAGACAGAGGAAGGGACAGAAGTGCACATTTTTTGTGGACTCATTAGTTCATTTGTCAGTAGTGCCTGCAGAAGGACTCAGCTAACAGTGAAGAAATCAACTACCTCAGGTCTTTTTACTTATTTCTGGGATCCAGATTTGAACCATCTTGGGTTGTTTGGTATGGCGTGATGAGAAAGCGCTTCCCCGTTGCTCAGTGTGTGCTCCTCTGGGAGTCCTGGCAGGGTGCTGAAGGAAGTACCAGCTCTGGCCCTTCTTGCTGTAGAGGGCAACCATCTCTCTGGTCCTAGGTGTCATTCCCCTCCCCATGCCCTCTGTCCTGGTTTCAGCTGGGATAGAGTTAATTTTCTTCCTAGCAGCTGGGATAGTGCTGTGTTTTGGTTTTAGGATGAGAATAATGTTGATAACACACTGATGTTTTAGTTGTTGCTAAGTAATGCTCCCACCAAGTCAAGGACTTTTTAGCTCCTCATATCCTGCCAGCGAGAAGGCTGGGGGTGCACAAAAAGCTGGGAGGGGGCACAGCTGGGACAGCTGACCTAAACTGACCAAAGGGATGTTCCATTCCATATGACATCATGCTTGGCATATAAACTGGGGAGAGTTGGCTGGGGGGGCAGCAGTCGCTGCTTGGGGACTGGCTGGGCATCGGTAGGTGGGTAGTGAGCAATTGTTTTTCATTTGCATCACTTGTTTTTCTTGGGTTTTATTCCTTTCTCTTTTTTGTTATTTTCCTTTTCATTACAATTTTTATTAGTAGTATTTTATTTCAATTATTAAACTGTTCTTATCTCAACAGACAAGTTTTCTCACTTTTACGCTTCCGGTTCTCTCTGCCATCCTACTGAGTCGGGGGAGTGAGCAAGCAGCTGTGTGGTGCTTAGTTAATGGCTGGGGTTAAATCACGACAGTCCTTTTTGGTGCCCAACATGGGGCTTGAAGGATTGAGATAACAACAGATCTAACCAGAGCATGTTAAGCTATTAGTTTAATAGTCACTGTTCACAATATTGTTTTATTTGTTCTCAGGGTTGTGTTGTGTGATACCTTACTTATATATATTCCCTGTGGTGCTGTTTTTCACCTCTGAAAGCTGGATCAAGGTCACCATTTTGTTGTACTGTGTAGCACTGGTTTATGATATGATAAAATTACTGATTGTGAGACTAATCTGGTATTTGTACTCAGCATTGCCATCATTACTGTACTTTGGGAGCCATCTGCCGGAAACGATTAATAATTACACTCTTTACCTTTTCTCCTCACAGAGCCAATCTATGGGGGAGACAAGGGGGGACACCTTCTCCCACTCCTTCACCTTTCCCTTCTCCTCAAGGCTGGTTACAACAGCTCTTGAGAATTTTGAAAACCCCTGGGTTGTTCAGACCAGCATGTTCCTATTGCTATGCCTCCTGAATGTGTTTCAGGTCCCGTTCAGGGTTGAACAACTATTTAAGAATACCACCCAGAGATCTGCCCCAAGGCTGGATAGTTATGAGTGGCAGGGTGTGTGGAACAGTATGGGTAAGGACCGAGGACGGTGGACACCCCCAGTGTTTTGGAACTTCACCCCTGAACAAGTGCAGAATCCTGAAAAGCTAGTAGAATATTTGGGAAAAGTATGCTGTCCCCCCTGGCGATTCCAGAGGGACACAAATCACAGCGATGTGCTGGGGCCTGGCCCGTGCCTCCCGAGTTCTGTTCAATGCTACTCAGTACCCTCAAAGGGAAGAGAAGGTCTCTGGATCTGACGACAAAAGGACAGGCACTGCGGTTGCTCCAACCCCCGTGACAGGCGCTGCAGCCAAACCAGGGAACCAACCTGTGCCAGTATCAGTCACCCCTATGCACAAGAAGAAATCTTGGAAGCAAAAGTCAGCTTGTTTAGTAAAGGATGATGAAAAAGCAGGGCCATCACAAGAAGAGGAGGAGGAAGTGGAAGAACTGATAAACCAGACAGTAATCACCCGATCCCTATCCCCGAGTGAGCTGCAAGATAGGCAAAAAGATTTCAGTCGTCGATTAGGCAAGCACATTGTCACCTGGTTGTTCCGATGCTGGGATAACGGAGCCAGTAGCCTGGAATTAGAGGGCAGGGAGGCCAAGCAGCTGGGATCCCTGTCCAGGGAAGGAGGCACCAACAAGGCGATTGGAAAAGGAACACTAGCCCTCAGCCTCTGGAGGTGACTTCTGTCAGGCATGAAGGAAGGACATCCCTTTAGTGAAGATGATGTATGTCATTCAGACAAGTGGACCACCATGGAGAGAGGTATCCAGTATCTGAGGGAATTAGCCGTGTGGTTTATTATGACCCAGGCAACACGCAGTTACCCACAGCTCCTGACAAAATCCAATGTACCCAGCCCATGTGGTGGAAGCTTGTATGGAGTACACCATCATCATACACCAACTCATTGGCATTAATGGACTGGGAAGACAAAGAGGTGCCAACAGTGGATGAAGTGGCTGGCTGACTCCAGCAATATGAAGAAAGTCTCTCTTCCTCCCTCATCTCAGCTGTGGAGAAACTGTCCTGGAAGGTCCAGCAACTTGAAGAGAGTATGTCCTATTCCCCACTTGTATGGACCAGTATCTCAGCTATTAGGCGTAAGCATTCCCCTGCTCAAGAGAGAGGATATAGAGGGTACACACCACGAGGCACCTGTGGTTTTACCTGCATGACTATGGAGAGGACATGAGGAAGTGGGATGGAAACCTAACTTGACCCTAGAGGCACAGGTACATGAACTGCAAGGGAAAACAATCCCAAAAGGAAAAATGTTGGTTTTCAGCAGGCAGTTCACCAAACAGAGGAGAAGGGCTGATCTTCTGATCCTCTTGAAGTGACTTCTTAGCCATTTTTAAAAGGAGTGAGTAATGAATACTATAACCAGGATTAGAGGGGTCTGCCTCATAGACACCTGGGCCATGAGTGGGTTTATCGCATCCCCTGTCATGCACCAGCCTCCAGGAACATCAAATGATACAACAGACTGCTAAAAACTACACTGAGAGCAATGGGTGGTGGGACCTTCAAACATTGGGGTACACATTTAGCAAAACTCGCCTGTCTGGTCAACACCAGAGGATCTGCCAGTTGGGATGGCCCTGTGTCGTGGTTTAATCCGGCAGGCAGCAAAACACCACACAGCTGCCTGCTCACTGCCCCCCTTCCCCAGTGGGCTGGGGGAGAGAATCAGGAAAAGTAAAATTGATGGGGTGAGATAAAACCAGTTTAACAGGACAGCAAAGAAATAGAAAAGAGTAATAATGATAAAAGAATATGCACAATGCAATTGCTCATCACCCACTGACCGATGCCCAGCCCATTCTCAAGCAGCAATCACTGCCCCCAGCCAACTCCCCAGTTTATATACTGATCATGACATCATACAGTATGCAATGTCCCTTTGGCCAGTTTGGGTCAGCTGTCCTGGCTGTGCTCCCTCCCGGCTTCTTATGCACCTCCTCGCTGGCAGAGCATGGGAAGCTGAAAAGTCCTTGACTTAGTGTAAGTACCATTACTTAGCAACAATTAAACCCATCAATGTGTTACCAACGTTATTCTCATCCTAAATCCGAAACACAGCACTGTATCAGCTGCTAGGAAGAAAATTAGCTCTGTCCCAGCTGAAACCAGGACACCCTTGCAGCCCTCAGCAGTCATAGGAGCGCCAGCTACTTTGCCAACAGGAGTTGAGTTCCCCAAACTACATTTTGTTGCTGGGGTGCAGGTACAAATGATGATCAATGTTTTGCCCAGTGTAGCCCAGATAATGTACCAGAAAATGCAGAACACCCGTCTCGTGACCTTCATTTCTGTGGTTTCCTTCATCAGCTCGGCATTTCAGTGGGAACACTGAGGATAAACACTTTGAAACCTACAGTATAAGAAATGTTTGTTGTCTGTTTGTTTACAATGCTGAGGAAAGGATAGATGTGTTTTGATCAAGAGCGTATGGAGAGTAAAGCCAGGGTTTTGCTTTTTTCTGTTAAATTACATACATGCTTAGGAATGGAGAAGTAATCCAGAATAACCTCTGGAATGACTCTTCTGATTCCCACCCACTAGGTATTGTTGCATCCTGGCTTTCCCATCAGGAGACAAGTTGCACTTACCCTGCCTGCATGCTTTTTATACCTTGCACTGCTTTGTTGTTCAGTGCATGCTTTATGCTTCACCTTAGTATTTTGGCATTTTCATTTGCAGCAAGAGCTTCTCCTATTGAGCCTCTTTATCCTGAGTTAGGAAGAAGACAGCGCTCTTTGAGGCAGCTAAGAAGCAAAACCTTCCAAGTTGCCAGTAGATTTGGAACAATGATCAGCAAGGAGAGTATTAGGTGCTGGGGAACACTCAAATAGAAAGGAAATTAGAATTGCGTTCAGAGATAACAGAAGGAGCAGGGTGCTCCCTAATCGTAGCTGTGAGAAGATCATGAAGGAATGGAGATGGCCCCATGACATATTTGAAGACCTGTGGAAGAAAAGACATGTAATATGTAGGACATGATCTGTTTCTTAGAGAGAAGGACCCAAGGGCAGCAGCGGGACTGACCAGCCTGTGCACCTGAGAAGGTGTTTCCCTGGGGTGGCAGGAGCACAAGAACATCTGTAGACAGAAGGAGAGATATTTTGAGCAATGAGTAAAGAGGGCAGAGAAAGACAGATCCTCGGCACTTTTTTCACTCATTCAGAATGAAAAAGAAGAGGAAGAGCAGCATTCAGCAGGACAGAGCCTGTTTCTTGAAAATGGTGGTGAGAGCCTGGGCCAATGAAGAGACTGCAGTGGTGCATTTGGTGCCAGCAACATCCAGAGCTCAACAGGGCTGGCTCCTGCTGCAGTGTAACATACACTCCAGCTTTCACAGCTAGGGAGACTGGATTTTGTAAGGTCAGGAACCTTGTTTAGTTGTAGTTGTATTTGACAGTCATGCATGGTGGTGCATTGACTGCCCAAGCTTCCCTGAGATAATCCAGTTACAGGCAGCAACAGCAGGAGCTTCTCAGTTGAGCCAAAAGCCCAAGTGAGGCTGTTGCCGCAGCACAGTTAATGCCACTGACAGCAGTGGCAGTTAATAGTGGGAGACAGGCAACGGCCCATCAAAAAAACCAAAACAAAACAAACAAAAAAAAAAACCTGCCATGTCATTTCAAGCACCCTGTAGAAGTCTTCAGGTTTGGATGCGTACCCTTCTCTGGGTGATTAAAAGAAAAAGGTTGTTTCATCTCCAGGAAACACCCAGTGCCAATAAAGTGGTTGCTCTGTAATAGTCCTAGAAAGGAGATCAAAGGAGATAAAATCAGACTGGAATGAGATAGATAGCATCAGCTAAAGAAATGGTGCCAGAATTAACAATAATGAAAACAAGCACGGGTGAATTCAGTAAGCGTGAAAGCTACTGGGCCTGTTCGGCTGGTCACTGCTCAGCTTTGGAGAAACACACCTAAGAAAAAGCCCATCTGCCCTGGGGACAGCAGCCTGCTCACAAAGCTCAGCTCTGCTGCTGCCATGACCTCTGTCTGGAAGGCGCCAGGTAACCATGTGCACGCTTAATAGGTCTGGCTGAGCCTGGTGCCTACAGAGCCTTTGCTGGAAAAGGAAGGGACTTCCCCGAGGCGATCTGCATGTGGTGATCTCCTCCTGCACAGAAAATGGGCCAGAAGGTCTCACACGAGGACAACCAGGAACAAGGCTGAACCTCTAGTCAGCTGTGAAGTCTTCAACCAAGACATGGTCCATGCATCTCAAAGGGTGAAGTCCTATCTTGGTTTTTTTGTGGATCCTTGGCCAAATTCCAGCTAGCCACAAACATGCTGCACAAGATCTTTTTGGTCAACTTCATCAGCTTCTGCATGGAAAAGGGAGTTGAGGAATGTATCATGACCAGCAAAATGACCAAGCAGCAGTCCTCCCTATTTGGGGTAAACTGGATCTGGACTCTGTCTGGAGCTGACAAGCAAATCACACCAGCTCGCCATGCAAGTTTTACAGCTGGGTGAGCTTTTCTGCAGCCAAGGCAGCCCTACTGAGGCAGTGGAAGACTGCTGCCAGGAAGCCACGCTGGCAGACGAGCGCTTCCAAAACAGGAACAGGTTTGAGAAGCTGGCAGAGTTCTGCCGCCTGGTGGGACAGGACTGCCTGGGCCTGGTGATCACATTTGGTGTGCCAGGGAAGCCCAAGGACATCCGAGGAGTCATGCTAGACAGCATTGCCAAGGAGGAGCAAAAATGCCGCCTGTCAGGGAGGACTGTGCTACGGCAATTTGTCACCAGTACTGACAGCTTCCTGCCCACAAAAGACATGTTGGAAAACTGCCTCAGTGCAAAAAAAAAAAAAAAAAAAAAAAAAAAGGATGGAAGGAGGTGGGCAATGTGTACATAAATCTTCTGTAAACCGCTGGTTAACAGCAGTGGCTCTGCACACCAGCACCAGAGGCTGCGTGGGGCTCAGCTCTGCCTCTCTTGCTTTTCTTCTCACACGCCATTCCCTCCACCCCCTTATTTCCCACCTTCCCTCCACCCATCGCCTTCCTGCACCTCCTGCAGAAGCCAGGCTGCGTCAGCCTCTCCAGGTTTTAAAACAACAGGACGTACCTGCCAGAAAAATGTGTTTATAGAAGGCACATCATTTTTCCAGAACATTTTGTTCGCCAGACGTTAAGTCTTAGCTGGAGCCAATGAAAGCTTTATCGCCCTGAGCCTTTGGGAGGTCGTGGCAGACTTGACTCACAGCCTTTGTTTACTGTGCGGCAGATTTTTTTTTTCTGTAATAGGAAGTTGAGCCTGTAATAAAGAAAATGTACTGGCGCTGGGCAGAAGCTTTGCATTGAGTGTGAAGGACAAAACAAGGACTTAAAAATGCTGGTTTAGAGGCAGGAGCTGGTTCACAACTAAGAGGAAAAGCCCTTCCCCACGATAGAAAAGGGCTCTATGAGAAACCTACTAATTACTTGCCCCTTAAAAGTAGATCAGTGCCAGGCTACGGAGGACCTCGGAGCTGTGACCGAAGCGCAGGGGCAGGGTTGGTCCCAGCTGCAAAGCCTGGTCTTGTTAAGCCACTGTGTCAGTCAAGGTGTGGCAAAAGGTGCTGGAAGGTGTTGAAGAAAACATGGGGAAAACCAACCAACAGGGACAAAAAAAATAAAACCACCCCAGCCCTGGAGACACTGGTGGGAGCTTTTGCTTTTCAGGGTGGCAGAGGCAGCTCCTGAGCCCTCGTGGCAGGGAACAAAAGTTCGGAGGAGGCAAAAAGTATTTCACTTTGAATTTGTTTTCAGTAGCTTAGCAGCTGATTGCATTTCTGGACCAATTTATTCCATTCCCCTCAGCTTTTAGTAGACAAAATACACTTGGAGTTGCACAATTGTAATTATTTTCATTCAGCTGCTGTTAACCAGTGAAGACCGGATCAGTTTTTCAGACTGGTAAACTCACTTTGTTTGTAGCTATATCTAGCTGAATAGATTATTTTTTTTTCCAGTGCGAAACTTCCCTGCCTGTAGTTTTCTTACAATTTTATTGATTTTTATTTAACAGAATAATTTCAAAAGCTCATTCATATTTTACTACTTGAGTTATAAGATGGGGTAGCAGTGACAGCTGGGAAATAAAGGCTGTTATTTACACAGCCATAAAGCAGGTGCAGCATTGATGCCAGAAGTGTTTGCAGCTTTCCATGGTCTAGGTGCAGAGGCTGAAAGGTGAAGTAAAAACAGAACTGTGACATTTTTCTGCTGAGTCACAAAGGTAGCTGGATATGAGGAAGGGACATCTTTTAGCTTTGAAATAGTTCATGAAATAGTTCCTTGAGATCCAGTTGTCTGGATCATTGTATTTTGTGCACGTAGCAGGGATTTGGTGGGACGGGATAGTTCTGGTGTTTTACATATAGAAAACATGCATAGCTATGGGGCTATGTGCAGAGAATGAGGACTCTATGCCCATTCAGGAGGGTTGGGTGTTTTTGGTTTGTTTTTTTTTTTAACCTGGTTAAAGTAACAGCATAACCAATACTGCAGGTGGATTGATTGGTTTATAAAAGACCAGCAGAAAAGCTTTAATTTTTGCATTATATTGGTATCTTAATTATAACTAGCATGTGGCTTTTAAGCTATCCAGTTCTGTAGGAATGCTGTCTCTCTGAAAACAGGTTGGGCTTTTTCCTTTGGATCTTTTTCATGCTTTTTCGGCATTGGGAAGGGGAAAATCAAAATGTCTTGACTATATAGAGTTTGAACTATGGAAGTTACACATGGGCACAGCTGCCAATTTGATTCGTGTCCTCCAAAGCGGCTCTGGTACCGCAGAGATGGCACACAGGCTTGGTGTTGATTCTGGGAGCCAGGGTACATCGCACAGGCAGTGCCACACTCTTTGCCTGGTTGCCTTGTGGGTTTCAGCTCAGGAGCCTGGGCCCTCAGCAGCCGTAAGAGGGGGCCAAGGCTCTGTACTACAGCTCATGGTGGTGAAGATGCCCAACAAAGTATTTAACAATGTAAATTTGACCGTGCTCATTTATTCAGCCAAGCTGGTGTCTCAGCTCCAGTGACTCACGGCCATACCACAAGCTTCTGTAACTGCACATACTGATTTGCCAGGTAAGGTGCTGACCTCAAATTCCATAGTAATGTACGTAATAAGGTTAGTAAAAGCAAAGTGAGGGGGTTGATGGTGTCATTTTTGGTTTTATTTCCTTTGGACATCATTTGCTAATTATAGTTTAGTATAATGTATAGTTTGTACAGTTTGTAGTGTAGTTGAGCTCAAGAGCACATGGAAGTGTAGCTCAGTGAGGAAATGCTATCAGAAGAGGAAACTTGCAGCACTGCTGCTGTGGGCTGGTTAGCTTGGCCAGGTAGGTCTTCACAACAAGAAAAAAAGAGCAGAAGCCTCGTCCCACCCTTTTAAAGAAACCCCTCTCCTGCCCTTCCTCCCTGGGTGCTCCATCACCAGCGTGCCCCTTTCTCTTCCCTCTCCCACACCCTGGGAGGATAAAACCTCCCGCTCCCTGCTGCACAGACGTTTCCCTTCCACTGCTGCAAGGACGCTTGTTTCTATGGTTAGCTCAGCACAGGACACTGCTTGATAGCATCCACCATAAGGGAACAGCAGCAACAGAGCTGATTTGTTAGAAGCCGTGCACTTGCAGGAATTTGCTGCAACAAGCTGCCTGTGCAGCGTTCAAGTGCCTTGAATGACTAAAGTACACAGAACCCCCTCAGTCACACAGGCAGTGGGGAAGCCAGGAGAGGTGAGGACTTGCTTAGGGCAAGCAGTCGCTTCACCACAGGTACCCCAGAGCCGCTCACAGCTCTGGCTCCTGTGGCTGTGACAGGGCTAACACCCACACGGATCAGCAGGCCCACAGCTCAAGACCCAGCTACAGCAGTGAGATTAAGGAATGGCTCAATTCTTCCCTCCTTCCTCTCAGAGCCTCTGTTGCAGCAGGAGCAGTACCAGAGGAAGATGCAAGCAGTGTTAAGTGAAGGGGGTAAAGACGAAGCAGCAGAAGCCCTTTCGATCCTCTTTCTCTCAGGAAACTTCCCACAAAATGCCTTTCACGCAGGAGGTTCACGTTTCCCCAGCTGCTTTGTAACATGGAGGTTAGTGGTACTCAGCACATCTTGTCAGAAAACTGGAGAAATACTTGTATTTTCTGTGAGATTAATTGGCTCAAGGAAAAAAAAAAAAAAAAAGAAGATGCAAACCCAACTTTTATGACTGACTTGTTTAAATGCTATAGCGCAGGACCATCAAGCAAAAGGGACTGTGACACAGTTTTATTTCAGTAAATTATATAAAATCCCTCTTTTTATTAAAAGAGCCTCATGTTCACAAGGAAGATGTACAAAATAAAGGTAAAAAGAGGACAATGGAGTGTTAGGGAGAAAACCAGAGACAGTTTACTCCTTGACTCAGCATCCAAATACAGAAGTTTTCACCAAACTCAAACAAAAGAGAGAGAAAAGCACTTGGGTAAACAAATCTAGCAGGCTTTTGTTTTGAACCTTCACTTTACAGAGTGTTTGACAATTATAGTTTGTCTCTTACAAGGTTGAAGATGATGTGCTCAGTAACACACAGGTGATTCACCTGCAAGATACTTTATTTCTTACACGGATGTGAAAAAAGCCAGTAATTGAATAAGCAGAGTAATACAAAATAGTTAATGTGTAACCAGCTAGTTACTTTTTTTACAAGAAAACTTCATTAAATACAATAATGAAAAAAATCTATGCATATCCCACAGTGATATAAACCAGCAGCAAGATAATTTCTGTCTTATTTCTGCTTTTTGTCTCCTAAAAAAGGGACTGAAACTTGAGTATTATTTGAACTTTGGAGCACAGTACAAGTTTCAGAAGCGCACGTCAAAAATTCAAGACTTCAGAGGCAAGCTCAAATTAATAAAATTAATAACAGTATTATCCATTTGAGGTTCCTTACATTAACTGTAGGATCTTTTTTCTCCTTCTAATTCATACTGAAAATTAACCTTTTAAGTGCACAGTACCCATCTGTTGTACAGACACAAAAGAAAACATGGCAAACTATAATCTCAAATACCTACCCGTATCTTTAAAAGAGTGGTATTATACATTGACACTTGCAGCTAACTCGCATCCACATTACCTCATATATGACTAAACATCCTTTTGGTCACTCTGATTTCATCACCAGAAGAAGATTTTTAGTTTCCTAGATTCCTTGCAGGACAGCTCTAACCTCAGCAGCATCTCTGTTGTTTAGAAGCAGAAGGTTCGACACACAAGATGCCTTAAGTTTACTAAAGGCTAGGTAAAAGGCTGCTGTAAAAAAAATTATATTAACAAAAATAAAAATCAGAGCTATAGTAAAACAGCATCTAAGAAACAGTTTTAGATTCAGTGAGACATTTGAATTTGCTGTCAGTTTGGTGACTTAAGGCTGTTCCCATGCATCCTTACCAAGCAAAACCCTTTGGAGCTTTGCCTGAGCAAGACACACAGGCGAGCCTCCCGACTGTATGCATACTGCATCCCAAAACCCACCCTGGCAATGAAACCTGAGCTCCCTGTGTTCCAAATCCATCTCTGGGAAACAAGAAACTAAAACTAGATCCAGTTTTCACCCAGCATTTTTTTCACTACACAGGACATGCAGAGCAACTGCTTTCGTACTCCTATGGCACCATCTGCTCCTTAAAAGTAAATCCAAAAGGATTTTCTTTTCAGTATTCCACGCACAAACAAGCAAAAAATTCCAGCCATTTGTGGAACAGTGCACAAAGCCACCTGCCTTCTGTACTTTTTTTCATTGCCCAAGGATGAGAACTGGGACCAGCTAGAAAAGTGTTTGCATTTAAGAGAGGCTATTCCAAAATACAAAGGAAACAAATTTTGTATTGCTGTTCTACCTCTCTGTTTCATTAACAAGGCAGCTTGAACAACTTCAGTCAAAAATGGTTAATTGTCATCTTTCAACTGAACAAGCATCTTGAAGCTTCCAATGTTGCAAAGATTATGCATACAAGGCAAACACTCCTGGCCCTCATACTGTAAAAGTACTGTAAGGATTAAAATTTGGCATAAGCAAGGTGAATAATCCAGCACATTCTATATATTTCCATACTTCATACCAAATAAAATACTTGGTATGCACAGCGTTAGGAAGTAGGATATTACTGCCATTTTATTATAATGCTAAGATAAAGTGTCAATGAGTGCTTACTGCCCTGAGCAGCTACACTGTCCTCCCGTGAGATGGAGTATACAACATAGCTGAGCAGTAGGCATCGCTACCTTTCCACAATACAGCTGTTTCTGTGCAACATACAGTATGGTTTTAGTAACAGTTGAGCTTAAGTGTCTTACTTGCCAGAGGTTTGGGGAAAAAAAAAAAAAGTATTTTTAATGTAAATGTAGCTTCCCAGCACTGTGCATCAGCCATCTCTGTAACTTTGTCCTGTTCCCCATTAAATGTTTTTTCTTCCCTTCAACACACAAGATCACTGAATTATCAGCCATCTTTAGAAGGAGAACCTCATGTCCTTGGTGTAGCCCAGTTTGTCCAGGTTGGGAATGCAAGCATACTGGATCATTGGAGGAGGTCCACACATGAGGATCAGAACATCATTTTGAGGTGGGGGCAGGTGGTCTCTGATCATCTCTTGGTTCACAAATCCTTGGCTGTAATCCCAATCTGTTAAAAAAAACAAAGCAGAGGAACGAGGAAAACAGGAGGCAAAGATAGATCCAAATCACTTTAGAATGAAGTGTGGGGGTTTGGGCGTTTTTTAGTAACATTCTGGACTGTAACATTTATACCCTCCACTTGCCTGAGCGTCCTCAACAGTTACACTACGTGGAAAAACCGCCATCTCTGCTTTTAAGATGCAAAACTGATGTATGGAGAAAACAAGGGCTAACTTTTAACACAACCTGCTAAAAGCCTGAAGGAAATCTCAAGCAGAGCTGTGAACAGAATGCGAATCTTCTTAGGTCCACCACTGTGAAATAACAACATCCATCCTCCTTACTAGTTTACAGGTTCACTAGGGCAAATGTAGCTGATGAAGTTGTTCCCGGTTGGCACACTCACGGTGCTCATCAGTTAACACCGGGATTCAGGTTTACCCATTGCATCCCCAGCCCCGGGTGCAAAAAGCTGCTCACCCAAACCTTTGGGCACAGTAAGACACATTTTTCTCACAGATTATACAAAATATAATCTCACAGATTATACAAAAATTTCCAGGTTTGGCCCATTTTCATATATGGTAGCAAAAGGCTGCAGAACAGTGTTGAGGGAGGTCTAAGGAGAAACTTTTATCGCAAGTGCTAAGATCAGCTCACAATTCACAAATATCAAAGAAAAGGAGTGTTTAGAAATTCCAGGAGAGCACTAATTGCAGAAGAGAACATGACAGCAACAGACTGTGTGGGGACTGGACCTCGCCCTACCGGAGGTGTATACTTGGTCACAAGGTAAGAGAAGGCATATGGCTTTTCCTTCTCTGCTCCAAACTACCACTGAATAGGTGTGTCAATCTATCGTGAGGCGGGCAGGCATGACAAGGAATGGTAAGAAAGGAAAACAACAAGGAATGACATGGAAAATATTTAGCTTTTTCACAACAGCAGTAACTATTTAGTCTTTTCTTCCTCAAACTTGCATAGCTGAGGGAGGCACATCCTCTCCCCTAGACCAGCCAACTATATCACATTATCTTTAAAACTAGACTGCACCAAGCTGGAACAGTGTTTTCACTGAGAAACATTGTTAATACAAAGGCAATTCCATTGCCTAGGAAGAAGATCAGCTACCATGAACTGCAGGACAGTTACAGCTAGGTAGGAGTCTGCACTTGGCCACATCTCCATGAGATACAGTGCCTCTGACACTCCCACCGCAGCGGCCTTGCTGCGTGCTCTCCACACGAGATGGTAAGACAACGTATTTATGTCTGTGGGGAAGGGGAAAGGAAGGTCACCTTGGATCAGAGTAAATAATGGTAAATGTTCAGGTGTGGTCATGGGAGGAACACTGCACTGCCATTCGCCTGAGGTGAGCTGCGTAGCTTTGGAAACACTGCCCAATTACATCTGGAGTTTCTGTGCATCACAGTGTAAAGAATGATGCTACTGGATGCATTCAGACACAACTCATTAAGAAAGAAAGAAGCCCAGAAATATGTATATAATGTAGCATGTCTCCTGTCAAACACATGCATTAATACTCATAACTTAAGCTTCAGTGGAAGTAGTATGTTAGATCTTACTTTCAGGTGCTCTGTCCAGTGTGTACCAAAACTTAAAGCGACCGGGATTCTGAACCTGGATCTCCTCTAGCTCAGAACGTAACAGGATATCCTTCTCAGTCTGCAGGATAAGGAAAACAATGATTACGCACTGCATTTGAGTGCAGCCCTCAGACGACCATGGAGCATTGGCTAGTCTTTAGCTCTGTGAGATGGAACAAATTATTCAACTCTGTTTTACAAGCTGAAGAGAGCAAACGCTAGTTATTTCCATGACTACCCCACTGCACAGCTAATAAAAAGGTTCACAACTTCCCCAAATCCTGACCATGCAATGCCTTCCCCCTAAAAAACAAAGCAAAACCTGTATCAAAACATAGAACCTTCACTTGTTCAGAGAATCAGTGGTAGCATCAGAAGAGTAAAGCCCTCTTTTAGCCCTCCTATTACAAAAGCAACTTTCATCAAAGAACTAACATCTCCCCCTCCATACTGTGCCATTCAGTCAGGAAAATGCAGTTTTTCACCTTTGCCACTTCAAATTTCATCAGCACTGCCACATGGAGATTGCTTGGTTTTTAAACAGAATGTGGAACGACAAATAACCAAAAGGGTATCAAGTTCTGATTGGAACAACACGTGTTACCCAGGGTATCAAGTTCTGCTCCTCCCTGATGCAATCGCCGAAGGCCAAAAGAAAGTCTTATTCCGGTAAGAGCAGCTGCAGTTTGGGAAGGAGAGAAAAGGGTAGAGACTAAAAGTGGCACCATCCTCTGCAGCCTTAATAATTTGGCACTGAGGACACCACTATGCCTGTAACTGTGGGAGTAAGGAGGAATGTGCCAGCGACTACTGCCGAGAAGGTGCCTATTTCTGGATCTGCAGTTGCGTGTGCTCCTGAAAGGCTGCTGCTGGGTCTGAGCAACTCAAAACATGCTAGTCAGAAACACAGTATGAGCCCACGTACATTGTCATCTGTAATCCAAAACAGCTCTTTCAGGAGGGCCAAAACAAAAGATCAGCAAAACACACATTAAAAAATATTTTAAAATATTTTTAAATATTAAGTATTAGAAAACATCTAGTCTGCAGGCTTTTCTGACTGACCATTTGTCATGAGGCTGCTTTATATTTGTGCAGTTACTGGATACAAGGACTCTTTAAAGCCAAGGACTGATGTTTACACAGGCTGTAGCTAATACGCAGGCAACTGTTCCCCAAGTTCTCCCTGCAAGAAGCAGTAGGTTTTCAAGAAGCCCTGCATTAGTCACTCTGAATTACTCATAGCAAATCCTATCCTTCCTGCCTTGATACTGACTACTTTATGCCAACTCCAGCTGCTGCAGCTGCACCAGCCAGCGCCAGAGGGCACCGGCAAGGCTCTGAGGGAGCTCTTAGGGAGCTCTTATTGTAATAAACCACAGGGCATCTGTTGGCACTTGGATCACAGCTTGGATAGAAAAACCTTGGTTTATAATTCAGATATGGTACAGAGGAAATGAGCACACACTGAACATCAGAGGAGAGAGGAATGATAGAGGAGAGCCTAAAGAAGCTAAAAACACAGGCATGAAGTGAGGTTCACCACAAATAATGCCTCGTAATCCAGAAACAAATCTTCATTACAATGGAGAAATTTTAAAGCAAAAGGATTAACACCAGAAGAATGTCAGGCAAAGAAGAGGCATTGCAGTTCAGCAGTGCACCACCATGTGGGCTGCCTGGTCATCCAAGAAATCTCTATCACAAGGATTCCATGGATGAGAGATCTTCCCTTTGTCCAGCACAGCAGTATGATACACCTCAAAGAGCAAAAGAAATGCATGAAGAACTGACAGAAGGAATGGAAATGAAAGGTGACAACCATGCAGAATCACAGCTCCATAGCTGAGGGAGCTGCTGGAGACCAATGTTAATTTTAGTCTCACCTAAGGTGTTCTCAAACAGAAAGATCCCACATACAAACCCTGCTCCGAAGCTGGGAAGCTACAATTGCTGAAGGAGGCAGATGTCCACCTCTTTCTTGTTTCCTCCAAGAAAGACAGCCCTGAAAAGTCTGCCCAAAACATTAACAACTTGCAAAAAGGAATGCTGAGTTTTAAAACATCTATAAACTGGATTAGAAACAGTGCAATGAGACACAGGAAAGCAAGTGTTAGCTGGGAGGAAAGCAGCGTTTCCATAGTAACGCTAAAAAAACCCCAGTTCATTATAGTGCTTTTATATGGGAAGTTTTCAAATTTCAGTTCACTTCTCGGCATTGGCATTTCTGCAAGGCTTTCTCAGCAAGAATTTCATTTGCTGAGTGGAGTTCTGTTAGTTAAGTAAAACTTTATAAACAGAAAAAAGGACAGAATTACCTGATTAGCAAACAGCAGCTGACAAATGGTAGGGTCATCTTTGTCTTTTATGATTGCTCGAATGATCTGCAGCATAGGTGTTATCCCTGAAAAAGAAAGGCAGGTCAATGATACGAGAACGCGAAGGAGCAAAAGAAAGTGCAAGTGAGCACGAGAGAAAATATGAACAAACATATTTTGTATATTTTGTATATTTATTTTGTATATTTATCTACCAGCCATGAGAAGCCAAGGATGAATCTTTATATATACGTACCAGTCCCACCTGCAATCAGCCCCACATACTTCACTTTCTTAGTAACTGCTTCAGCTTTCTTTTCAGGCCGAATAGCAAACTCGCCTGAAAGGAGAGAGAGAGATGGAAAACAGTGGCAAAAGCATGAATCAGGGACTATGATGCCTTCTCAGTGTGTTCAGCTAATTGACTTTGTTTTAGCCCTGTCACCCTTCCCCCTCCGTAAAGCAGGATCAGGAAACAGACAAAGGTGAAGATGTCATGAATTAAAACAAATCCTGAAAGATTGAGATTGTAAGACACGTGATGATAACATCAGACACCAACATGGGTTATTACTTACTCCTGACTATAGCATCAAGCCATCACTACCTGTATTTCTATTTGCTCATGCCCCATACCCCCAGTGATATTCAGAAGCCCAGATTCTGGAAACAGTTCTACACAAAGGAATTAATCTCTCAGAGAGTTTATTTACCCCATGCAGATTATTTTAAGTTAAAACTGGAAATATGCAGTGTGTATTTTTTTGTGTATTTATCTCCTCTTTTTGAGCTGATTTGCCAGTTTCAGCCAAATCTGACAGAGAGTTTGAAATTGCCCATAATGTTTTATCTGTTGTATTCACACCTCTCTTCATCCAGGATGACATGAACACAACCTACAAAGCTCTGGAAAACCACGTGTCTGAGTTCTGCTGCTCACAAAACTGCCGGAAGGTTTTTGTGACACATTTGTGGCTGGACTATGCTAAAGTGAGATACCTTATATTGGGATAAAAGCACTTCCTACTGATAAAGTTCATTTTCACTTAGGAAATTAGCATTGGACAGCGCAACAACGAAGTGTTTTTATCAGTGTATAAACTATGTCCGTAGAGGCAGGGAGAGAATTCCCTTCTTTGAGAACAGTATCAATAAAAAGCACTTCTATAGTCATATAACAATCTCCCTCACGATGGCTGTTGACTTAAAACACTAGCCATTTCTTTTGTGCAGAGATGCTAGTAACAGAAAAGAATCCCTGTGTCTAGTGGGAAAGGGTAAGTATATTGAGCGTATCAGCCCAAATAACAAACAGAGGTGACAGCTAATGTTCAGTTCATGCAGTATGTGCAATCGAAATGTAGCCACAGAGATTCTGTCCCTCTGCTTTGGTGAGACCCCACCTGCTCTGCATCTAGCTATGGAGTCCTCGGTACAGGAAAAACATGGACCTGCTGGAGCGGGTCCAGAGGAGGGCCACAAAAATTATCAGAGGGCTGGAGCACCTCTCCTATGAGGACAGGTTGAGAGAGTTGGGGTTATTCAGCCTCGAGAAGAGAAGGCTCTGGGGAGACCTTATTGTGGCCTTCCAGTACTTAAAGGGAACTTATAAGATGGGGACAGATTTTTATCAGGGCCTATTGCAACAGGACAAGGGGTAATGGTTTTAAACTAAAAGAGGGTACATTTAGACTAGATATAAGGAAGAAATTTTGTTAGAATGAGGGTGGTTAAACACGGGAACAGGTTGCCCAGGCAGGTGGTAGATGCCCCATCCCTGAAAACATCCAAGGTCAGGTTGGACTGGGCAACCTGATCTAGTTGAAGATGTCCCTGCTTATTGCAGGGGGGCTGGACTAGATGGCTAAAGGTCCCTTCCAACCCAAACTATTCTATGATTCTAAGATTTGAACCCAGCTGGAAAAAAACTGTGACCAATATTACTACTACTTTATAATGTTTGTTCTGTATTGTTTTCTCTGCATAAATTATATCTTCTGAGTCAGCCTTGCCTTTTCCTTTGTAGACAAGAAGGCCACTTGGTCCTCTGAAGTCAATAGTATCCCCTATTTTCAGGCTGTCTAAGTATTGAGACATCTTCCCTCCATCAGGAAACTTTGGATGGACACCTCTTAAGTAGATCTGTTAAAAACAACAATGAAGCAATTAATCTCACAACTCAAAGATGATAATTTGTCCTTCAAATATTTAGGTACCCATATTCTTTATGCAAAGAACACAATTACTACAAGAAGAAATACTATCAATGTAGATTTGACTGACAATAAAAGAGAAGCACTGACTTTTCTGAAAAAGATTAAAATGCATTCTTGCCCCAATTTTGATCAGACTGGACAGACTGGCAATTTCTCTGTTGTATTTCCGTAACATAGAAAATATCTCTAAATAATCAACACGATTTAGACCCAAGTTCAAAAGGGGAAAAAAAAGCCACTGTGATTTCAAACAGAAAAACTTCTGAGAAAGATCCCTGACAGCTCAGTTGCAAAGGGATATATACCCAAACCTTCTTCTTAGGATGCCAACTGCTGGCACCTCAAAGTTAGAGTAACAAAAAAAGTGGATACCAACTAACTGAATATTCAACTGTTCACCAACTGGTATCAGTGGGTGTAGTTATATTGCTGGAATTGTGCTGTGGTTTTTTGGTTTAAATTACATGGGTGTGAAAGAGTTCAAGCTGAGACTAGCTACACTTTTACAAGAACAGCATCATTTGCATGCATGGAGAGACACACTGGGAAGAAGGAGTCTTGTGAAGCATTTACATCTGAGTCAAAAATTTATGTTTTTCCCTTGTCATGTCTTCAGTGTGCAATGCTGTCATGGTTTAGCCCCAGCCGGCAGCTGAGCACCACGAAGCCACTCACTCCCCCCTGCCACCTCCTCCTCCCCCCACCCCCCAGTGGGATGGGGAGGAGAATGGGAAGGAAAAGGCAAGACCTGGTAGGTTGATATAAGGACAATTTACTAGGATAGCAAAGGGAGAGGGGAAGACAAAACAAAACAAAACAGTACTTAACAGAGTATATGAAACTGGTGATACAGAATGCAGTTTCTCACCCGAGGACCATATAACTCAGACCACACGCTCAGACCTGTCCCGAAACCGGACTGTCCCTGAGCCACACGTCCTGGAGCTGCTACCGCCCCTCCCCGGCTAGCCCCCTTTTATGCTGAGCATGATGTCACATGGTATGGAATACCCCCTTTGGCTCGTTTGGGTCACCTGTACTGTCTATGTCCCCTCCCAACTCCTTGTGCACCCCCAGCCGTCCCACTGGCAAGGCGGTGTGAGAAGCAGAAAAGGCCTTGGCTCTGTGTAAGCACTGCTCAACAACAGGTCCACATAACAAAAACATCTCTATATTATCAACATTGTTTCCAGCACAAATCCAAAACATAGCCCCATGCTCATGAAGTCATAAGTCATTCACATCTAGTTTCACAATAAATGAATAAAATGTTATTACTTGTATAGAAGAAAAAAACTTAAGAGTAAAATTCTATAAGGAAATCCAGTGCAGATATTCAGGTTTTACATTCCTGTCAGCTTTAAATGTATTTGCTTAGTCTAGCTACCAAGAGACAAAACAGAAGTACATTATCGCAAGACTCAAAATCATGTTCTTGCCAATTAAATCAGTCATTCAGACTGTCTGGATCAGTAACGATAATGATCACTGCTCTTAATGATCATAATGACCATATTACATTAGCTTCAGAAGAAGCTGACAGTTCGGGTAAGGTTAATTCCTTATTTCAGAAGGATTAAAAAAAGGGTGTGAACACCTGTGGGTCTACACAGATTTTGAAAAATTGCAGTATGCAAATACAGAAAATGATGCAGCACCTCATGAGACACACTGAGTAAAGAAGTGCTTGCAAAATGCCATATGGATTGTAGGTAATTGCGGATCACTTGTAACAATAGTGGAAGTCTGCAGTGGCACATACCTGAACAGAAGCCAGCACATCAGACTTCAGAGAGCACTGCAAGTGTAAAGGTGGGCTCAGAGGCTGCCCTGCCTGGTAAAAGAGCGTGATGTTCTCACCTTGACGACAAGATCCACAAAGCCCTTGTCATCATCACTGGAAACTGGAGTGTAAGGTCTAACAACCAGAGCTCCATCAATCCGTGCAGACAGGTAGATATGCTGTCCTGTACACAGGGAAGAAAAAATGCAGTTTGCTTTCAAAAGATTTTTCTTTCAGTGGATGTACTGAGTTGGCACGGACTGCAAACACAGTCTCAAAATTCTCCTACCTACCTTGTTTTGGGGCACCACTTTTTCCTCTCTCATTTTCCTGACAGTGTAACACCTTGTCAGAGTTGTTAACCATGCACAAATTCTACCTGAAAGGGCTGACAACTCCGCTGCAAACTGTATGTGTCAATCATGTCTGTTCTGATAGGTTCATGCATTTACATTTACCAAAGCCCTGACTGCATGTAAGATCTTGCAAAGATGTGCTATGTCTCTCCTGAACAGACAAGCGAAAAGGAAAAAGAAGGGGAAAACTGTCAAGTGCTGTTCACACTTCTTTATTAACATGTTAGTTATAAACTGTTATACTTCAGTTGTAACTGTTCTTACTTTGACAACAGATCACTCCTGTCTACCAGGAGGTCTCTTCGCTGCAGTTGATAAGACTGCCTAGATATAAAGCAACTTTCTAAGCCAGCTATTCCTCCAGCTTAACATTTGAATGTAGCAATCATGTTTCAGTGTCACACATTTGCTAAACTCTCCACAATAGTTTCAGTTCTCAATGTCTACATTTTTGATTAAAAAAACCCTAAAATTAACTCCTTTGAAAGGTTTTCCTACGAAATTCCAAAATCGTGAAGAAACCCAAGTGAATAATACCTAGGGGTCATTTGGTTTTCATTATTTTACCACCACTGGGTCAACAGAACCTACTATCTCTTAAGATGAATGCAGCTCTCCAAAGATGAATGCAGCTCTCCAAAGATGAATGCAGCTCTCCAAAGATGAATGCAGCTCTCCAAAGACAGCGCAGATTCTCTGGCTGTTATGCGAACACAAGGAGAGGATTTTACCGGGAGCTGGTTCACCAAGCTGGAGGGCCAGTGAGGCAAACCAGTGGATGAATGAAGATGTGCTACCTGGTGACCTGGGTACTGAGCAACCATAACCGACTTGAAGCTGCACAGATATAAGGGTGACTCAAATGATCCTCTCAGCAAAGCCTATCCACATCTGGTAGCATGCATGTTTCCTGCTAGGGAAGACCTGAAGGGAGCTACAGCAGCAGCCTCCCGTTCCTCCTCCAGACAAAGGGTGGCCTCACCACGCCCTCCTCCAGGAACAGACCCACGGTGACCACTGTGGACTGTGAACCCAGACAGACGGGACTGCTGTTGGGGGCACGCCCTCACAAGAACTGGTACAAATCCAAAAAAGGTGCTCCTCCCAAAGGGAAAACATGCCTTATGCTCTTACTTGTTAAAGCTTTATCCCACCCTGACAGGACAGCAGCTGCTGGCAGCCTCTACATGGGGCCATACACAGTCCCAGTCTCCCTCAGTGTGAATCACAATTTTTCCTGTAATACTCCAATTGGTGGGCAAAGCGAAATGCTGGTGCTGGACTAAAGATGCAGAGTGCACGCCAGTATCTGTCCTACGGCTGCCAAGCCAGCTGCTCCCAGTTGCTTTTACCACCTTCACCAGCTTTCAGCTCTCTTAGCTTCCCAAGTGTCACCCAGTAAACAACTCCCTCAGTTACCCACAGATTTGCCCGTGCAGAGCACCTTCGGGAGCACGACTATGCTGCTCCTGGGACTGTGCAGGGCCAGGCACGCACCTTCTCAGGCTGTGCTGGAACAATTCGCTAATTTGCCCTGATCTTGCTAAAACACTGGAGAGAGTTGTGTCATCCAGTAGGCCAAATTCACCCCAGATGGCTTCCTTTCTGTTAGCACGTAGGACAAGAACAGTAACAGGGGAGAGACAGCTCACTCCTCAATGTTCATTATGGGCAACGGAGGGAAACTAGCTTTGCCCTCATAGCTGCTTATCAGGACCATGAGAATAACACATCCCAAACAAGAGGGAACCTAAACACAATGGGCTGTAATGCTGGAAAGGTGCTGAGGACTACCATGAAGCACCTCTGATCCACAGATCATTGCAACAGGTTGTTAAAGCAGAAATCCCCATTAAACATAACTCACAATTAAATGTTCTTTATATAAGCAGTAGGAAACAATAGCACTAAGCTATTACAGAAGGCAACACGCCACATGGCAAGGCCTAAGGAAACATCAACCCCATGCTGATTAAGAAATTCCAGGAGACTGGCTGCAAATTCAGAAGTGAGGAGATCATCTGGTAAACCCCATGTGTTAGAGGAGAAGTAGCTGTGGGCGCTGCCTCGGGGGATGGAAAGGGACCAAAGAGATCAAGCGCCATGAGAATAACACACAAGGGAAAATCAAGACTGGAAAAACACAAGTAAAGGCCAACGTTTGTTTCTACTGTCTTCGCAGGAACAAGCTGGATGTACATTCTTTGTAAGTACACAAGATTTCAGACCCTGCAGATGACTCACAACATCAGGATAATCTTGCAAAGCTCTAAATACTAGCTCAAGCCACGTGGACAGTGTTTGAAATTCAACAGTTTAAAATGTAAGGAAAAAATCCCCACAAAATCTCTTACAGTATAATTAACAATGCTTGGATTCTCAGTAAGGAAAGACAGAACGTACCTACAGGGAGACCCAGAACATGATCTATGGAAGGGAGAGCAAAACGAAATCTTCTTGTGTCATGACTAACTTCCTGAAAGACAAAAATAGAAAGAACAATCAGCTATGTTGTTGGGATTTAATAATTGTAATTTCCTTTGTAAAATTAATACACTAGTCTGGCTTCCTGCAGGATTAAATATTTGGGGGAGAGCAGAACCATAACTGAAATTTTTGCATAATGCAACTACCTCTTCCATTATGCATAATACAACGCCTTTGAATATGGCAATCCTGTAGAGGTCAATTTTTCATTTAAACTCCCTGAAAACTTAACTTTATCTCAAAATATTTTAGAAGTAATACAGAAGTAAAACCAGAAATAAAACACACAAATGCAAATACTGTTTTGATTTCTAAATGTGAATACCAAAACTTAATAAGATACTTATATGCAGATTAAGACTAAATAACTTTCTAAACAGTATGAACATTTACATTGCCTTCTGCGAAAAGGACACAAGATAAAAATTAATCAGTTCTTCAATTCTCATTTAAAGTTTAAATAAGGAGTTCAAGGCCAAAATGAATTTGATTTTGATGTCTCAAAATCAGATGAATTAATCATTTCAATGTAGAAGATGATTTCAGAAGACACTAGTGGAGGTCAAGAAGATTATGAAGCAGCAGCCTAGTCCCCTTTGCTATGCTAAGAGCCTTAAAAATATTTTCCCCATAAAAATGGCATTAATTCTTAGTTAAAATTGAAAAGAGCACTCTATTTAGATAAGAACTTTATGATAAAATTATGACAATTTATGCAGTCCAGCTGGGATACTTATTCTAATCTTTGACTAGGAAAGTTATACCTTGAATGAAATTCTGTCAATAAGTAAATAAAATGTTATTTCTTATACTACTTAAGTTTTATCTCTTAAAAATCAGGTCACATTCATGGGATTGAAAAAGACAGCAAAAAAGACAAAAAGAAACAGCACACAGTGTAATGCCTCCTCCAATTACTTTCTTTTTTTATAGCCCTATGGGACATAATATCCCTTCCAGAGAAAATTTCATAAACATCCTATAAAATATTGTAATCCATTCTTTATTTTTTTTGTTTTTAAAGTAACCAATGGAGACAGATTTCTTTCTCATCACAGTTCATCTAGTCTTCACTTACGAGTTCTGCTCATGCTGATGAAACTTTCTTCAAAATAAATCATTTTAAGGTAAATGCTGAAGAAAGAAGGGAACTGAGTGGCAGACTAAAGAGGGCTTCTCTGTACTTATGTCTATTCAGGAACAGTAACTTCCATTGAAAATTCCACTAACAAGACAGCTGATGTGAACTTAACGCTGCTGCTCCCGCACTGACCGCTTCTGTTTCTGTATGAAAATTTCAGCACCAGCTTCAATACTTCAAAGCTGGATTCTGTCAATAATCCTTTATTTTGAGATGCCATCTTTAATAGCATGCAGAAAGAACAAAGTTTCCAGTTAATCATCTCATCAATTAAAGTCAAGATAGCTTAGCCAAAGGTATCTGAACACAAGTATTTCAGTGCATCACAAAAAGCAATTGTGAGAAACACTAAAAGGCTCAAGAAATTCCTAGTAACTAGATCAGCATGCCTATGCCTTGTCTCTGTTACGTGGCCAAGACACTGAGCATGCCATTCAGGAAATCATTAGTCAAGATTAAAGATAGCCTTGAAACAGGACGCAGAAGGTATTTCCAGCATGGGGTCATCTCCACTGCATTCCCTAATGACATCATTTGTCACTGCCCTAAGCACCTGGAAGCCCTTGGCCTCCAGCCACCAGCACGCATTTCTCTTTCAGGTTGCAGGTGCTGAGTTTTCCACATTCACAACGGCAAATGCAAAGCTGAAGAACAGTTTTTGCAGACTCGTGCTTTGCTGAAGCCACTGAAAGGCAACAACTGAATTATTCTTACCATTACAAAAAACTGCTGAGGTTGTGGGCTTTTTAAACTAAATTAGCACATCTAACTATATTATGACCGTTTTTTCCTATGCTAAACAGTAGGAAGCAGCCTTGTGACCCCTCTTTCTCTGTTCAACAGATGGGAGGTATGGCATACTCAATTTGGGCTGATATTAATGTTTCAGCTGGTGGGGAAAAGGCAGACAGTGGGCAGAGGAAGAAAGGCTTCTGGTTGCAACAGCTCAACAAAATAGTATATTTTATTTCCAGCTTTCATGCACAAAGATCTAAGCTGCGTTAAAAGATACATATATGTCAAACTAGGCATTCTTTAGACCAGTGCTTTTCAAACTTCAGATTGCAGACACCTAAAAACTGTTTCTACGTAACTGTGGAATCCTCCTGAAATTTCACATATGTGTATTGCTGTACGAAGCCTAGTACATGCAACGCAGTTTTCCATTGCAATCACCAGTTCGTTTTCTTTAGCTGGAAATTGGTCTAAGCAGTTCCCGCCACTTCCTTTCCTGGTCAAGCTTCTTGTTCTTTGCTTGGGCCACAGTACACTAAGAAAAGTTTCTGCAAGGCCATACTCTCAACTATATCATCAAAATACGTCAGGTTAAAAATTACAACCCCCCCCCCCCCCAAAACAGGGAGTTCATTTGTTCATTTTTTGTTTCAAACATAAATCATTTTGGTGCTCTGTTAAAGGTACCAATAGCTTCATAGTCAGAAAAAGGGAATGATAAATACCAACATGGGAACAGTTGAAACTTTAAAAATATGACAGTCTTCAGCTAGGCTGGGCAAGTAAAAGGAGCAACACTACAAGGTAAAAGCAGCTTACTGAAATTCCTCTTGCAATGGAAGGTAAACTCTAGCCAACCACACAGATGTAGGCTCCACAACCACACTGAGTGCCATGATTCTCTTCCCAAGTTAAAATGGTTTTGTGTAGTGACAGGTGGTTTTAGATTGAAGTTCTCATCTACTTCAAATTTAATAGCTTGTAAAATACAAACTGAAGTATGTCAGAAAGACTCTGATTAATTTCATCTTTCCCAGACACGTGGATATGGCAATGTTGAGAAGTTTAGTACCAAAAATCAAAGTGTTCACACCAGATTTTTGGCAGGATGTTAGAAGCTACTAGCACTTATTGTACCAAGTTATTATTTTTCAAAATTAACTTCTGTTCCCAGGGCACGTTTCCCATTTAGGCAAAAAATTATAAACATTCATCACTCAAACATTCTCAGCTGATCAAGGTACCACATGCAGCAGCATTTAATCAGGTTATATAAGGACTGGTCCTCCATCCCAAAATTAAAAAAAGCATACAAAAAATAACAACAAACTGCTACAGCACAAACCTGCAAGTATATTGATTCTCAGAAGCATGTGCAGTGCCTCAAGCTTCCCTCCCCTCCTTGCAGGTCAGGCAGACTGTACCTGCAACCATGTACTACAGACCTCATGAGAAAGTGGGGAGTATACAATAACAGCAAGGAGTATATAATAATAGCATTGTTGCAGTACACATGGAAAACAAATTCAGTAAGTACACATGGGAAATAAATTCAGTAATGCTACCCAGCCCAAGCCACGGGGAAGCTTTCAGTTCCCATGAAACCAGGATTCAGAATGACAATAATTGTTTTCTTTGACAGACAGAACAAATGAAAGCCAAGCTATAAGCGCACTCTCTATACCTCAAACAAAGCTCTGTTCCAGTCCAAAGTCCTTTTTTATCAAAACTCTTCTGATAACCTTCTGCCTAGCTCATTGACTTAAAAAGTCAACACTAAAAATATCTTCAGGTGTGACTTCACACCTGAAAATCCAAGATTTCTATCTCATGCTTTTGATGGTGAGTTTATCCAAGGGAAATCTGGACTTTTCACCTTTTGTGGCTTTAGTCACCTTCCCACAAATTGAGTTACCAAATTCTGATAGCAAGATCCACCCCAAAAGGGTCACGACTTTCCTCTGAAAATCTGGTTGAGCAGCCTGGGAGGTACAGAATGGCTTCTGCTTTTAAGAGAGAAAGAGAACCTGAGACAGCTCAGGTGCTGTCAGGACTACATCATTTAAACACCCTTCTTCCTGTAACAGATTAGAGTACATAAATCTAGTAAAAGGAATCACTGTCAACATAGTCCTGACAACTACTATGCTGAATGCTACCTGACCATGAAAAAACTGCCTGCTCTGCCTGACAGCATGACTTCCATCTCATAGCTAGTCTAGTAGTGCAGAGTTTAGGAATTTTCTTCTGATGTACTCTATGACATGAGACACACGTGACAGAAACTACAAGTATGGTCATTTCCAAAGCGGTGTTCTCCACTCTAACTTGCTTGGAAACAACTTGCCTGCAAAACTGCAGAACTCAGTTATACTAGGCAAGGCACATTTATAAATAAGTCCTTTCCTTAAAATACAAATATTTGCCCTGCTGCAACAGTACCCAAGATTTAAGAAGCTACAAGCATTTCACAGTATCCATGGAGACGTCACACTCAGCACTGTAAATGCTTACAGTCCTTACTTACCTCCTTATCAACCAGCCTCAATGCATACTTCACTTCAGGATCCTTCAGAGTAATTGCAGGACGGGGATTCTTGAAAAGCCTCAGGATGGTGGTGTAGATTAGCCATATTGGGTATGTCACAACCCGACTCAACTGCAGCAATACAGAAAGAGTGTTAGAGACATGTGCATAACAAGAGAAAGTTATTTTGGTGAGAAGGAATATGGTAGCATGACATGACAATTTTTATTAACACCAGCCAATGTAACACACAGATTTGCTTTATGAATACCTGGTGTTACTCCTACGTTGAGGCACTTAGCACACTGGCAGAGGGTTGCCAAACCCAGCAGCTCGACAGAAGGAAGGATGCCACAGCTCCGTGTCCCCAGGTCCAGCCATTAGCAAGGCTGCGCATGTATGTCCAGCAGGCACGCACACAGACACACATACACAACACATGCCCAAATACACACGTGGCTGGCCACACTGATCAACACAGACAGATGCTCACACAAACAACACTGATGGCCTCATCCTGTTCCCCTCCCTGATCAATCAGGATGAAGGTCCATTAGTGGGAAATAACATATACACACATGTGTATAAGGTGGATCCACCAGTAGCTGGCTTAGTCTTTGCAGCAGCTGTCCCCGGACTGCAGTCTCCCCAGCTGCTGACACGTGGATGTACGAGCCACTGTTGCACAGAACCCTTCACACACCATCACATACGTTGTAGGGCCCTGAGTAATTGTGGGTCTCACGCTCGACCACAGAACCCACTCTCCCTCTGGCAGCTGGCCTGGACCACTGGCCCCTCCAGCAGCCAGTACCTTTCGCGGCCTCACCCTCAGAGATGCACACACACACACCTGGCCCCCAGGGCACCTCACCTACTTGCCCGCTAGTCCACCTTGATCTTTGCTAACCATCGCACACTCACGCTGGGTGCTGGCACCACAGACACACAAGCCCTCTGACCCGTGGTCTGGCTCCAGGCACTAGCGCCTACACCTCCACATAGACAAGTGCATGCAGAACAGCATCCCTTCCCTGGGAAAGCAACTATGCCATTTAATGAGGACACAGGACAGACTGCGCTGACTGGTTGCAGGACGCAGCCAGACAAGGGTACAGAGCAGGCCTGTTTACACAGGGTCAGCCCTTTTTATCCCTCTATTTTCCACACATTTGTTCCTCCCCAAACATCCTCAATCCCTGCCTTTGGTTCCTCCCCTAAATGTCCCACAATCCCCAAACACTGTTCCCCTGCATCCCCAGCCTGCAAGGGGAGCCAGCTTCCCGCTGACACGTTCAGACAGGCATCACCCCTGGCCCACAGGGCAATGGCTCGCCCAGAAAGCTCTGGGAAGGGCCGGGGCTCATTTCTCTGAGTGGGTTACTGGGGCTCCCCCGTCTGCCAGTGTCTCTGTGCCCCTTTGTTGTACACGTGTGTGGAGATAAGCCTTCACGAGTAGGCTGCTCTCTTACGACAGGCCTAGGAGTAGCCGGGTCAGGGTATCACTCAGGTTCCCCACCCACCATTGTGAATCCGCACTCCTTGGTGCACACATGCACAGATAGGATCCTCAACCACATCACCTAATGCACACCACTGCTTTGGGCCTTTTATATCACAGCACTTGGAGGCAGACAGAGATGTGGTCATGTAGCCTGCTACAGGGATGAGCTTCACCCCAAGGCTGAAACCCCACAAGGCGGGAGCAGGTTATGGCCCCACACCATCCTCTCCATCCCCAACACCACACACGGGCTGCCTAGCCAGGAGAGACTGAGTGGCCACATCAGTCCAGGAAAGCACAGAAGAGACCATGCTGCTGCAACTACAGCTGTGCAGACAAGATGGAAGGAAGATGTCACCTCCCCGGCCCAGTGCCAGACACCTCGGGCACTTGGTGGGTCTACGCGGTTGAAGATGGGTCACCTGCAGGCTACAAGCACAGAGCCTGCCAGGACCATGCTCAGCTAGAGGCCCATGCCTTCGTTTCTAGTGCCTATTCCCAGGGACAGTCCTGTTCTTGTGAGGTTAGATAAGCGCTACAACAGCCTACAAAATCACCTGTGTAGGTAGGCTTGGTCCTAACTTAGGACAGGAGAATAAACTGAACAAGTACTTATAAAAATCCTCTCCAACTCTGTAATTTGTTATTAAATGCTTTAACAGAGGAGAAGGGAAAAGCATGACCACAGAGATAAAAAAAAAAGAAGTAGTACTCAGATTGTCTACAATGTACTTACTAATTTTTGGAAGAGGTCAAAGTCCTGCGTAGCTAGCTTTCATTTTATTTTAAAGGGGCCTGACCAGTATTTTAGAATCATGTTTCCATGAGTGTGACAATTCTCAGGAGGCTATAAAAAAAAGTCCTACATTATTATTACTAAAACTGTGGAAAGTGTAAAATTACAAAGAAGGCACAGCATAAACTCTCTTCTTAAAATGCTGCTGTACAGATTTAGAATCTATCAATGCTGGGTACAGCTTGAAGGCACACCATGCCATACACAAACACTGCATTTTTCACTTTTATTTGAAAATACTGAAATAGCTCCACACAGGTTGTTTCTGAAGAAGCTGAAGTTTACAGGAATGTTATTCCTTAATTCCCACAGATCCACCAGATTACTGCAGCTCCAAGAACTTTTGTTACCAAGTCACAAAAAAGGGGGGAGGGTGGGGAGTTGTTTAAGAAAGTGACAGAGCAGCAAATAAACTCCCTAATGAGAATTGCAACAGGTGAATGAGAACTGGTGGAGACAGCAAGCTGAATCTGCAGCAGCTGTTTCAAATAAGACATTAGTATGTCAAAATAAACTAGTTTCATTTACAGATGTGGCTATCTAAAATGGACCAAAAAAAGTACAGCTCTGGTCTAGCAAAACTGCTATTGAAAATGGGAATTCAAAACCTTAGGCTCAGTCTCAACTCCAACACTAATGTATGTCAGTAACAGATGATCAGGAATGCAGTAAGAGAGTGGAGCTCAAAATATCATCTCTGCAAGTCAGCTTCTCCACCTGTGTGGAGAGACAAATGTTTTCTCCCATCTTTGCAAATCATTTTTGGGTCATCAGATGTCAAGTGAAAACTACCACAGCTGTTCAATAAGTGAGATTAACACACTCTTTCCCTCAATGTGCATAATCATCACTTTTTGAAGCAATGCACCAGATCAGAGTCTATTGGAACAGAATACAGTTTAATTTTGACAAATACTTTTAACACAGTGTTAGCCTCTTGGAAGGCAATTTGTTACTTATGGGCAATTAGTGCAAAAGCCTCCTGGGATTTAGCCTGGAAAGAAAGAGCACACCCACTAATTCAGATAGCTATTTTAGCTCCTGACTCAGAAGATATCAGCTGGTAGGCAGAAAAAACAAGAACTGAAGGCTGAATGATTACAAAAAAAATATCCTTGCTAAGAAATACATTCTCGGGGTTAAAAGTGATCTATATACTCTTACCACAGGGAACATGAAGATATTCATGCAGATAACTCCAGTGCAACCATGGAAGCTGCATCAGATCTACAGCAACAGAGGGAGCAACTGGCTGACCATAAAGCCAGGAATCACTAAATGAAGACCTGGTGACTCATAATTTCCAGGCACACAAATCTTTCCTAACAGAGATCACAAAATAAGTAACTGTGCAGGAATTTTTATTAATGGAAACAGATCTCTGTGGGATGGAAAAAAAGGCCCAAGGGGGAAGCCATGGCATGGAGATCACCATCTCTTTCCACTAGGATGTGGTGAGCAAAACACAGTTCAACACGCAACCTTAAAGTGGGACGCTCCATCACCAAATCAACTGCCCTACAAACACACAAACCAAATGCTTCTTTGGCAAGAAAAACCTTGTGCCCACAGTTCCAATCCCATCCCCCACTTCCTCATTCAAACTTTATTTTTAAGTGATCTTAGTTAAAGATTGTTTTCATCTGTTTTTGAAGATAATGAGAGGATTAAGAGACAGGCATTTCTTTACTTCTGCAGCTTTAGCATCTGTCTCATCCTCTTCTGTTTAAGTAACCTAATAAGCAGCTGTACCCAAACTAGCTTATGTTGCATCCACCTCCGTCCTGCTTGTTTCACAAACCCAGAGCCAGAAATGGTTGAGTAGGTGCATCAGAAGAAACGGTGTGCCAGGCAGCTGCGGAAAGAGGGTAACGATGCATGCTACAGATAATAGCACTGCAAACCCACCGCGCGGCAGACACGATCCCAAAAGAGCTCTCCGCTGCAACAGCAGCTGCCAGACTGGTGGTTTTAAAGCTGTCAGCATGGACATTGAAAAAAACATTCAGGGAACTGAGAGAATAAAAAGAAAAATGCACACGCCACAGCAGCTAATACAGGCATCGTTATCCCACGCACAAGAACCATGGGTGTCCACACTGGCACGCATGTCCCAGCCTGGATCAACCACGAGAAGATCCCTGAGCCACCGCATCGATGCGGGGTACATACGCAGCTCCCAACACAGGCACCTGTTTTCCCTCCCGGATGATGGGCACACGGCAGGGGCGGCAGCCGGGGGCCTCGGGCACTCCGCGACACCGCCCAACGGCCCCAGCTCTGCTCAGGCATCCAGAGAGGGCCCGCCCCGGGGCCTCTGGGAGAGGCGGCAGCAGCGGCCGCGCCTCACCCGTCACCCGCGGCCAGGCCTCAGGGCCTCAGCTCGCTCAGGGCCTTGGCAGGAGGAACGGGGGAGAGGGGGGAGGCAGAAAGCAGTGCCACGGCAGCCGGGACCCCAACCGCCCGCGGGTGGGAGGCGTGGGGCCTGCTTCCCGCCCACTATCCCCCCGCCCCGGGGCCCGGCCACCCCCTGCCACCCGGGGGTCGGACACACTCACCGTGCTGAGCTGCGCCCCCATCGCTATCGCTGCCCCTGCCAGAAGCGCATGCACCCCCCCTGCCCCGCCCAGACCAGCCCCACGACGTCACACCGCGCCCGGCTAATCAGCGCCAAACCGCTACCGCTCCCTGGCGGCCGCCAGTCGGTTCCCTCCTCCGCGCGCGGGCACGCGACCCGTCACACCCAGGCGGAGCCCTCCGAGGCCGCGGGGTGCGGAACGGTCGCCAGGGGGCGGCCGATCCCCACTGAGGCGCCCGGGGCAGCGGCCACTGCACCCGGGGCCGGGGCGGAGGTCGGGGGCTGGGGGGCTGGGTCCCTTGCCCGGCGGGGCCCGCTTCCCACTGTGGAGATGGGGGGAGGAGGGGAGCGGGATGGGAGAGGCGCTGTCCCCGTTGTTTCGGCTAGTGCGCCCCTGGCCGGTGGCTGCGGGGAACCGCGGCCCTGAAGCGGCGCTGCTCGAAATGGCCGCGGGTCGCGGTTGCCCGGAGGCGGGCTGGCAGGACGGCACCTCCCAGTGCCTGCACAAATAGCAGCGAGAGGCGAGGAAATGGCACAAGAAACAAAACGCTGCAGTCATGGGTTTCACCGCTCTGCGTAGCGTGTTTACCTGCCGCGCCGCTCCACGCCCACGCAGAACAGACACAAGCGTGGTTTTCAGTAGTGCCACCGCTTCGTGAGCCTGCCCTCGCTGTCCGACCGTACCGCCCTTTTGCCCTTTCTTAACCACATAAATAACGATGGGGGAAAGCAAGGATAATAAAATTATAATCGAAGCTGTACTATAAGAAGAGGGTAACTTATGTTTGTCAACACCACAATTCATTATTATATAAAATAAACTTCTCAAGCCTTAACTTCCCCTGCTTGTACTGCTTCACAGCCAGCACCTGCATGCAACCCGGAGTAAGGAGAAAAGTGCCCGTGTGCCCAGATGTGCCCAGCGCTGGCACTTCTGAATCCTCCTGGGAATCTGTCTCATCCAGGCCGGTGATGGCCGACAGCCAGGTTCATTTATGGCAATGCTTATCTGAAAAGCACAAGAACCGAGCTGTGGAATGAGGGAGGATGTTTCAGCCAGATCGCCTGAAATTTTGGTTTACATCAACGTGTGCAAATTAATGACTAATAAGCAAATGCATCTTGTCTCTGTGCTAAACATCAAACGCTCCAAAGCTCTTTAATTAGTATGTCCTAACTTGCAGTAAACAGGCCTTGATTCCTAGACACAGTTTCTCTTTACAAAATCAAGGACAGACGTGTAATATTAAGATTAAAAAAAAACAATTAAAAAATCTTTCCTCCCTGAGCCCCTCAGCTTGCTCAGGGGTACTAAGCCACCCTTATCCCCAAGCACGTGATTTCTCCCAGCCTCTGTGTTTGCTCTCTGTGCAAGCAGCTAATCAGCCATGAGAACATTCATAAGTCAACCATGGTTTACCTATTAAACCAGGAATTAGTACTGGTAAATAAAGGCAGGTTAACAGACCAAACTAAAGGTAAGCAGGCCACGTCACTGCATGGTCTAGGTAAAGACAGTAAGCTGCAGGAATGGAATTATTTGTTCCTTGCATTGCCATCACAAAAACATGCCTGGCTGTGTAATCCTCTTACTTTTCTCTTTGAGGACAGCTGCTGCACCAGAAACTCTCGAGTAAGTGGAGGGTTTATTTTACAACACCATTGGCTAGAGAGGACTTCAGGATTGAGACACTGATGCTTAGGAAACTGGGGAGATAACTAAGAGACAGGCTGGGCACAGGGACCGTGGAGCTTGGTGGGAGACAATCTGTCAGGTGAGGCTCCAGCTTGAGAATGAATGCTTAGGGAAGAGCAGAGACCTCGAAGTCCCTGCTCCCTGCTCTCAGTGAGCTCTGGCCTGGCTAGGTCACTGCTTTTCAGTGCTGGTCAGCTTGTAGAGACTTGGTGGCAATAGCCAAAGCTCCCATGCAAATGTCCAGCAAACTCAGTTTCTCAGAAACTTTCATCTTCCCTATACCCACACACAAAAGGTAACCCAAAGGCTTGCTCTGGCTTCTCCAAGGAAAGGACTGAGCCTGCTGTAGATCTGCACAGTGTTCTAGCTGACAGCTTTTTACTCAGTTTCCCTGAGTGAGCCTGTCCAGTGCAAATGTGTCCTTCATGCATATGTGAGCACTGGCCACTTTGGTCTGGAGCTTTGTAAAGCGCAGTGTTCTCACTCATCCCCTCTAGATCCACCAAGAGGTTTAATTTAACTCCGAATGAGCCCTTTTCCTCTTCAGAGAAGTTTAGGTACCTGACTAGAGGCGACAAACCAACACTTGTCCATTGGCCACCACAGTTAAAAAGCAAAATAGTTAGTCCAGAAATGCAGAGAGGTGCCTGCACGCTCTAGAAACAGGCCTTATTCACAGGGTTTCCTTAATCCTTGACTTTAGCAAAGGTCAGCATCTGATGCTTGAGGTGGCAGTTCTGTTAGGCAGAGCATCTTCCGCAAGTCTATTGCCCCATTCCTTTGGAAATGCTGTTCACATGTGAGTGAGACAGCGCCAAATACTCTCCCTATTCCCTTGTGCCAGAACGGAGAGCAGGGGAAGCCCGACCTCAGTTCCTGCAGAACAAACGTATGCTGCCCTGTGCAATGGGTTTGACAAAGCATTGCCTGATCTCTTCAGCAGAGAAAGCCAATCCACGGTGTTAGCAAGGCCACTCTCTGGACGCTCAGGTTTTCTTACTGACTGCGTTAGACTTGGAAATGACCCAGATTCTGCGCTGATCTCATTTGCCTTTGATCAGCGCTTCGTTTCTGTTGGCAAACGCTACCTTTTATACTCTTTGGGATCCTTACGTTTTTCTTAGCTCAACAGCTAAATCATAGGACAGAAGTTTTACAACAGATTTAAGTACATGTTTAGTTATGAAATTGCTTGTGATGCTGCTGATCTGACCTGTAATTTTATCAAAGATTAACTTAAATCCACTGACTCCAGCGATGATGCTGCTTGTAAATGGAAATTCCCTGGGTTTGCATCTAGGCTCTTTCTGCTAATGTGCAAAAAAGAAGTTGCAACTTTCTTATGGACAGAGTATGCCGAATGGCTTTTGTATTTAAAATGAAAAGCCTAGGAAAAGACTTCCTGCATTCAGTTCCTGATAAACAGACACTGTATTTTTGTGACTTATCTTGCTTATCCAGAACTGCAATAAATAGTAACAAAAAATGGTAAAGAAAAAATTCTGTTAAGAATATTCAATTTTGAGATACATTAATTTCCCCTACCCATGTCAGAAGGAAGCTTCACTTTTAAGTGAGCTAGCTGCATGTCCTGTCCCCTATGCAATTCCATGTGGCAGGCATCCTCATTACCTGCAGCTTTGTATGGCTCCAACATGATTCTTTGAAGAGATACATGGACCAGAGGTGCAGAACCATTTCTATAAATAGGAGCTTAATATCAAACCATTTTGGCTTCTGTATATACATATATACAGTTTAAACCTAAAGCTATGTTTTTAAGGAATTAATTACTATGAAGAAGAAAAAGTTTAAAATATCATTCAAACAAAAATATGCTTTAAACCATCTAAAGGTTAATTTAGCCATATAATGACTGCATGCTTTCCAGCACCAGCACTGGAGTGGGTACCTGCACTTACCGGCACCTGCCACCCCTCGTTTCCAGTGGTGCATGCAAAGTGCTGCCTTTGTAAAACATTTCCTGGTTATAATGCCTCCTAATATTCACAAGGTTGCAAGTAGCAATTTCAGCTGTAAATAGAGAAGAACACTTTTTTTTTTATTTTTCTTCCCCACCTATTATTTTTTTGATCCCTGTTTTTTTACCATCTTCCCTTCTATTGTCAAATAATAACTGTATATAAAACAGCAAGACTAGAATGGCCCGTCTATCTCAGTCAAGGCTTTCAGACCTGAAGAGCTTATTTCTGGGCCCAAAATTCATGCAGGGATCTAAAAATCTGTTAACAAATAATCCAACACAACTCCAGAAGCAACGCCGTGACTCGTGTCTGCAGTTCATACAAGGATCTCAGATTCGTATCTGAAAACCCAGGTGGGAGAAGGCAGCGGTTGCCGTGCGTCTCTTTGCCGTCACCTTCTGTGTTGCCTGCCATACTGATTGTCTGTGGCGATAAGGTGAAGCAAGAACCTGGTAGATGTGGCTCTGACTTCCTGGTCTGAGCGTGCCTGTGCTGAGAGAGGCGTGAGACATGGTACTGTCCTGTCTTCATGTGGGGTTTGGCACCTCCTGCTTCTCCCTTGCCTTCCTGTGCTGTCAGTCTGAGTGACAGTCCTCAGCGGGCAAGCGGGGTATAAGAGGGAGACAGATTCACGCCTTGGACTCCCAGAAGGATTTCTGGGCTTCAGGTTGCATTTTCACTGCTCAGTGTATTTGCTAAGAGAAAACCTTCTTCTGAGCATGGCTGATGGGTAAGAGAAAATCATACTAATTCTTCTCTAACATGAAGGGCAGTGGGATGGGATATACTCATCTGGGAGACGTGTAAAAGGGAGTTATGTGAAATGCAGCACTGCAGTAACGCTGCTTCATGTTTCTATTCTGTTTTACTAACTCACCTCAGCACAAAAAGTTGGTGAGACAATTGAATCATAAGATGTTTTAGCAAAAGAAGGTGGTGCTAAGATCAGGTTTTGCTTAAACATGGCTGATAACATAGAATCGGTTCTCCAAACATCACCTGCGTGCTCAGCACCTTGGCAGACTGTTTGCTGAGTAGCTGCCCACTCTTATGTTTGTCCCTTGACAATGCATTTTCCTTTCCACCTGCAAAACCTGTCTTATTTATCCTTCGGCATTTTAAATACCAACTTTAAACTAAGAAAAACATCACTGAACTCAAGTAAAAGTAACATACATGCTGTCATAAGAGGAAAATTGAGAGAATTGTTTGTATCTTCTATTAACCATATAAGCTAATGCATGTATTTCACAACATTTGAACCATTTTTTTTTAATGATTGGAAACTCCTTGTAAATGGCTGCTCATCAGGCTTTCCAAATGCTTTTCTTCTCTATGCCAAGATTAAAGGCTTTTTAAATATTGGATGTTGTTCAAAGGATCTCTGAAGGTAAATTTACTATAGAGAAGATGTTCAGTCAAACCTTCTTTGCAGGCTCTGTGTGACCCATTTGCAATACATGTTTTTCTTGCTTTGACCTGTTGACTTGCTCACATGATTCGCCACCGACCCTTTAATTCTCTTCATGTCTTGAGTCATTTTTGATTTCTTCTTGGGGTATCGTTTTGGATAGAATGAAGGTTCCATGCAAGAAAATAATTTGGAAAAACAGGCACACCGTGTGAATGTTTCACTTGAAAGCTATAATAAAATGGACATATTAGATTCTTTTGCTCTAGCTGCACTGCTGGTGCACTAGTTACTATTGCAAAGAGCCTCCCCCAAAAGTTTTCTCAGCTCTTAGAAGTGAAAACTAAGTGTTCTTGTTATTGGGGTGGTGCTTTGTGCACATAAGCACATCCAAGCAAGACTCCAACTGGACAAAATCCGACTGGCCAGACTTCTTGCACAGAAATAATTTATTCTATGTGAAAGCACAAATCTAACAACTGAGAGATTTCACCATAGGGAGGGGGTAGAGAATTAATGATAAAAATCTCTGGTTTGACTCATACATGCAATCACATTGACGACCAGAGAAATACACAATACTCTTTTTTTCAGGAAAACCTTACCTACATTCTGTGTGTCATGGATTTACATGAAGGTGTTGGGCTGTTTCTCTTTGAAGTTGTCTCATGTGTAAGCTAAGTTTATGGACCTTTTTTAAAGAAATACTGCCCAGAAAGAGTTTTTACAAGATGACTATGTAAGTTGCTAAACAAGTTCTTTGCTTTAGCAGGGATATATTTTTCTTTATTCTAATCTTCAGTTACAATGTGTACAGGTGCTCTGCTCTGTTTGAAAACTAAAGGGATAACAAAAAGGAGAGGAAAAGTCCATGATGATATTGTGGTAGCACCCAGCAGAGAAAGAGGAGAGAAAAGGCTTTTATTTCATAAAATTAGGTGACTTTAGAGCTTTGGGACACATTTTCCAAATGCAGGAATGCATTTAGTAGAAGTATATTTATTAAATAAATATGAGGACTGAAATCTGTAGGTATGTTCTTGCTGTAACCCTCTCCTGAGTAGACACCTTGAGCTTAGGTGATATTCCATAACATTTCTAGAGGAGGAAAGATCAATCAGGGCCCTACAGTCCTTTATAAACACAGGACAAATCTGCCAAGAGCAGACCAAGAAAAAGCAATAGGTATTGAAGGGATGACAGATTTACTGTATAAGTGACTTTTACCAAAATACATACATACATACTAAAATATGTCTATAAAATGCCATAACAAAATATTTTTAAAAAACACCCCTAATATTTCACATACCTTGGATGTTCAACGGACAGCAGACTCCTATCTGCCACTGGTAGTTACTTCCAAAAGAAAAACTGTAGTAAACATAATATGGTGGCACTCAAACAGATGAGGCAAGCTGATGCAGAGGAGTAGACAGCAGGAGGGTCCAGAACCCAGAAGAAAAGTAATCCAATAGAAGCAGTTCGGTCCAAGGTAACGTGAACGTAGATGGTGCTGGAAGTTTGAAAAACATCTACGGTACTGTTCTGTGAACTTGCCAATTCTGTTCTTGGGTCTTAAGCTGAGCTGCTGAGATGAGCAGTTTTCTGTTTAGTGTTGGTTTGTAAGCTCTTTTGAGAAGGAATTGCTTAAGACTCTGGAAAGAATGTAGGGGTACGGCTGAAAAATAAATAAAAATGCTGCCGTTGGTGGCTTCTGTGATATGCCATGAGGCTAACTCCCCATGAAGTTGAGCCAGTGGCTCATTTGGGGTGCACTCCCAGTATTGATAATGCGATGCCACAAGCCACACTTCTGCTGTATAAGCAGAACCTGGGGTTTGGGCAAGGGCTGAATGTATCTCCTCTCTGATAGCCTCCTTCTGCTCCACTGTAAGATCCATGCAAGTACTTGTCCAACCAAAAGCCTTCCTTCGTATTTCTGTTTAACCCTAGCAACAAACATATCCTTTGGCTCCCCTATACTAAAATTTTTGGTCCTTTTCCTTCTTTCAGGTATTGACATCCATTCAAGCCCAGTTTAAAATTCAAATGATCTTGTAGATTTTCCATCAATCACAATTTCAAAGTATCACAGAGCTCAAACGAAAACGGACTGTCAGTGCCTCCAGTGTAGCTGATGTACGCGATGGCTCAGATTCCCAGCTGCAGGCAGACTGAGGTGTGGCAGCCAAAGTAGTTACGGTTTTATGCCCTGCCCTTCTGTAGGAGGTTGCTTTCCCCACTCTAAATAATGCTGAGTACAGTATGAATATCATATATGTTCTTTATGCTCCTCAGCTGCTGCAGCTTATCCTCTGGTGCATTAATATAAACTGGCTGCTTTTGGCTCTCAACTCAGGGATATGAATTTCTTTGGGCAATAAGCTCTCAACGAGTTAAGCGCAGATTGATTGTGCTTTTCAGGATTTAAATCTTAGGCTGTATGAGTTCCATCCCACAGTTACACAGGCAATTCTGGAGAAAAAGATTCCTCAATAATCTGAAAAAAAGAAGTCCCAGTTCTCCAGGGAAAGTTTGCTACTTTCTTTCAATATGGAGTTTAGACCAGCAGTTTCTGAGCCAGGCACCAAGTGCAATCCAGGACAGGAGAAGGTGCATAAAATCTTGCTTCCAGACTATTCTCCCACAATTTGATTAATGCCTTCTTTTCTGCTATGACTTCTATTCCCTCCCTGCCAACATACGGGGCAGGTGCCTGCCTGCCTCACTTTTTGCTCTTCCTGGCTCTCAAGCTGCCTCACAGCAAGGCTGCCACGTCAGAAGACTGTGACCTTACCACAATATTTGTTTGCTCTTTCTGCTAGAGAAAATGGAATTTGCTATTGGCAGGAGGACGCAGTGACTATCTCCATCCTGGCCAGAATAGAAGACATAACAGTAATCTGTTAGGAGGTTCAGAGTTGGGCTTGAAGGTGCCTCGGTTCAGTCTGGGAGAACCAGTTAGAATCACAGCAAGTTGCCCAAGTGGCTATTTGAAAGACATGCCCATTGTTGACAAATTTCTGCACTTTTTTCCTTTTCTTGAGAACATCTGCTTTGGAGGAGAAATTAAAAATTATCAAGTGGTTCTTCTCTGGGCTTCAATGCATATGCTGGTTTGTAACTGATTAATTCAACTGTCAGTCATTTAAAGATTAATCCACTTCTCTCTCTTCCCCACTCTGTTCTTTGTCTTGATCTTATGTGTTGGTGTGGACACAATGCCCTTGAAACTGGAGCTACCTTTGGGCGGTTCATCACAATAACAACTCTTCCTAAATACTGTTGATAGATGGATGGACAGATAGCTAAAAACTATATGCTGTTATCCAGGACAAAATTCCATTGAGGAAAGGGCCAGCCTGGGTAGGTTTGTATGTGCACTAGAGATCAGTGGATGAAAAAAATTTATTGTATGCAGACCCTGTGTTTAGAGTATTAGTCACTCTTCATCACGCTAACTTTATGCTCGGTTAACCACATGTCTGGGTGAAGAAAAGTATCTCTAGTGTGGAGTCTTGCAAGAAAAAAGGTAGGAGGTGTTGTATATAAGATTGCTGGTAGAAAAGCAACAGAGAGAGAATTCTTTGCATCCTGTTTTGTTGTATAGTGTTGCCACACGCTGGTAGCAATCTCATGCTTGCCTCTGGTTTGTACATAAGAATCCTCCTGAATGAAACATCACCGTCTTCATTTTTATTTCACTGCATGGAAAACTGCGGGAAGGCTTATTGACAAGAACTTTGTTAAAATATACTCTTAGGGAAGGCTCAAGTTTCCTTACAGGTTATCTGCATTCTTTAGATATGAACAGGAACCAAAAGCTCTGCGATTTTTAGAGCAGCACTAACAGGAAGGTTTGGGGAGAAGAGAAAGCTCTCCTGATGACAAGCAGTATCCAGATCATAAGTGACATTAGAAGACTCCAGAAGTGACTTGCAGAAATAACAGCATGTGTCTTTTTTAACATGTGTACTTCTCTGGATTTCTTGACAGGAAGGCCTTAAATCATGAACTTTCTAAACTTTTCAATGAGATGTGGGATATGGATGTTAACCGCCTTACACCTGGGAAAGACTACACAATTGATTTGCAGGTAACCGATTGCTAAGTCCCATGAGCATTAAGGGCAGTATGGTACTGTAGGAAAAAGTGTCTGCAAAACTGCCTTTTCCTAAAAGAGTTGCCTATGCTTTGTCATTTCCACTAATGGCATAGGCAGGACTTCCTAATGACGAAGCATCACCTAGGAGAGGGAACAGGACAGAGAACACATTAATGGTCCACACTACCTGGACGCTGGTTACAAGTGGAGTCTCTCAGGTGTCTGTCTTGGGTCCTGTAACATTTAATATCTTTATCGGTGGCCTGGAGGAGATGGAGTGCAACCTTTCCAATTTTGCAGATGACAGCAAACTGTGGTGATGAAGTTGCTATGCTCAAGCACAAGGCTTCTCTTCAGAAGGCTTCCTTATAGGCAGGCTGGAGGAATAGGCTAAGGAAGGAACATCATGAAATTCAACAAGGACAAATGCAACCCAAACAGGATGCCCAGAGAAACTGTGAAATCTCCATCTTTGGAGGTTTTCAAGACCCAACAAGATGACACCCTGAGCAGTATGGTCTGAATTCAGTGTTGACCATACTTTGAGCAGGACTAGAGATGTCCTGAGGTCCCCTCTACCCTGGATGTTTGTGTGTATGTCACTGCTTGTGTGTACGGCCTGGGTGACTTGCAGCGAGGGAGAAGGGGAGATAGGTCCCAAGTCATTCTTGAGGAAATAAGGGAGGAATTTGAGGAATTCCTGGGTCTCTCTTGGAGAGTGTGGAGTAGCACAGAGGCATTGGTGAGGAGGGTTTCAGGCTTGTTGCTACCAGTCACAGGGACCTATGAGGGAGGAGTGAATATCAGATTTGATGAGCAGCCATTTCGCTCCTTGCCAGGTCAGTGTGATACAAACATGACCATGTGTTTTGGCAAAAAATTGCAGCAGGCCACTGAATATTCAGTATCCAATTTTGTACTCACACAATTGCTCAAACACTTTATTTTAATGTTGCTTCATATATAAGGTATAATTTTCTGTTGCTGATAACCTTGAAAAAGGGGTACCTACCTCAGAGCAAAATGTGTCTGTGGAAACCTTCTCCCATACAGTTTCTCCATTTTTCAGAACAAGGCTCTAGCTACCCCTTGCCCATGTTAACAAACTGCTACTCATCTTTTCTCCTCTTTCCTTGAGAATGCCCTTTTTGGAACAGAAACTTGAAAAGTGTCAGGAAAGCCTCCTTTCCATTTTGGATGTGCTTATTGGTAACATTGATTAAAATGCCCTTAAACATGGCCAACCAGAAGTGTTTGAAAACTTCAGAGCACCAGGATGCACCAGTCCAAAGCTGGTGGAGCTGCACAGAACTATCTTGGCATCTCCCTGGCCTCGTAAACTATATGCAGTGGGTCTGTGGGTTACAAATAAACAGAGAAGGAAGGTGCACAAATCTTCTTTTTATTTATTTGTGGTGGTAGGGAGCCTTAGCTCTACATTACTTCTCTTTATCATTTGTGATGTATATAGCATAGTAGCACAGCTAGTTACTGATCAGAACTGAGCTATCATCTCTGAAGACGAGTTAACAGAGCAATTTCAGGCTCTTACAGTGTCACAGATTATGTCTTTTTCTTAACGCTGGCAGTTCTTCTGTAATGCCTTCTCTTGTTTCTTAGGAAGACCATTCCTAACAAAGAATCGTGATGGCATTATGGGGTTTGTTTTGATTATTATAAAGGCAGACACTGTCTCCACTAAGGACATCTTACTACTTTCATTATTTTACTCTGGTGTTTCTCCTAGGGAAAAGCAGGTGCTGCACAGCAAGGTGACAGTGCTGTCCACGACAGCGCAGCCAGACATCTGTTTCACAACGTAAATGAAGAACACCTGAAGAGCATAAAAACTTATGCAAGTGAGACTCATTCTTTTGTTAATGGTAGAAATGACATGAAGAATCCATGTTGGGTTTTATGTGTTTGCCTAAAATGTAACATCATACATAATTTGGGTGGTGGTAAGGATCATCAGGCCGCCTGTCATTTGAAGGTAGTTTCCACAACATTTGCAGGGAGGTTACCTGTAGTCTCAGCGTCAGGAAGAACATCCTTTTGTGCCTTAGCCAAAATTTGAATTTCTCTGTGTTTCTTCCATTACAAAGTGAAATGGATGAGGCTCTTTTCATTGCTTTGATGTTATTCCTTGTACTGAAAATCAAGACACCAAACTCATCTTTCCTTCTTTGCTCACAGCTTCTAGCCCTTTCAGATAGCACTAGGTCCACAGCTACTTCTTGCATTTCTGTCAGGGGCTATACTTGAAGCATGTCTATAAATGTATGTTTCCCTCCCTGATTTTTTCTTTCCCCAGATAGAGTTCCATTAAGCTGACATAATAGGGAGCACCGTTTTTCTCTGTTCCCCCACTCCGCTCTGAGCCATGCAATCATGTGTCTAGTGAGGGCAGCTCTGGTACTCACTGAACCCTATGCTGAGTGCCTTCAGCTTGCTAACATGGCAGGAAATTACTTAGGTTTTTGACCTCAAGTATTTTTCTATCAGCTTGGTGTGTTGAATCAGCCCCCAAAGTCCACTGAGTGTCAGAGCATGAGTAGATGAGGTGAGGGAAGGGAGCAGGTGGCAAAAGGGGTGCAAAGGAGAAAATTAACCCATCCACTCACTGGCCACATTCTCAAGCCATCTCACGTAGGTTTATGCTGTCTTATTCTTCTACTGAAGTTATGCCCACAGACCCTTCTGCCAGCATAGTTCATAAGCCTATGTCTGTTATTTTGGTGGCCAGATTTGTTTTGGTAGAAGGTCATCAAGCACTTGGTTCCATACGGAAGCTCAGTAGCGAGCTGTTTATCTTAAAAAGAAGTACAGCAGTGATCTGGCTTTGAGTCACCTCTAGACCTACACTGAACAGCGTACCTGAGAATGAAATGTGACATATAAAGGAATGCCTTCTATTCTTTCAAGGCATATTATATGGCACCCTTTTATGATTAGACTCTGTAATGACTGGATCACAGGTATGGTTAGGCATATGGCATGTTCATCAGGATGAACATGCTGGAAGTTTCTCTTTTTCTGCAGCCTTTATTTCCTTATTGGACAACTATGAGACATCAACCGGTGTAGCAGAAGTAGTGACTCCAGAAGAAATAGTTGAAAACAATTGTTTTCTTGATGCTATTTTAGCGACCGAAGTCATGAAAGTAAGAAAGATCTTTTTTAGTCGCTGCAAACACTGAATTAAAAAGTAAACTGTGAATATATCTTGGTTTTCTATCCTTCAGCTAGCTCATGAATATCTGCTTAAAAAAAACTTAGCAAAGCCAAACCTTGCCGATTTCAAATATCAGCTGTATGACATCTGGTTCCAGCTCTATTCCAGGAAAGAAGGAGACAGGTACGTTTGATGGATATGGCCGCTCTCAATGCTATTCTGACTTAGGTAATTATAAGCCCAAGTGCCGTCTGTTACACACAGAACTGGAAGATAGCCTCAGAATATGGCCTAAATCAGGTGTTCATTGCTCCCACACTGATCATCTTTAAAGACTTACTGATCAGATAATTACAGTATTGGCCCTTGGGATACACCACTGGTGAACTGCCTCCAGCTGCATTTTGTGTCCCTAATCACAGGCCTTCAACCGCAGACACTCATCCACTTTTCTAATCTGTTCTTCATCAGTTTGTCTATGAGTCTGTTATGGGAGTCGGTGTCAGAAGCCTTGCTAAAATCTGGATAAGCAGCAGTGATGTATCTGTGGCATTTACTAGCAACCTTCATCATCAAATACAAATTTAGACTTCATGGCTAGATTTCATTGCAAGTTTTGTGCAAAGAAAGAAAACCCAACAAATCCAGACAAATAAAAAATCCTGTTCACAAATCAACCTAAACAAGCTTGTGCATCTTCTTGCCTTTTACCTCTACCAATGTGAACTATTTGAACACATAGAAGACCTATATATTATTCTTTGTTTTATTACAGACCTGATTCTTGTGGTTTTGAACATGTTTTTGTTGGAGAAACAAGGCGTGGTAAACAGATCTTAGGTTTACACAACTGGGTGCAATTTTACCTTCAGGAAAAGCGCAACCAAATTGACTACAAGGGATATGTCACTCGGAAGAACAAAACCAGGGTAAGAACAAACAGGGTACCTTTGCAAATAAGACAAATGGATCCAGAAATAAAAGCTGTGGCAATGAATCAAGGCACAATGATGCAATCGTAGGCCTAACTGCTTTGAATCTAATTTGCCCAGGTGTAAATAAGCAGAAGAAATACTAGCATGCCCTCAAGTCCAGCTTCTTTTTTTGCAAAAACTATTTTAAAAAGTAGTGCTGATGTTTACAGAATCGCAACACTGCTGAAGCTTAATTGAGATTAAATGCTCATGTACGTTCCAGAGGACAGGGAAAAGGCTGTGCTCCAGCTATAGCACCCTGGCACAGCAAGGATAACTGAATCTGGCAATGCTCTCAAAAATCTGGAGTTGGAAATTGTATCTGTCTGGTCACAGCTGTGTTGGAGATTATTCTGTTGTTTTGTTTATGCTTTCAGCCTAACAAAGATGACCAAGTTTTGAACATCCAGTTCAGCTGGAAAGGTTCGGTCAAGCCAATTGGAAGTACCTTTATTGGTGTCAGCCCGGAGTTTGAATTTGCCCTTTACACTGTCATTTTCTTGCTGGCTGAAGAAAGAGTCACACGTGAAACAGTGAAGATAGAACAGTATGACCTACAGATGGTTGTTTGCCGCCATGGGCAGCATATTGGAACAGCATATCCAGTACTCCTCAGCACCAGTAATGAAGACTAGTAGTTAGAGTCATCAGGCAACATTGCATTCTTTTTTGAGGGGGGGGGACAGGACCAGATGGCAGAGTAAATTGATGTGTTATACAAGTAATTTTGAGTAAAAATTGATGACTCACTTTTGGTCTGCAATGAGGTGTTTAGCTAATAGTGTGCCATGGCTCAGTGTCTGACAAACCTTGAAACATCCTGCTGCTCATATTAAAGACCGGATCAAACATACATCAGCCTTCCTTCGTGGATAACATTGTACTTTTCAGCAGATAATGGAATTGAGGAAAAGGCTATATTAAAATTGATACACATATTTCTCTTATTTGTTAGCTACTGCATATCTGAAAGAGCAATAACCCCATCTTGCTTACATTTTGCCTTCCAGACAGGAATTTTGATTTGGCACCTGCAGAAACACAGCACATTTTTTTTCTCCTCACCTCATTTCATAAGAGGTTAATTTCAAATGCATTTTTACAATTGCAGTGCCCTGGACACACAGGAAACACATTCAGATATGAAAATGGTCATCAGATCAATAGCAGGTTGCATCGGCTCTGCCCCGGTTTGCTAGAAGCCACAGTTGGCTTTATCTCACCTAAATTTAAAAGTCCGTGGTACAGGCACCTGTGTTCCCATTACAGGCAGTGATGCCTGAAGTCACTTATCTGCTCGTGTAATCTGCATTAGGGTTAGATGAATGACCCTGTGTAATCAGCTGACTAGATCCCCAGTGACAATAAGATGATGTCACTAGGGACAGTGCTCCTAGTTCTGGACCAGGTCACTGGTCCTTCTGCTGATGTGGTCATGTCTGCCCCGTTCTTCCAAAATGTGTTCCATACTCCAATGAAAGGAAGGTAACGCTTTTCCTTCTCATACCAATGCAGGAACAGGCAGATGCTGAGACCCTCTTAGAGTGTGACAGGTAGTGGTTAGATACTCACATGCCACAAGAATTTCTCCAACAAAGCAAGGATCTCTACTCACACTGGTAAAAGAACTGCTTTTGCCTATTGGTTTCCCTGACGAGGACCAGAAAAGATGGCCTGTCACTGTGGAACATAAAACAGTAGAAAAGATCTTTGAAATTAAGTACCTTTGGAAAGCAAGAAAAACTTTACACTGAGCCAAGCAGGGATTGAAAACGTCTTCTGTTTCTTAAAGCAATTTTCATATGCTCGCAGTCTCTCCCAAAACAACACCAGCCATAAGAATCTTTATCTCCTGGGGAATTTGGTCCTAAGCTCCTCTAAACCGTGTCCTATAGCACTAGCTGACATTTATTCACATACTTAGAAATGTTACAGAGGGCAAGCCAAGGGTTCCTATAGCTGTTGAAACTACACGAGAGGCTTTACAGACCTCATACAATTGAGGGAAGAGCCACAGAGGAGCAACTGATGGGCGCCGATGAACAAGTTCACCCTTCCCCGCAGCATCAAGGGTGACTGAAGGACAACAAGAGAGTCCAAACTCAGGTTCTACTGTATATTTGAAGCACGTGGGATCTGAGGCAGATATCAGAAATGGTACAAAATCGCTGAGCAGTCACACAGAATACCTGCTCCACAGGCTAGAAACCAATGCTGTGGAAGGTGACAGGCGCTCAGTTTCCCTCGGGTTGGGGAACTTCCCAGCAGCCAAGGGCCCACAGGTCACATTAGGGCTCTCCAGAGTCCTTCTTCATCTTCACATATGTGGCAGGGCAGAACTGAGAATACAGCTGAGCCAGCAAAGCCTGGGATGTGATCTCTAGCCTTGTCCCGTGGCTCAGTTTGTTCCATACGTGCACCGCATAGGTGTTCTTAAGGAGACTGTGAAGCTCCGAGGAGCTGATGGTATCAAATAACTTCTTCCAGTCCTCCCACTGAATAGGATAAAAGGCTTCTTGGGAAAGAGCATGCACTCCTTTGCAGTTCATGTTGTTCTGGATATTACTGATGGAGCACCACTTCTTGAAGACACGTGTTAAGAGTCCTGGGCCCTGATGCGCCCAGATCCAGCCGTTGTAGTTATCCACAAAGTCCTGCATGCAAAGCGCCATGAACTCATGCTTAGGTGTAAAGGACAGAAAGGCCCCATTCAGTACATCCTGAGACTGCATACCAAGTGCATTGGTGAGGTTCTTTAAGTTCTTAAGTACAATGAAGTCTGTGTCCAGGTAGATGCCACCAAACTTCCACATGATGGTAATTCTGCAGGCGTCAGAAAGGACGGGTAAGAAATAAGGTTCCTTCTGGTGCTCAGGCTGCAAGTACCATTTTGCCAGAGGTGTCCCTGAGAAAAGCTCCGTCAAGTCCAGGGGCCGGATTTCCACGTTGGGGAAGCAGCTCAGCAACGAGAAGCCCCAGTGGTTGGGTAACGAGGCATTACTGTTTGCCAAACCTTTCATGAGCACCACGACCCTTGTCCCAGGGTGCATCCTGGCTGCTGACTCCACAGAGCATGTGAACAGGTAACTTGGGTCAGTTCGCTCTGAGGTCTCCACAAAAAACACGTCCCCTGGTGGAGGAGGGGACCCACCGACGGTGGGATGGGGAAGGTAAGGCAAAAATTGATCACACCTGTTTTGTGTAGGCAAGCTGTAGAACTGGCCCTCAGCATCCTCCTCACTTCTCCAGTAGAACATGACAGAGGTCAAGAACACAAATGAAATGGCGAGGATAAACAGAGCCCCGAGCCTGTGGCTCAGCAGCCCTGTGGTCAGTTTTGGCAGGCAGTTGGACATCCTGGGCAGTCTTGCTCCTGTTGGAGCCTCCTCTCCCAAGACAACTGTTGTGATCTGAAGGGGAGGAAAGAAAGAAAAGACACTGACAGGCAAGGCAGCAGACCATGAGCCTTAGGACAGTGCCACAGCAGAGCAGAACTCTCCTTCCTTCACCTCAGGGCAGCACACTTAAATTATGCCTTTTGGTCATTTCTGAAACAATCTCCTGGCTTCTCTGTATTGTCACAGGGCCTTCAGGTCCCACATCAGAATTTGGATCCCTCTCTTTCAAACGCAAAATAAGGACATGTCTCTCCTTTTTGCATATCACAAACCAAGACTAATCCTCAGTTCTGCCCATATATTTTGTCCATGTACATTGTGCTTGCCACTTGGAAGGATAGACAGCATTTGACACACAAATGGCATACCTTCATGGTGGTGCACAACAAACTCTGGGAACAGCATTAGAGACCTTATCTATCATTTTCTAGAATTTCAGGTCATTCTGGACATGAGACATATGTGCAAAAAACCCTAGGACAAGAAAATAGGAATGCTCCTTATGAATATTCCTGGAGCTCTGTTAAGACATTGTGTGGAACTGCTGCCCTGATGAGAGCTTTTTCTCATGATGAGAGTTTTTTTCCCCTGATACACAACCTGTCCTTCTCCAAAACTAAACACAATACTAAAACCCCAGTGCTGACATCAGTTCTTATCAAGAGGCTTCAGTCTCCCAGACTGCTGAACGAGCAGTTGCTGCCTTTTGAAATCAACCATATGCCCCTACAGAGAGCCTGGCTCATTTTTGCTGGCACTGTAGCATAGCACAATGGATGGATAGTGGGAGCGGAATTGACACAAGGCAGCTTTGGAGGCAGATGATAAGGACAAGAACTGCCCAGGTAAATAGAGTTTCAAAGCTGCTTCCCAACACTGCTCCTCTGCCAAGTCCTCACATCTACCTTCTCTGGTAGATGGTGCTGCTTAACCCAGTTGTCACCAACCCAGGATGCAAAGGCCATGCTGGCTGTGACCTGCTCAGCTCTGCAAGTGGAATTATCTGGTGATGAATATACAATCCCTCCTCCACCCTATCCTTACCTTCCTCTCTTCCTCCTTCAAAAGGGAGGGATGGAGAGGAAAAGATTATTGACAAGGCAGCAACAAGAAGAGAAGTCATTTTAGCTACATTCTCAGCATTAGCATCAGCATTTCTGCCCTTGCCACCCATTAAAGCACAGCAGAATCAGAACCTCCTAGACCCACCACTGGGGCCCTAAAGGACAGTGTGGAAAAGCATATGAAGAAGCAGCAAGGAGGATTGTGGCAATCAGGACAAGAGGAAACATCCTCAAGTTGCACCAGGGGAGGTTTAGATTGGATATTAGGAAAAATTTATTCATTGAAAGGGTTGTCAAGCATTGGAACAGGCTGCCCAGAGAAGCGGCTGAGTCACCATCCCTGAAGGTATTTAAAACACAGGTAGATGTGGTGCTTAGGGACATGGTTTAGTGGTGGACTTGGCAGTGCTAGGCTTACATTGGATTTGAAGATCTTAAAGGTCTTTTCCAACCTAAATGATTCTAAGATTTCTCCTGCCCCTCTCTGCTCCATCTCCAAATGCAAATCCCCATGCTCCAGAACAGAGCTTCAGGAAACAGCAAAAGCTCTAATCTCTAACCAAACAGACAGGAAACAGGACAGAGAACTCAGCTGGCACAACGCTGTTTCTCATCCACCCCTGCAGCTACGTCACATACTAAATGCTCCATGAAGCCAGAAAATGACTTGTCAGCCACACTGGGAGGTTTCCAAATGCAACAGCACACAGCCACCGCTCTCCACTAGGCACTGGGGCTTGGTGGGCAGAGGAGAGGCAGCCGATACACAGATCATCAGCTCTGTGTTCCCAGAACATTTTCTTCTCCTGCAGAGAAAGGCCAGTGTGTGCTAGGGGTGTTAGAGGCAGCTAAAAGAACCCACTCTGCTTTTTACATACCTATTTCTCCCTCCCTCCACACCACAGCCTGTCGAATCCTGTAAATAATTTTTAGCTCGGTAAACTGTAAAGAGAAAGCAGGTACAGCCTTGAGGAGACAGAGCCTATTGCTATAGTGAAGGCAGGAAAGCACGGCTTGTATTTTTAGTGAGAGGAGGAACTTCTACTACAATTGCACTTCTATATATTTAGAAATACATTTCTGCTTTTATAGTGGATAAGACGATATTTTAGACGCTGCATTAGCCAGTCCATTTATTTTGCAAAACAAACACAGGAAATCTGGCGCTCTACCTTCCTCTGAAACTGCCAGTCCCACTCAACAGAAACTGCAAATACTACTCACCTGTCCCTGCTTTCAAGACACCACAGAAGTCACTGCTCAGCTGGACAAGATTTTCAACAGGTTAGTGTCTCTGGGAGCGCCTAGAACTCTGTGGGGTCTGACACTTCCTTTTTCTGAAAATAAATGGTGAAAGATGGAGTCTGAACACATGGAGAAAAAAGCAGATCAGGGAGGATGTGACATCATACATTCAGCTAACACACTGGCTGATATAAGGGTGATGCAGCTGTGCTGTGAACTTATCTAATTAGGAATAAATCAGAAAAAAAAAAAGGAAAAAAGGGAAAAAACACAAAAGAAGAAGGATATTGAAACCCTATTATCGCTGCACTTTAAGCTTTATAATGTACCATTTTGCTCTTTTGATTTCTGCTCCTTTGTGAGGAATTTCCAGTGCTCACACTGCTTGGGTGGCTGCCACAAGAGCTGAAGTGAGAGTTTCAGAGACCTGCCACCTTGAACCCCAAGACTGCAGCTCTGAATGCTCCTTTGAACACACACTCTTTTGACCAATTATTTTACTCATCCCTTTGGGAATACTCACTTTTATGCTGGATACTTCATTGCGTGACTTTGCCAAATTCAGGTGTCCCTCATTTTACGCTACAGTTCCCCCCTTGCCCTGTGCTCGATGGCAGCTGACCGTCCCTTACAGAAGACACGTTGACATGTTCATAAAATACCATCTTTATCCATACAGCTTCTAAGCTTAGGCTTTACTGCAGTTTCTACTCGGCTGCCTGCAAGCAAATGTCAGGCCTACTGCTCTGCAGCTTCCCAGACCCCTCCCCAAATCCTTCCAAGCACTGCAGCACCACGGATGGACTCATAAGATGCCAACACTGGGGAAGCTCTTGGGAAAGCACCTTCAGCTCTTCCTAGCCCTTCCATCAAGGGAGCTCTCCAGGCCTCAGGACACATCCCATCTAGTCACAGAATCACAGAAGGGTTGGGGTTGGAAGGCACCTCTGGAGATCATTTCTCCAACCCCCCTGGCTCAAAGCAGAGTCACCTAGAGCAGGTTGTTCAGGACCGTGTCCTCTTGGCTTTTGACCTTGTCCAAGGACAGAGACTCCACAACCTCTCTGGGCAACCTGTTCCAGTGTTTCACCACCATCTCTTTCATTCTCACTTCCCATATTTCAAGTTGTGCCCATGGTGTCTCAGCCTGCCACTGTTTTCCACAGAGAAGAGTTCAGCTTGTCTCCTTTACCCCACCAATCTTCAAACAGGTATTTATACACCTTGACAAGATACCCCCCAAGCCTGCTCTTCTCCAAGAAAAACCATCAGAGCTCTCTCAGCCTCTCTTCGTATGGCACGTGCTCCAGCCCCTTTCTCATCTTAGCGGCCCTTCCCTGGGCTTGCTCCAGTATGTCCGCGTCTTACTTTTACTGGGGAGTTCAGAACCAGCCCTCCAGATGTGTCTCACCAGTGCTGAGTAGCGGGGATAAGATTGCTTCCCTTGACCTCGCAGGCAATGCTCTACATAATACAGCCCAGCAGGCTGCTGGCCACCTTTGCCACAAGGGCGCACTCATGGCTCCTGGTCAACGTCTTCTCCACAGGACCATCAGGTCCTTTTCTGCTAAGATGCTTTCCAGCTGGTCAGCCCATGTACTTCTCTCCTCAAGTCTATCACTGCATTGGTTCTGCCCAGGTTTGCTGGAAGCCACAGTTGGCTTTATTTCACCTAACTTTAAAAGGCTATGGTACAGGCACCTGAGGGGTACTGGAGCATCCTGAAGCAAGCAAAGGGGTTCCTGCCCTACGTAACTGTAAATGTACTTTACTGTATTTTCTTTGGTAGCAAAACCACAGACAACAACAGAAAGAAAAAAATGCAAACAACCATAACTGGAAGACAATTGGATGATGGTACAACCTGAATTGTACATGAAGCCAACCAAGCATCACCAGTTTCTGCAATCCTCTATTTTTCACATTGCAGTAGCAGATACTCAGAAGTCCCTGAAACCTTGCGAATCATTCCTAACAGGAAAAAAATGTATACTGTTGAGCAATGTTTTTATAGAACATCATCAGATTTTTGTGACACTTCAAGTAGTGAGAATAAATGGCAAGAAATAAACTGTACAAATTCTTTAAGGGCATGCATTTAGCTATGCCAGAGAATGAAACGTTACATGCTCAGTTCACACTGAAAGCAATTACAATTGCTTTTACATAGTTACATTATAACTTTATAATTCTCAGATTATGACTTCTGTGGAAGTTCTCAAACCTCCAGGCCTAGAACTTAGCCTAACCAGCACAAATGACTGTCTTAGCCAGAGGGAATCAGATGCTGGGAAAGCATAGGAGAGTTGCAGCTCTTAGCATGGGACCCAGTGCTAGAGGCATTGAGACTAGGGCAGGGCTGGAGAATCTGGTACAGCTGAGATTGGCCAGAATATGTCATGAACATCGAAGTCTGCCTCCACAGGTGGGCTGGTTTTGGCTGAGACAGAGTTAATTTTTTTTCCTAGTAGCTGGTAGGGAGCTATGTTTTGGATTTGTACTGAAAACAGTGTTGATACTAGAGAGATGTTTTTGTTATTGTTGAGCAGTGCTTACACAGAGTCAAGGCCTTTTCTGCTCCTCACACCACCCCACCAGCGAGGAGGCTGGGGGTGCACAACAAGCTGGGAGGGGACACAGCCGGGACAGCTGACCGCAACTGACCAAAGGATATTCCATACCATATGACATCATGCTCAGCAATAAAAAGCTGGAGGAAGAAGAAGGGAGGGAAGGATGTTTGGAGCGATGGTGCTTGTCTTCCCAAGTAACCATTATGTGTGATGGAGCCCTGCTTCCCCTGGAGATGGCTGAACTCCTGCCCACCCATGGAAAGTGGTGAATGAATTCGTTGTTTTGTTTTGCTTTGCTTGCATGCGCAGCTTTTGCTTTACTTACTAAACTATCTTTAACTCAACCGATGAGTTTTCTCACTTTTACTCTTCCGATTCTCTCCCCCATCCCACCATAGGAGAATGAGCAAGTGGCTGTGTGGTGTTTAGTTGCTGGCTGGGGTTAAACCACAACAACAGGCTAAATGACAATATACTGTGGTACACCTTCCCTTCTTTTTTTGTCTTACCATTGCTCATCTTTGTTGCACAATTTTAGTGCAACTTCAACTACCTAATGCTATTAGCTATTCAAAAGCTACATTTACAGTACATCAGGTAGAAACACAGCAACATAGCTCTGTTCAACCTTGGAACTGATTGCACCACTCCTCGTTGTCCTTAGGAGAATGAGTCAAGTACTCTTGAGTTTAGTGATGTCCCTTCAAGTACGTGTGTGGACAGATGAACAGAAAAACACTGGAGGGGGTATGTAATTTGCTACAAATTCAGTAACAAAAACAGAGAGGAAGAAGGTCCAGCAAAGGCTGCTGCATACCCAGGTAGCTTCTAGGGGTCTTAAACAATATCACTGATCACAAGCAGCCTGCTGGGCGTATTTTTGGGACCCACCAGAAAACAGCTGAAGATCTCCATTTTCTCCAGATTTACATTACCAACAAGAGTAGAAGAGGTAAGATGTGACAATACCAACATTCAGTGGGTGACTAATCAGTCTCTTAGGCATGGAAGAGCAGAGCAGTGCCAAACAGGGATGAATCCACTAGCTAATGCCCCCAATATTTAGTAAATTAGTATTTAGGCATTTAGCAACAGCTTTAGAGCTCCTCCTTCTGACCCTAGAGAGAATGGCAGACCAAGCATGTGTGAATATTGGAGTTGAGAGTGAAGTATTGTAATTGTAATGGGTATATTAGACCAAACCATACGATACTGCAGCTAGATACAGAGGACACAAGGTACCTGTCTCTTAACTGTGTCTTTTGTACTTAATCACAATTTCACCTTTCCAGAGTGAACCCCACAATACCCAATTTCACTTACATGTTTTTTAGAACTAGGTTTTCACCTGAAATAAAAGAAAGAAAAGTGAAAATACCCACTTGCATAGCTCTAATGCAGTGCTGGAGAGACACTCTGTGGGGTAAGAAAAATTAAAAGCAAGCCACAGCAGAGAGTCAGAGGATATTAGCAAGTTTCTGCAAAAAATAAACAGATTGTGGGGAAAAATGATATGGCAGTTTTTATAGCTGTTGATTCCCAAATCACTGCACAGAATGCGGCCATAAATGTGACGGCATCTCACTGAAGTTATCAAGAAAAAAAAAAAAAAAAAAAAGAGAGAGATTCTGTCTATTTGCAACAGAGAGAACCAACGATGTATGTAAGTAATGGCCACAAACAGAAAATCTCATAGCCAGTCATGGCAAAATCATTCAGCTACAATTCAGCTTCTGTCTCCCTTAATACAATAAGCGATCATCTAAGATTAGTGGAAAATGGTCAGTAATGCTATTACGCTTAGATAGACTAGGAAATTTGTTGAATTAATTCAGATAGAGCTGTACCAGCTTCCAAAAAACCAGGCATGCTCAATTTCAGTTAAGTGAACTTGTTCAATAGCTTCATCAAATGCAAAAAACCGCTAGCAGGAGCTGTTACTTTTCAGACAGTAACACTTTGACAGGATTAGCTTGCACTCAGTGACAGTGCTATTTGAGAATGGTGGCATATGAATTCATAACAGAGAAGAGGTTCTTCTAATGTTATCAGTGCTGTTAGCTATGGCCGCAATGAAAGTTGCTTGTTGAGCAAGCTCAGAGATGGTGCAGTGGTGCACCAGAACAGTGCATGCCAGCACCAACCCCTGAGCCTTGCAGCAGGAAAAGACCAAGTTACGATACAAGTACCACCACTAAGAAGACTCTGAACCTCACTGATGGCTGCCAGACCCTAATACCAAGTGTAGCAATGTCTCAGAATGGAAGATATCCAGCCACCAAGGAGGGGACTGTAGCCCAGACCCCAGTCCTGTGCCACTCAGCTCTCCCTTCCCTCAGGAATTAAGACTTCTACCAGGACTAAGAAGTGATACTAGACTTGCAGTTTCTATCAGACCACCACTGGGGTGCAGGCCAAGGAAATGGCTCATTATTTGTTTATTCTCGCCTGAAATCACAAAGAATTAGCACTTCCTCAGCTTCGCTCCTTGAGGTCTCTCCACACTACTCTTAAGCGCAAGACAGCTGTTTTATGGAAAACCCAATATTAGACTTGGTGCATTGTATTGTTTGGCTGCTTCTGAAAAACAGCAGGTAAGCTTCCATTTTGAATACATACAGATAAGACAGGGATTGATGGACTGACAAGGCAATGAGTAGTAGTCACAAGGCTAATGTACAACCAGAGAAGACATCTGTCTCCTTTTATGATAAAAGTGATTGCTCCTTTACCGTAACGAGTATGTGGCAAGGCAGAACGTGCCATGCTGTGTGGTGTGGAGCACCTGAGTCACTGCCAGGAGCTGTGAGCCAGGCACAGCAATGTGCTTGTTAGTGCCAGTAGCAAAGACAAACTTCTGCTCACAAGCATGCAGCAGGAGTTCAAGAGATAAAGAAACAAGCTGGCATCAGCTGGCAACCTGGCTGTTTGCAGCAACCTCGCAAAGTGACAAGGTTAAGAAAGCAAGTCAGAGCTCACTTTTGGACTCTGTAGCTTTCTGTCTGTTGCTATTTTTGTATCCTTCTGGACTTACAACAGGACTGGTTGGGGTTACTAGATATGGACCAAAACCATAGATTTGCAGTTCAAGTCTAAGCCCAGCTTTCACCTGGGCTTTAAAATTCCCTAGGAACCATTCTGAACCCTTGTTTGAGGATGGCCCAGCTGGGGTCATAGCAGCCCCACACCCAAAATGGCACAAGAGCTAACCCAAAACTCCCTGTGTCCAGCATGGGACTAGCCTTTCATGTCAAGTGTTAGGTGCCAACCCCAGTACATAGCCAGCTCCGCTCCTCACTTCCCCAGTAGAAGAAGGCCATGTAGTTTATGCAGGCTTAGCTAGTGCCCTTGTCCTCGACTTCAGAGTTGCTCATTCTAGTTTTTATTCCCAGCTTGGCTCAGCTCTGGTAACAGCAGGTTCTTTCCGCATCATCCCATGTCTATGGGGAGTGGCTGGAAACAGCAATTCCCAGCATCAGAAACAGCCAGAGAGGGGTGGACTGAGTGGGGTGTTGCAGAGCTAAGTAATCCTATGGGAAGGAAGGGATGGAAGGATCACATCGGAGGATGGATGGATGAAGCAGGGAGCACAACTTGCTCCAGCACTGCTGTAGGATCCTTTGGATCCAACAATGAAATGACCATAAAGCAACATGCCAATGAATCACTCCACGGAGCACCTTGTCCATAAAGGGACTGCTGCACAGAGTCCTCTACCCAAAAAGTGTAATCCTGCCCGCAGTTTAGATCACACTCTGTAGTACTGGAAGGTAAAAACTAATGTGCCCATGACATAGTGGGCAGGAAAGACCTGGAGAAAAGGTCTGCAGGAAACAATCTCTCATGGCTACAAGAATCCAAAGCATATTCTGCTGTGCACTAGCTCTCTTCTTCATCTCCTGCAAAGACATTATGAAGATAAGGATTAATGCAAGGAAGAGAGGCTGCATGTCACTCATAGTACTGATACTGGCACAGCTACACAGGTCCTATCTTTGCCTCAGAGTAATGATCTTAAGAAAAACAGCACAAGCTGAAAAAAAGATCAAATATGATTAAAACACAAGGGGGGGGGGGGGGGGGAATCAAACGTGAAGCCATAAATCAATCACCATTTCCCGAACCATGAACCATGGGAATTGAGATTGCTGTTAAGATATGCTGTATTTCCCTGTAACACAGGTAGGAGTCAGAGACTCCTGAGAGATCAGACATCTCTAGCCAAGGGCTGTTCAGCCTCATAGCACTGGGACCATCCCCAGACACCAGAAAAAACACCACAGAAATACCCTCTAATCACTGACCCAAGAAACTGCCTAAATTTCAGCAAGAGGAAGGGGCAGGATTTGGCCATGGGATGCACAGCTGTGCTGCTCTACACCACCCAAGCAAAGGGCTGGGGAGGCAGGAGGAGGGAGGGACACAGTCCCACAGGTGCACAAGATGCCTCTCCCAGAGACAGGTTATTCCTACCCAGCCCAGAAATAAGGAAAACAGCCCACCCCAAATCCACTCCGTTCCCCCAGCACTGCCCAGAAGGGAGAATGTAGCCCCTGGCCACATGCAGCCTTCTGGAAGGTTCCGCCATGGCAGAACCACCACCTCAGCCACTGCTCCCAGCCCGACCATGGTGGTGAGGCACTACCCCAGCACACACCCATGGTCTGTGTGGCTCCAGCAGCAGCAGGAGGGAGAGCTGGGCCAGCCCAGCCCAGCCCAGCCCTATTTTCCATGGTTTTAGAAAGCCCAGCAGGAGGAGGAGCTGGAGGAGTGGCAAACTGCTATCCTCTAGGGGGGAAGATAGCAGCAGGGCCTCTGCTACCATGCAGGTGCCTGCCTCGGCACACCTACAGCCAAACGCAACTCCAGAGAGCAGGTAACACATCCTGATCCTCCCCATCAACACCTCAACTGCCCCCACTAACATCCCCTGCACCGCTCCTCATGGCACATCCCCTTCCTCCTCCTCGCCCTCCTGCTCTCTGTGACAGCCCTGGCTGGCCACCGCTCTCGTGTGGCCCCACCATGGCCAGGCAGGCTGCAGGAGCCCACCAGCCCACAGGTGAGACTGCTCTGCCTTTATCTTGCTTCCCCTTTGGTGTGGCCACTATGCCAGTGCTGATTTACCTCCCTCATCCTTCCCATCACACCCAGACATTGTTGTGCTGTGGGGGCCACCCAGAAGGCGCAGCCAGCCATGCCAGAGGCAAGGTTATGGAAACCCAAGTTTGAGCTTTTTATTCTTAGGCACTTTCTACAAACAGCACCAGTCTGAGGCCCTCAGGTCTCCCCCTTCTCCTCAGAAAAACCTTCCAAGCTGCTCCCAAGGCTTCCTATGCCCCTTGTGTCTTCTACACCTCCCACCCCTTATAACCCCAATATAGCCCAGCTGGTGCAAATTTGCTGACCAGAAGCACTGCTTTTTTATTTTTCACTCTTAAAAAAAAAAAGCAGACTACTGGTATTCAGTCTGAAATGGGAGTTACAAGAAATGCATGACAAGCTGCACATTTGATCAGTCTGCATCTTTGCACAGCCCGGTCTCTCCCAGAACAATCCTAGTATTTGATGGAAATACTTGTACAAAAGAACCCTTCCATATCAAGCAAATGCAGAAGGTTACGAAAAGGCGTACACCCATACTCCTGACAGAGATGATGGGACCATTTCTCAGAATTCACAGACAAGTACCTACTGGAGTGAACGATTTAGTCATAAAATGTATGATTCCAGATGTGAGGAAAAAGGGTTGGTGTAAGTTAAATCTGAGTTGCATTACTGTGACTTGCTTATTATTTTACCTATGTAACAGTATGAGGCAAATAAACCACCAGGAAATACCCCTAATCACTGACAGCCTACCAACTGTTTTACCACCAGTGCTATCTTAAATACATTACTCGAGTGTTGCAGAGGTGCAATTTAGACAAGGACAATTACTACTTCCAAGCAGTGACTCGTCATGAAAGTATTGTTCTCAATGCCTGTCATGTTTCCCCATGCTAGTAAACGAACTGCTTTTGGCTATTGGTTTCCCTGATGGGAGGACCAGAAAAAGATGGCCTGTCACTGTGGAACATAAAACAGTAGAAAAGATCTTTGAAATTAAGTAGCTTTGGAAAGCAAGAAAAACTTTACACTGAGCCAAGCAGGGATTGAAAACGTCTTCCGTTTCTTAAAGCAATTTTCATATGCTCGCAGTCTCTCCCAAAACAACACCAGCCATAAGAATCTTTATCTCCTGGGGAATTTGGTCCTAAGCTCCTCTAAACCGTGTCCTATAGCACTAGCTGACATTTATTCACATACTTAGAAATGTTACAGAGGGCAAGCCAAGGGTTCCTATAGCTGTTGAAACTACACGAGAGGCTTTACAGACCTCATACAATTGAGGGAAGAGCCACAGAGGAGCAACTGATGGGCGCCGATGAACAAGTTCACCCTTCCCCGCAGCATCAAGGGTGACTGAAGGACAACAAGAGAGTCCAAACTCAGGTTCTACTGTATATTTGAAGCACGTGGGATCTGAGGCAGATATCAGAAATGGTACAAAATCGCTGAGCAGTCACACAGAATACCTGCTCCACAGGCTAGAAACCAATGCTGTGGAAGGTGACAGGCGCTCAGTTTCCCTCGGGTTGGGGAACTTCCCAGCAGCCAAGGGCCCACAGGTCACATTAGGGCTCTCCAGAGTCCTTCTTCATCTTCACATATGTGGCAGGGCAGAACTGAGAATACAGCTGAGCCAGCAAAGCCTGGGATGTGATCTCTAGCCTTGTCCCGTGGCTCAGTTTGTTCCATACGTGCACCGCATAGGTGTTCTTAAGGAGACTGTGAAGCTCCGAGGAGCTGATGGTATCAAATAACTTCTTCCAGTTACTCCAGTGAACAGGATAAAAGGCTTCTTGGGAAAGAGCATGCACTCCTTTGCAGTTCATGTTGTTCTGGATATTACTGATGGAGCACCACTTCTTGAAGACACGTGTTAAGAGTCCTGGGCCCTGATGCGCCCAGATCCAGCCGTTGTAGTTATCCACAAAGTCCTGCATGCAAAGCTCTATGAACTTGTGTTTGGGCTTAAAGGACAGAAAGGCCCCATTCAGTAGATTGTTAGACTCAATACCAAGCGCATTGGTGAGGTTCTTTAAGTTCTTAAGCACAATGAAGTCTGTGTCCAGGTAGATGCCACCAAACTTCCACATGATGGTAATTCTGCAGGCGTCAGAAAGGACGGGTAAGAAATAAGGTTCCTTCTGGTGCTCAGGCTGCAAGTACCACTTTGCCAGAGGTGTCCCTGAGAAAAGCTCCGTCAAGTCCAGGGGCCGGATTTCCACGTTGGGGAAGCAGCTCAGCAAGGATAATGCCCAGTGGTTGGGTAATGAGGCGTTCCCACTAGGCAAACCTTTCATGAGCACCACGACCCTTGTCCCAGGGTGCGTCCTGGCTGCTGACTCCACAGAGCACACGAACAGGTAACTTGGGTCAGTTCGCTCTGAGGTCTCCACAAAAAACACGTCCCCTGGTGGAGGAGGGGACCCACCAACGGTGGGATGGGGAAGGTAAGGCAAAAACTGAGTACACCTGCTTGGTGTAGGCAAGCTGTACGGTTGGCCCTCAGCATCCTCCTCACTTCTCCAGTAGAACATGACAGAGGTAAAGAACACAAATGAAAAGGTGATCAACAGAGCCCCGAGCCTGTGGCTCAGCAGCCCTGTGGTCAGTTTTGGCAGGCAGTTGGACATCCTGGGCAGCCTCGCCCCCGTCGGAGCCTGCTCTCGTGATCTGAAGGGGAGGAAAGAAAAGACAAGACACTGACAGGCAAGGCAGCAGACCACGAGACTTAGGACAGTGCCACAGCAGAGCAGAACTCTCCTTCCTTCACCTCAGGGCAGCACACTTAAATTATGCCTTTTGGTCATTTCTGAAACAATCTCCTGGCTTCTCTGTATTGTCACAGGGCCTTCAGGTCAATGCGCAACTGAGGGGAAAGCAGCGAGGAGGATTCTGGCTTTCTTCTGCCTCCCTCTGCTCCTTCTCCAAATCCCCATGCTCCAGAACAGAGCTTCAGGAAACAGCAAAAGCTCTAATCTCTAACCAAACAGACAGGAAACAGGACAGAGAACTCAGCTGGCACAACGCCGTTTCTCATCCACCCCTGCAGCTACGTCACATACTAAATGCTCCATGAAGCCAGAAAATGACTTGTCAGCCACACTGGGAGGTTTCCAAATGCAACAGCACACAGCCACCGCTCTCCACTAGGCACTGGGGCTTGGTGGGCAGAGGAGAGGCAGCCGATACACAGATCATCAGCTCTGGGTTCCCAGAACATTTTCTTCTCCTGCAGAGAAAGGCCAGTGTGTGCTGGGGGTGTTACAGGTAGGGGGGGAAAGAAAGAAAAAAAGCCACTCTGCTTTTTACATACCTATTTCTCCCTCCCTCCTCACCACAGCCTGTTAAATCCTGTAAATCATTTTAGCTTGATAAACTGTAGAAGAGAGCGTTGGTTCTTCCATGTCACAGGAAATCTGGTGCTCTACCTTCCTCTCAAACTGCCAGTCCCACTCAACAGAAACTGCAAATACTACTCACCTGTCCCTGCTTTCAAGACACCACAGAAGTCACTGCTCGGATTTTGAAGAGGTTAGTGTCTCTGGGAGCGCCTAGAACTCTATGGTCTGGCACTTCCTTCTTCTGAGAAGAAAAGGTGAAAGGTGGACTCTGAACAGATGGAGATATCATGCAAATTAGGGAGGATGTGACACCATATATTCAGCTAACACATTGGCTGAAAGGGGGGTCATGCAGCTGATGGGTCTTGTGGCTGTGCTGTGAAGAACTCATCTAATTAGGAATAAATCAGAAAAAAAAGAGAAAAAAGGAGGAAAAGGAAAACCCTTTTTGCTACACTTTAAGCTTTACACTGTGGCAGGAAACCATTTTGCTCTTTTGATTTCCGCTCCTTTGTGAGGAATTCCCAGTGCTCACGCTGCTTGGGTGGCTGCCACAAGAGCTGAAGTGAGAGTTTCAGAGACCTGCCACCTTGAACCCCAAGACTGCAGCTCTGAATGCTCCTTTGAACACACACTCTTTTGACCAATTATTTTACTCATCCCTTTGGGAATACTCACTTTTATGCTGGATACTTCATTGCATGACTTTGCCAAATTCAGGTGTCCCTCATTTTACGCTACAGTTCCCCCCTTGCCCTGTGCTCGATGGCAGCTGACCGTCCCTTACAGAAGACACGTTGACATGTTCATAAAATACCATCTTTATCCATACAGCTTCTAAGCTTAGGCTTTACTGCAGTTTCTACTCGGCTGCCTGCAAGCAAATGTCAGGCCTACTGCTCTGCAGCTTCCCAGACCCCTCCCCAAATCCTTCCAAGCACTGCAGCACCACAGACGGACTCATAAGATGCCAACACCGGGGAAGCTCTTGGGAAAGCACCTTGAGCTCTTCCCAGCCCTTCCATCGAGGGAGCTCTCCAGGCCTCAGGTCACGTCCCATCTAGTCACAGAATCACAGAAGGGTTGGGGTTGGAAGGCACCTCTGGAGATCATTTCTCCAACCCCCCTGGCTCAAAGCAGAGTCACCTAGAGCAGGTTGTTCAGGACCGTGTCCTCTTGGCTTTTGACCTCGTCCAAGGACAGAGACTCCACAACCTCTCTGGGCAACCTGTTCCAGTGTTTCACCACCATCTCTTTCATTCTCACTTCCCATATTTCAAGTTGCGCCCATGGTGTCTCAGCCTGCCACTGTTTTCCACAGAGAAGAGTTCGGCTTGCCTCCTTTACCCCATCCATCTTCAAACAGGTATTTATACACCTTGACAAGACACCCCCCGAGCTTGCTCTTCTCCAAGAAAAACCATCAGAGCTCTCTCAGCCTCTCTTTGTATGGCACGCGCTCCAGCCCCTTTCTCATCTTAGCGGCCCTTCCCTGGGCTTGCTCCAGTACGTCCGCGTCTCACTTTTACCGGGGAGTTCAGAACCAGGCCTCCAGATGTGTCTCACCAGTGCTGAGTAGCAGGGAAGAATTGCTTCCCTTGACCTTGCAGGCAATGCTCTATATGTGTGTTTTGGCCAGGATAGAGTTAATTTGCTTCATTATAGCTAGTATTAGGCTATGTTTTTGATTTGTGCTGAAAACAGTGTTGATAGTAGAGAGACGTTTTTATTATTGTTGAGCAGTGCTTACACAGAGTTAAGGCCTTTTCTGCTCCTCACCCCACCCCACCCGCGAGTAGGCTGGGGGTGCACAACCAGCTGGGAGGGGACACAGCCAGGACAGCTGACCCCAACTGACCAAAGGGATATTCCATACCATATAACATCATGCTCAGCAACAAAAAGCTGGGGAAAGGGGTTGGGGACATTCAGAGTGATGGCTTTTGTGTTCCCAAGTAATCGTTACACATGATGGAGCCCTGCTTTCCCTGGAGATGGCTGAACACCTGCCTGCCCTTGGGCAGTGGTGAATGAGTTCCTTGTTTTTCTTTGCTTGCATGCACAGCTTTTGCTTTACCTATTAAATTGTCTTTATCTCAACCCATGAGTTTTCTCACTTTTACTGTTCTGATTATCTCCCCTAACCCACCAGGGGAAGAGCAAAGTGAGCAAGCAGCTGTGTGGTGCTTAGCTGCTGACTGATGCAAGACCATGACACTAATGCAGCCCAGCAGGGTGTTGGCTGCCTTTACCACCCGCAGCCGCATGGAGTAATCTCTCACCTGTTGCATCTGTCTTTGTTGAACTTCATGAGATTCCTGTTTACTTGTTTCTTCAGCTTATTGAGGTCACGCTGAGGGGCAGCTAAACCACCTTCTCTATCAACTACTCCTCACAGTTTTGCATCATCTGCAAACTTGTCAAGGTTGCAGTCCATCCCATCATCATCAAGGTCATTAATGAAGACATTACACAGTACTGGCCCCAGCACAGATCCCTTGAGTGTACCACTAGTTACTGGCTTCCACCTGGATTGTGTGTCACATTACAATCCTTCAAGTCCAGAAGTTCGGTCAGCTTTCAAATCCATCTCACTGTGTTTATGTAGTGCACATTTCATTACTACGCCTACAAGGCTATTACGGAGACTGTGTCAAAAACCTTACTAAAATTGCAATAAACAATATCCAGTGCTCTTCCCCATCCACTGAGCTGGTCATTTCATCATAGAAGGCTATCAGTTTAGCCAGGCATGAATTCCCCTTTGAAATCCATCCCAGCTACTCCTAATCTTGTCCTCAGTATGTTTGCAGATGACTCCCAGGAGGATTTGCTCCATTACCTTCCCAGGGGTCAAGGTGACACTGACTGGCCTACAGTTCCCTGGATCCTCTTCCTTGTACTTCTTGAAGATAGGCAAGATAGGAATGATTTTTCATTCTTTCCACTTCTCCTGATTTCTATGACCTTTCAGCATAACAAAGAGTAGTCTCACAATGACATCAGCCAGCTCCCACAGCACTCACGGATACATCCCATCAGGTCCCATCACCTGTCTGTGCATTCAGTCCTGACATGTATTCCATGGACATGGTGATGTGCAAGGGACTGTAGCGTGCATCCCACACAAGGAGAGATTACAGTGTAGAGAAACATCCCCAAATTCCTCTTACCTGTAGCCAGATGCAGAAATTAGGTTCTGTTTGCTTCAAACTGATCTCTGAACTCCCTTTCAATCTCTCATCTCCTACTGACCTTCTGCCTCTCTAGCAGGCTTCCTATTCCTTCTGCAGTTGGAAAAAAAAATAATGTTGGTAGCTTTTAATATCTTTTGTTCATTGTTTTGTCAAACAATGTTTTCTATAGACTGATGGTGTTTTCATAGCTAACTCACCAGACTTTATGCGCCTAATTCCCCCCCCGCCCCGGACGTAGATTCCACTTTGTGAAGAGTACTTGCTTACTTCTCATATGTCTGCCAACACACTGCAGAGCCATGGCAGCTGCTATTTGGCTCCATCAGTTATACACAAATTTAAAGATCAAGATCTCAGCTTCAGCTGTAATGGCAGGGTGCAGCTGAAGTGACTTCCTCCTGTAGTTTTCTCTTTTAGACTACGCCCTTTCATCTGAATTCCAGGCGTGGTTACAAAGAAGGTACCAGAGAGACCACAAGCCAAGTGGACACAGGGAATGGTCATAAATACTTGAGAGAGATGAACCTGAAGTACATAAGAAAGACCAGAGTGCCAGTGTACACAAATGGCATGTCCAAACAGAACATGTGGAGAGAGCTTTTTTTTTCCCCTTCTCTCCTGCTGAGGACAAACCAGCCCTAGGCAGACCTCAGCTCCCAACATGTACATGATTAAGGCAGGTAACAGCACTTTCCCCCAAGAAAGGGTCTTAACCTGCTTTGCACCACAGCCTTCCTGGACTACACATTTTGGGAGGAGGGAGAAGAAACAGGGAGGAGAAGAACAGGGGAAAATAAAGAGCCCTACAGAGCATGACTACCTACTGCACGTCCTAGATCCCCTCCAACATAAGAACTCCTGGCATAGAAGCGCTCTCATCCAGCACAGAGAAAGTAATAATCATTCAGTTTCTTCCCAGGAGACCAGGTCCAGGATTACCCTACTGATCCTTCCTTACTCCTGTTGCACTGTCCAATTCTGAAACTCCAACCCTAGGCTTCTCTCTTTGATGTACTGCACACCTGTGTACCAGCTAACCTTCATGAGCTCAAGGACAAAGGAGATGGGCAAGAAACAGCTAGTGCCTTTGCATCATCCTTGACTGCATATCAGTAATGAGGAAGGCACAGGCAACTATTTTACATCTCAAGGGAAAACTTTCCCTGGGTCTTGACTCCAGGAGGCACAATAAAACACCTCTGCACACCAGACCCCACCAGTCCTTTCACAGCCTCTCAAAATGCTCCCCTGGAGTCCAGGGTCTTTATATCAGGCTCTGAATGACAGGTGGGGAAATGAACGGCTGCAGCACAAGCTTTCCACTTTTAGGTCTACAAGAGCACAGACACTGTTACTACTAAGGGAGGCTGTAGTCCAGGGGAAAAGCAACACAGGTTCTCATGAAGTTTCCTATTCCATAAAATCCAGACCTTCAAAGTGAGACTAAAATGCCTTGCTTCAGATACATTGATGGTCATGAATAATGGAGCAATACCTGATTTGATTAGGAATCAGTACCACACACTGCTTTCCTCTGTTCTCTCTACTCAAGTCCCAAAGATGGCATGTGGTCATGGTCCACAGAGCCTTCTTTCCACACGAGCTTATGTTCAACTTGTCTTATGTTCATTCCACATTCCTAATTTTAGTGAGTCAGTTAAGGATACAACTTTAAATATCTTTTCTGCATAATAATTAAGATTGCTCAGACTTACCACCAACGCCCCACAGAACAAAATGGAACATCTTGGCAGAGAGAAGTAATAGTAAAAAACTGTATTTTTATTTTTTTTTTTCCACAAGACAAAGGGGAAAAGGCCAAAGGCTGCTTTGGTTTGATTTTCTCATCAAACCTCAGAACATTGACTCTACAGAGGAACAAACCAAAGAACTACAACAACAACAAACCCCACTCCACTTATCCAAAAAGGCACTTTCCTAGAATAAGCAGTGGTACATCAAGCCAGATATTAGTTGCAGTGGGTCCCAAATGTTCCCATAATCAATTTCTGGTATTGGCACAGTAGAGTTCCCTGCTATGGCTTTATATCACCAACCACCATTTTATCATCTCTGGTAGGGGTTCCTAGCTCACTAATATTTCTGTTTAGCCCAAAGGACCCAAAACAGAAGGAACCAGTAGAAGGAAAAACCATGCCTCACTGACCACACACTAGGCCAGGGCAGACAATTTTGCATCTGCTTCTAAAGAATGCAGTGAAAAAAACCCCACAGAGTAGTGACAGTGGGAGTAGGGAGTGAAAACAGTATCCATTTATACCACTTAGCATGTTGAAGAATACTTATACAGTCAGGAAGACATGCAGTTTCCCCACAAAGTCTTTGTTTTTAAAAATGTTCAGTGTTGGGAGAGCTGCAGACATTCAAAATCCTGAATGCCTCCAGGATATACCATAAAACTGGGCAAAACAAAGGGGCAGCACTACATACATACATGCATGTGGTGCCAGCCACTGGAGAAGTGTTTCCAGCACCTTCTTCATTCCAGAGTAGCTACTTGTGCATGAACTTCAAGCCCTGCCCAACTCACAGGCAGGTAGCTTTCAGTCAAGGCAGCACCGGCCTCTGATCAACACCAGACAGCTCAGCATTAAAAAAAAAAAAAAAAAGGTACACACCTTCCTTAAGCTCCCATGGCCATGTTCCCTGAGGGACAGGGAGCTGTTTTGTAAAAGTGATGGGCAATTTGTCTTTCTCATTTTTATCACCAAGAGACAAATAAACCTGAGACAAACAGAAAAATATTGCATGCACAGTCTTTTACGGTTTTGACCATTGCTTTGGCTAAACTGAGAAAATCTCACATTGCTTATGGTTGATCTGGGAAACAGAAGAGGCCTCAGACAACTGCAGATCTAAAACTCATTTGACTCACACTCAGAGGACTTGCAGGAAGCACCACGTGAAAGAGCTGTCATTTTGGGGCCAGGTGACATTAAAGATCTGACTGACTTGCGGCCATCAAAGGGGTCATTGGACTACACCACTGCTGTTCCTAGACATTAGAAGAGGAGGCACGCTGGAGGCAGAAAAGATTTTACAGTGAGATCATAATCTTTAGTAGTATAGGAGAGCAAATGGCCACTGCTCTGCTCATCTGCATTAATCCTATTGTAGTACCAAGTTCATGTGCCTTAGTGATCCCCTTTAGAGCATGGTGGGGACCAGATATAATGATGCTGATGGTCTCAACCTTATTCTTGTTTCTCACTTATTCTTGTTTCTCACTGGTCTTTCTCCATTATTCTCCAACACAAACTGTAAGAGCATTGTCCTGGTTTTTGGATAGGATAGAGTTAATTTTCAGAAGAAGCTGGGAGGGGACACAGCCAGGACAGCTGAACCAAACTAGCTAAAGGGATATTCCATACCATATGACATCATGCTCATTATATGAGGGGGAAGCTGGACAGGGAGGAGGAGTCACTGCTCTGGAACGGGCTGGGCATTGGCTTCCAGTGAGTAAATTGCATTGTATATCACCAGCTTTGTATATTCTGTTATAAGTACTGTTGTTGTTATTTTCCTCTCCCTTTGCTGTCCCAGTAAACTGTCGTTAGCCCAACCCATGAGTTTTACCTTTTTCTTCTGATTCTCCTCCCCATCCCACCAGGCCAGGGGAGGAGCAAGCGGCCATATGGTGCTTAGCTGCTGGCTGGGGCTAAACCACAACAAGCATCAATACGTCCTTTTGGCCATCAAGGCAACGGACAAGTTTCCTCTCTCGGTTTGTCCAACAAATTTGCCTCTGTGGTGGGAACGCTCAAAGGCACAACAGCACTTTGCAAGAGATAAGTTAACTTTCTCCACTGCAATTCAGAAAGATGCTCAGGGAGGAGAGTAAAGCTTTCCACTACTGCCCTCCTCAAGACGTCCCAGGAGAGTTTTGTACTCCAGGAGTACTCCAGGCTACTTGAAGAGGTCTACCATAAATGACTCCTAAATGGAGTTGAATTTAGACAGTAGACGTTCCCTACTAAGCTCTCTGTAACCTTGGAAATACTTAGAAATACCATGCCTTTCCTTTAGGATCCAGCCAAGTGCTGAAAGATCTGGTGCATCTTAGACACAGCTGTGGACATTCGGTCACAGAGACAAACTCAGTGTAAAAGATAGTTCAGCTCTTCCTGTGTCAAGTGCAATGGTTTAGATGAGCTCTCCTGCTCATCACAGGGTGTTAATTTGCCACTACTATAAAATAGATCATTGCTGCACAAGATCTCCTTCTAAAGGAGCTGGCCTCAGGTCCTCATGTTCTGATTCACACCAAACTTCCACGTCTTTAGATCTACGACATTGAATACAGACTGCAGTATCCTACTCCCTGCTCAAACCAGACATGAGAAAGTCTCCTCTGCCAAAGGCTTCGGAAGAGAAAGGAATGAAAAGAAAAAGTTACTTTAGCCCTTTCTTTCTTCTCTGTTTTCCTCTGTGTTTTTCTCAGGACACCTCCTCTAGCATATCCTTAACTTGCTCCTCAGTTGTTGTTATTTGCTCTCCCATCCTTTTGTTGCTTTGAGGACTGCACTTCAGAAGTCCTGAGAATCAGGCAATGAGATACACATTTCCACAAAGGCCTCTTCCAGGTTTACAGCCATAGAAAGGGGCCTTACTCCTCTGAAAGGCTGATGGAGACTGCCACAAGTGGCCCAGCACTTGCTCCACTCCCGAGATTTCTCTACCTGACCAAGCAGAGCAGAAGCAACGTCCTGCAAAGAAACAAAATGTTGCTGGTAGGCAGTTAAAATCAGGACAAAGAGCTGCACAGACATCAGCTGAAGCTGCAGGCTCCACCTACACCCCACAAATTACTTTTATCCTCAACTCCCACCATCTCACTTCAAAAGAAGGTTCATTTGTGAGGGAACAGCTGGAGAGTTGTGGGCTCCTGGGCAACATCTCTTAGCTGACCCTTGAGTCACTGCCGTCCAGAGTCCTTCTTCATGATGTCATACGTGGCAGGGCAGAAGTGAGAATGCAGTTGAGCCAGCAAAGCCTGGGATGTGATCTCTAGCCTTGTCCCTTGGCTCTTCTTGTTCCACACATGCACCGCGTAGGTGTTATTAAAGAGGTGGTGAAGCTCCGAGGAGCTCACCACTTCAAAGTATTTCTTCCAGTCCTGCCACCGAATGGGATAAAAAGCCTCACGGGGCAGAGCACTCACTCCTTTGCAGCTTGTACTGCTCCGAAGACTCCTGATGGAGCACCACTTCTTGAAGACACGTGTTAGGAGCTGTGGGCCCTGGTGCCCCCAGATCCAGCTGTTGTAGTTATCCACAAAGTCCTGCATGCAAAGCTCTATGAACTTGTGTTTGGGCTCAAAGGACAGAAAGGCCCCATTCAGTACATACTTGGATTGGGTACCAAGCGCATTGGTGAGGTTCTTTAAGTTCTTAAGCACAATGAAGTCTGTGTCCAGGTAGATGCCACCAAATTTCCACATGATGGCGATTCTGCAGGCATCAGACAGGATAGGTAAGAAATAAGGCTCCCAGCGCTGCTGAGCCTGCAAGTACCACTTTGCCAGAGGTGTCCCTGAGAAAAGCTCCGTCAAGTCCAGGGGCCGGATTTCCACGTTGGGGAAGCAGCTCAGCAACGAGAAACCCCAGTGGTTGGGTAACGAGGCATTACTGTTTGCCAAACCTTTCATGAGCACCACAACCCTTGTCCCAGGGTGCGTCCTGGCTGCTGACTCCACAGAGCATGTGAACAGGTAACTTGGGTCAGTTCGCTCCGAGGTCTCCACAAAAAACACATCCCCTGGGGAAGGAGAGGGTCCACCAGCCATGGCGTGGGGAGGAGAAGGCACAGAGTGAGCACAGCGGATCTCAACAGGCAAACTGTAGACCTGGCCCCTGCCCTTAGGGTCCTCCGTGATTCTCCAGTACAACATGATGGAGGCAAAGGACATTAACTTAAAGGTGAAGATAAACAGAGCCCTGAGCTTGTGGCTCAGCACCACCCTGGTCAATTTTAGCACGTAGTTGGGCATCCTGAGCATTCCTGCTCCCGTCAGAGCCTGCTCTCCCAAGACAACCGTCGTGATCTGAAGGGGAGGAAAGAAGAAAAAGACGTTGACAGGGAAGGCAACAGACCACGAGCCTCCGGACAGTATTATGGCAGAGCCACATGCTGAACTCTCCTTCATACCGACATGCTTGAATTACGCCTTTAGGTTATCTTTAAAAAAGCATCCTGGCTTCTCCATGCTGCCACAGTGCCCCATCAAAAAAACACAGCTCAGGTTCAGGTTGTGAGGCTACGTGACAAATCTCATCTGCACACCCACAAAAAGCTCAGAGGGACAATGGCAGGAGGGGGAGCCCAAATATACCCATCTGGGCTACTCCCAGGCCCATCTGCCCAAGCTCAGAGAAGCACAATGGCAGGCAGGATCCTGGATCAAGGACTCTGGAGGAACCAGCACCTTGTCTGGGCCCCTCCCAGGGCTGTCCCAGCATCCAGGCACGAGACCCATCACCACAGCCACCAGAAGCAGCTCTCCAGATCACCTTGCAGACTAAGGGGATCACTGCCTACAGGTGGTATATATTATAGGGTGCAGGGGGAAGAACAGTTTGGAATTGCACAGGACTTCTTATGAAATATTTTGCCAAGGAACAAAAGGCAGGGCAAGAGAGAGGTTTAGGTGATTTTGGGAGGAACAAGAGTGAGGAAAATAGAGGTGTGAGGGGATAACAAGGGCTAGATGCAGGTAAATAGCTTGATGGTCAGTACACTTGTCTGGCCATGCCCTGCGTATGATCAGCGCAGTCTCTTGTCTTCTTAAGTTCCTTTCGGACTCTTTCCTGGGTGAGTACTTTCAATTCTGTGGGCACGTGTGCATATCAGGGTGTGAATGCAGCAACTGGAGTCAGACCACAGGTCGGAGGGCCCATGTGTCTATGGTGCCAGCAACTGGAGTGAGTGTGGGTACGCAAGTGTGTGATGGCTAGCAAAGATCAAGTGGGCCAGTCTGCGAGTATGCAAAGTGGCCTGGGAGCCAGGAGGGTGTGTGGGTCTCTAATGGCCAGCTCTGGATCTGAGATCACCTGTGCATCTCTAAGGGCAAGAGCACAGAGGGGTCTGCCATGGGACATGTGACATGTGACATCCTGGCCAGCTCTGTGTGTGTGCACGCGTTTGATGGTCTGTCCTAGCAACTGGATTAGGGCTACGACCTTGGGGACTTGTATGTCCAGGTGCCAGCAACTGAGGAGACTGGGATCCAGGGGCAGCTATACTGGGCTGAGTGTCTAAGCCCAGCTGCTGAAGTGATCCACCTTGTGCATATGTCTATGTATATTCTCACTTGTGGACTTCCATCTTGTCCAGCCAGAGAGGGGAGCAGGATGAGGCTGTTGGTGCTGCCTATGTTCATGTGGGTGCTCTAAGTGTCTGCCTGTGATTTGTGTGGCCAGCCATGTATACGTAACATATATAATGTAGTGTATACGTGTGTGTGTGCCTGCTGAATACATCTTCAGCCTCACTACTGGCTGGACATGGAGCAGCAGTCTCAACTCTCTCGGGCTGTTGGATCTGGTATGATATATTGTCCTCTAGCAAAGGTTACTCTCCTTCAAAAACAAAACATGGTCAAACCTCTCCCTTTGTTTATCACAAACCAAGACAGACCCTTACTTCCCTGGATGCATACTGTGCTCGCCACTTGTAAGGAAATACAGCATTTATTCAATTTTGTCTTCATCAGTCCATTATTTTCAAATCAGACATGTACAAGAATAATCTTAGATAATGGGATTTTAGAGATTCTCTTTCATCCTCCAGTTTGCTGCAATACTAATGATCCTGACACCTGACAGTGAGTGGGACAGCTGCTTCTGAGATATTTTATGTCCCCAGAGGAGAACCACCTGTCAGCCTTCCCCAAAACTGAGAACTTATCTAAACCCCCAGTGCTAACACTTGTTCCTGTCAAGAGGGCTGAGCTCCCAGAATCACAGAATGGTACTTGTTTCCCTTCCATTTATTCCTTGATAACCACCCTCTGTTCCATATTTGCCACAAAGATCCACAGTTAACACTTTCCTCCACTGAAGAAAATCATATTTTCCCCTTCTTTCACCATTTAAAGCCACACTTTGTGAAAGAGAATCGAACATTATAACTGTTAAGCCTTCAGTACAGCAGTCATCTTTAAAAGACACATTCTCCTCTTTTCCCACCTACTCTACCCACAGAGCCGGGCCTTCTTTAGCAATACACTCAAGTGCAGAGGGACACCTAAAAACCCTGCCAGGCAGTTGAGCTGGGATACACAGTGCTATTTCTGTTTTTACAAGCCTAGTGTGACTTTCCTGTCCAGCCCCCAAGTTTAGATCACTGAAGTCCAAAGTGTAGATTTAACCATGAAGAGATATGCTGCAGCAGATGGAAGAGTAGAGCCGAGCTTATCTCCCACAAAGTCCAACAGCTTTTAACATTCTGAAATAAGGTGTGTCAACCCACAGTCTAATTGAAGGGTGCTGTCATCAATATGCCAATGCCTTCCTCAAAGCCTGCATAGTCAAAGTGGTGCCAGGTTCTTAATAAAGAAAAAAAAAACCAGTAAGGTTTCACAAGAAATATAGTCTTTAAAGAAGAAAAATTGTCTGAAAGATGGAAAACATTTTAGTGTCTTCTCTGCTTTAATCCCTGTTTCCCTTTTGGTGAAAGTCTGCATAATTTAAAAGAAATAAAATCAATACAATCCAACAGTAAAAACAGAAGTTTTGTGAGACAAATCTCAGGCAGAATGTAATAAAGAACTACCTTATGCCTGCTACAGATGGCTATGGGTCAGCTTAATAACAGAACACAATTTTCCATTTCAGAATAATCATTCTTCAATTTAAAAAATCCCAGCAGAGATTTTTTCATCTCATAATTTTTTTCCTCCATTTGAACAAAAGCCTTATCATCCTATGATTTTTCAACACATCTTCAGTCTCTCAGAGAGACTGCTTTGGAGCGTTTCTACTCTACCCGTAGACAATGATGCATCATCCAGCCTGGGAACAGCCACGTCACGATGAGTTGCCCTTCCCATCCATACCCTCTGCTTTCCTTCAGACTCTAAGAGGGTAACACACACTTGCTTTCCATATAGTTGCAAGAAATGGCAAGATCCTGCCACCTGCCCTCCCTCTGTTCTCTCTCTTTCTCTCTATCATTTCACTCGTGTTTGGAAGGAAGAAGTGTGAGGTATTGAGATATTTTTTTTTTAACCACATTACACCTAGAGTACACAGTATAGTTACTGCTAGGCTAGCAGTACTGCACCAGCAAAGAGTTTGGGGATGGGGGAAGACAGATGGGTATGCAACTCCACCCTGCAGAAACAGCACCATCAACAGCAAAAGTTTACTCCAGTTCTGCCCCACAATGCATCTTTTACAATCTGAATATAAGGGTTTGCAAGTAAAGCTGCATCTATTCTATGGCTTTTGCCTACACGACTTGTTCAAGGATCACCACTCGTGAACACCTGCAACTGGCTGGTGCTGGCCCTTCTCTAGAAAGCTGTACCTAGGAAAATGCCAAAGCACCAATGCAGCAATACAGGAGTACGCCAGTCTCACACATGGAGGAGGAAAACTCTACCCAGATTATATCCCTGTAGGGTTTGTACTGTTTGGCCAGGTCATTGCTAAACCACTTTACACTCCAGCATAATGAATATACTGCCATAGGCAAAATGTTCTTGACTTGGGGAATTTCACTTTAAATTAATTTATTACAAGTTAACAAACTTTTAATTATTGATTCAGGTACTGAGAAAAAAGAAAAAGAAAAAAGAAGAGACACCACCGGCCAACAATTAAACAAACACTTTGAGAAACACCTTTCCTCCTCTTCATCCAGGCTTATCTTCAATCCAACACCTCTACTCCTCTCCCCCCCCCACCCCCCCAGTCTCAACTTCCCTTGTTTTCACTGTAGGTTACACTCAGTCTGTCCCAGTTCCTTCGATGAGGCAATAGGTGGCACAAGGTCAGTGTGAAATGGCTTCCTTTGGCTGCTCCTTGCACCTCACATTTCCCCCCACTGCTCCTCTGCTCCAGCATGGATCCTCCACAGCCTGCAGTCCCTTGGCATGTACCTGCCCCGGCACAGGCTCTCCATGGGCCACAGTCCCTCAGGGGTGTCCCTGTCCCAGTGTGGGTACTCCACAAGCCACAGATCCTCAGGGGTGTCATTGCCCCAGCATGGGTCACAGTCCCTCAAGGGTACCTCCTCCAGCACAGAGCACCTCCTTCCAGGAGAGCATCTCCAGCCATGTACCCAACAATATCCCCTTCCACATCTCCTCCACTTCTTCCTCCCTTTGCTACAGACACATCTCTTCACGTATCTCCTTGCATCTCCTTTTGCATGTCCTCTTGTACCTCCTCTCACATCCTGTCCTGTGTCTCCTCACATCTTTGCTTTTGTGCCTCCTTTTACTTGTCCTCATACATGTCCTTTTGTGCCTTCTGCCTCATGTCACCTTTTCACATCCTTTTTTGTGACTCCTCATGTCTCCTTTTCCACATCCTCCCATGTTTGTCCTCATGTGTGCCCTTTTGTGTCTCCTGTCCCTAGCAGCTACCGCCCTTTATTAAATACATTCAAGCAGAGGCACAGTATACTGCCCTAACCAGTTGCAGTTTTGGTGTGCAATAGGCTGTTTTCATCTGTTTTGGAGGTGACTGGAACCAGCTAGAACCAGCACAGGGCAGCTCACAGTCCCTTTCCACACAGGTCACCCCTGGAGCCCCCAGCTCCCCAAACCTTGCCAGCTATACCTAATACAGAGTACCTTGTAATGTTTAAATACAGAGAAATCCCTAGCTTGCTTTTTTCCCCCTGAAAGGGTGAAATCTGGATTTGGATTACCAACTGGTGATCCTAGAGCAAACAAAACCAGTTATAACACACATCAGGTGGCTGACGTTACCGAATTCCTGAATGACTCGTGTATTTATTTCCCTTAATTACAGGGAATTACAAAAATTCCCTGTACAGTTCTTTAGAAATTCTTTAAACAAAGAAAATGAGCAACTGTGACACATCATCATTTACCTACTTGGAATGCAAACAATGTATTGATGGCTTCATGCTCCAGAGAACTCATTTTATAATTTGCTCAAGCCTATCAACAGCTTATCCTAAACATCTCCTTAGCACATGCCAAATGAGTCGCTACCAGTTAAGCAGGAAGGTAAGGATGTCCTGGCATTGCCACCCTGCCTGTACATCCTTCTTCAGAAAGCAAGGCTTTGTGTTGCAGCTAAACCAACCTAAGGAGAAATTTTCACCAAAAGGGGGATTCCTTCAAGTATCTGAGGCAGAAAATTCCACCTACAACATAAATATGAAGCTTTTCTGAGGTTTAGCTTCAACAGAACAGCTTGACTGAAGAACAAACTGAGGGAAGGCTGTTAAGAGAGCACTGCTACTCCCTCAACACTTCTCCCTTATGAGGAGTGTGGAGATAGCAATGCCCCAGTTTGATTTCTTTTACAGATACTCAGCGGCTGAAGAGGAGAGAAATCTCTCAGGCAGTAAATAGGTGCAGCAGATTACAACAGCTTTTCCAGAATAACAGTGAAAGCACCAGGGCAATTACAGACTCCTCCATGGCAGTGCAAACACCTCTAGGGCTAGAGCAAAAAGCTCCATTTCTTCCTATCACATCTGCTGAAGTCTTATCTGAAGCTACAAGATGGCTGATGGCAATACACCACTGAAGTCCCATCCAGTAATTCTGATTGATAAAACAAAGCAAGACGAAATGACCACAAGCACAAAAATGACCGCCACACCAATGCAAACGTGCAGCTGTGTTTGCTTAAAATTCACTCACATTTTTATGTTAGCAGTGCTTTGTGACTAAGAAAAGCAAATATTATTAAGCTCTGAGCAAGGGAGTTTCCTGACCCTGTCAGAAAGAGGTGCTTTAAGACTTTGCTGAGACAACACAGAGATGACTTACTAGCAAACAGGTATCAGCAACAAGAGTCAAGAGCCAGGTCCTCCCTCACAGCAAACAGGCTGCACTTTCCCACAGATCTGTTGAGTTCATTCACTGTGGTGCACACACCAAGGAATAAACTAGTTTGCTACTCTAAAGTACCTTTAGTATAGTATTTTCTGTGCAGAACAGTGTGCTACATCCCACATCAATCACAACATGCATCCCACAAAGTAGCCTTCACATGTGGCCAGATACCTCCTGCCTATTCCAGCCCCAATGGTTAGTTAGCCGTGACTGAAGCAACATGCTATTGGCTCAGCAAGGCACAGAGAACGCCATTCAAGAGTTTCCACAAGGCAGACGGGGCTGCAAGTCACTGAAGGTGGTATAATAGAAGTTTAGAGCATTTCAACATGTGTCAGGTAAAGTGCTGGTTTTAAATGCTTTGTTAAATATGCTCCCGAATATTGAGTCCAGGATGTTTTCCCAGATTAAACATTACAAAAGATCCAGAGTCTTTTTGGTGCTGCTTCAAGGAGAAGGTCAAATCCATAATTCTATTCCTCTCTGCTAACAGGTTTTAGCCCTTGCATTGGTTTTTCTCAGAAAGCCATGACAAGTTTTTTGGAGGGTGCACCAATAGCTTTTCCTCTAAAAGCCACTATAAACATAAGTCACGAGAAAATACACAAAATCTTAAAACCTAAAACTAGTATCAAAGCAGAATTGTCAAGGTAGACCTTTAAGTAACATTTGGCACACCAAAATTAAATATATTAAGCTTGAATCTAGAGCTAGGGGGATTTAGAATAACCAGTGGGTGCAATTCCCATCGAATGCATTTAGTGTTAAGGCTTCCTTAAGTATAACCAAAATAATTTAAAAAAAAAAAAGCTGCTGAAAGTTTACGTGAATTAGTTCCCAGTTACCGTGTTTCAGAGTGGCTACAGATACGCATTTCCTTCCTTTCAAGCACAATGGAAGATTAAAGCTTGCAAAGCTTTCATCAAGAACAAATGAGGAAAAAACCAGATCTACAGACTACACAAGTTGTGAAAGCAAAGCATGCAGTGTCTTTCAGTCCAAAGACCATACACATTGCTCTGCACTGTCCCTTCACCTTTCATCCTTTCACTCTTAAGTTTGCCACATTTGCCAGAACAGTAAATAAAGTGATACTCTGAATTGTTAGTATGTGCTGTGAAGAGTTACGGTCAAGGGTGGTCTCTAGAAATACTTGGAGTAAGGCAGTCTGCAGCAGAAAGGTGGACAAAGGACTCTGGTTTGGAGCCGTGCTTTTCAGGTCGGTGCCTGTACTACAGATGGTAGCCCAGTTTGTATGAAGCTATTCACATGATCATAGCCTAAAGGAGAAACAGGGTAGCCTTTCCAAAGGGTACACCAGGTACCATAGTTAATGCATTTAAAATACCTTGACTTTTTACACAACCTGAATCTAAGCTCAAGTTTCTTGCTTATGAAGGCTTCCCCCCAATACTAATACTATACGTGTGAAACACCAAGAGATAATGCATTTGATTCTGTTCCCTTCTGCACACCTCATGATAACATGCTATTTGCACTGAGCTAAACCGCTGCCTGTCAGGATCACATGTAACTTCACTGAAGAAAACGCCTTTTATAATTCAATGCTATTCACACTCCACACAGCATTCATCTAGAGAATTAAGCTACAGGATGAAAAGCAGATTTCCAATATTGAAATCCTAACTGCCTGCTCAGATGAATACAGGGGTGAAGTGGAAGAAGTAATTTCTGACTTGCAGCTTTCCCAAAGCCTTCCAAGGAGCTCTGCAGGTGTGAGCTACACTTCTGCGGCGAGGCCACCAAGGTGCAGGGAAGGAGGGCCCTCTGGTGGGTACCTGCTCCTCACCCCCCTCAGGGATACCTCAGGTTACCCAGAAAGCCCCAGGAAGATTAATTTTCTTCTTAACTTCACAAAAAGCTGTTGCTAGTCTTTTTGCTATTTATTGAAATATAAGACTCCATGTGTCCTTGCAAGGGTCTCAAATGATCTTGAGTATTTCTTAGTGAAGCTTCATAAGCACAAGTAAAACACTACAGTCTGGTGTCTTCCTGAGATTTCTATGCCTATTTCGTGAATAAAGTGATATGATAAGATTTACTTGCACCTGACAGACACAACAGCAGAACATACTGCAAAGCCCCCAGCACTAGGTATTGTACAGCTGGCCAGCGTTCCCAGCTGCAAAGTACAGCACCCCAGCGATGCAGGAGCTGTAACCCGCCTCCCAAATCAAGAAGTCCTGTAGTAATTTGAAGCACACCCCTCGTTTTCTTTTTTTTTTTAAACCTCCATCCCTCCCTCCTTCACAGTGGGCCGTAGCCTCTTCACTTCCTCATTGCAGGTCCATCCTTCCCCATGCTGCTTCGCTCCACACCTTCCTCCCTGCTCTGCCATGGCCCTTGAGCCCAGTACAGGAGACATTGGGGAGCAGCAGCTACGTAGGACAGCTTCAGGAATCAGAGATGGCAACAGCAAGCATCACCAACCCAGAAACCCTGAGCTACGAGGGGCAGGACTGAAGACGGAATTGCTTAACAGAGGAAACAGCACTGTATGAGGCAGCCAGGTTGCAGGTAGGAAACCAGGAAGGAGACAAGAAACATGGAGAAGGCTTTTAAGCTGAGGCTTTCGCCCCTGACATTGCAGTCATGCCTGTGTCTGACCTTCTACCGCATTGACCCCAACCCTGTCCCATGGACTGACCCCCAGCCTGGCTGCAAAGCTGCCTCACCCCCATGGCCAGATCTTGTGTGGGGCTCCTGGCTGAGCCTGCTGCACCTCAAGGCTGCCCCACTCGGCTCACAGGGGCTGGCATGGGTCAGGGAAGGCCTGCCTGGCCCCCTCATTCCCCAGTGCCCTCCATGGCTCCGCAGTGTACTGCTGGGGTGACACCATATAGTGCAGGGTGCTGGGCTCCACTGTGCCAAACCAAGGTCCCTGGAGGAGGGAGCGATGAAGGGTTTTGTCCTGGTGGAAGCACCAAGCAATGCGACAAGTGGGGGGAGCAAGGCAAGGTGCCGGGGTCACTGTGGGGCACAAAGGGGAGCAGGAACATTTACTGGGTAGAGGAAGACTGGCAAAATCAGGAACCCAGCTACGGTGTGCAGACTGGTATCTCTCCCCCCAAAATAATACAGGAGCATCTTATACAGCATCCTGTCAAGAAAAGTGTCCCAATGTTCTTCTTCATAGAGCTTAGCATCTGGATCTTCTTTAACTGAAAGAGCAGGTTTTGTACCTCACAGCTTTTAGCTTTCAAGAAACAGACCACATAAACCCCTCATCAATACTTAAAATAAAATGCAAAATTTGGCTGCGGAAAGCTGCTGGAAAGGACAAAGAGACAAAAGGGACAGATGCTAGCAGTAGATCAGCTAGCAAACCGATACAGCTTTTTGCCACAAACAGCTTTCAAATAGTAGTTTCCTATTACTGCATATTTGTAGAAAGCCATGCACACTCATTGTATAGTAGGGTTGGAAACTGTGTATAAAATTTAAGTCTAAACATTATTTTAACCCTCACAGCTCAAGCAAATACTGGCACATGGCTCGAAAAGGAGCAGCTCTTTGGAAGGACGTGCGTATACGGGGAGACTGCGAGAATACGTAAGTCAGAACGACGCCTGGTCAGGAAGTGAGCAAATCCTGTTTATCACCAATATTACTGCTGCCTACAGGCTTATGCAAGGGCTTTCACAGCACATCTTGCAAAACTGAAAGAAGGCACGGAAGATGCTGTCCTCTTCTACAGGTCAGTTGGATGTGACTAACCATCCGGCAGCCTTAACGAGTGAAGAGATACACTGTATCAGAGCATACTAATGATTATACACTTCCAGTTTAATAGGCCACTGTGTAGTGGGTTTTCCTTCCCCTAATCTGGACGACACTTTCTTTCTCTGTTTTTAAAATCCAGAGACATGCTAAAGAGGAAAGATGGTCCAAGAACAGCCTTCCTCCTGTGAATGTGGAAGAAGTACTTTCCTACCTGACAGAGCCACTGCAAGGCTGAACACATTAAAGATCAGGAGATATTAACCCACGTATCTTGCACAGACAGCAGGTTTTGTGCAATTATAAAAAACATAATGTGAACATTTTCCTTTTTAACAGAAAAATCTAAATACTAACGTGATTGTACTTTATCCCTCACTCGCAGGGGAGTGGTTGGTTCATAATGCCACAATGCTCATTTATACTGTTGGGCAGAGTTCCCAGCCCTGGTTTAAGACAATTGTAAAAGCCAGTAGAGACAAACTAAGAAGTCAGTTACAAGTAAAAAGGCAAGTTGGTAACATATCACCTGTTTCCAAGTGAAAGCACCACCCAAAATAAGATTTGTGAGTCTGTTCTGGAATCTGAATGATGCAGCAACGTAAGGGAGTTTAAGTGTTTGTTTGGGCAAGAGTGCCTGTGGAGAAGAAAAAGAAAAAAAAAACCAAACAAAAACACCCCAGATGAGAGCAGAGAAAGGGATCTCCAAGCAAAAAGACAGAGTACAAGCTTTTAAGAAGCATAAGCAGCACAACCCTTAGGCAGCCAAATGATAGTACTGCTACGATGATTTACTGAGGGGCTGCCAGTAAAGACAAGAGAGGTGTCCCCAATCTCTCCTGCCATCACAAACTAGAATTTGATCCAAACCGCAACAGTACTGATGGCAAGACGTATCCAACACTGTACATGGCTCATCTGGTCTTCCCTCTATATACAGAACAAGCACATCTGTATGATTGTATATGGTAACTGCACCTGGCAGACAGCAGCTTGTCTCTATACTAATGACCAAACGCAACTAAAGTAAGATGGAAGTAGAATTACTCATAAGTACTTTATGCCAAAGTATCCACTGATAACATGACAAAACCAAGGCAATGGCTAATTGTTGCTAAAGCAAGAGGCCCCACTCCCTAACTCCTTAGGCTCTTCCTTGACACTCCTCTGACCCTGCTGTGACCTGCCCTGAAAGCTAAAGCACCAGAAAGCCAATTCTGAGGAAGAATTTGATTTTCTTACTGTTTTAGCTCCCAGAACTCGTTTTGCTCCACTGCAGGGTGAGATAGGCACCAGGAGGCTGCCTCCTTTTAGTATCACCAAACTTAACTCTGTGGTAACACCAAATTGCACACAGAGGCCTTCACAGTCTACAACTACTGAACTTGGCCCCATGATACCCGTCCTGTGCAGGAAAAATTTCATTAGACCCACTGTCAGATGGAGAGCGCCAATGCCTTGAAACCCAGCAGAAATCCTGTGAGAGGAAAAACTTGGGGCATAGCTACCAGCTGCTACCTAAACTACACACCTAAAACTAATTCATAGCAGGCAGATTGCTATTCACCCAGCATCACACACTCTGGCTCTCAAGGATGACTGCCAGTTTTGTGTTGTCAAATGAGGGTCATGTGAACAGGAGAAGGACCTTCACATAAGACTCCCTAGTCAGTGGTTCCTCCTACAGAGCCTGTCCCTTGAGATGCACCTGGAATTGCTACAAGAAGTAAAAAAGGGGAATTTGAGTTCTGTAATATTTGCTCCATGCAAATATTACAGAACACATGAATAGTAGCGCAAAACCAGTGGAGCTCAGCAGAAGCTAGAGTGGGTCTCTTCTGGGTTAAGAAACATCCACTCTATGCTGACCAATCTCTCATGCACTAGGAAACAACCTGTTAGTTTAACTGGCATAGCTCGTTCTTAGCCAAAGTTTCTAAACTCACCTTCTTTCAGCACATCACTATGGGTTTAGGTTACTACAGTTACAAGGGTTACGTATTTTCTTACGCCTCTTTTGTAGGGGCTTTCTTCCCCCTCTTGCCGCAGCAAGCATTTCTACAGCTCTATTACGAGTCTTCATCTTTCTTCCTCAGACCTTATTCCTGCTCAGACTCTGACATTTTTCAGGGTACGTCTGCCGGAGAACATGATGGCCAACTGCACTCTGTCCTGTCACCAGTTCTGTTGTCTTTCCACCCTCCCACCCAAGCCAGCCTGTCACCGCTGGCAGAGAGGAGCTGCACATTTCTCCATCCCATCCAACCTTTTTCTCTTCATCCTCCCACCGTGCTGCTGCCATTCACCTGGATCCACAGCTTCTCAGCATTCCACTAGTCCTTCTCAAGCGGGACGGAGCCCTTTCAGTCTGCACCACACACCACACTGTACGTGCGGCTCCCTTCCCCACGGCTACTCTACTCATCCGCACCTCTGACAGCGATGCCTGCACAGCAGCAACCCTCACAAAGCTGCGCAGGGATCCGAGAGAAGCTCCCCTTCACAAACCTGAGCCGGAACGCCCTGCCGCCGCCGGGAGGGATATAACCCCGGCCCTCGTCTGCCTGGACCGTAGGAACTGCTGTCTGCAGAGCTCCGACGGGCACGGCAGCCGCACGGAGCCAGCTCCGAGCTGCCCGGGGGTCCCGGCTGAGGGCAGCCCATCAGCCGTGCGAGGCCGCCGCCAATCCGCCCTCCCGGCCGCTGCGCCCGACGAGGCGAGCGGAGCCGCCGTCCCGCGGGGGGGGGTGAACTCCAACCCACGCGTAAGGGCTGCCCGCAGGGCGGCGGGTGGCCGGGGACGCCCTCCGCTCATGGAAGAGTTCTCCGTGGAAAAATACACCTTTCCTCCACGAACGAAGCCACCCACCCCCAGCTCACGACTAACCCGCGTCCCCTCCGCTCCGCTCCGCCCCGGCGCCGTCGCGAGGTGTGCCGCCCTGCCCGCAGCGAGTCCCGGCCGCGGCCACCGGCCTCCCCGCGTCCCGGCTCACCTCCGGAGCCGCCGCTCCGCACCCGCCGAGAAGCACGGCTCCCTCCCGCCGCCCCGGGCATCACCAGCACCGCCCCCGTCTCCGGCTGGGTCCGTCCCGTCGGGTCGGGGAGACGCCGCGAGGAAACGTACCCGTTACTCGCCGGAGACGCGGGGCCGGCGGCGCCGTCCGAGCCGCCCCCACGCCCCGGAGCGGGCGGCTTCCCCCCCCTCCGACGGGGCCGAGAAACAGCTCCTCCCTGCGCAAGGCCACTGCTGCTTTGGGGGTAGTGGGTTGGGGGGGGGGTGGTTAATTCATAATATACCGGTTTAAGATGCTGTAAGGGTTGGTTTTGTCCTCGCTCTCCCCTCCCCACCTCCAGGAATTTCTCCTTTACCCCACGGCCGGTCAGGAGCTCGTAATCCGATCCACGCTTTTCATCGCAATTTTACCTGTTGTCACGCTGTGATATATCGAGCGGAACAAGTCACGATGCGTGTCGGTGGTCGGTAGCGCACGGCCCTCGGCCAGTGAGAGATTAAACGACCCCGGTTAGAGACCTCACGGCCTGAAGGGCTGGTAACTACGGACAGAAGGAGGAGCAGAGGAGGATCTGAGCTTCCTACATCGCTTTACACCAAGTAGATGATTACAAAGCTAACACGCGTCAACAAAGATGTGAAACTGAAAATTTTAGAAGAAGAGAAGAAATCCGCAGATGAAGCTGCTTACATGTTGTGAAGCAAGAGTCATCTCTACCCTCAGGCAGGAGGAAGTTTTGCCTAAATTACTCCTGGTAAATGATTGCTTAACAACCTCTTAACGAGCGTGAATTAAGAAGGGAAATTTGGGCTTTCATTTACAAAAGCACCTTTGACTGCAAGGCTGTTATGGGGAGGAGTAAATTACATAGGAAGATCACCAGAGATTTTGGGAAGCAGGTTAGATGGTAATCAGGAATGGTTTAGATGGAGGTAGTCCTACGTGGAGCAGGTGTTGGACACCAGCTATTTTGAGATGTCTTCCAGCCCTGTTTTTTACATTTCCCATGTTACTTACGTGTTACAAAACAGTGTACCTATGACAAACATTTCCACAAAAGAAATGTTGACATTGCTTTATAAAAAAAACCATGTTTTCCTCACAATTAAGTAATCTGAAACTGCTCCCCCCACCCCTGAAAAAAATGTTAAACTATTTCTTTTATAAGAACAGGCCTTAATCAAATTTGAAGTTAAAATGGATTTTGAGATATCTTTGTCCGCCTCGCCGAGCGGAATTTAGATTAATAAGACAGAGGTGCTACTGAAGATAGTGATGCTCACCCTCCTTGGAGGGAAAGCTCAGGCCAGATGACCTCCTGAGATCCCTTCTCACCCGAGTTTTTCGGTGTTTCTGAGCTGCACGGGCAGCACCCTCAGCAGCCCATGGCACCGAGCCCAGGGACGCTATTCCTCGCCTGGTCCCTGGGTGAAAGCAGGCACCGGACAGAGGGGAAGGCAAGGTGGGGTTTGTGAACCTGGGTGCGCTCAGGGGCAAACAGCTACATCATGGGAACTGGTATGGCAAGTGCAGTACCTGCGGTGCTGCCATATGCAGGCACCCTATGGAACAGTAACAAACCAGGGAAGGAGGATTTGAAACCCAGAGATCTCTCCAGAAGATCCCCAGAGCCACGATTTAGCTCCTGTGGGTCTGCTACGGCAGGGATGGTAAAGTCTTAGTCTCTGGATGTGGAGGCATATCTAAACAGCAGAATTCGGACCAGGCACACGCCTCTGGGCTGTTTTATCATTAGTTCCTGAGCCGTCAGCTTACAGCCCTGCGTGAACTGCCACTGGTTTGGATTTGCCTTAAAGCGCTAATGCGCAAGTGGTGCAGCTGCCCCCATGCTTGAAGGGGGCAACAACCATCCCAAAGATGCTAGCCAGCCCTGCTTGCAAATCAGAGTTGGGGTACGCTGGGCCTCAGGGAGCTGGGACGGGCTGTGGGAGGCAAATGACCTACCCCCAGCCACCGTAAAGAGAATAGCACCATGCAAATCATCCTCCAAAGCACCTGGCAGAACAAGAGCAGCATCACCTGCCAGCTAATTTCACAGCTGCAAATCACCTGAGTAAACAGTTTTTAAGTGCTTTCGGCCTAGTTTTGATTTGATGAGCAGTTTCCTACCCTGTCTGTCAGCCAGCTAGTGAGGTGGCTTTGGTTTGAACTGGGAGAGGGGAGCGCTGGGGAGGGTTGCTATGACACTGCAGATGGCTTCATCCTCATCCCTATTTCAAAATAAGCCAGTGAGCTGCTGGACAGGGCTGAGTCCTGCTGCTGGAAAGGTCTGTATGTCAGCTGCTGAGGCACTGGTGCTGGAAAGAGCTTACACAAAAATTATTCCTCAGAAAGCGGCATAATCATGGTGCTGGTCTCAGCCTGGGAAATAGAGAAATGGCTTAGCAAAGCTGGCGAGTGAGAAGGGTGCTGTGTGGCTGGCACTTGGCAGTTAGCATCCTGCTTTGGGAGCAGGTGGGAGGAGGAGAAGGAACGACATGCATCCATTCACAGGGCAGAGGAAGCATGTGCCAGAGGCTTTGGGTTGCCTGCATGCAGCGCAGAGGGAAGGCAGGCAGCCACCACGGTCATTAAGCCCTTGTGATATCAATCTTCCAGATATTTTACGTGCTTTACTGCTGTTACACGTACCTTTTCCTTGATGGGCAGGCCGTAGCCTGGATGTTCTTGGAGCTGAAAGGCCCAAAGCGGTAAATGGGCATAACCGAGGGCACAGTTGTGCCCCTGGGGCTGTTTTTCCCACCCCAAGGGCTGCCTCCTGCAGACACCAGGGACGTCTGGTAGCTGCTCTTGCCTTTCTGTCCAGCAGCTCTGCGCAGGGTCACATCAGGGGGTGGCTTGTCCCGGGGGGCTGCAGACAGCGACCCAATGGCTGGGCTGAAAGATGCCCACATCTGCTCTCCTTCCTCCCACTTTTCAACCTTGGCTGTTGGCTTCACTCCCTGTGTCTCTTTTGGCTTTGGTTTTAAGAAAACCAGAAGCATTCCCCTCTCTTCGGAAAAGCAGATGAAACTCTTTCATGATGCAGCCACTGGCGATTGTCTGGTCTTCTGATAGGAGCCAGATTGCAGACACCTGCCTTTTTTTTTGTGCTACAGGCCCAAAGGGATGGTATCCCTGATCAGCCATAACGTGACTGAAACCGGAGCGTGTTCCCATTGTCAGGTTTTCTTGATCAAATTTCTGTGAGAGGAAAGAAGACGAAGGAAAAAAAAAATGAGTGCTTTTGCTAGCAGACACCCCTTGAAATGAAGTCACTGAGCCTCTACCAAGAGACGTTTGTTTGGTTTTTTTTAACTGAAGTTGGCAGATAGGGATAAATCCTTTTAGAAGCATTAGCTCGGTGTTGTTAGGATGGTATCATATTTATTGATCAGTATTGACCAACAAGGCATGCACTCTGATAAATTTTGCCAGTTGAGTCAAGCGTGATGATAAGCACTGTGTGCAGTGAGTGGATTAGAAATGAAGATGCGGTAAGAGGGAAATTGGAACGGCATGATACCTTCAGACAGAAAGCAGGATGGCTGCTACATAATTTAAACCCAAAGGGAGGTGTGCTACTGCAGGCGTAAGAGCCTTCAGCTGGACACAAGGCCAGGAGCCATCTGCTTTCCACAAAAAAGGTCCAGACGTTTCTCTGCTTCAGCTTTCTACCTGGCCAAGCTCACTCTGGGTAGGAATCGGTAAGGGTGATCCCTGTGTAGCTATAGCTGGCTGCAGGAAGGTCTGGAAACATTTGGGTACGTGGAAATCAAGGATGGGGTTTTTTTTTTTTCCCCTCTCTATGGGAGCGTGAGATTGCAAAAGCTTTCACCTGGCCCAAGTCCAAAGTAAAAGCGTATTGAATTAATAATCACCACCAAATTGGGTTGGATCACATTTAAAAGTTTTGCGCTGATTGTATAAAGTTATTTTAATTTCTAGCATATATAAATAATTCAAAATTCAAATAACATTTCAAAAGGAACAATTGTTTTGAGTTGGAGGGGAAATGTTTGCTTAGAAAGTGTCAAATTTGGAAAATTTTTGCCAACCTTTATTTCCCTGCACCACATTTCCCATTATTTTGATATTCACTAAATTTCACTCCTTCCTGCCAAAAGGACAGTTTGAAAGAAACATCAGAAAAACCAAAAGCATCAAAAAATCCCAAACTGTCTCCACCGATTCTAGCAATTATTTTCTAGACCAAATTTTGTGGCTAATAATAGGGGCCCAAATCTGTAAAGCTGCCGTCAGTAAGAGTTGCCAGTTCCCATAAATCAGGTGGTTCTTATGTGGGCGCCAAGATTAAGTTACAAACACCCAGTGTTTGACTCTCCTCTCTCCCTCTGTTTCCATGTTTGTTAATGTTTATCGCTCGTCAGACTAGTATTTTCGTCCAAGAGCATAATGTAGTTTTAATAAGATAAAGAAAGCAGTTGCAGCGTTTCCCAGCTCCAGTGCAGCATGCGCTAAAATACTGCTGGTTTTCACGCCTTAACCTACCTTGGGGTGTAGATGTAATTAAGATGGTGAGGATGCTTCTCAAAACAACTGACTGTTGTGTTTCTACACAAATAAAGGTCATTAATGATGTCTTCTGTTACTCCTTTGTTCAACTTGGTCTTTAAGGATATTTGTTGAGTTAAATATTACACTTTAGATGTGAATTACTTTTTACTCTGAGGCTATTTGGAAGTAAAATACATTTAGGACTATAAATGTAGGCGGATGCAGAAGGTCCATTTTCAGAAAAATCTGCCTGGCTCGTTAGCGATCTGGGGCCACTCTCTCAAAGTCCTAATGCACCTTCCAGAAAGAGGATGGTCTAGTCTGCATGCTGGGGCTTTGGGGAGCTGGATGTTCTCATTTAAAAGGTTCCTGTTGACTTGAAGTAGATGTACCATTTTGATACGAAACCTGTACCAGTTTGAAAGCAGCGTGTGACTGTCTGAGATTTCTAAGCACCGAAGCTAACTTGTGAAACAGGCAAAAAAAAACCCCAGAAAACCTCAAGTAGAGGAGTAGGCATGGATATATTCACGCTCATCAGCCAGCTCACAAAAGTATTGTGTAATAGAGGGATTTTTCCACTTTGTATGTTGCAAAGGGTTTGACAGAGGAGCTGTCTGGTTTTCCTGTTGGCTGTATCCCTCCTTGGTCCCACCTGAGTCCCCGCTGGTCCGGCTGGGCAGAGCTCCAGGCTCCTGACCACAAGGCCAGAGCCTGAGTCTAAAGGATTAGCAGGAGCTTAAGCACTGACCTAGCCGTGTGCTAGAGGTACTGTGCGTACACCTACGCAAACCAGAAATTTTTCACCCCGAGTGAAATCTACCCAGCTCCTGGATGGGGCATGACAGCAGGGTTAAGAGGCCCACTGAAACGTCAGGGAAAAACACAGTCGTGGAAAATTTTCACTCCCCCCTGAGATGACCAATGCCAACACAAAAGCACTTATCAAGTTTAAAGTCAGTATTTAACTAGTGAAATAGAGTCCTTTTGTTCACACACAGAACTGCTGGCATTTATTGAGGTTTTCCTGTTCTCCAGCATGCTGTGGGTAGCTGATGTTGATTAGGTAACGTGTTCTGCAACTCCTCCTGTCCTTAAAGTTTATTGCTCTTTCAACAACCCCAATGTCTTTCCTGGGCATTGTGTCAGGCTTAATTTTGTTTGGTTTTAATTTGAAAAGTAGAATTGGTACCACATGCGTAATATTTGCCCTTTTTTGTAATCATTTGTCCTAGCCACCTCTGGATTGATAAGGAAGGAGGAGCAGGCGTGAAAACCAGAGTGGTTTTCCGCAGTAGTCATGGAGTCGGTAAACACAACAAGACCGCGCTGTACTTACTCCTGACCGGTGGGTAACTAACTTGTATATTCGCTAGTAACAGCAGGCAGGTCTGCCTTAAGCCCTTGGTACTACAACAGAGAGAGAACAAAAAATATCATTGCTTACAACAGCAGGGGAGGATTAGGAATTAATCACACCACCATGACTGCAGGAGTCCTGGCACCACCGACTCCCAACCCTGGGAAGACAGGCACTCCCTGCCTTGGGAAAACACTTTTCCCTGATTAAAAGGCCAGAGCAGGTGCAGCCTCGGGGACGGCTTGGGAGACTCTTGCACGTCGGACGTTCCCTGCATGGTGAAGCTGCAGTCGGTGCGAAGAGGACGTGCCTACGCTTTCCCCAAAGCTGCTGCCGCTCAGGGCTCGCCCACCACAGGCAGCTCGCTTGGAGAGCTGTGGCTGTCAGGGAGGCCTCAAAAAGCATTCCACATTTTTGCTTTCCCTGGCTTCAGAGTGAAAATAGCAGCCAATCTGCAGTTGGTAAACTAAAATAAAACAAACCCCCAAAAAAACGATGCTAAAAACATCAGAGCTGTGCGCAGTGGTGTTATCAGTTTGGGGATGGTCAGCTGGAGAGGCCACACTTGCATGTGTCATTAGCAGGTTAAATCGAAGGACCTGTTCCAAGCTGTGATTTCCATCTCCAAGAGGTGCACAGAAACTCATACCCTCCCCGGGTTTCCCTGAACAGCGTGTAAGGCAGCAAATGCCAAGATCGCCAGGAGCCACAATTCTCATTTCGGCTCTGATGCAACACCTGGCCCTGGGAGTGGTGATGGTAGGGAGGCCCCTGCAATAAATCAGCACTGATGCAGCCCCACAGATGAGATCTCCTGCCCAGAGCCACAGTTTGCTGAGAGCTCAGTCCCTGTACCAGCCTCTTCCCAGACCTTTTCTCTCTGTGAGTAAAGGCAGAGGACCTAAAAAAGGCAGCTTTGCCTCTTTCCAAAGTGGATGAGTTGGCAATATGCCCAGTGTGGCTAGTAGGCAGCTGCGGCCCAGGCAGGTCGGTCTCTCTGGGTGCATCTTCCCTGGACCTTCCTTGCACCCTAAGGGCTTTCAGGGCTTCTTTTCTCAAACCAGAAATACTGCAGGCACCAGGCAAAGCATGTCCTGTTCGGCTGCCTTCAGCTCCAGGGCCACCACTGTGGCCAGGCAGCACTTGCCGCCCATGGCGGGTGTTCCTGCCTGGGGGAGTGGTGTAAGGCTCTGATAAGTGAATGTCACAAACATCCATCTTGACCCAAGCAGGAATAAACTGATAACGAGGGAATGTGGCAGACATCTGTCTTGACCAAGGACAGAACCTGCAGAGGCAGGATACCGTCCTGTGACTCCCTTCCCCTATTCCTGAGACAAATGTAGACAAAAGACCATCCGTGTCCTGTGCGCGCGTGCCTGTGAAAGGCCTTCATTCGGTCAGCCCTGAAGGGGGGGGCCAGTGAGACCCCCCCCCCACAACCCACCAACTCATTTCTGGAACATTCCTGAGCACATACTGCACCTGCTCAGTGATGACAGACCCCCACCTATGCGGAGCATTTTGGGTTATAAAAAGGGGAAACACAAGTTTTCGGTGCACGCACACCACCTGAGGACTACAACTGCAAACAGAGAATATCGCTGGATCCAAGGGTGGTGATATCTTTTCTCTGTCTCTTTCTTTTCCTCTCTATCATTCTCTTTGTCTCTAACTTAATTTTCAGCACATTAAGATAATGTCACAAGTTTTGCTAAGCCATTACCTTTCATAGTTCTGCTGAGTTTTAAGTATTGTTATAACTTTTGCCAAGCCACTATCTTTTGTAGTTCTGCTGAGTTTTAGGTAAATTTGTGATTTGTTTGAACCTCTAGAGTAATTGTCATTACTCCTGATTACCGCACAGAGAATTAAAAAGTTAACCTCACCCTGACCCACTGAGTGGGACGGGCAGGTGGCTGCCCTGCAAGCCCCCCACTCCCACAGCTGGGGATGGTCCCGTCACCCTCCCGGGGTGGGGAGCATCATCCAAAAACCCTGGTGCTGCTGTCGCACCAGTAGCAATGGGAGCACTAGGATAAGCAACGGCACAAATACCAGCAGAAAAGCGAGGGTTTGCTGATGGGCGGTGCACGCCGTCCGGGTGCTGCTCCCTGGCAGCACCTGCCCTCACACACACATCACCCGCTCCTGGCCTCTGCATTTGCCGTACAGGGATGCGTTTACCATATAGAGGGGTGCAGACCCCTGGGAAGCAGCTCCCGAAAGAGAGATGTATTAAAGCAAACAAGAGCTGACCTGGGGGAGCCTCTTAACATGCCAGGCTGTGAACCACACTGGCTCAGAAGGGCTTCCCAACGTGCATGTCGGCTCTCCCTGAGGTGGCTGCCAGCATGCCAGGTACAGGAACCAGTGCTGTTAGCTGTCACGGTCACCGAGGCCAGAGCTGCCGCCTTGTACTCTTACGCGCTCTACTAATACATAAAAATAACAGTCGAAAGCCCTCCTGCCCTCCTAGGGCTTTGAGGATACCTAAATCATTTCAGATGTACGGACATCTTTAGGAAGCTACTAGCTAGAAACCAATTTTGGATACTATGGATTTCTCTTAGATGTCGATAGCTCCACACTCTGGATATCAGAACAAGGTTTGTGTCCTGGCTGGAAGCCTAGAGGTGAGATCTCAGCCATTTGGAGGGACTTACTAAAGAGGTGCTTGTTTTGAGCTATTATCTCACCTCCTGTTTTGGTTTTGTTTTTTTTTTTTTCCCCCAATAACTCAAACAATCAATAGGTTATTACAGTAAATAAATATGTATTTGGATTTGCACAAAATATTTGGATATTCCGCCAGGCCAGGGTTTGGCTGGTGTGCTGCATTTAGTGCCATGAGTTCCTGCAGTCAGCACAAAGCTGCTGTACACCTGTGCGATGTGCCTGGCTAATTCTGCCTGCTCCCCTCCACTCCAGATCCCAGGTCTCCTCACCGCTCCGACAGGCTGTCCCTCCTCCGCAGGGTAACATCCACCCACAGGAGCCAACCCATGGAGCTGATCCGGTTGCTCCAAGCTCTTTCTGAGCGACTGGCCAGCAGCAGGCAGACACACCCCACCAACCCCTGCAGCACCCCTGCGTGCCCAGCGGGTATCCCGGGCACACCGTGCAGGGACAGGACATCTCGTTGCACACAGCTTGGTCCATCAGCCTGCAAAGCGTGCACTTCCTGTGTGGGATGCTCTCACTCAGCCCTTCCCACGGCACCCCACCCTCCAGCTCTAGCTCTCACCCCAGCCCTGGCCCGCAGGGACGTCGCAGAGCTCCTGGGGAAGCCGGCCAGGAGCTTCATGGCACCCCCCTGGGTGATCCTGCCTGTCCAGCCGCAGGAGGCAGATCGCTTCATCTGAACAACTTAATGGCAGCTAACGATGGCATGGTCCACCGGCGCTGCCTGGTCAGGATGCTCCTTCCAAAGGACTTGAAAAAATACAGGGCATTTTGAACTGCAATGGTAACTTTTAAATGCCTGCCTTCAATAGCTCTTAGTCTTGAAGCAAGTTTAAGAAATTTAAAAAAAAAAGCATAATAAGGAACAGCAGCAAAGTTTTCAGTTTCTTATCCCTCAAATCCCCCCCCACCTTTAAGGAAAAGCATTTTTCTGAAGAAAAAAAAAACAAGAAAAGGGTAGGGAGAAAAAAGGCAGAAGAAAGGCCACTGACTCCAGTCCGCCTTACAGGGTTTTTGCAGTAGGTTTATGTCGAGCAGTGTTTGGGCTCAGCCAGGGGATTGCAACACGTGCCAAAACATGGGGAATGGGTTCTTTCTGCTCTGTCCTGAGAGCAGGGATGGACGCGAAATTATTTTAAAGACGCTGCAAAATGGTGTGCTGGTGATGCCGGGGGATCGCCTTGCCCATGAACATGAGACCATCTGGAAAATGTCATCTGACACGTTATTCCCTGTGCCAGAGGGATATTTATAGATAAAGTAAATCATGTTGTCATGATTGAAACAAATAAGGAAAGGCCCCAAGGGAGTGGAGTGCCTCCACCCCCATCTCTGTGAATGGCTTTGCCCTATGAGGGGACGCCGATGCCTGGTGACCCCCCCATACCCATGGGGTACCATCACCCCCCAGAAGCTGGGCGTCCCTGCTGCACCCCACAGGACCAGCAAGACACGTGTGCCCAGCCGCAGCGCAGGGGTGGTGTGTGCAAGCCTGTGTGCACTGAGGCATCCCTGTTTTGTGAGCAAGCCATGGCATGAAGCCTGCCCTGGTCCAAAGGTCAAAAGCAAGACATTGGCTCCCCAGTGTAGCTGGAGGTGGCCCAGCCTCTCACTCCCACCCATGTGCAAAATGGGCTGAAATACCTCACTGGCTCAGGCACAGCCCCACTGCCATGTGCAGCCGGCACAGCCTCACGGTATGATGGCGGCTACCTGCATACCACCACCACTGCGCTTCCTCTCCTTCAGCAACGCATGTGCCAATACCACAAACCCAGAGGCTTTGCTTGGTCTTCACCCATCCTCCAAAACCCTGCTTTGATACAGCAAACTGAGGAACTGAATGGTTTTCATCTCCCAAGCCAGTCAGTTTTGAAGAGCAGAAGGGAGCACTCAAAGCAGTTCCTCCAGCAGACTTGCCCTCCTACGACCAGGCTCCCTTCAGCCCCTTGCCCAAATTTGCTGCGTTTCACCTGTCTTTGCATCAGCTGAGATGGCCAATGGTGCAACCACAAATGGCTCAAAAATGTGTATATTTTGGACACAAAAGAAGGTCATTTCAATGGAGTTTCTCACAAGAAGTGAAACTCTTCCCCTCAGCTGAGCAGTCTGGAGTATTATTAACTGTTTGAACGTTAACCCGCTTAACAAAATACTGCCTTTGCCTTCAGGAAAGTACAACCCATTGAGTTCAGGCCAGCTCTTGTTAGAAGCTTCCTAAATTTATTGATGGAAAATTAAATATTCGGTTTAGATAGGCAGATATTTGCACATCTATGTCTCCAAAATAGTTTCAGGCTCTCCGTTTGTAAAACTAACGCGCATCATTTGCTTTGCAGTGCTACCTAGAGTGGCTCCATGACGTGATGTTATGGTCAGGTAAGCAAAGTGAAGAGCATATGACTGACCTTCCACAGCTCAGGCCTGTCTTCCCAAATGCCTCTGGCTGGGGATCACTGAGTGTCCGTTTTATCCTGTATTTCCTTCCTGTTGAAGGTTTACCTCATCATTTCCAGGAGCGTAGGAGATCGTGTTGCAAGACAGCCCATTCTGGCCTGGAGGGAGGGCAGCGTTGGGTTTTGGAGGGGTTTCCCCAAGGGAAAGCCAGGCAGTGGCGCTGGGCGGGCTCCACAGCCTGGGTGCAGGCAGCAGTGGGGCCATCGGTGCCAGGATGCCCCGGTGAGTGGCCTTAACCCAGCACCCACTGTGAGAAAAACTAGCAGAAAAAAATGAGTCGCTGTTAAAAAGTGACATGGAGACTTATCTTTGTAGAGGTTGTACCTGAAATCCACCCAAATCAACTCTAAAAAAAAAAACCTCGAAATGACTGCTCTGTACCCAAGCACCACTTGTGCCCAGCACGGCGCTGCTTCCTTTGCCATTCTGGCATATGTGGCAAACGCCGGGCATCTCCAGCAGCACGTGGCACCGTGGCCCCGCTCCTGCTCGCAGGACCCCCAAGCACCTTACGTGGCCAGCGACGAGCCGCAGGCAATCAAGCGGTGGCACTTATTTCAGAGTCGGGCTGCCCCTGTGAGGAGGTCAAAATGAGCCAGAGGCAGCAGCGGGGCCGAGCACTGCCAAGCAAGAAGCAGCCACCACGGCCGGCCCTTGCCGGGAAGCCCAAGGAATTGGAAGGAAAGCGGGCAGGGAGCGAGTTCCCCAGCGACGTTTTAGGGGAGAGGTGCACTGATGGGTTACTCCCACAGGCAAACACCTGGAGGTCACCACGGCAAGCTGGGACTTGCCAACCCAAACAGCTGAGACGGTGCAGGAAACCACTGACGCGCCACCATCACCGCCCCGGTGGGACAACGGCGGGAGCAAGGCCTCCCGGCAAACTGCCGCAAGCGCAGCCCCGGGACGGATAATGATTAAATGTTGGTGGGAGTTGAAACCGTGGCACTCAAGCGGCGCGGCCGTCCCTCCCAGCTTCTGCCTGGCCAGGGCCATGGCCGTGCCCAGCAGCAGCAACGCATGGGTGGCCTCAGCCTGGAGGGGTGGCAGGGAGGCTTTAGGCCAAACCCCTCTGTGGTCTGGGGAATATGAAGGGAGGAGAGAAAACAGTAATTTAGCAAAGGAACCAAGCGGTACTCCAGCTAAATAGGGCTTGCGTTGAACAGATAGCCAGACTGAGATGAAACCTATCCGTGTTTCCACAAAAACATAGACGTCGTATTTCTAAGATGTGCAAACCAGGAATGCCTGGTTTTACATGAAAATATCAACATAACATTTTGAGTGTTTATGATGAAAAGATGGTCCTTGGGATGTGGCACTTTGCAAATTACAGAGAACCAGTGACAAGCCCTGTGCTGGGCAGGACGTTATCCATCTATTCGGTGGACAGCGATTTCTCTCATCCCGGTTTGGGGGAAGTTGCTGGTTTCTCAAACAAGTCCTGCTGAATTCTGCTCCTCTCTGCAATATGTGTACCACACATACTTTCTATGCAAAGTCCCAGCAGTTTCAGTTATCAAGAGAAAGAAGCAGAAAGCTGCAGCTGCAATAAAAGACTTTGTAGAAATATTTTAAAACCTCAAAAAACCCACCTGGAATTAAAAGAGCAAGCCATTTTATACAAGGCACTACAGCGCTGTTATATTCATCCTGGCAGACTTGCAATTAACCCAACAAGCCCACGAACCTTCCCAAGCACACTCCTGAAAATCAAGCACATGCAAAACCCTCCTCGGCAGACCCCGCCTGTCTCTGACCGCTGATTTTTGGAGCAGGGTGGGCCCCCGAGAGCCTCCTGCCCATCCCAGCAGCCCAAGCCACAGCATTTGCTCCCCACAGACAGCCCGGCCCCACTGTTAGGGATAGGTGCCTCCATGGCCATGGCTGCTCCAACCCCTCTGGCTCCAGGGACCCTTCCCCTGTGGGCACCCGAGCCTGCGCACAGCTTTATCATCCTGCTCTGCTCTGGCCATGCCATTGCCTTTTGCCCGGGGGTGCTCCAAAACGCCCGTCCCACCATTGGTGGTGACCCACCTCGCTGCCTACGGACACAGCTCTGCACGCTGTGGGCGGATTCTGCCAGAAATCACACCGGGTACCGCTGGTGGACCTCCATTGCAGGACACCGTTTTGCTGTTGGGATGAGCCATGGTGGCCATGTCCCTAAGGGCATGAGCTGGTCACCGTTGTACCTGGAGACCCTCGCATCAGGAAGATGAGGAAGAAGCTTAAAATCGCCTCTTCCATCCAGCCACCGTGTTGATGGAAGAAACGGAAAAAGGCACTTGCTGTGTCAGTGGCTGGTCGCCCCTGTCACCTCTCTTCGTCACCTGGAACCCCTCAGGGTGGCCAGGCTCCGCTGTGCAGCTCTCCTGGTTGCGGCCATTGCAGAAGGGGGAGCAACCCATCACCTGAACAGCAGGAAGAGCTGCGGGGAACCAGGACATTAACCTCCCTGTTGCAGGTTTGGTAGAGGCTCAGGCAGAAGTAGCCCTTAAGTTACATTCATTTTAAGTTATTTCCTTAACTATGAGTGTGAGATTATTATTTTTTTTAATTCATTTTTAGTGAAAATTTAGATTTTGCATAACGTGAATACTCCCATGCAAACAGGAATCTCCCTCAAGATACTGTACTGGATGTTTTTGTTCTGTAGCTTCATTATATTCCCCTAGTCTGAATTTCTTAAGCATTAATTTTGTTGTCAAAAATGAGGCCTTGAAAAAAATGTATAGGAAGTGACATTATCTTTATTGTCAGCTAACGTACTCAATGAGCCAGCTTTTTATTACTCTCCACTCTCCAAATAGTCTGCTTAATTTTCTGGCAATTAAAATATAACACAGACAAAAACCCTTAGGGGCCCACCAGGGGCAATGCATGGGAAGGCTGCAGGTGCTGCGGCTGCTGGAGCTGAAATGGCCCTTCCAGGTCCAGGTGCGGCGAGCTCTTCACATCCACAGTGCTACCAACTCACCTGGGCAGACTGCAGACCTGGGCTGAAAACAAACAGAAACCGCAAATGCTGTTGACCAGTGCAAATAAAGGCTGGCTTTAATGTTCCAGGATGTACAAGTGTGCGCACGCAGACCGGTCGCGCCTCAGCGCAGGGAACCGACGCCATTATCGTGGCTACTGCCAAGGCCACCTCCAAGACCTGCTTGGGCACCTGACCTCGCACGAGCCCTGGGTCTAGATGGAGAGATGGGATTTTATTTATCTGCTTCTGAGAAAAGAAGTGGTTTCTTTGCTACATTGGTGGCTCAGCGCCATGGGAAGCATCCAGGGGGTGTGGGGGGGTCCCCAGTTAGCCCAGCTGCTCTGGCCAGGGAAAACTAGACCTGGTCTCACCAGCGCGCCTTTGGGGCTGCCTGCCATGGCACCCCCCTGCTACTCATGCCTTAGCATTGTGCTATTCCTCCTCCTCCTCCTGGCTCTGCTGCTTCGCCCGCAGCAGCCCCTCTGCCGCAGACACAGGATAGAAGTTGACACCACCCCCCCCCCCCCGACCCCATCTGGTGCTGAGCGTGTGGCTGAGGCATCCCAATTATTTCTTTTCTCCCCTACCCATCTCTGAGGCTCCTTGTTAATTAAGTAAAAGATTTTTTGCACCAGGGTGTGGGTTTCCATCCTGACCCAAGCAGGCAGGAATCGAGTGTGGGAGCCCGGTCTGCGTGTTTTTAGCTGCAGCTCCGTGTTTCTGTGGGGGGATACTGGGCTCTCCCCCTGTGCACCGGGGTTACGGACCTCCCCTTCACCTGGCGGATCCCCAGCAAGGGGATCTCTCCTCTCTGGCACCAGCAGAGGAGAAAGATTGGAAGCGATTTGGGATACGGGCTGTAACTTATCCTGTGTACATAGTGAGGGAGAGGGCAGGAAAAAAAACCCCAACCAACCCAAAAAACAACCGCAGCCAACCCCCCCCCCCCCGCCAAAACCACCACCACCACCACAAATCCCCCGCCAAATCCAGAAGAAGCTTTTTCCAACACAAAGTACAGATTTGATGGCAGAAAAACATTTTGTGGATTCCAGACTGTTCATGCCAAAAAAACCAAACAGGGAAATAAAAGGAAAGGTTCAGAGAAAAGAGAATTTCTTCCTGGCATTTATGATTGATCTTTTTGGTTTACATTTAAGATGTCCTTCAACTGAAAGGTCTCGGACTTGAGAGAAAGCATCACTTCTCAAGTTGAACAAGGTACTTAGTTTGATCCAAAACATTTTATTTACTTTTTGGTTTTCATCTGATTTTTTTAATTGCTTTGAGTCAGAAAAAACCCTTTTCTTCTGCATTTTTTTCAAAACTAATTAAAAAAAGGAATTATTCACATAGCTCTGTACACACAGCTCTGCACGATGGACCCACCCATCTCCATAAAAGTCTATACTCACTCATATTTATTAGCATTTACATCATGGTTTTGATGCTTCCCAAAAAACGATGCACCATTTTGCTTGAAATTCTGTAAAGTTTCAGAAAAACTCCTCCTCCCTTCCTTCAGTATTTCTGGTATTAACTCTGTAGGAAAGGCTCCAGCTGGAGTTAAACTACCTATATGGGTCCTCTCACTGGAGAGGGGCTTCTCCTCTAGCCTGGGACATCACTCTGTGCCACTCATCTGCCCTGGCGGGGGCAATGGGGGCTGCGGCTCTTCTCCTGCACACTCACGGCATCACATCGACTCTCTGAAATTAGCTTTTCCTCTCTCATCGATGAAGACAGACTGGTGTGTGCGAGGGACGAGTCAGAGCAGACGCCATTTTTTCACTCCCCGAGGTGTCTGGACTTCATACTGACTTTTTCCTTTGGGAAGAACAAAAAGTGCATTAAACTAGAGCAGTGCAGGAGACAAAGAGTGAAGAAAAGCAGGCTGTGACCCAGGCCTGCTTGCTCTGCCTGGCAAAGACAAGCAGCTCCATGCTACTGCATGCTTGCTGCCTTTACTGCTGCTCAAATCCACCTCCCAGGCTGCAGAAACCTGCTGCAGCCCGGGGAGATGCTCACAGATCCACCCCGCTGCTGGATCCTGCAAAAGGTGGAGCGAAAGGGGACATGAAGGTATTAATGTATATTTCCATGGATGCTTAGAAAACTTAGAAGAGAAAAAAGCCAGAGGGCAATGTCTGAAATGAGGCAAAAAGCTACTGTAAATACTTGCTCTCCTCTATTAGCCGCATTTGCTCAGAACAGCGGTTATATCTCAGTTATACAGTTACATATCAGTTACACACTTAAGTAATGCTTTACTTAATATTTCTGTCTGCTCCATATTTTCTCAAGCCTTGGGTGTGTTCTCTCCCACCTCCCTGGCCCATCACGTTTCAAGCAAGTACATTTTATTTGCATTTGAAGCCTGCAGACCGGGTTTGTAATAGCTTCCAGAAACCACCATTGTTTTCCATCAAAGCCAAGGGAATGAGATCTCGAGGCCGAGCGACTTCTTCCCCACCCAGCTTGGCCAAGAAAGCTTTCACGCTTAATGCCATGGCTCCGTTCCTGCATATTGCAGCGGCCGTAAAACAAAGCTCAGACGGCCCCAGACAGAAGCGAGCGCCAGTGTACAATCGTAAAAGCAATTACCAGCAGGGTAGAAGAAAGACGGGCAGAGGAAGCCAGGAGCAGCAGAGAGGGGCTGATTTTGGGAGATGGGATGTGGTGAGCAACAGTTTGGGGAACCAGAGGATGCCCTGGCTGCGCACAGACCCACACTCGGTCTCACCGTGGCTCAAACCAGGTTTGTGCCAGGCACCACGTGTGATGGTGTTATTAATTCCTCATGGAAACAGCAAAGCAGCACAAGCTAATGGCCGTGCAGGAAGAAGCTAAGGAGTTTGGGGAGTGGGACTTGGGGCAGCAGCGTCACAGCTGGAGGAGATCCAGGCAACACCGACCAAATGCAAAGACCCCACGGCTCGCCAGCCAGCTCCTCCTGTGGGCCCAGCACCTGGGTCTCTGCCAGCTGCGAAGGGAGCTCAGACACCAACCCGAGGCACCAATCTCAAACCAAATCCCTACAGCGATGCCCAAGATGGTGTCCAAGAGCTCTCCATCCATTCCCAGCGGGTGGAGGAGCTGGAACTGGCCATCTGGGAGCATAAATTTGTATTAGTTGGTGCTGTCAGCAGGACGAGCACTGTAACATCAAAACAACCAGCAAAGGGCATAGGTGAGGGAGGAGCTGGTGTTCTGCAGCAGGTCTCACCTACATCCACGCCACCAGAGAAGGCACCAGCCTCAGCTGGGATCTCACCCCACACCGGCCACACGGGTGACAAGAGCACATCTCCGTAACTTCAAGAACAGGGAGGAGGGAGGCAAGTCCCTGTGACTAATATGTGCTGGAGGCCTCCTGCTGCCACTGTGGAAACAGAACTTGTCTATTAGGTCCCGGAAAATGAAGAGAAATTGAGCACAGAACTGAAACTGGTATTAGTAAGTGCCTTAAAGGGTTGGCTTCATAATGTTAAAAATAGCTGCACAGAAAATCACTTGGGAAAGAAATAAACCAGAAAGGACGAGCAGTAGAAGCGCTGAGAACAGGAGGTCAGAGGCTACAAAAGCGAGCGTCATCTAACTGGAAAAAATGATTGCTGCGAGATGAGCACAGATAGCTCTAGACAGGAGACAGAGGTGGGTGGAGAGCAGAAGGCAGCAATGTGAGCAAACACGACAGAGGAGGTAAAATTTCTGGGAGACACAGGACATAGTTAATACTGTCCCATTAGGAAGGATAAAGAGGTTATAAAGTCACAAGGATGAGCAGGGAAGTTTATGGACGCTGGTTTCTGCCTGTGATGCTGTTTCTGGACCTTCTCTTCTGGTGGGTTGATGCCCACCGCTTGTTTCTGCCCATCCATGCACCTCCTGGGTCTCTGCTCAGTCACCCCTCCAGCAGCTTCTGGCAGAAACTGGTTCAAACCCGGAGGCTCTGGAGCCCCTATCTTCTGTGTTTCCCAGACCAGGATCAGTGAGCCATCGTTCCTCCCTTGCCTTGACGCCCTGTCCTGGGTTTCCAGTCACATTCTGTCTTCTTGCTCTGACAGAAAGCCCAAGGCAGGGAGGCAGGAGGCCACAAGCTCGGGGTGGCTGCAAATGACTGCCAGAGCACGAAGTCTTTTGTCCTTACCTCCAAGGTCCTCCCATCACTGGGCACCAAGCTAAAATCTCCTCTGGGAAGCTCCCGTGGCAGACACCCCTGGCATCACCCCAGCCAGGCGCAGGGAGGACGAGGTGCACCCTTCTAGGAGTGGTTTTCTTCTCTCCAGCCCTGGCAGCCTGGAACGACCCCAGCCACCCTCATCAGCACAGCCCCCTCCCGCCGGCGGCTCTGCCTGCATGGCCATCACTTCCCGGGACTTGCATTTAGAAAACAAACAGCTGCCAAAAACCCAACCAAAACAGGAGAGGCTTTGCAAAACTCGCTCCCATCCCAGGGAATGAACACAAGACGGATGCTGGCAATGCCGCGTGGTGACAGAGAAGTTCCTCAGGCAGCAAAAATAATGCACAAGAGGATGAGACATTCACCAGGCAAAAGTGGGGTGCCAGAGGCCAGGCAAGCTATCACACATGCCTTTTAATCAAATATTGCCCATCTTGGCCAGCTGAACCGCTTGGCATTCATCTGATAGAAACGCCAGTCAGATGAAAGACACAAATAAGTTGCACCTTGTTGGGGGGGTGGGAAAGATAAAAATCAAACATTTGCTTTTATGTATTTTAAATCAATTTTCCCCAATTTCACTGATAACGTCTCACAAATCATAAAGCAAAAGAAATAGCCTAGTTGTTTGCATGCTAGATGTACATGTTGATGTATTTTGTCTCCTTTGTTTTTCAATTGGTTTGTTCATTAGAGCAGACTGGTTTCATTTTGCAAATTCATGAATTAACATAGTTAATGTTTTTAATAAATTTTTAACCTCAAATCGTACTTCAGTAAGATGAAATTAAGATTTGACTCATTTCCCAGACTTAGGGCAAACACCTTTCTAAGGCTTTAACACCTTTATACCACACAGTGAATTTCAGAAAATAACCACTGAACAACTTTGTAATAGAAAACTTCCTTTAATTTTTTAATGTGGCTGGATACATGTAAGTAATAACCCTGTGATTTAAATAATTATTTTGGCAATCGACTTTGCACTTAAAAATGACCACAGCGGTTCGTACCTCTAAGCTACAACACAGGCAAGATTATCAAAGCTGAAAGTTTCCTGAAAACCTTTTAATAAACTCAGCTGTAAGAATAAAACCAAACAGCACGCTACCACCCCCAAATTCTGGAGGCCGTGAAAAGCAGAACCATCTTGTGCATGGTGGCCCTTCACTCCCCCAGGATGAGCACCCCCTCCCAAAGCCCGCAGCACATAACACACACCTCTGCTTCCAGTTGGGGACTGCCAAGATGGGTCTGAAGGATTTAAGGCCTTGGACTCAATAAAAAGAATTTCAACATTATTCTATCCAGAAGTATCCAAATCCTCTTTTTTTGCCCCCTACATATCCCCCTTTGGAAATGACTTATTTTGCAGAAAAGCAGCATTTTCAGTATAAACTCATAGGCACACATTTTTCTTCGCCAAAAGCAGGCTGTTTGGGTTCACTTTAGCATTGTTATGTGCCTTAATTCTGCCCCTTCACATCCACAGTCACAGGTTTCCTTCACATTTCAAGGAGAGGTGAAGGCATTCAGGGGAACACCACGATGGCCTGCGTAAGTTCTTCATCTGGCCTTCGCGGAACAGGTAACGGTGGTGGTGCTTACCTTCAGCACTGCTCTCCAGAGATGAGCTGGAGCTGTTGGCATGTCTCATTAGAGACTTCTCTCAGTGCAGAGAAATCCTGTTTTCAGCTGCATTTATAGAAGTGGGCCAGCAATGTGCAGGTTTCCTTATATCCTCCAGACAACTGGATGTTGCTGCTTGAGTACCCACAATTTAGTCATCCCTAATGAAGAGCAGGCTGGGACATCAGAAAACTTCCCTCAGACACAATGGCAGCATTTTGTCTCCACATTTGTAACAGCTGCCAGGTAGGCCTGTGGAGCGTGTTTAAAATACAGCTCAGAGCAAAGCTGGCCTGAGTTTGTAAAGAAGCTAAAATAGCAGGGGGGTGGGGGGGTGTCAGTGGTCTCATTTCCTCCTCACTGAATTTAGCAAAGGGTTTCAGAGAGCCAAACTTACAGGGATAAACATTGGCTTCTTACTAAGACAATTTTGTGTTAATCAGAATCAGACAAAAGGAAATTGTTTATTTCTCAATTCAGACAAACTGGGGAAGAGAGGAAGAGATTTTTCCCCTAAGAAAAACCCAGCCTTGATCAGCGTTCCCTTGAGGCTGAAGCCAGGATGTTGTGATCATCTTCATTCTCTTCATGAAGGGTCGACTCCCAAAATTTTGGGAAAAGTCTCACTGAACATAGCCATGACTTCATTTTACCTGGCTCACTCCAGCAGTTGCCCCGCTCAGTTCACCACGCTCCACTGCAGCTATATGGTTCTGAAAAACTGGTTCACTCAAATGATCTTCAAAGCACTCTGTCCTGGTTTCGGCAGGGACAGCATTCATTTTCTTCTTAGCAGCTTGTTAGTGCTGTGCTTTGGATTTAGTATGAGAATAACATTGATAACGCACTGGTATTTTAGTTGTGGCCAAGCAGTCAAGGACTTTTCAGCTTCTCATACTGCCCTGCCAAGGAGAAGGAGGGGGGGTGCCCGGGAGGCGACACAGGCAGGACAGCTGACCCAAACTGGCCAAAGGGATATTCCATACCATACGATGTCATGTTCTGCATATAACTGGGGGGTTGGCCAGGAGGCAGGGCAGTTCGGGAACTAGCTGAGCATTGGCTTCGGTTGGTGAGCAATTGTGCTGTGCATCACTTGTTTTGTATATTATACTATTATTACTACTACTACCTTCCTTTTCTGTCCTATTAAACTGCCTTTATCTCAACCCACAAGTTTTACCTTTTTTTCCATCTTCAATTCTCTCCTCCATCCCATGGGGCGGTGGAGGGGCAGGGAGTGAGCAAACGACTGTGTGGTTGTTTTAGCTGCCGGCCAGGTTAAACCTCAACACACCCGAACCAAACCCATCCCCGGAGCTGTGCTGCCTCTCACTTTATTTCTTCTTACCAAATTTGTTCTAACCTTCAACAGGAAGGCAGGGAAAGAAGGTGACAAAGCATAGCCCAGGAGCAGGAAGGAGGCATGTACCAATAAAAAACACTTCTAAATCCATCATTAAGATTACTATTATGCAAGCAGCAGCATCTGCCTTATCTTAGTGAGGCTTTCAGTTCTGCACCTGTTATTCCCTGTTGCAATCAGGTATTAAAAATGCATTCCCCTTCAGTGGCTCATCAGTGTTAAGATGCTAGCTAGAAAATTCACCTATAGCTTTGCATTTCCTTTGTTTTCTGATGTTCTCGAATCCAAGACAGAAAAGGGTGGCATTTAGTAATAGAAAATACAACAGTCATCTTCAGATATTGAAAACAAGGAGCTGCAAATGTGGATTGGAACATACGTGCAGTCCAGCCCGTTAGAAATATGGTACAGCTCATTCACTCCCAATTGGTCAAGCTTCTTGTGAACTGTGCGTCTCCAAAACATCCTATGAATGCTTCTGGATCTCCCAGCATTGCTCACATTCGTAATTGCATTAACCATGAATTCTTACTGTGTCAAGTAATTTTGATATAAACAGGAAAGAACTGTCAGACAAACAGGAGATATTATAAGCACATTATGTATTACCAGAAAGGAATGCAGAAATTTGCATCAGTATCATGAGAAAACTGAAAAAGAAAGCAGGCGCCTCTTCAATGGCTGGCTGCTATACTTCAGAAATCCAGCTCTACACCAGCTTGTAAAAGGGATTCCTATGCAGAGTTCAGGCATATCTCATGCGCAAGCACTGTGAGCTCCACAGGCTGCCTTTCCATGGAGCTGCTGCTCAGTCAGAGATTGCACAGAGTGTGGAGGATGAGGATATTGGATAACAAATGAAGACTTTCTCTGAGGAAACACTGGCAATCTCCACTTCTTTCCCCTTTTATCATTTTCAGTAATAGGTCCTAGGTCTTTCCCCATTATGGGCACACGTTTTGTCACGCAGCTGGTCTTTACAGACCATGATGAAGGAGCTTCTCATAATGTTACTGCATCAGCACCTTCCCTCTCTGTACACCAGACCTCTGAAGTGCTGGATGGAGGCAAGTAACAGAACGGCAATGCAGTCATTGGTACAATTTAATTCTGGAATATATATACCCTTTCTGATCAAGCTGTTCTGCTAGCAATCCGCACATCCACAAAGCACTGCACCACGTTCATCTCCCTAAGGATTTTGTCTCCTTAATTGTTACAGTAACAGAAACCAAGAGAAAACCACATCAATTTATAAATACAGGTATAAATGTTGGTTTATATTGATTGGCTCATGAGTTGATGAACCAATAAGCACTGGGCTTACCAACTTCAGACTGCAGAATCCTCTGTTCTCATGCTATAGGATCCTGCAGTGCTGGGATGGAACATCTCCATGTTCCCATCACCAAACCTGCCTCCTGCGTACCCAAATCTTCTGCACCTTGTCTCAGAGGCACTTCTGCTGTATGCCTTCTCAAACCAGCCTGTCAACATCATCATTATTTTCTCCACCCTTCACCAAGGAAAGCTGCAGTTCTTCCATACCAATCTTCCAGTCAAGAGAAAATGTAGGAGTCCTTGCTGTGAGCATGTGGAGCATCAGTACAAATGGTGGGGAGCAGATATCCACATCGCTCAATGTGCAGCAGCTACATGGGGCCCGATCCAGGTGCCCACTTGTAGATACTTTAGATGCCCTTGTGCTCGTGATTGATGACGCAGCACTACAGGAGACCCACAACTTCTGGTATCGTAGCCAGTGATCAGGCAAGGTATGCTAAGACTTCTCTAATGGCAACAGATGTCCGTAAGTAGGCAACTGATTTGAACTCCCGTTAGCTAGAATACAGAAATAGTTAGCTTTAAGACCAAAACCTGCTCTTAGAGACAACTGAAGAGAATGGAAAGGTCAGACTAACCACACAAAATCTAACGCTACAAATGAAAAAAAAATAAGAGTTGCAGAGCTTCAGTGTGGAGCTGCAAGCCAACCTGAAGGTGGAGAGAAGTTCCAAGTCCTCTATTGCTCCTTTCCTTGTCTCAAAAACAAGGGAGGTTGTTGAAGAAGGTACACCCTTAGAGGTTTGCAAACCAGAGGCCAAACTGTTCCTGCATAGTTTGCAAACAGGACAGACACAACCCTTTACTTACTCTCCAAGCACCACAAGGCTCTCTGGGCTGCTTTACCACGGCTCTGCTTCTCTATTTGCACATTTTCTTGGGAAGAAAGCAACGTTGCTTACCATGTAAAGGGAAGGAAAAGTCTCACAGATACTAAACTTAAAAAAGCACCATGAGATCATGCTGCTCCACGTGGGAGACCACATGGCTAGCCTTCCTTTGAAGGCTTTAAAAAAACAGACATCAAGAGCAAATTTAAATTGAAAGCACCTAAAATTAGAAATAACATATTCTGACAGTTGCAGCTGACAAAGGCAGCGCTACTGTTTGCCTTTGAAGTTGTGAGCAGCAGAACAGAGGATCACTGCAATTTTTCTGCTTTGTACCACCTCAGCTACTTCCAGGTCTGTAGGACACCGGTTTGACCATTACTGATCAAAGAGAATCCAGTCTCATATACGTGGATATGCAAAAAAGCTAATTTGTACAGAAGCCCCTCAAAACCTAATCAAGCACACGCCATTTTGTGTGGTCTTCAGCTTCACCCTTGATTTCCAATGACAGCTAGACTTCTTTGACTCAAGAGCAGTGTTAAAATACACGTAGCTAAAGCAACGTTAACAGACTCAGCCCACTCTTGCACTACAAAATCCTTCTAAAACAAAAAGCTTAAATCAGCATCAAAATGCCTCTGCAATTGCTTCTCCCAGCAGTGGAACAAACTGATGTGAAGCAGACCAGAATGAACAGCCTTGAGCACATCCCATTTTGCAAAAAGCAAGAGAAACAAACTGTAACAAGATTCCCCCCTCCGCCCTTCACTGTTTACTCAGGGAAGGAAAGTACAGGTCTCTGCATTGAATTAATGCTGGTTCTGGTGTTGTAACAACTAACTTTAAACATTTTTCTAACCCTTTCAGTTTAACCTACAAAAATAAACTCTCTGAAATAAAGTATTATAGAATCATCATAGAATGGTTCGGGATGGAAAGGACCTCAAAGATACCTAGTTCCAACCCCCCTGCCATGGGCAGGGACACCCTCTGCTACACCAGGTTGCCCAAAGCCCCATCCAACCTGGCCTTGAACACTTCCAGGGAGGGGGCTTAAATAAATATTAAATAATCCCCTTTCCCCTCCCCTTATATGCAGTACCCTTACTGGACTTTAAAAGGAGGAAAGTTTAACTTTAATGGTTCACAGTTGCTGCTGCTGTCATTCAGTTCCAGCTTTGAAAAAGCAAGATGTAGAACTGTAGTAAGAGCAGATTAAGGGAAGAATTGCAACAAAACGCAACTGGTGACCAATGCCAAGCTTCACTTGGAAGTTTGTGGCAAAACCAGATCCAATATGTGGTTTTATCATGCACCTGTGATGCTTGCAACAGCATCAGTCATTTGCCCCTCTTAGCAGAGGCTGACAAATGCATTAGAAGGCAAAAGATGGGAGAAAGGAAAAGGACACCCAAGCAAGCGGGAATGCAAACCTCATTTTAGGTTTAGACTTTTTCTCCCTTTGATCCAGGATCAGAGGTGCCATGGCGGCCTGAATTCCCAGGAGACTGGAGGAGTTAAAGCTGGCTCTCCCAGTGTACATGGCAACCCCTCCCCACCTCTATTTGATGAAAGGCAGTGACACCTCATTGGTTTACTAAAGGCGCAAATAGGTCTGTTGGGGGTCAAGAGCTATTCATCCAGCCATGATGTCAAGAGAACGTCAAGAGAACACATTAGCGGTACACAAGTTGCTATAGAGAATCTGCAACAACAAATGCAATTTAAGTTGAACTGCACAATATTCCTGAAAATATTGAATTGTTGTACACGCGTAAGAGAACTTTGTGGTGTAATCTTCATACTGCAGCAAAGAGGAAAAAGCTTATACATCTGCTAGTGTTGCATATATTTTAAAGTATTTAAGATAACCTTATAGCTGTCTCCTTCTAGAACTTATTTTGTACTGAAAATACCCATTTTTTCATATTTTTCCATCTGTGAGTGGTTCGCTGTACTGCAACGGTGCATAAAAAATACAGACAATTATTTCAGTGTAGGTGTTTTCACATTATTATGTATGAGAAACCACGAGAAGGGACAGAACTACATTTTTTTTATACTTCACTGCCTTAATTCAAGCAACTGTATCCGTACACAAATGTCTAAATATGCAGCCTAGTTATCAGAGGAGCAGGTCTTCTGCAAGTCACTGCATGCTGTTGGTACACTGCAACTCTGAAAATCAGACCACTTATTACTTGTAATAAATTTACTACTGTGTGTAGACTTAACTGAAAGAGTAGCTTGAAAACTGCGAATTGTTACCTGTAATTAGAGAAAGCCAAAGCAAGCCCTTACCAGTAACACTTTCTTGTTATACTAGCAAAATCATCTCTATAGGGTGGAAAAGGAAAAAACAAAGCAAGTTGTTTATTGTAAAGCTCTACAATTAAGCAGGAAAAATGCTTATCTTGTACTACTCTCAAAAAAGATCCTTTTTGGATTAATAAATCTAAACACAACAGTCACAAGAGAAAATTACCAGAACTGAGAGTTAAATATAAGAGGCAGCTAGAAATTAAAAAGCAAATACAGCTATACTATGTTATCTGTATTTCAATATAGCAGCTTATTTTTCTACCCCAGCCTTAGTGTTTTGATATCTAAATCACTATTGCAATTTAATGAGAACGCTAGTTTCACTAACTGAAATTAAAGGCTAATTTTACCAGATCATTCTATAGACAGAATACAGACAGCAGTATTTAGAAAGCTGGAGACTGGTGTCTGCACACAGAAATTGAATTAAAAAATGAGTTCATATCAATTGTTTTTATTAGATATCAGCAGTTTACAAATTTGAATTAAGAAACAAGGTTACAGAAAGGAATTAGCTTGAGCTTATTCTTGGTTGTGAGGTTTTTTTCTTCAAGGTCATAATTGTTTTTATTCAGAATGTCATCAACAATAAATTCTAGACTGTCTAAAACACAGTCCCACTATATTTCCTCATTCAATATTACATAATTTATCAAAACACTAAGATTGTTCTAAACATTTTTAACAAGTATTAACTGCTCTATTAGGCCCTTTATATATTTTTATTTTGTCCTAGTTTCAGATGAAATAGAGTTAATTTTCTTTCTAGTAGCTGGTATAGTGCTGTGTTTTGGATTTAGGATGAGAATAATATTGATAACACACTGATTGTTTTAGTTGTTGTTAAGCAGTCAAGGACTTTTCAGCTTCTCACACTGCCCTGCCAAGGAGAACACAGGGGGCACTCAAGAAGCTGGGAGGGGACACAGCCAGGACAGCTGACCCCAGCTGACCAAAAGGACATTCCATACCATATGATGTCATGCTCAGCCTATAACTGGGGGAGTTGGCCAGGAGACAGGGCAGCTCAGGAACTAGCTTCGGCTAGTTCCAACTAGCATCAGCTTCAGTTGGTGAGCAATTGTGCTGTGCATCATCTGTTTTGTATTTACTATTATTATTATTGTCTTCCTTTTGTGTTCTGTTTAACTGTCTTTATCTCAACCCACAAGTTTCACCTTTTTTTTTTTCTTTTTGATTCTCTCCCCCAACCCACTAGGGGGGTAGAGGGAGAGTGAGCGAATGGCTGTGTGGTTGTTTTAGCTGCCTGATGGGTTAAACCACAACAATTTTTTTTTCAATTTGCACACAATATAGATTTTTTAAAAGCACTTAAGGATTCTATATTGCAATTTTTTGTAACTTTCAAAACTAGGAATAAAAAGATTGTTCCCAAGACAAGATAAAAATCCACTATTCAATATACCATGCGTCTTGTCTTCTTCATACCTCACATCTAAGCATACCATTTTCTAGCAGAAATATTGTTTTAAAACACTAATTCCCCATAATTTTAATGCACATCAATTTATGACTGCAAGAGCTTCTACTTCCTGGTAAGCGCAGGTTTAACTTAACTCTATATTTTGCTACAGTCCACTAAATACCACCTCAGGATATGCTTAATTTAAATTTTCTTCTCCACAGCTCATAAAACAGTCAGAAGACAAGTTATGTCTGGTGAGTAAGGATGCAACTGCACAGAGGTTTCTGTTAGGAAGCCTCATTACCAATGTATGCATTCATCCTTCTTTCTCCTTCCTGCCTCACAGCCAAAACCAGTAATAAAATAAACTTCCAACATCTAACGTTAAGGTCGCTAAGAAATACAAGACTGTAAAGGGGGAAAAAAAAAAAAAAAAAAAGCAATGTAACAAGTTGCTACAAGATTTCTGCTCTGTAAAGATGACACAGCAGTAAGAAGAGGCTGAGCCAGAAAGCTGCACAAGTAAACAAATGTGCTGGAACAATTAAAAACACCAACAGTCTTAAGGCAACCTTCATTCAAATCAGCAGTGTGATTACTTGTATATCTGAAGATAAATCCTTCTTTAGTGTACTTAATTATGTCGATACAAAAGACGTTATGAACCATATCGATCCTAGAAAAGTAAAAAAACAGCAGGCAGACATGAGTATGTTTTCCACTAAAAGAAATTAGTTTTACTTACATTTATAAAACAAGTAGTAGTTTAATTCTTAAAGAAAATTGACCAGTATTTCCAAGAACTGGAGTTTATGGTTAAACTCCAGGATAATCAGCCTGATTTTCAAATATCCAAGAGCTCCCACTGACCTCATAAAGGAAATGCAAACTAACTGGAGCACGAAGCATGCTTTATACTATTGAGACCAAGATCTAAATTTTGTGCACAAACATGGATCAAAGGTGTCCTGCTTTTCAGCTGGGATAGAGTTAATTTTCACAAGAGGCTGGGAGGGGACACAGCCAGGACAGCTGTCCCAAACTAGCCAAAGGGATATTCCATACCATATGATGTCATGCTCAGTATATAAGGGGGGGCAGCTACAGTCGGCATTTACTGTCAAGGCAATTAAAAGCCAATACAAGAGTTGGGCTAGATGATGGCTGTAGGTCCCTTCCAACTGAACTGTTCTATTCTGAGTTATGAACCATTATTACTTTAAAAATAAAGGGACAGCAAGTAACTTCCATGATGGAATTTTTGTTTCAGTTGTAAGAAAAGAAATAAACTATATATTCTAAGGAAGGTGAGCTATCAGCTACAGATTTATTTTTAAAAAGATAAAGACCTACTGTCTATCATGAGAGGCCGACAAAGCTCAAAACCAAATTCATTCTCTTCTCCCTAAAGATGATTGGATGGCAGGATCCATGATACTAAATCCCTACAAAAAGACTTTAACTGATGTTTAATATATTGTAATATTTTTTACTAACCTGTATAGACGTCATCACCCCATTAGCAAGTACAGAAAGTTTTCCAGCCACTGATTTCACTCCTTGTTTAAACTGAGCTATATCAGGAGCTGAAGGCAAGACATTTGTAATATTGTAGCTTCCTAAAAGGAGAACACACACACAAGAAAAAAAATAGAATTTTATATTAAAAATATATTAAAATATATTAAAAAGCCTTCCCCCCCGCCCCGAAGTACAATGTACTACTAGAAGCACTAAATAGGAATGTCTGACTGACACTGTAAAAAACACCAGGCATAGATGTCAAATTTCTTGAATGCATCCTCCTTTTAATTTTTTCAGTTGTTCATCATTCCACTCAGAGCGTCAACTTCTACACTTGGTATTCCCAATTAATGTTTGGATAATATATGATTTATTCTGCACTTTCAATCTGCTGAAATGTTATTTGTCTTCTATCCTGAACAGTTGTTATTACCTTGCAATTTAAAGATGAATACACTTCAGTGGTGGCTGAAGTGATGAACCCTATTTGTGTGCCTGCAAAGGTATGCTTTGCATTCTGTATATACACGCGTATTTTGCATTACTACATCCAAGGCTTGTAAAATTCTATAGAAATTATAGTAAAAAAAAGTAAGTTAGTTTTAAAACTCCAAAACAAAGCTGGCAATCCAGCTTTCCTTAAAGCCAATACAGTTCTGCCAGTAAGTGTTAGCTCTACTGCTATTACGAAAAGTATAGGCCTAAAGATAACAGAACTCAAAGATGTTTCAAAACTAACTGCATGATAAGTATTAACATGCTAACAATTACAATCACCCAACTCATTTGCAAAAAGAATTACTGGCATGCCTTAATATTAAATACCTGATACTGTAAAAGGCACAAATGGCAGTAAACCAGCACCACAGAACTATGGTATCGGGAATAAATGGGGCTCCTGAGAGAAAGCATCCCAAAACAGACCATTTTCAAAATGGAGATTGCAATCTGTAGCCTTAATTTAGGCATGTAACCGATAGTCATGACCAGTCGGGACACAACTGGTAACTTGTGAGCAGTTACCGAACCTCGGACAAGCTCATCCAGCCACAGACTCCACAGGGCAGCTGCACACAGGATGTTGCTACACCCCGGCAGCCCTTTCTTCTCCTTTTCTTCTTTTTGAACAGGGGTGGAGGAGGAAGAGAGAGAGAACCTTTAGCTCCTCTTTTCGTGGGAAATTAAAGGCACTTGCCTCATTAGCAGGCTGAGACAGACACTACTGTAGATAATTTGATTTGCCTAAGCTAAATGGCTGGTTCGTAGTGGCAGATGCATAGTCACGTTCAGAGCTTCCCACCCCGTTCTTTAAGACGGCTAGTAGCTGTTTCTACAACGCATGGGCACATTTGTTTATAGATTATTTTCAAAAATCCACTGTCACTGAGACAGCCCTATTTCTGAACTGTAATTTTGACTTCTTTATGATCTGTTCCACTTATCAAATGCTTCAGCGTTTTTGTCATTAAAGTCAGTCATGGAAATAAAACTTGCAGATACAAATAAGCTGAGGAAAGCTCTAACCACTTCTCAGCCACATGAAATTTTCTCATGTTTTTCTGGTTATGTATGGCTGTCTGAAAAACTTCTTGTAAATGAGACAGAAAAGCAACTCCTTTTCTTATGATTTCTTTCAAAAGCAGCATCTACGAGTCAGCCATCTGATGTGCCATTTTTCATAACCAACAGGTCTGAAATAATGCGAAGTAAAAGTGTTTTCTTGCAGCCCCCTCTTTTTGGTAAATAGCTCCTACAGCATTCTGTACAAAAGCAAGCATCCCAAAACCGTTCTACCCTAAAATCTCAGCAGTGCTTATAAAAACAACTTTAGATACAAAGGACATTTTATTCTGGCAAGGACCCCAGAATTACAACAGCATTTTTGTTGCCAGCCTCCAGTCTCCTGATTACCTTTATTTTATGGAACTAATGACAGCCTTGGCAATTAGACAAGCTATCGGTGCAGTAAAATTTCACCAAGAAGGGGCATAGTCCAAAGATCATCTTTGGGCTGGGGGCGTGCAACAGAAAAACATGCAGGAAAGGAAGATTCTGTAGATTGAATATAGTCTAAATTTATAATATACAAACTAGTAATTCCTGGTGCATTTTTTCCTATTATTTTAGAGCAGTTAACAACTCACAAAATTTAGCAGAAGTTTAGTCTTTGTAATATAATTTTAAACTTACTGTTGGGTTACATGCCAGTCACAGAGTGTAACTAACCTCAAGTTGCAGGCAGGCATTTTACATTCCATTATTAATATCTCTGCATTCCCCCACAAGCCCCACGAAGCTTTATGAGTAGTCAATGATGAATAATCATATGTGCAAAATTCACGTACACATAGTTAACATTATATAATTGCCTGTAAGTACCCTTATTCAGAATATAGTGAGAATTTTATCACGTATCTATGTATGCGTACATAAAAAGTCACATTTATATAAATATATATATGTACACACATACATATCACACAATTTGCCCCATCTTTAACTTATATTTACCTTTTTCTATTTCATTGTCTTATTCATTACTGTGTAAAAACCCCACAAATTGCAAAAATTAAAGGAAAAATTAATTCCACATAAAATTATTTATATGCAAGAAAATTAAAAGAAAAAAGACGAAGAAAGTACTATTCAACAACAGCTAGATAACAAAATAATATGTTATCACAATCCCATATATTACTGAAAACATCATTTACAAATTCATACAGAAACACCATTTCTTTGCTTATGCTCCATCATCTTTTTTAATCACAAGGATGACACCATGTTGCAAAATATTCTTTCAAGTGGCTAAAGTAACTTACTGTGATTTCTGCTTTATGTCTCCTCCACTCCTTTTTTTTTTTTTTTTTTTTTACATTTCAATTGACTAAAATCCAGCTTAAGTAACTGGTAACAGGAGGTATTTCTCTACTAGCCAGTGTATTCAAAACTTGCTTTCAGGGGATCAAAACTGAACAGTCACATGGCTTTTTTTTTTTTCTTCCTACTTTTCCAAAGTAAAATCAGATGCTGGATACTGTTTGCTTTTCCAGCCTATTTATATAATTATTCACAGATTTCGAGTTCTTCAACAATTCTTTTCTTCCATTTCTCTACAAGTTACGGAATGAAACCCAACTGATCAGGTCAATAAAAAATTCCAGTATTTCTTACCTTTTCTATTTCACATTATTGCACTATCCAAAAAGGGTGCTGGAAAGAAAATGTCAGAGATTTCCAACAGCCTAAGGAGCTATTTTTCAGTCAATCTAATCTAATCTAATCTAATCCTTCTTCCTTTCTAATTTGATGAACTATACTCTCCAGTGTAAGGTGTTTCAACATATCTTTTAAACAGATAAAGCAATTGCAGAATTTCCTTAATAATTTGGCAAGACCAGTGTTAGAAGCAGATATTGCAATGAATGGATATGCCATGCAACAGATGACATGGGAATTTCAAGCCCACTAACATTTTATTCATGATTCCTTTTAAATTCAATATTATTATGACAGCTATTTTCACACATATAAGCTACTTATGGTAACTTAACAAAAAAAAAATCTGATAGTCAATTTAGATGTTCTCCCATTTGTTTTTATAATCAAATATTACTGTTTTTCTTTGATAAAAATTATTTATGACAGTCTTTTATTTGCACCAAGTCACATTAAAAAACCAGTATAAAATACTGAACTTACTGAACTGAAAATATAAACTTGACTTTGTTGCTTTAAATAATGGCTACACGTGTCATGCTTGTCTGACCTACTAGCAATACTAATGCATACTGCAGTTTGCACACTTCTTGCAGAATACAGCGACAGCTAGCTGATAGTGGAACTAGAAGCAGAGTAGCAGAGCATTTCCTGCTGCATGCTACAGTTTCTCATTCTGTTCAACATGTACCTGCTGGTTGTTTTTTCTCAGCTTCAAACAAGTCAGCTGAACTTATAGAGGAGCTTCCAGAAAGTCTTTCTAGTCGAGCCCTTGCTTCATACTAGGAAAGAATTGAGAAGAAAAGTATTATAACAGTATGCTGTCATCTTTTGAGGTCATGTCAGATAATGCATGAGATTATAGATACAGTTTTAGAACATACAAATCCAGCTGAAGTTGTCCATTCTGAAAGCTGTTCCCACTTTGTAGTTTTCACATGACTTACACAGTGTGAGTTTGTCATCATCTTAACTCATTTCTGAGTTGATTCAAGAGTGACATTTACCACTGCAACACCAAGAGACCTACTCATTGTGAGCTACCCTAAAAAAGGGGATCACTGAAAAGGCAAAGGAGAATGAACTACATAACCAATCAAAAAACCAACAACTAAAAATGTGAAATGCAGTGGTTGGGTAGGATAAGGAAAAAGCACTGCAGTTAGCATCATGTTAACCCATCTAATCACACAATGCTTTTAATGCAACTTTTTCTGAGTTCCTTAGGAATGATAATACATTGATGATATTTTTTTACATTACCATTTACATTATTAATTTTTCATTAAAAATATATTTTTAAATGATGCCTCACCTCTGAAATGCAACATAATATTAATCTGTTTGTTATTCCTAGGCTGATTCAATTACATGTCATTTGTTGAGCCATTTATCTCCTTGCTTAGCCTTACACCAGCAATAATGGTTCCATGTAACAAATACAGAGGGGACAGCTGCTTTAACAATAATTTGTTAGCATCAGTTTTGGTATTTAGAACAAAAGAAGTAAGCCTTCACCCAGCATCAGGCTGATTCTTTCAAAAATAAAGAGTGCGGAATCATAGTCTACTGCTTCTATCAGAGAGGAATGATGTTGGAGGTAAGATCCTACTTGCCGCTGCAACTCCTTAGGAAATACAAAACTATCAGAGTTACGAGAGACTTGTACATGTCTATCAAACAAATATTCAAGTGGACGTAATTCTATAAGCTTACTAATTCTATGAATTTTAACTACGCATTGCCTTCTCTTTATACAAGAACACCATGTTTATAGTCAAAGAATATTTTAATATTGAAAAATATTTATCACTGCTTTCTACTTACATCAGCATGATCTTGCCTTCCAAAATACATGTCTGATGAAATTGCTTTTACATTGCCAAATTTTTTTTGTGCCTCATCCGTGTTTAAAGGTGGTTCATATTCAGGCTTACGACGAGATGCAGGCCTAAAAGAAAAATAACTTTTATTTATATCATGGCAGAATGCAATAAATCAAGCAAGAAGCACTATCATCTTTGCGTTGTAACGCCTAGAATTATAATAGTAATTTGTTTAAATAAAAATTAAATCAATATCAACTCAGGATAGAGAAATTCAGATAACTAAGTTGGTAATAGCAGCAAATAAAATTTCAGTGACAGTTTTACAAGATGGTGAACACATAGTATTTCAAATTCATTAATGTTGTATCTTTATTTTCAGAGTTCATTTAGAAAGCAAGCCAAAATTATGTCAACAAGGACAGAATATTTCTACATGACCTCAAAAAACCCAAAACACAGTGTCCGTGAAATTCAGATTTAAACGTAATAGTACAAAAAAGTTTAACATCCTTTGAATTGTCACTAACTTCCACCTCAAACGTACATATTTAACACTTCCCCCTCTCCCCCGCCCCTTTTTTTCTAAAAAAGAAAAAGTAAATGTATTCAAATAAAGAAGTAAGAGCATTTTGGACATGAACCGCTATTTTGTGTAATATGCATCACTGGTCACTCTTTAGGAAACAACAGAAACATGCTTGTGTTTAAAAAACAGTTGTACTTAAGTGCACAAACTGCATTTTACAGGTAAATGCAAAATACAGTTTTAAATAAGAAGCAGAAAACACCAACTGAGCACACAAACCTCCACATTCTTACATTTTTCACTTGATTACAAAGATAAAAACACAGTTGTCAAAGAAGAAATACATTCATTTTTAATCATCACAACAATTAGTCCTGTTGTTTCCAAGTATCTTCAATACCTTCATTCTGAAAGCTGAGTACCCTACAGTTTCATTCATTTGGTAGCTGGGTTCTCTTTGGTTCATTAGGTAATATACAAAGCAAGTAAAGCAAGTATGCTGTCAGAACAGTGCAAATATTTGAGTTTCTCTCCACATCTTTTGTCTAATTCTTTTCTTGCTGAAACACTTTGGAAATTACCTCCAGTATATATATTGTACAGCACTGAGCAAAACAGACAGTGCTTAAAACATAAACAGGAAATTCAGCTCACAAAAGAAATTCAGCCAGGAAGTTCTTTGACTGCCAAGTTCTCCCTCTAGACTGAAGAAAATCCCCACTACTATGACCAGGACTCAAATCATATTAACAAGCTTGGGCTTCCTGTACAAAAATCAGTTAAGTTTTCTTGGTATACCTCTCTGAAAATCCTTTACTTTTTGAAGTTAACGTTATATCAACATCTCTACTATTATTTTCTTTCTTCCAAAAAGAATCTGAATTGTCATCCCATTTAGAGAAAGTGCTGCTCCTCAAATCTGAAGGATCATAGTACCTAAAATAAAAGAAGAAAAAAAAGTATTGAAAAAGTGGGAACTTTATATTGTTAGATAAATATTGCTATAGTAAGTGTTCACTAGCAAGTAAGTTTTCAGCACAATGATAGCTGTCAGTGAATAATATGGATTTCATATTATGGGTTAGAAGCTTTATACAGTTGAATCCAATGGAGTTTTGGTTTTTTTACACACGTATTTAACTGACTGCAAAGCGTGGCCTTTCTTTAGGCTGGATATGGTCATGAATAAGCAGTGGAATGCCTGAAACATATAGTCCCACCAAAACAGGCGAAGTTCTCATTACTTCAAAGTCTTACATTGTCTAAGGCAAAGCACTTGGAAGAATATTTTGAAGATACCTGGCTGGTTTAAGAGCAACCCTAAGAAAACTTCAGGATGGACCCTGTGAGCAAGGCACCACGACAACCCTACAAGGTAGTCTGCTCAGAAAGACCTGGTGCTCTTGACACTCCATGTTAAGATACCAGCTATGAAAATAAACCCACCACAACTATCAAGGCACTTGGAACACTTCAGAGATCCAAGTGCACCTAACTAAGCCATGGCGTCCAATTGTGCTGTGGTTCCACATGGGGTAAAGCTTTCTAACAAAGGGGCTGATAGTGGCTAATCTCACGGTTCCATACAAGTCAATCTGTAAGCTATGCAAGCAGAGAATCTCCTCCCATTTTCAGAGGCATCAACAAACATAGTTCAGAACAGTAAGGAAAGCCCTTGTCTCTGGTTCTGTGTATTTCATACAAATATTAAGCACCTCTGAGTTTTGTAACATGTTTTATTAAAACTATGCCAAAGAACATATTTCTTAAAAGTGAGTCTTAATTTAATATGATAATCTTCTCTTGCATATCAAAACTGCAGGGAAACACAAACAGAAAGAAAAGGGGAAAAAAAATGAAGCATGTTTGTCAATTCTGGTGGTATGTTATCTTGACATTTTCCCCTTCGATTATCTAAACATATATGGACAATACTTGAAAAAAACCCCAACTATTAAAATGCCAAAGATTAAGAATTTCCCTTTGTGATTAAATAAACTGTCTTAAAGTTTGGACATGACTAGGAAAGGGAGTAAGATGATCAAAACGACAGGAGGCTAGCAGAACAGAATCATTCAATAGAAGCAGCATGCGATATTGAAGTCTGCATCCGTATTTTGTGAAAAGCACTCTTTAAAAAAAAGTTCTCCATGTTTGTGTTATGAATAGTCAAAGACACTGTTTTCGCAGTTTATGAGAAATGCGACGCCTTCAGCAACAAAGTCTCCCTCCATTGCACATGGAAAATAGCAGGGACAGATCTGGAATGAACTTATACTAAAAAAAAAAGTTTCCTTCTCTCCTGAGGGACAAAAGGAAGTGCATTGAGTGCTCTCAGTGAAGACCTCACTGCAATGCAATCTTCATCTTCACAATCTCGCCCCCCAGAGCAGATGTGACACCCAGCAGATCCTTGAAGGTATTTCTTCCTGCTAAATGAGGCTTTTCACCCTCTCCACCTTATAGATACAGGTGGAAAATCCAAAGGAAGAGTCATAGATATAAATTGAAAAGAAAAGAAAATCACAGAATCCATTGTTTGGGGAACATTACTATACCAGTGCTATCTTTTACTGTTCCTGTGAGCTTAGGTTGTTTTCAGTGCAATACCACATGTAAAATAAATAAAAGGAAGGCAGAAACTCCCAGATGAGAGTGGTACAACACCAGAAAGTAGCTGGTCTTCCAAATTTCTTAATTCAGTTGCCTCTGTCCCTTGCATCAGCTTAGAAATATGGCAAGGCACTACATGCTTTCCTACAACCAGGGTCATTTTCTTTTGGCTTGACTTCTCAGTTTCTATGTTGTAAGTTCCTATGGTAGCAGAGTGTAGAAGCACAGTACACAACCTGCAAGGAAGCTACTAACTACACAGCAACGCTGTTATTCCTGCCCACCTAATGAAGAAGCCACAGCAATCTTTAAAAGTTCCATATGGATGTGAATTAACAAACAAGGTGTGTGTGTGTATATATATATTTTTGAAGCTATCCTATCTCACAATGACCATCAAAACCATGGGATGGGGCAGAGGCTACAAGAGCTGATTTGAATTATTTATTTTCTCCGTCCTTCCCTTTCAGATTTTCGTAACTTTGCAAAATATTCTTCAGTACTTGGGTGGCGTGGAAAGAAAAACTGCATTTAATAGAAAATAAAATTTTACATTGGTATGTTCATAAAGATTGTATTAATCATAGCAATAAGAAAAAATAAAATCCAAGGATTTTGACGGTTCAATTATATATCTAAACCTTGAGACGTTTAGCTAGCTTAATTTACAGATACTTATCAGCACTCTAATATTCAGCATTATAAGATGATATTAAAGTTATCTCTATTTCAAAGTCACAGCTTGGAATAAAGGATAATAACCACCTTACAAACCCTACCAAGCCCAACGATCTGACTTTATACTTTCTTTAAAGAGAGTGAATTTGTATACCAACTCCAATTAGATTCTACTATTGCTATAACTAGACAAACGAGAACCGGGAACAGCTAGGTTACAATTTATCTTCTAATTATTGAATCAAAACACATAAAAAAGCCTCTTCCATAATTCATCCTTTGCCTGCTAGTGGGCTTATGAATAATTTGAGAGTAGTAACAGTTCCTTTCAAGGAACAAATAGAGAAGCACTGAAATGATACAGTTTATTTCACAAGACTGCCACCAGTTTACTTGGTACCACATTTGCATTTCTGCCACTAGTGATTACACTACGAAGTAATGACACAAAAGCTTTTGTGTTTTTATTTCCCTGTCTACAAGTAATTAGGTACAATTTTTCATGTTTCTGTGGCACCAATCCAATAAAGGCAATTTCTATCGATCAGTCCAGAAACAGCTGTTTCATTGCAATTAGCCCCTGTAGGACTTATTACTTTTCTGCTCCCTCCCAACAGCAGTATTTTATGGTTTGCATTGCATTTGTACTCTGATCAAAAAGTCATCAATTATTTTTTGCTTACATTTTAAGTTCAAATACATAAAAGTCTATCAAATAAGACTGCAGACATCTACATAAGGAAGTGACTGGTGACAGCCAACATGGCTTCACTAAGGGCAAATCATGCCTGACAAACTTGGCGGCCTTCTATGATGGGGTTACAGCATTGGTGGATAAGGGAAGGGCAGCTGACGTCATCTACCTGGACTTGTGCAAGGCATTTGACACTGTCCCACATGACATCCTTGTCTCTAAATTGGAGAGATACGGATTTGATGGATGGACCACTCGGTGGATAAGGAATTGGCTGGATGGTGGCACTCAAAGAGTTGTGGTCAATGGTTCAATGTCCAAGTGGAGAATGGTGACGAGTGGTGTTCCTCAGGGGTCGGTACTGGGACCGGCACTGTTCACCATCTTTGTCGGCAACATGGACAGTGGGATTGAGTGCACCCTCAGTGAGTTTACTGACAACACCAAGCTGTGTGGTGTGGTCGACATGCTGGAGGGAAGGGATGCCATCCAGAGGGACCTTGACAGGCTGGAGAGGTGGGCCCGTGCAAACCGCATGAAGTACAACAAGGCCAAGTGCAAGGTCCTGCACGTGGGTCGGCGCAATCCCAAGCACGACTATAGGCTGGGCGAGGAATGGATTGAAAGCAGCCCTGAGGAGAAGGACTTGGGGGTATTGATTGATGGGAAGTTCAACATGAGCCGGCAGTGTGCGCTTGCAGCCCAGAAAGCCAACCGTGTCCTGGGCTGCATCAAAAGAGGTGTGACCAGCAGGTCAAGGGAGGTGATCCTGCCCCTCTACTCTGCTCTTGTGAGACCCCACCTGGAGTACCGCGTCCAGCTCTGGGGGCCCCAGTACAGGAGAGACATGGAGCTGTTGGAGCGAGTCCAGAGGAGGGCCACAAAGCTGATCAGAGGGCTGGAGCACCTCTCCTATGAGGACAGGCTGAGAGAGTTGGGATTGTTCAGCCTGGAGAAAAGGCGGCTCTGGGGAGATCTAATTGCAGCTTACCAGTACCTGAAGGGGCCTACAGGAAAGCTGGAGAGGGACTGTTTATGAGGGAGTGTAGTGACAGGACAAGAGTGTAATGGGTTTAAGCTGAAGGAGGGTCGATTTAGATTAGATGTTAGAAAGAAATTCTTTACTGTGAGGGTGCTGAGGCACTGGAACAGGTTGCCCAGAGAGGTTGTGGAGGCCCCCTCCCTGGAAGTGTTTAAAGCCAGGCTGGATGGGGCTTTGGGCAACGTGGTCTAGTGGAGGGTGTCCCTGCCCGCAGCAGGGGGGTTGGAACTAGATGATCTTTAAGGCCCCTTCCAACCCAAACCAGTCTATGATTGTATGATGATTCTATGATCTGACACACAATACCCCAAAAAGATTTAATTTTTTGCAATTGGCATACACACAGTTAAAAGACTGATGCAACTGTAGTATATCTATTATCAGACTTCGACACTTGTTAAATTGGAATTTGAAAGTTGAAGACAGTTGTATTGTGTTTGTGTGGCAAGGTTTTGGTAGCGGGGGGCTACAGGGGTGGCTTCTGTGAGAAGCTGCTAGAAGCTTCCCCTGTGTCTGACAGAGCCAATGCCAGCTGGCTACAAGATGGACCTGGTGCTGGCCGAGGCTGAGCCTATCAGCGACGGTGGTAGCACCTCTGGGATAACGTAGTTAAGAAGGGGGAAAAACCTCTGTGCAACACCAAGAGCAATCACAGCCAGAGAGAGGAGTGAGAACATGTGAGAGGAACAAGTCTGCGGACACCAAAGTCAGTGAAGAAGAAGGAGGAGGAGGAGGAGCTGCAGGCACCGGAGCAGAGATTCCCCTGCAGCCCCTGGAGAAGACCATGGTGAGGCAGGCTGTCCCCCTGCAGCCCACGGAGGATGATGGTGGAACAGATGTCCACCTGCAACCCATGGAGGACCCCAGGCCAGAGCAGGTGGATGTCTGAAGGAGTTTGTGACCCTGTGGGAAGCCCACGCTGGAGCAGGCTCCTGGCAGGACCTGTGGACCCGTGCAGAGAGAAGCCCACGCCGGAGCAGGTTTGCTGGCAGGACTTGTGACCCCGTGGGGGACCCACACTGAAGCAGTCTGCTCCTGAAGGACTGCACCCCATGGAAGGGACCCATGCTGGAGCAGGTCATGAAGAACTGCTGCCTGTGTGAAGAACTCCCATTGGAGAAGTTGGTGGAGGACTGTCTCCCGTGGGAGGGACCCCACACTGGAGCAGGGGCAGAGTGTGAGGAGTCCTCCCCCTGAGGAGGAAGGAGCAGCAGGGACAACGTGTGATGAACTGACCACGACCCCCATTCCCCGTCCCTCTGTGCTGCAGGGAGGGAAGGAGGTAGAGAAATTGGGAGTGAAGTTAAGCTGAGGCAGAAGGGAGGGGTGGGGGAAAGGTGTTTTCAGATTTGGTTTTATTTCTCATTACTCTGATTTGATTGGTAATAAATTAAATTAATTTTCTCCAAGTCAAGTCTGTTTTGCGGGTGACAGTAATTTGTGAGTAATCTCTCCCTGTCCTTATCTCGACCCATGAACCTTTTATTAGACATTCTCTCCCCTGTGCAGCTGAGGAGGGGAGTGATAGAGCAGCTTTGGTCAGCACCTGGCCTCCAGCCAGGGTCAACCCACCACAGAGAGTACCACAAGAAAGAAAAAAATGAAAAAAAAACCCCAAAACCAAAAATCCAAACCAAAATCGAACACAAGTCATTCTGACAAGAAATTCACTGGATTCATTATACAGCAAACAAAAGCTTATATGGCAACTGTCTGTGCAAATAGAAACTAAATGGTGAACAAGACAAAACCGGTAAACGTGTAATTCAGACTACCCTCTCCTCGGAAAAAGTAACTCCTCTTCTTTATAAATACATCTGTCATCAAGGTAAGGTCAATTATTTCACAACTTTTCTGATTCAGATGTCCCCTGAAAATATACTAGGTGTGCAGACATGTCCAATTGTCTTCTGTTTTGATCTTAAGTTCCAAATATATGGTATGTATTTGAATACATAACTTGCATACACTTCTACCCCACTCAAAATAGAAAGCTTACACATTACCTTGAACTAGAAGAGAAATATGAATCTTCTGCATCGTCAGTGTACTTCTTCTTCGGCTTTGCAATGGCAGGTGTTTCCTGCTCTATTGTTTGCATATCTGAGGTTACTGAATGAGAAATGCCACTGGGGACAGGAAGAAAATAAGTATGTAAAGAGATGACAAAGCTCACACCCTAAAAAAAAGAAATGAAAGCCCAAATCTAGTTTCTGAAGCTTGCTGATAAAGCCCAAGCTATACAAAAATTTAAGAAGAAAGGAGGAATTAAAAAAAAAAAAAGCACCCTGGAAAACTCAACTGTAGTTCTCTGAAGTAGTGACAAGAGTTCTGAACACACAGACCATTCCAACAGCTGGAAAACAGCAACATGACTTTTTCAGAGTTTTGGCTTGAAAAAGACTATACTTAGGTTGGTACTATTCACAGAAGGCATCCTGGCTACCATCCTCACAGCCAGCTAGCGAAGGAAGGCAAACACCCTACAGACATCCTGCGACTTAACACCTCTCTGGCAGGTTAGAGCTTAAATCTATCAGAAGCAATCTTGCCCCTTCCCCCTGACAAATACTAGATTCTTTGATGCTATTGTTTATGTTTCCATAACAGACTTCAGTATATATTTTCATTTCCTAACTAAAATGAAGGATAACTGCATAAAGTCAGAGAATTTTAAATACAATTTATAGAAATTCACATACCTTCTGTTGCTGCCAAATCCCATGCCAAGTCTCTCCAATTCATTTTTCTTCTTACCAGAGAGATTTAACTTTTCTTCTTTTGTTTTAATATCAAGATCTCTGTAGGCCAACCGCAAAGATGATACACTAGAACAAAACATACAGTTAACATATTACTGTGAAATGCTACACTGAGTGCCCAACCCAGTAATATTGGTAGAAAATGAACAATGTATGTTGTAGCACTGTATTTTGTATGTTGTGTTTACTGAAAATATTCATTATTAATTGGAATAAATTCCAACTATAAGGATGGGAGAAAGCCAGCGGAGAGGAGTGTCTAAATGGTACTCCAGTCTGTGTATGAGCAGGTAGTCTTTTTCAAAACAAACATGAAACATGCTACTGCTGAAGTTCAGGAAACAGTTTCGCATCACCTTTAAGTCAACCTGAAAAAGTCTTTTTTCCACAGTCATTATTCCATGTGATACCCAAATAATTGTCAAAATTATCCAACTCTGACATACTACAGTACTGCAACATTCACGATAGAATACTAGTAACGTTTTTCCCTAATGCACAGCCTGGCCCTGCTATGTCTCCCTCCCTTCACCCCTTTGTGTTCCTAGTGGTTTTAACACTGGCCATACATACACTCCTGAGAAGTGCTAGCAGTAGACCACACTTCTTTATTGGTGCTGCCAATTGGCCTTCCCTGTGGCCAAAAAGGTGTCTCAGAACACGGGAGGAGAGAGTCTTTGTACTCCCAAAATAGACTATATTCTGTATTATGGAAACTTTGAAGCATCCAAACCTTACTATTTTCTGCACAGTTGACAACACATTTTGTCATCGGAAACATCCTCACAATTCAGATATAGTAAGCTGTCTTTCTGAGATGCCATGAACCCTCCTATACCTCAAAGGAATCTTTACTATTTTCCAGTAATACCAGTGTAGTAGAGACAGTGGTTTTTAATCTTAATTACAGAATCGTAGAAATATTGGTTAAATTTAATTTCTTAGGTTAAAAGGGATACAAATAGTAATTTTAAGGAGCAACACAGCAATATTTTAATTCATAAGTTGTGACTGGCATAAAGTACAAATGAACACTATCAGAAAAAAGGTCAATGAGATTAAGGATGCTGCTGGTAGATGTCCTGCTGCAAGTAGAACAGAAGTACTTAAGTCCGAAAACTTTTGTAACTCTCCATCCATTCTGTGCAGAAGCAGGAATGAAAAGAAAAAGAGGTTTTGACCAAGCAGTATTTTCTCTAGCGTGTCTCCAAACTATTTGATTACTGAAACAGGCTCTTCCCGGCTTGATTTCTTCTGGTCTCATACATACTGACTTAACTTTAACCAAGAGTACAAGCTACCTCTACCAAAGATCATACCCTCCTGTCTTGCAGGAGATGAACCGGCTAGAATGAAAATGGCAGGGCCTCCGGTTGTCTTCCTTCACAGACAAGGGATGTAGGTACCAGACTGCTACAAGGAACGGGACATCACTCCTCCATTGACAAGGCATTTCAAAAAGGAAGAGAGCCATCTCAATCTTGTGATGAATTGGTATCCTTTGATTGGGGCTTTCAGAGGATTTGGAAACAACACTAAAAAAATCACTATGTCTTATGTTCAGATGCTTATAAAAAGTCAGATACAAACCAGAGTGCATCTGTGGAATGACGTTTGAAACCAATAAATCACAAAAATGTATCTTCAAAGCACAGAGTATGTTCAGGGACATTTTAAATCAATTCTTACAGTTTAGAACCAACTGTTACACAGAAAATTGAAAATGTTCTCTAAAGTTCAATTCCAAACTGCTACTGATAAAACCTACCCAGCACTTTAAGTAGAAAGATTAGCAGCCCATCTTATGAAATCTGTTTTATGAACATCAAAAATCTTTGCTGTTGATTAAAACAAATAGGGATACTGATCAATCTTTTAAAAGTAACTCCAGTTATCTATTCTCTTGTCAGCACACAGCAGCAAATAAAGAAAATGTGTACCAATTATAAAAATCACATTTTAAATTTTAAGTCTCAGGACTCTTTCTCCTTCTAAGTACTAGACTACAAAAGCATTGCTTCCAATCCCGCCACGGAACAAAGCCACATTGAATTAATTTACTAAAGCTCATTACTCAAGCTTTAAAATTAGAACCGCCACACAGATTAGTTGGAAGCAAATTAAATTTTAGAAGTATTCATCCTTCTTTAATTTTGGTGTATACTGCCATCTACAGTTAAAAATCCAAAAAGTTAAACTCAAGAGAGATTGTTACCTTGCCTCTACTGGGATCAGATCCATAAGCTGAAGCGTATGTTCACCCCTCATGTTTGCAGACATTTTTAGAAGCTTCTGGCCACTGCAGAAAGCTTGCAGAGAACTTATACAAAAGGTTGCCTTGGATCCATATAGATTTATACATTTGTGACACAAAAACTGAATCACTACTTGGGACTTTCTTCCAAACTGAATTATATCATTAAAGATGGTATCATTAAGAAATAATAATCATTTTTCTTGTTATTTAGGAGTCTGTTCCTCTGAGTCACTTTACCAGTAGTTTTTGGCAATCACTGAGAAACATGACTTTGTGGTAAAAATACTTCAGGAAAAATGAATGATCCCCTTGTGATTAATATTTTTGATGCATACAAAATACCCATTTCTGCAGAGGCTACATAAAAGTGAACAAAAGGAGTAGGGAGCAGATTATAGACCAAAGAGCTTGGTACCATGAGCTCCAAGTAATCCTGTAATTATGTAATAATTCAGAAAATTTCTCAATAGGTTATAAAAATGATGCATCTTAGCACTTAAGATGTGAAACTTTACAACAGTAAAAGTGTACACTAACCAACTCAATAGTCTAATTTTGATGACAAGTAACAAAATGTTAAAAACCAAAAACACGTAGCACAGAAATGTAGTGCAAGGAACCAGGAACAGCACCCTTTGAGCTTCAGGGATGAGTCTTTATTAATTAAGATGGACTAACAGATTCGAGGCCTCAGACAAAAATATTCAAAGGGTTTTGGTGAAAATGAAGGCAGTTCCCATATAAAACACCTGAAACTTAGCAGGCAATTCTAGCCATAATTAAACTATGCCCTGCCTTCGGCACAAAACCTCTTACCCAGTAAGTACAAATAAAGCTGAGTATGTGTATGTTCTCTATGCTCTTAGACTGTTTTAAATACTGTTCAATTCACTACACCAAACAAAATAAACTAGGTAACTAGCATGGGGTAAAGAAAGTTCAAGAGGCAAGAGTCTTCTGTGGTAGTATTTAAATTTACCATATTTTAGATTAATTTCACATTTTATTCATATGTATCAGTAGAATGTCTCATTTTCTGTGTTAAATAACACTAAGGTTATTTTTAAAGATAGCTTTGGGCTATTTCTATGGTCAATCATCAACTGTAGAAATCTATACTTAATGGCCAAAAACAGGGCAATGAGGGAATTACTGTTTGGCCCACCATCTACATTTGGACTTTTTTTAAAAGCAAGAACTGACGTTTTAGTTGCATGAGCTAACCTCTGGTAGTATTTAAAATAGTGTCCTGGTTTCGGCTGGGATAGAGTTAATTTTCTTCCTAGTAGCTGGTATAGTGCTGTGTGACAACACACTTATTTTGGTTGTTGCTAGGCAATGTTTACACCAAGTCAAGGACTTTTCAGCTTCTCATACTGCCCCACCAGCAAGGAGGCAGGGGGTGCACAAGAGGCTGGGAGGGGACACAGCTGAGACAGCTGACCCAAACTGGCCAAAGGGATATTCCATACCATATGACATCATGCCCAGTATATAACTTAGGAGGGGCATGACTGCGGCTTGGGAACTAGCTGGATGTTGGTTAGCAGGCGGCGAGCAATTGTGCTGTGCATCACTTCTTTCATCATCATCACCATTATTATTATTACCTTCCTTTTCTGTCCTATTAAACTGTCTTTATCTCAACCTACAAGTTTTACCTTTTTTCCTCCCCCCTATTCTCCTCCCATCTCACTGCACAGAGGGAGAGAAGTGAGCAAATGGCTGTATGGTTGTTTTAGCTGCGTCCTGGGTTAAACCACAACAAATGTTGACAATTACTTCATTAACATGAAATTAGGCTTCGTGTTTTACCATTGTATAATGTAATTCATACTTACAGTGGCTCTTCCTTCTCAGTTTTCTTACTGCTATGAAGATCCTCTTGTTCCTTCATTTTATCTACAGCTTGTGCTTGTTTTTCAATCTCGTTAAAGCTTTGGCTGCTCACTTTTTGTGCCCCCAAACCACCTTTTTTGGCACCGAGCTTGATTTATTGAAAAACAAAAAACAAAAGCCCCAACATTATAACTAAGACAATCACATCAACTGACTTAACAGTCAACTTTGAAAGCAACAGCAAACACTATACTCTGTTTGGGAGCATATGCAAACAACAATGAAAATTTGGAGCAGAGAAAATATTTTTTCATGTTTTGTCTACATGCTTCTTCTTACTAATTTCATTTCTTACAAATTTCATTAGCTCTGCAATCAACCATCACAGGGTAATGAAACTATTATAGTTTTAATTGTTCAGAGGTTGGCATGTTCAAATAAATATAATACATAGCATAACTTCAGTTTCTCAATAATGATTTTGTTGCATAGGAATAACATAATAAAATTTGTTGCAATGGAACTATCTGCTGCTCATTCACTTAATTCACAATTTACATTTAGAACTGGCAAAGATTCTTGAATTAGTTCTCACTGGCCAGTGCTAGTGCATTATCTGAAGTATTGATTTATTCATATTTTTAATAAACATGTGCATAGGTATTTACTCATTTATGGTAGGAGAGCGAAATACAAGTTTTATATACACGTGTATGCATGATTAGCCTTTGCATGTGACAAAGCATTGTAAACTTTTTTAGACAAACACATCAGCTGAGAGGTTCCAGTTTTGCACTCATTCTTTTAAAATCTATTTCTAGTTCATATTACTTCGATATAGGGATACATATTCTTTCATTCTGATTATCAAAGCTTTAAAAAACACTTAATAGTACAAATGGGAATAGATACAATGATGCCGATTCAGATAGTGGCACAGCACCCAAACTGCTGTTCTTAGTCTCCTATGTGTTTAATTCCTCATCTGCAACACTGCAGCAATATTAATTTTCAGAATTCATTTATTTTAACCTTTTAATGCTTTAAAATCTCCATGTAAAAGCTCTGGCCTACATACATACAGTTTTAGGTTCTGACACACAGATCACAAACTGTATGTGCACCTGTGAATGCTGTTATGTTCTTCTTACTGTAAGGGAACATACCTGCATGTACCACGTAGAGTAAGAAATTCCTCTTGCATATTAGGGCACTCTAGTGGGACTAAGAAATAATAGGTTTCAATCTAAATTCATCTGCTCCAATAAATCTTCAAAATCTTTTGCCTACAGTAGCCCAGACTTAAAAAAGTGACTCCTTGTAACTCCTTGTCACCCCAATAGCCTAGTATTAGGGCTACTTTCTTGGGCCTCAAGAGCTATACATTCAAAACCTAGCTTTTCCTAGCTAACTTGAGTTAACCTGATGGCTCTTTGAACCATCATTCTGAGATACTCAACTCTCCTCATATCTTCTTTACAGAGACCAGATGCCTAAGAAAGTGCTACAACCCCATCCAGAAACAAGTCTGGAAACTATCTTGAAACTGTCTTAAATTGAATGCAGCTGCAAGTTACCTATAAATACAACCAAATACCATACTGCTGTGTGGTATGAGATGAGGACTGCTCCAGAAATACAGATCTGAATGTCTCAAACTCACCTTGTATTGACAGATTATGCCACACATGCACATTTAGCCACTCGAAAGTGCTATTGGAACTCCCTGTGTTTTCAGGATTTGCTACAAAAAAGATCTCAGTGCCAACTAACTTAAGTGAAAGCCTGAAGAAACCCTGCCACCCAGTATCAGCAAGTGAGAAGAAAGGTTACAGGGCATCAGTGGAGTTGCAGGGACAATGCTTGTGAAAAGAACTGAAGTGGGATACAGACCTTGACATCAATGTATGCTTTGACATTTTATTCTGCTCTTCTTTAAAAAATATCACCTGCTGTTCAGGTCCAGATAGCACAAAGAAAATACACATGTGGAAGTCTAGACAGTTCATTGAGCTATATACATGTAAACAGACTTAGAATCTATCTGAGGTCAGAAAACCACCCAGAGATCTGAAGCACTCTACTACATAAAACAGTAACGTGTTAGACAAATTCATCTTAACAATAATCCATTTTCAAACAGAGCATTGGCTGTTTTCATATAGAATTGTTTTTCAATTCCATTTTAGTTTCATAAATTGTTACCGACACAAGTACTGTTTAGTGCCAACTTACATGATATATTTCCATATTGTGATCTACGTATTTCCAAAGATCTACAATATAGTTAAAAATATTCATTATTTTATACACTTACCCCCTTCTTAGCTTGATTTGGCTTCTTTTTTATGAAGGTGGTGTTCTCTGCAAGGATTAAATGTACATTACTTGACATATAATTTTATTCATTCCAGAACTGCAGAAGATAATTTCCACAACATCAACCTCAGAATAGTTTTTGGAATTTATTTTAATGCCTTGAAGTATTACAGTTTCTAAACTACAAGACTGAGATACTGAGTTACAGGGAACGGAGCTGTGAATATCTATAAGAAAATGTAGGAAACTGCCTCTGCTTGAGGATATGGTATCTCTTGCAAATATACAATAGGAAAAAAATTACAGCTCAGTTTTCAGTTGTAGATTATCTGCTAGTAAACAGAACAAGAATGCAGGACTTGCTATTCTGAATCAGACTAGAGGTCTACCTGATCCTGTACCATTTCCAAGATTGTTTCCTGATAGAAAGGTATTAGCTATGTTTAAACCCACCAATGATACAGATAAAAACATACCTGTATCATCATAAACAAAATCACAAGCATTATCAGAGGTGACAACATACTCTTATCACTAGATTGAACAGCTTTGTTCAATTGCTTAAGTACAGTATTGGGAGTCTAGCTTTATACATAAAAGTTTGAAAGTTCCAGCCTTAATGTTTTGTATTAAATCTTGAAACATAGAAATGAACCTACATTCTGCTCTGCATGAAGTCTGACACAACTCCTAATCTTGATATTTTTAATGAAACCCTAATAGGACTCCCTACATTCTGTACGGCACTGTATTGTGCCTTCTTGACAGCTACCCTGAGCCATGGTAAATCTCCAACGATCAAATGTTTTCAATCAATAACAATTATTGAATGCTTGTACATACAGAAAAACTGCTTTGAGCTGAAATTTAGTTGGAAACAGGCATACACAGAACAGAGATTCTTCACATAAGACAGAACTTGTGATGGCCAAAACAAACAAGAAAAGCACTTGTTTTATATGTGTTAAAGATACAAATGAGAAAACCAGGAAGGGTATGCCGTTAACTATTTTTCCTAGTCTCCAGCTGTCAAAAAACCAAAAACCCAACAAAAACTCCAAAAGCCAACCAAGTGAATACAAAAACAGTGAAGACCATACCTTCCTGAAGTACTTAGTCCCAGCCACCACTTCTTTACTACCTCTATGCTGCTGAGTATCAATAGTCTCTATTCTCAGAAACATGCTCTTGCAGGATGATCCTCACAATGATAACTCACTGAGGTATTTAATTCTCTTCTATTTTCTTCCATTTTTTTTAACTTACTTATAGTATGATACACTCTTCAGCGTTAAGTAAATTAAGACACTTGACATTGAAAATATTGTATTACAAATACAAGATTTTTCCAGTCTAAATTTTTACGTTCAGCTTTCCGAAAAGGGAGCAAAAACTACATCTAGATAGAAAGACTGACTTATTAGTACAAGATATATTTGCTTAACATAAATAACAGGCCATTAATCACAGCACAATTCTCTTTTCCATCTGTGTGCTTTAAATGCAGAACTTAAAGCAATCTAACAGGAGGTCTAAAACATTAATGGTCACCTTTATTAGGTGTGATATCTGTAGCACTGAAATTCATCAGGTTGGCTAAGATAAGATAGATAAAACTAGAACAACACTGACTAAAATTAATTTTTTGGGAGGAGTACGCTGTTTAACAGAAGTTGTAATACAAATTCATATCTTTCAACTAACCCACACACACTGATACTAAACTAAGAATTCCACATCTCTTCCCAGTCATACATTCTCTGTACAAATGAATATTTAAGTACACTGTACTGGCTGCTACTTTTTGCTGCTTACACTCATTACCTAATGCAGCTTTTGGTGATGTACTTAGGCAATCAACACTTGGTCCATGTTCTGGTCCTAAAACATAATGAATAACAAGGGTAAGAATATTAGAAGGCTCTTTAGAATGCTTAAAATACCAAAACACAACTCACTATACTCGGGGTACTGTTTGAGGCATATAGCGTAATGTGTTATTTCTATCACAGCTTTACCAGTTAGTAAAAGAGCAGCAGGTATCCAAAGATTCATCGGAAGTCTTTGGAATCAAATTTTAATTTGGATTTCTATTAAACTCTATTAAAGGAACATGCAGTCCCACACATTCCAGCATAACCCTTCTAAAAAGTCCCTCCTCTCCAAAATTCTTGAGTTATTAGCATGGTTAGGTTATTTAACTATTAAAGTAGGATAAAAAGAGCCTAAACAAAGAGACTACCAGAAAAATGCAGCTTCTTGTTAACAAAGAATCAGTCATACCTTCATAGCATTCTGGAATATTTTCTGAAGTTTTCTGCTGTAGAGAAACCGTCTCTGGCTCCGATAACACCCACTCTGTATTCTTTGCCTTGAAAAAAATTACAAAATCAAAAGTGCACACAAGATGGAATACAGCAAACAAATACGAGCACTGAGCCGAAAGACTGCCTAAGCACCACTGATTAGTTAATATTGGATTCTTATGATTACCACTTGTAGGTTTAAAACCTGTTCTCAGAAGGGCAGTTACTAAAGTTACAAGAAATGCCTACCTTTATTAAAAGTGAGCTGGTTTCAAACTGCTCCTGTGAACCTGTATTTCCCTCCCAGAAATTTCAATATGTTTACCATCCAAAAAAATAATATGCATTTTAATTGTGCTTTAATTTATTGTATGCTGGCTATTAACTGTCTTTACTCATAACAGTAATACAGTACAGGAAATCTGGATCATTTATTTACATATTCACCCACAACAAGCTCTTGCACTTCCAATTTTCTAACACTTAATTTGAGATTGTGAGCAGTCCTCCCACTTCCCTCAGACACATCCTCCTCAACAGGCAGGTTTGTGACCTGGTCACAACAATATCGGCTTAGTATTGTTTTTTCCACCAGTGCTGTGCTACTGCCAGTTCACGCTTATTCTTCCCTGAAACCTCAATCTCAAAACTTCCTGAAATCTCTCTCAAAACGTCCCTACCCAAATAATCTCTTGCCCTGAGGTACATGGAGTGCTTGTCTCTAACTTCCTGCCTTTGCAGCTACCCATAAACTTTGCTGTGAAAATTTACTTTATCCTACCCATACATTCTCTTAAGGGGGTTAGTATCAAGTTCCTGCTTCATATCCTCAACCACAAAAATATTTACACCACTTTTCTGCTTAAATTTTTCTTTAGCTTGCCTCAGTTTACACTTTTCGCACTCAACTGCATGCGTTCCTCCAAGTTGCCTTTTGCAAACAGAAATACTCCATTTATTTTTCTGCTATCAGGAGAGATGATCTTCTGGTGAAGACACTAGACTAGAATTCACAATAACTGATTTTTTTGGTCTCTGCAATGAGCATTGCTGAGTAATACAGCAATGTTCCCAGCCTGTAAAATGTAAAACTCTTTCACTGTTTCAGAGATCTTGAAATTTATAAGGCATTCAAATATTGGCTGCAGTAGAAGTTCCTAAATTAAAACAAATAAATAGCAATAGAATAAATAGAATTTCCCTTTAAAATGCACCATTTTTGAAACCTTACAAATACAACAAAAAAGTTACATTTTGAAATGTCACAGCTGAATAACCAAAAGGAAATTATTATTTTTTTCATTTAAATTACAGCTTTTTTCATCCTTAAGCATCTCATATACACTAGAAAGTCACAAAAAAAGTGATGTCATTTTTTCTGTTCTTTGCCCAGGTGCACATATCAGCAACTTGCATAGGTTTTTATTACGTGCTGCTAATGCATGTGCACAACCACAACATCACGACAGGAGAATTAACATGCACGTGAACTGGTGAAGAGTTTTCACAAGGGCTAATCTGATGTATCCAAGCTCTTTGAATTCTTCGCTATCCCAAAATATGCCTCATGATCATACTTGTGGTTTAGATGGTCACAGACTGCAACTGTACTGGAAAGCAATTCTACTAGAACACTTAATATTGTTGCAATATTTAGGAATACTAGGTATAGTAATAACTTATTTGCTCTAAGTTTAAGATCACAATTGCTGAAGTTGTTTTCACCGGTATTTTTCAAATATCAGATTCAAGAGAGTCTCTGAAACATTCATCTGTGAAACACACACCGCATCTATCACCTTGAGGAGGTAGGATCAAATAAACGACAACCAACAGTAGCAATAGCCTTCAGAAAGTTACTTTAACATTTTCAAATAGGATGTAAGTGTTTGGGAGGAAGAAAAAAAGCTTCTGCTTAGCAAATGTTTTAAGAACTGTTAAACTTTACTGATTAAACCCCAAAGTTATCACATAGTATATGTGTTTGTTTAAATCAGAGCACTTCCAAGGAAGGAATAATGAGTCCAAGTGGAATTGTATGCCTACATAAAATATAGTACCATTCCACATTTAGCTACTATTTGGGTCATTCTAAATCACCACCTCAGAAAGTGGTTCATATCCAGGAAGAACTCTGAGACCTGCAGAAGGAAAAGCAGATAAATGTTAACTCACCAACCTACCCTTTCTCTGTAAGGTTTTCTTTCAGGGTTTAATCTTCATCATAGAGCACATAGTTAGCCTAAGCGTTTAGAAAGCTAACAAGAACCCAATAGATGTAATCTATACCTTGGGAGAAACATGGGATGCAAAAAAGTCTTCCTCTTTGTTTTGAGGTGACACAGGTGGCATTCCACATCCGTCTGTCCACAGCTACAATTAAAAGAGAAAGAGAGAATTTTACAAGATAATTGCATGGATATATTTTTTGCAAATACACTAATCTTAAAACTACTTCTTTTTTTCCCAGGTTAAAAACTTACTGATTTTTTTCCTGGTACATAACTTTTCCTTACAAATTTATGCGAGCTTCAATATATGAGATTCCTTTTTTTTTTAAAATTTCATACATCTTTGATGTGTTCTTTCACGTTTCCCACTCCCTTCCTTACAAAATGCTCAGTATAAGCTCTGCCATAGTAATATTGTCAATATTTAGTATCGCTAGAGCTTTATAATAAGTACGTTTTTTCATATTCTCATATAAGGTATTTTCTCCAAAGCAAAAAAAAAAAACCCTGAAAATGTAACACTAGCAACCACTGGAAACAGTTTTCAGAATGGTATCAGTGTGGTCCGGTACTCTGAAGAATTTTTCCCACCTAGTCTCCGAGTCTCAAAGCCTCTGCTACAGTTAAAGCAGAATTTTCAAGACGCTAACAGCTTTGAGCAATGCCTGATCTCAGGGCAGGCGGGAGGGCCCACAGTGCCGCAGATCATTCTTAGCATCGTGCAGGACAGGGCTATAACCTGTGATCTGCACTCCAAGGTTACTCATAGGCAAACCATTTTCATGGTTCTTTCTACTACGTGCAAAAGATACGTGACCAAAAATAACGACTGCTGTCAAAAAAGGTTACTGAATGTGCAACAAGCTTACCTCATCATTCAACAATCGACTCTATCAGTAAGTTAGAGAAGAAATTTTTTAAAATGTGACAAGGGAGGTGCTGGCTGGTATTACATCTAATTATCTGAATAATTTACTTCAGCAATTTAGATAGCACATAATCACTTAAGCTTGCAGTACATAACTCAAAAATGTATTCACTAAAATTTTTAAATAAGAAATACATAATTAATATCAAATAATTGGATGGAATCTGTAATTGAAGCAAGATCATCACAGTTCTTTGAAGTGTCATTTGGGGAACTTACCATCAACTTAAATGCACATGGTATATTATATTTACCTGAGTATGTTTCACATCTAAACTGTTTAGTAAGTCAAAAGAAATAGTCTCTGAAGTTAGTGAATGATATCATCTATATAATACAGAATTATTATAATCCATTAAATCTCATGCTATTTGATGCATAGATTAGAAAAAAACCCAAGCTTTCTTGCTTTTCTTTTAATTCCCACTCATCTGATCAACTTCAAATGAACCAGTCACAGACTTTAACAAGCTGAATTAAACAATCAAAACACGCTTTCTGTGTATGCAGAAGAGAATTGTTGTCAAACTTATTTAACACCTCAGCAAACTAATTCTGCATACTTTGCTAATAACTTCTTCCTGTCAGCAACCTAACAATGTTTTGACAGCATGCATGAACCATTTCAGCATTTTTAAAGGAGAACAGCAAGTTCAGGACATATCTAACTTGTTCATTTTTCAAATATTATTTTTTCAGGGAAAAAACCAAAAACACACATTTACCTGTTCAAATGAAATCCCACTTTAATCACAAATATTTTGTAGTCAATTCTATTAGCACTTTTACAGTTTTACATGTTGTACTTCTCAATAACAATTCAGTTCCAGACAAAGAAAAACAAAACCACTATATAGTTCATGGAGTGGTGCTGACATTTTTGTTATGCAATACCTCTAATATAATTTTGGAGCACATCTGCAAACAATGAAGTTTCCATTTTGAATAATACCTGGAGTTTCTGCCTAGAACTCCTATAAATTACTGCAAATGTTAAAATTAATGTTTTGAATAACCCAGAAATGATCCTGAAATACCCAGTTGAACTCTGTCTCAATATTCTTTTTCCAAACAGAAAAGGTAAGCTACAAATAGTTTACTCCCCAGCTTGCCTATTCACTGGAATGTGTATCAGTACCTCCAGAAGACAGATAATGTTTTGCATTACTAATTAGAAACTTAAAATTACTTAAAATGAAAGAAGATAGAGTTGTTCAGAAATCTTAACAAGATAGGACACACGCTACTCACATCAGTACCATGCTTTCTTGTTGCCTGTGTTGCAAGAGATTTAATCTTCTCCTTGTAAAGCTGAGCACCACGACTGTTGTATTTTGCATTGGTATCATTTGTTGTGCATCCATGTTGATGGAAAAAAGCAGACTACGAAGCAGAACACAGAAAATGCAACGAGAAACAGGTTTAAAAACTCATGCCATTTAACATAAAAATATATCGCCATGCAGGAAAATACTCTGCTCCTCTACCTAAACCTAAACTTTTAAATTACAAAGACTATGTAGATCTTCAAAATAAAGAGAACTCCATTCTGGCAACCTCTTTACATATAAATAAAACAACAGAAAAAACAAATTAGTGGAATGTTTTAAAAGCATATACAAATGCAAGCTTGCCATCATATACAAAGAATCCTAGCTTTGAAATTAAGTGTAGAAAGGAAGAGGTCAGATTGATTGCCAATACCTGTGCTTCAAAGGACATTATTAATATTCTAAAAGGCATTGCTTGACTTCATCTCTAGCATGCTAGAGAGAACAATGTATCTTCAATAGTATCAAAATGACTGGATAAAAATGGTCTTCCTTCAAAAGAAAAGTGTGTGTATGCACATACATACATACCCACATATATTTATATGTTTATGTATTTATATAAAAGTATAAATATATAAATTAAAAAAAATATTCTGATTTAGGATCTTAAACCAAAAGCAAATCAACAGATTTATATCAGAGTTCCACAAGCTGTCTGAAAGATTAAAAAAAAATTAAAAAATCATTTTCTCAGTACCTAGAATTGACTGGCAAATCATATCATACATTCTTGCACAGAAGAACATGCCAGACTATTACAGTAAAATATAATAAACCAGTTTCTGATAGAATCAGCAAGTCTAGATAACTTAAGGTTATGACCTTATATGCTGCAATTGCAAAGCATAAATCTAGTATACAAGTACCAGACTTCATATAAAAATTACACAACAACCATGCAGGAGAGAGATAATGCCAGTCAACAGCTGTGATTACAACAGAAAAAGCTGTAAACATCACAGATGTAAAAAAAAAAAAAAAAAAGTTATTTTTGTTTTAAATAGACACACCTATGAACTTGATATTCAGAGCTTTTTTTTGTAAACCCCAATCCAAATCATAGTAGAGATTTATTCTGGGAAAAAAAAAAAGGAACTAAGAACACTTCAGATTTCCTAGCAATCTGATACATAGCTACAAAGCTCAGGACTGCTGTTATCCAAGATTCAGCATCATCAGGCAATTAGAGAGTACAAATGATTAAAGTTAATCTGAATTTGCTTCTAAAAAGTAGTTAGCAAAAGTAGAATTTGGCATTTAATTGGAACAAAAAGGGAAATTTTTTAAAATGCAATTAGGAGAAAAATGTTAATTTTACTTTTGAAAATGTCCAGACAGTTTACTAAACTGGTCTTTAAAGTTTCAGGTATTAATCTTCCTTGGTAATCCAAAACAGGCCATTGTGAATTTGAAGTATTTGAGAGGTGGCTATGGCTATATGACACCTCTTGGTACAATGTACAATAGGAAACAGTGACATCCAAGCAGAAAGCTAAAACCTCATAAAATTTAATAATAAAGGTTTACTGTTATTCTTCTGGTACTATGCTTTCTAAGATTAACTGAAGTACTTTTCAAACTTTGCCATTTCTTCTTTCCAACTGCCTTAAACCCTTTGTATAACTAAGTTTATATAGTTAACCAAAGCTTTTAAGCCTTTGGCTAAGAAAGAAAATAGTTTTCATGCAAAATCTCCCTCTTCTGCTTAGCGAAAACCGTGATTTTTATGTACTAAGTGGCATAATAGCAACTCGATGAGCAAATTTATGTAACGGAAGTATTAATACAGAAAAGTGTAACTTAGAAAGGATAAGCGGAAGAAAAAGAGGGAAAAGACACCAGGCAACTGCTCAGATCTGTAAGCCAGAGACAGTGACCTGCTGAATGTCTAATTCAAAGAAAAAAGGTTGATTAGAAAATGCAGAAGTGGAAGATAATGAATAATGATCCTGAATTCATATTTTTTTGTATGGAAATGGGAAAAAATTAGAAAAAGCCAGCAGAATATTGAAGTGTTAAACTTAAGGAAAGCAAGAAAATTGTTAAGAAAAAGCCTAGGGAAAGCAAGTTTGGGTGAAGTTTCGTAAAGAAACAACATTAAGGACAAAGCACAAATGAAGATAGATAAGGGGTAAGCATTCAGGAAATTAGAAGAAAAGTAGAAATTGCTTAGGGAAGTTGCATATTTCCACACTGGGTGGGTGGAAGCAATTTCAGTTATTGGTGGTCAAGCTTTGAAAAAATATGGGAAAACAGACAAGATTCTGAAAGAGCTCACAAAGGAAAACACCCTCTTTTGAAAAGGAGATTGAGAACAATGTAACAGTCATCATAACTTCAATTTACAAAAATATTGTGTGACAAACTTATTTGTAAGTACATAAAAAAAATCAAGTAGAAAGTAACAGCCAATATGCATTGGCCCAAACCACTGCTATTTCCTCTCTGACAGTGTAGCACATCTTATCTTGACTTCAGTTGTACCTCAGGCATAAGTCAGATCTTGACTTTGGTGTGACTTTTGACAGCGACATGATTTTTGGCATGGTATTTTCATAAACCACGTAAGGAAACACGTCACAGGAAGATGCCCATTAGCTAGGTTTACAAGCTGTTGGAAAGCCATCTCTCAGCAGTTGTCAATGTTTCCCTGTTAAATTAGGTACGTATTGACAAGGAATCTCATCTGGCCTTTTCAGTGATTTTTCTTAATGGCTTAAAACATTTGCAGATTATACCAAGACAGAAAAGTTGCAAGAAGTATGGAGGATGAAATCAGCATTCAAAGGAATTCTTAAAAACAAAAAGGGAAAAAAAAAAAAAGATAAATGGACTGGAAAAATAAAAATACCCCCAAGATATGAGCCAATAAGGACAGACAATAGCTTCCAAGCCTAACAAGCTTCAGTGTGCAAAGCGAATACTCAGGAGTACATACAGCATTCGCATTTCCTCCAACTTGCATGCATCTCAGCTGAAACCAAGACCAATTGGAATCCAGTTCTGTAGATCTAAACAGAAGGAAATATTTTTAATGTTAGATCCAAAGCCATTCAAAATCTCTGTACTTTTTTTTTTTGGGTAAAGTGTTTCTCTCCCCCTCCCTTTTTTTTAAAGTGAAAAACATGCATCTATAGAAAAAAAAATCTGCAACAATGCACAATGTGCAAAACAAATTATTAAAGCCATGTAGAACTGCCACGGTTTTTTTAAATGTAAAAGCTTGGGGGAAAAAAAAATGTACCCTCTGGCTGACAGGTTTTACCTTTTAAAAAGCACCAATGAGATACATTTTCTGGAATCCCATTTGAACTCTGTCAACAGCAGATGTCACTTTGTCCGTTATATGTGATTGTCAATTCGAATGTCATATCACAACAAAAATTTGGGGCTCAGTGAGTATGAGAAGGAGAATCAATACTGTGATCATTGGGAATGGATTCTTGAGAGGCCTCTTGTAATGCTCTTGTATACAGCAAAAAGCCATCAGAGGAAGAATTTTAGTTGATGGAAAATGGCTGCTTTTATCTGCAATCCATTCTTGGATGCATTCTTCTCACTCACTTCAAGCAGAGCCTTATATTTCAAATATGTAATTATTTATTAGGCCAGAAAGGCCCACAGGCCATCAGTTAGGATACTCACCTGAAATGTGACCAGCTCAGGGTGCAGATTTACCGTACCAACTGATGGACTGAGCTGAACAGCTGCCAAAGGGGGTAGCCCTCTACACCACCCCAGTACCAGCACTCAGGAGACAACATAATGAACTACTTCAGGAAGCAAAGCTGGCAAAATGCTAGTCAGCCCTCTGAAATGGCTTGCTGGGGGTCAGGTTATCTTTATGATCAATACACTGTTACATTGTTGAGGATAAAACTAATATTTGCCTCAATCTCGATTTGGAGGAATGATAAAATACTTCAACATGCTTGTTCCATTCTTCGTTTTTATCATCTTCGATGCAGAAACAGACTTACCAACAAATGTACAGTAACACAACAAGCAGGTAATGGGTGCAGGGTACAAGTTCTGCTGAGCCCTACCTATTTACCTAATTCCCAAGCAGCTATCAGATACATCAAAGCCAATACAAACATTAAAAAGGTCTGAATCAGCAGTTGAGAGAAGAATAGGTTTTTCTTTCTGAGCAGGTATCTGAACAAACAAAAACATTAAAAGATGCAATTTTTACTATAAAAATACACAAACTACTTACCGAATGAAACTCAAGTGAACACCAAGTGATCTATGGGTCCCTGAACAATCAATACAGAGAAAAACTCCATATGTTATGCTTGCCCAGCTAGGGTTCTTTGCTCCGCAGTCAAAACACACCTTAAAGAAAATAAAGATCAGTAACAGTACTTGAGCACAACCACATCTTACAGTTGTGTTATAGGTCATGCTAACACCCTTGCAGTAATTGAACTTAATTAACTCATCCTTACAGCATCTGATTACATGACAAATTCATATTTTCCTAATTTTATGAATATAAAGAGGAGTTACACAATCGGCCCACGAGAGGACTACATACTTTCCAGTTTTCCAACTATAACCAGTGTACACAGGGACCACTGGTTGAGAAACTGTGTCAGAGAACCCACATCAGCCTAGTTCAAACACACATTTAACACAGTACTTCCAGCACTACTGAAATACCAAAGCATTTAAGAAATATTTCTACAAGGGCAGACTCTCTTCATGATGCATCACTGAGCCTTCTCTTCCCACACATGACTGCAGCTATCAGCAGCACTAATGACATCATTATCTACTTTCCTATATAGAATCCTTGGCCCTTACAGCAAGCCACTGAAATCCAGCTGTATGAAGAAAGCACGCTGTGTACTGCTTAGCCAAGCGCTCTCTGCCAGACACGACTATTTGTATGATGTATCACATGTATTACTACATCAACCTTTTGACTATCCATACTAAACTGGTTAAAAAGCAAACATGTCCACAATTACTGCATAGACAAAACCATTAATTTCTTATCCTCTGCCACCACATTAGATTCCTAACATTCAGCCAAAACTACAAGAGCTATATGTGTCTACATCTCATATGCTTTGCAGGTCTGCAGACTACAACTTTCAAGTCCTGTTTCAATTATTCTGAATTTTGTGCTTCTTTGGCCAAGGAAAACAAAAAGAAAAAGTTTATCTGATACAAATCAATTTTCAAACGCAAGGAAGAACACAAATTTAAATAGAAACAGCTATTCCTGGTATATCTATTCCTGTAGGAAAGCACTTCATTATCTGATCAATGCTTTTTCAGTGGGATTTACAAAGGCTGCGAAGATGGTCTTCTACTGTAAAAGCATCCATCTATAAGCATACTCAGTGGCATCTACTAAGAAATTACTCCACAGAGAGACAAGCTTTTACATTCAAATCAACAGAGTTTCAATCTGCAACTTTATCCTTTAACATCCTATAAATCTAATGCATACTCAGATAGCAAGTTCGAGCTATACACAGGAAGAAAAAGAAAAAATAGTTGCTTCCAAGTCAGCTGGGGACATACTGACTCCTTATCAGGCTGGAAAAATAAAAGGTTAAGAAATCTCCTTGCTAGAAGGTCCATTCATCCAACTAAATAGAGATTTTTGTCTCTATTTTTTTGTACATATCCAGTCAAACAAGACCTGAGTTTGCACTCAAGTCAGCTCACCTATTATCCACCCAAATTAATTTCAAGTACATATGCCCAGGAGCAGTTTGAGGCTAAACTTGTTTTAGTGTGGGTCTATTTAAGCTTGTACAGCCCAAATTTATCAGGTACAAGCAAAGTTCACCAGCAGATCCAGCATTTGCTCTTCGACATAGGAACATTTTAAGTCTGAGCTTCAGTCAGGCTCATGACCAGTAACACAAACAGAAAGCACAGAGGTCACAGTTTCTGCGTGTGCAAGTCCCCTCTTTCTCTCTCAACGGAGACTTAACGTTTATTAAGTCATTTATGTATCCCACTATTGTATATGGAAATGGGGTCATTCACTGACGTACAGCAGAAAGAAGAAATAAGACAAAGCTCCACAGAATGAGTGACAAAAGGAAGGGTTAGAGGGAGGCCCTCAAACAAGCACAAATGGAAAAATGATAAGCAGGGAGTTAGGAAAAAAGGAGTAACTTCATATATACCATATTCTACGAAAACATACAGCCTTAGTCGTCAGAACTCATCATATTTTTCCCAATTCTCTCCATTCTTCAAAGTAGTTCCTTAAAAAACATAAGCCTTGTCTTCATTTTAAATTGGCTATTTTCAGGCTTTTTCTTACATGGCCAAAAAGAGGATGGAGACAACAAAGCAGGGGAGGATTCTGCTTGAAACCAAAGCTAACAGAACAGCCGTGGTATCACTTCTAATACAGGAGAGCAAAGCAGACTTACATGCCTAAGTCTTGTGGAAATTCCCTGGAGCACAAATGGGAAATGAGAATCTTGAGTATCAGTGGGTGGTTAAAAAAACCAAAATTCCCATGTTTTAAAAAGGTCAGTTATAAACATCCCTAAAGATTCTCTTCCCCTCCCCGGCACAATTATAAGCACTTAATTTCACCATCTTAAAAGTCAACTGGCTAGCTGCCACAAAGCAGTATAGCTCAATATCTTCACTCACACAGGACTCTCCATCAGCTGTTTACCAGACACCTGTGAAAATTATATATACAAAAACCTGTATTTAGGATTGTGATGCAAGTAGGAACATCTCATTTTCTTGTGAAAGTAATGTAAGAACTGCTACTTCCATCATGTTATGCAACAGAAATAGAAGCATGTTTCATTAATGTTTAGACTCATTTTGCTTAATTTTCTCAATTTTTGAAGTGCTTCCCACCACATACATTTTAACAAGAATCAGGGAAGAAAAATCAAAATCAACTTCAGAGCCACCCTGTGACACTGTTTCCATTTCAAAAACAGATAAAGTATTATTTTCTGTACTGATTTAGGTACAACTAAAGTATCAAAATTATTCTTTTAAAAAAATCAATTTGAAGGATATGCTTAAATAATCTATTGCTTTTAAAATACACTTGCATTCTTTTTGCGTATTGTGTTAAAGCATTTCAGGACAGTGTAGACTCAGTAGTGGTCACTTTGGAAAAAAAAAACAAAAAACAGCAAAAGTCCTAATCGACATGTTTGTACCAGGGCAAACACAAAGATTTGGGCATAATCCACAGCAAGCAGTCATTAAATCATACAACATCCACCTTGCACAAGATTCCTATGTTAATTAAAAAAATATGGAATATATACTGTTATTGGATATGCAAATGTAATAGCATATAGCCTATAGAAATGTTAGTTTTGGCACTTCAGAAGAGGTGAGCAGGTTCAGCAAGCTCACTTACTCCTGAGGTCATGGTTACATAGGCACTTTCAACTTCTCATGCAGCAGGGCTACTGCCATGGTAGCCCTGTCTAGCGTGCAAGGCTACCATACAGCTGCACCAGCACTAAACCAGCTAGAACTCAGAAAAGCAGTTTCACACTTCATAGAATCACAGAATGGTTTGGGTTGGAAGGAACCCTAATGATCATCTAGTTCCAACCCCCCTGCCATGGGCAGGCACACCCTCCACTAGACCAGGTTGCCCAAAGCCCCATCCAGCCTGGCCTTGAACACTTCCAGGGAGGGGGCAGCCACTTCTCTGGGCAACCTGTTCCAGTGCCTCAACACCCTCATAGTGAAGAATTTCTTCCTAATATCTAATCTAAACCTACCCTCTTCTAGTTTAAAGCCACTTGGTCGAAGGTGATCTAAATCCAAGCAGCTACTCTCTTAGTTACCAGCCACTGTATCCAGATATGCTTTCCTTCTTCTCTTGCATCAGCAATAATAATCACACTTGTGATTATGATTCCTACTGGAAGCCAGCACTGCACTGCTTTGACTCTGAGCAAAGGTAGGTCCAACTCACATCACAGCCACATGACCAGTAATGCCAATATAAGGGAGGGAACGGGAGTGTTTGCCACAGGAAGACAACAGGACTGCCTGTTTTGGAAGTGTCACAGTCTTAAAATGACTTCAGCGAGATATGACATACTACTACACTCTACTCTGGGGCAACTCTCCCCCCCCCCAACAGACAGACAAACCACACCCATAACACACACTGTTACAACAAAACTGAACTGATAAACCACCACCACAACATGCACACTTAGTTTTCAGCCAGTTCAGATTCTTGATCTGGGTGTCCAAGCAGATATGTGACTACTATCATCAACACAAGGAAAAAAAATAAAAAGAACCAGAGAGAAGGGAATGAAAAACTACCACTTTCAGCAGAATAGATTTATGCACCGCACAGCCTCAAAGTGCAAGTCTTCAAAACAGGTGAGCTTTACAGACACTCAAGTTAACAATACCAGATAGATTAAGGACTGTGAACGTTTTTGTATGTACAAAATACATCCTACTGAATAATTGTAACGTGCTTGTTAAACGTCATCAGGCAGCTCTATATGATGTAATACCCAAAGACACTACAAGAACTGGGAAAAAAGCTGTTTCTCATGCTATACAAAGTAAAGGAAACTAAGATCAAATTTCAGATATGTTAATTTCAAGACAATTAGTCAAATATCAGTTTAAACACACTATAATCCACAAATTAAACTGCACATTTATTTGAGAATTATTTTCCTAAGTTCATGTGCCCTACGAATTACTGCAGAGCACCTAACACGGTGTAAATGTATACACATGCTTACAGAAAGCAGTCAGTAAGCCCAGCTGCTGCATTGAAGAGATACCAGTTCTTCCCAAAATGTATATATAAACACAATGAAAGCACGTTACTAAGCTTTTAATACAGAACCTTTCCAATATTTGCACTTTCCCACGTCTGTCTTTCCAAGCAGAAAAGCCCTATAAATAAAAGGAGCAGACTGTATAAGAACCACACAAGAGAAAGGAAACAAAACAAGACACAATCTAACATGAGAGGATAACCTGATGGCAGCAACAACTTCTACTGAAGAAGACTGGTCCAATACACAGGCATAGGAGACTTGTGAGATCTAAGCAGCTGACGCTTCCCGCTCTCTTTTCTTTCTGTCTTTACAGGTCAACAAGACCGGGCTTCGTTGCAGTGTTACTATGAGTTCTCTGCATCTGAGCTACTTCTTTCAAACTGACCTAGTCTGAATGAGAGCACATGCTGTACCCATACTGCTTTGTCAACATTGGCACTAAATTTCTATGTAGCACCTGACGTGACTGCAAGGAGAGACAGGTATGCCTGAGCAACCACAGGCACCACAACCACCTTATTAAGTCTAGCACAGTAACAACGAGTTCAGAACTGTTGGAGGCACTCCATCCTCAGGTTTGCCATCCTCACCAGCTGTGGGCAGTAGCTTCCAATTCTCCTGTGATCCCAATACAGAAAAAGCATCACAACAGCGTTACAGAACTACTCAATCTCTTAAACATGGTGCCAGCGAATTCCAGGAGCCTGAAAAAGATCTTCTCTCTGACTCTCCCTGTTGTGACTAGGATCTTTCCTTGATGAACTTTTTACCCCATTGCAAAAGCAAGTTTTAGGAACGCTTGTGTTAGAAGCTAGCTGGCGAGTGTTCATCTTTGAGCTACGCTTTCTGAGAAATCAGATGTGTGTCCATTGCCCATACAGTCTTCATGATTTGTATTCAAAGCATGGAAATCAGTTTTGGACTGAAGACAGACCTCCAGACTCATGCTCCCAGAAAACAAAACCACGGTGTTTCCTCACAATTGTTTCCTACTGTATTTTTCAGATACATTCATCATGCCAATACAAGGGAGCGGACGGCACCAAAAAGCAGCACAGGAGCACACAGCTGCTGAAGGTAGTTCTGCCGCCCAACACCATGTCACCTTGCAGCCTGAGGCACCTTTCCCAGTTCACTGCCAGCCACCACACGCCTTCACACGTAACGGATACTAAAAAAAAACAACAGGGCTGTACAACTCTGACAAATTAAAATCGCCACGAGTCCAACGTGATGAGAAAACACAAACTTTATTGCGACAGAAGCAGCTGTGCCATAACGGGCTTTGCTACTTTGATTTTTAAAAAAAAAAAAAAAAAAAGAAAAGAAAGAAGAATGAAAGAAAAACACTACGTTGTGGCTGGTTTGGAGCTTGCTTTTTATTTTTAGCTGAGGTGACGCTCCTTCCAGCAATCTTTAGACACCAGGTACCCGAGAGGAGCTGCGCTTCCGTAACTAAAGGCTTCACCCAAAACGCCCGGGGCACCCCGCCGGCGGATCGCCCGCCGGGCCGGCCGGAGGGCAGGCTGAGCTGCCCAGCCGATGCCGAGAACAGCTACCCCCCTTCCGGGACGGCCGCCCCCGGGTGCCGCTGCCCGCCCGACCCTTCCCTCCTCTCACAGGGGCCCCCCGGCAGTGGGCAGCCGGGCCGGGGCTGCGGGGGCTCGGCGGGGCGTGGCGGGCCGCGGGCACTCCCCCTCCCCCGCGGCAGTGCGACGTGTCACAACGGCGGAGCGCAACCGCTGCCTTCCCCCCCCCCCCCCACCCCCCCGGCCCGGCGCCCTTACCTTGTTGGTGGGGACGGAGCGGAGCCGCTTGAAGATGGCGGCAATATCCTGCTTGCTGGGCTCGCACATAGCGCCGGGCGGCAGGTGGGAGCGAGGCGGGAGGGCTGCGAAGGAGAGCCGGTGCCGCTGCTGCCGCCGCCCGCTCGCACCGCCGGGACGCCCCACGCCGCGCGGGACGCTCCGCTCCGCCCCGCCCGGGAGGTGGCCACGCAGCGCGCGCGCCCTGAGCCCAGCGGGGCGCGGCCTGCGATCGCCGGCGTGGCGCGAGGGAACGACTCTCCCCCGCCCGCCGTCTCCCGGTTGCCCTGGAGACGAGCGGCTCTGCTGCGTCAGCGCCTTCCGTTGGATACGCTAACCGTCACGGGAGGGGGAAACCGGCCGAGCCGGGTGCCTGCGGCGGGAGAGGGGGGTGAGGCGGCCGGCTCGGGGCGGTGGGTGTTTCGCCATGAGAAGTCTCAGGCAAGGGCGGTGGAGGGGAGGGCATACCGCGGCGGCGACGGGGAGTGTGGGGCCCGGGAAGAAAAACGGCGGAAGAACACCAGCACCTGCTGCGTTCACTGAATAGACTTGTTTCTGCTTTTGGGCTCAACAAGTAGGTTTCAAGCATTCTTTTTACAAATTTTTCTTAAAACTATCGTTCCCTCTGCTTACATTAAAATACGTAGCAGGGGACAAATGAGTTATTGCCAAACCAGCAGAACAAAAAGATGACAGGTGTTAATTGCTTTTGAAAGCAGCATGTTCAGATCATAAATCTGAAGTCATAAAACCTCTTAGAACAGGGAAGAGAACCATAGAAATACAGTCAGGAACTGTGTAACTTGCTGGCTTCCCTACTTCAAAAACCCTGCACTGAATTTGGTTGCACACAGCAAGCTTCTGTCACAGCTGTCTGCCTCACACTCCGCCTTACAGGAGGGTTATTCGCTTGGGGCATGAGGCTCAGCAAAGGCAGAGATGCCAGAATACCGAACGCTTTTGCTGGAACATGGACCAGGATGCTGCAGAGGTCCTGCAGGAGCCACCCCAGGTCCCTCATAGCCAGCACTGAACTAAAGGTACTAAGTCGTTAAGGATGGCCCTTGCAAAACAGAACAAAGGTAACTTTGTGGCTCTACCAAACTCAGCTCAGCAGTGGTAAGGTGATCCATAACAGGATCTTCAGAGCACGGCATCTTAGCACTCTTCATCAGAGACCATCGAGGCTCCCCAGGCTGTATCCCCTTCTCCCTTACTCTTCTGACATAGACAGGTAAGACTGCATAGTTATCTGTATGTGGAACAACCAGAGTTAAGACAAATTTCTATAATTCTATCATTTTCTTTCAGAAAAGTCTAGTTTGAAAGGCACCTCTAGAGAGGTACTTTTGGCCCCTCGGCCTCAACCCTGCATCACCTTCATGCCTCAAGTAGAGGAGGTTCACCGACTCCCAGAGAAGCTAACAACCCCCTCTTCTTACCGGTCAGTGGCAAAGTTGTTCAAGGTGATGAGACCTGTTACTGCCTCAGTTCTGGCCACACTGCATGAGACAGTCACGCGGTGAGCAGAGTCTTGAGTGCTGGTTCAGGGATTTCTGCTGGAGCACATGCTGTGTGCTGTCCCCATGCTGGGCCCTTAGCACTGCAACAGGCTGCTGTGACCCTGTTGTGACTTTCTGATCACTAGGAGTCAGTCACTAGTTATCCTGATGGGCAGCTCAACGCATGAACATTTTACTCTTCTTATCAGAGTGTGGATATTTGCTGGCAGCAGACCAGCAACCTCTTTACTCCAGATTAACTTTGTTCAGTCTGGCACTATCACAGGTAGGGGGCCTGATCAAAGTATAGGATAGCTGTCCAAAAAATCCATCTGTGTGCACATAAACATGTAACATAGGGACGAAACTTGGAACGTCTGAGCCTGTAGAGGCATAAGTTATTGCCTATTTCATATCAACAAATATAATCACCCTCCTTCACAATCACTTGGGATCAAGAATGCCTAGGAAGAGACCTCCCTTTACAAGTGAAGTTTATGTTTAAGGAAGACATTGTCCATGTGGTTGTAGGTGCTCCCTACAGCACACTCCCTTCCAGCGATACTTGCTAAATCCCATCTGGCTGCATGATGATTGCTATCCCAGCCTACAGCCACTGGCCTTATGGGGAGAAAGAACTGCCAAATTTCCACAAAGTAAAAAGAGTCAGCTTTATAAGTACTATTAAGAAAAATAAAAAAAAGCAGGAGGGGTACAATTGTGCCAGGTGATTGGAAAAATTAACATCAGAAAAACAGGGTCATCCTGAAGATTGATCTGTCTGGCATGATCCTAGAAAAGGAAGAGCTTTATTGTCCCATACTTTCCCCAGTTGCACTGCTGCCTCCCCAAGCAAAGGCACACAGAGGCAGCTAGCTCCTGCCCACTGCAGCAGCCTGGAAGATGCAAAGCATATCTTTGGCCAGTAACACCATAGGGGTGCTGGTTCTTCTGTCTTCTGCTGGCCTCCTGTTTCAGGAAGTGCTACCTCTCTGCCCCTGAATTGGGATGTCAAAAAAACCTGCTAGCTGTTCAGAGCCACCTTGCACACACAGCTCACGAGTCTCCATCCAGGAAGTAAGAAGTGTATCAGCCCTTGACAGTGTTCAGAAACACACTGCACGTTCCCTCCCTGGTCTCACACAGCGCCTCTATCCTAAGGCCGTACTTTGCAATTCAACCCTGTGGATGTGCACACTAGACAGATTCCTGTTGCAGACTGCAAGCTCAGCTGATTGCTAGGAGATGAATTCTAGATGAGACGGAAGAAAAGCATTTAGCACATGCTTATGAACCTGAGGGAGGTAAGCAGGTCCTGGAGGTAGTATTAGAGCAGCCTCTAGGCTGTGGGAGAAAGGTAATATAGCAAATGGAGGTAAGAGTGGAAGAAAGGGATGAACTGGTCCATCTGTCAGGGAAAAGGCAGTGCTCATAATTCACTGGCTCCTCTGCACATCATGTAAATAAAAAACACACACACCCCCCCAAAACTTACCTTCAAGGGTGCCTGTACATTGGGCACTAGAGCATCCTCTACTTTGGCAAGCAGCTGTTATGTGCAATGCAGGTCCTTACCCAGACCCAGCAGGAGACCAGCACTGTGAACGAGACTGACTCCCCTGATCTGACGTTGCTTATGTCCTCAATGCTCAGCAGATTTTCATCTTGACAAAAAACTGTCCAAGGAGCACAGATTCCTTCCCTGGCCCCATTATCCACAGCATATTGTGCTGCCATTTTCTGTGTCCATGAGAAAGAATGATGACTGGTTCAAGATACTTTGGAAATAGCCTCCATATCCTATTGTCCCCATAATGGTGATCTTGCCCAGTCCCAGGGGAGAAGCAAACAGGAGTCTAAATAATGGCAGCCATCAGAATAAGCCCCAAAAGGTGATGAATGTTTCCAGAGAATAGGTGGGCCTCTTGTTCTTCAGCAAGTCTGTGGCTTGAGTGGATTGCAGAAAGAGGGAAGACAGAGAGAAAATAGCAGCAGTGTTGGAAAAGCGAACCACAACCGCTGCTTAGCCAGTTATGGCTCAGTGTAATAATGTCATGTCTTGATAGCAGTTTCCAAGAATGTCCAAAATACACGTCTTTCTATTCCCAGTGCACACAGAACCATTTAAAAATTGCTTCCATGCCAGCTGGTCTGACAAAGGTATAACATGGAGGAAGACTGCTGTATGTGTACCCTCAGAAGCAAATGCCTGGCAAGTACAGCATTCCCCAGAAGGGCTGTATTACAAGCCCTCTAATCAGGTGCAAATGCAGAGCAACTCACTGCCAGCACACCAGAGTATGACACTGAGCATTGCTGTTTCACAAATCAAAATCCAAGGGCTCTTATTCTTACTAACAACCCAGAATACAATTCCAATTTGATATGAAAAGAAGATTTTAGGATGAGGAGAGTAAAACATTGGAACAGTTTTCCCAGAGCAACTGAAATCTCTGTCGTTGGAGGTTTTTCAGGACCTGACCAGACAAAGCCCTCAGCAACCTACTTCTAGTTTAGTGTTGACTCTTTCAGCAGGAGGTTGGACTCGAGATGTCTTAAGTCCCCTCCTCTTTGATTCTGTGTTAATACCCCCTTCTCTGCATACCCAGGCTAGGCCTGAAGCAGATGGGTTCTCCCTGTAAAACTTTCTTGACACTGAATTTTTGGGTGCCAGAGTTACTCTGTAAGCTGATGCAGCATAACCACAGCAATCTGTTCCAATGCTTTCTCCTACTTTCACCTATCCAAATGCCACAACAAAAGTCTCAGACTCCTGGATCTTGCCAGACAGTCCCACCAGGATGTATGAATACAAAGAAAGATAAGGAGGATCTCTCCAGAACTGTCTGTTCACTAGGTCTTTGGCCGATTTGATAACCAGAGACAGGCACTTGCATCTGCATGGAGTTGTGTGGAATTACAGGTTCAGTGGCCACCTACTGCCTCAACAGCTCCAAAATATTTGCTGCCATTCCCAATCTTCAGAGCTTTTAGTTCTGTAAAATTCTAGTAGACCTGTTCTCCAGTTATTATCAAGCTTCTCATTGTTTGCTTTCTCCTCACATTGCTGCTGAGAAATGACAGAATACAGCTATAGTCCCAGGTCCTGCTAGCTAGATCATTACCCTCCCAGTGCCAGAGGTTCCCTTAGAGTCAGAGGATACGTATGAATTGTGCTTGATGTCCTTTGGAAAACTTGGTCACACTGAGCAAAACTTGGGGCTGCTCACAGCTATATTATGCTTGATGAAAATGTTACCTCATCACAGTTGTAGCTCAAGAAGTTTTAGGCCAGCCTCCCTCTGCAAATAACCTCAAAGACACAACATAGTCCCAGACATGTATCATTCCAGTACAAATAATCCATACAGAAAATCTCTTCTCCAGAAGATCAAGCATCCAAATGCTTACTCCCACAAAATTGAAACAAAGTTTAGTAACTACATTAAAAAACAGTTGAAACCAGTTCAACACATCAATAATACATTTTTACTTAGTACTAATGTATTGTTTGTACTGATAACATCAAGAAGCATAACCACTTCAAACAGGTGAGGTTTCTTGGAACTTTGCACTCTTGAAAGTGGTCTACATCTCAACAACATGGGCCAGTACAAAGCTGTAATATTACTATACTGTAATTTACAGACAATCCCTCTGCACACGCAAGACTCAGTTGTGCTTACGTTAAGCCTGTTTGTATTAGCAATGCAAGGGCCTTGCAAAGCTACAGCAAGAAATAGGTGGGTTTTGCAATGGGATGCTACATTTGCCACATGATAGCATTTTCATCTATGCCAGGGCTATCAAATTTCAGTGTTTCCTGCTTAGGCATTCTAGAAATATCTATCATAGTACTTTACAATTGATATGGTTGTTTACCTCACAGGGTTGGAGATTTCATGGGTCATGTAGAAAGGTGATCTAGCTGAGGTAACAGGTGACTTGGATTTCCAAAAAGTTCATGCTAATGTCCCTCATAAAAGCTGAGGTAAATTGCCATGTAAAAAAGGAAATGGTCATTTAATAAATTAGTTACTGACTACAGTAATAAAAAGTGGGAGGTTATCAGTGTGTCTCCCAGACAGATTCATGCTGGGACTTGCAGATTTGAATATTTATCTACAAAAAGGGCGAGTAGAAAGGTGGGAGTGTATTGATATTAAATTAGTTATGATCACAGAAGTGGAAAACAGCTGCAAAAGGATCTTGTACAGTACTGATTGACCAGATGAAGCAACAAGGGAATTTCAAAGTCAAATGCAAAATAAAAATACAGTCTGACCTCTCTAATGGGGTCAGAACTAGCTACTGCTAAGAAAAAAACATTACTGGTTCTCTTTCTGGAATTGATCACAGGTTCTTTTCTACTTCATTTAGATCTGTATGAACAATAGTGTAGTGTTCAGTTCTTGCCAAAGCAGTGAACTGAATTTTCAAAGTTATGAGGAATTACATTTTTCTTATTTCATAGGACCAAAGACACAGATCGTTGAAAGCCAAAAATAATATGGCTGTAGTATCGCTATATGTTGTCCTGTTCCTACATGCTTTCCCAAGGCATCCACTACATACTGCTGGCACAAACCTTGCCTGACCTGAGAGGTTACACCTTCTCAAATGTGGACAGGTGCTCAGTAAAACTTTCAGATGTATGTAGGTACTCTCCCCTGAATGCAAGGTTCAAGAAGCACCTGAAGTATTTCACAAATTTTGTGCTACACAGTTAATATAGTATCACACAGGAATCTGAATTTCTAACAGGAGAAAATAAGTAAAGCAAGCTGATGATACATACTGAACACTAGCAGGCAAACTGTGAGGTGTCAAACACACTGAAGGGATTGTCTACAGCAGTAATTGCCACACAACCCTTCTAGGTTCTGAAATTGATGTTTTAGTTCAAACAAAATGAGGAAGTAAAATTAGTCCAATAAAAGTGGGATTATCTTGTATTCTGTCATTCCAGGAACAGGATCTGCAGCTCTTCAAACTGACCATGAGGTATGCTTTCAGCCACAATTAGCAAGCTCCCCCTTGTTGTGAGGTGAATGAACAACTTTCTGCCAAACTGGACAGGTAAGAGAAAGATTAGGAAAATGATTATATAACCGTAAAGTTTTTAAAAATAACAGATGCAGCTCCAGGAGGACAGGAGGTATTGCTGCTGGACATCCAACCTTCAGTATACCATTATTTTTTCCCTTTTCTTGTTTTACAGTAATATACAGCTAACAAATGTTATTTTAAAAATCACCCAAATCATATTAAATTAGTACAAAACCATGCCATTGTCATTTCCCACTAGAAGCTTCAGTATTTCTCTTTATGTCCGATCATGAAGTCTACCTTAACTTTAGCTTTGCAGGTGTTACGAGTAAAGACTAATTGGAGGAAGGAAGACATTAGAACAAAGAAAAATCAGCTCAGCCATGGTGAGAACAGTTTTAGTACATCAAACCAACTTCACAGACATCTCAACAAGAGATTATAGTAATGGATTGATTTATTACCCCGAGGGTATAGCTTTGGTTTTGGCATCTTGTATGTGTATTAGCAAGCATCTTATAAATCTTTTCATACTATAGCTTACAAGTAAATTAAGAGGCAGTTTGGGGAAGTTGTGTTCAAAATTTTGCCATCAAGCTCTCATCCTCAGAAGTGACAAAATAAGAGGAATATTAATATTATTTTGGACTATGCATCAGCAACTGCTAACCCTCTGCACCTTCTCCAATAAAATAGCTTGTTATTTTCCTGAAAAGTTTCTCTTGCTATTGTATTTTAACTAGATGACTTCATCAGTGCTATCAATTACTGGAAATAAATACCAATACTACACTATTAAAAAAAAAAGACAAAGCACCTCATTTGTTATCACTACAAATATCCAGATTAAATGTGAAACAAGGCACTATGTGTTTTTAAAGCATTCAAGGAATACTATGCAAATGGCAAGTATTTTCATGCTGTAAGGTTGAAACACGGTCAAGGTTACAGCAATGTTCAGGTAGCTCAATCAGTACAATCAAATATACACTAGTAAGTTTTGAAACACTATTTCCCTTCAGAATTTTAAAGGAAACAGAAGGGACAGGATAGGGAGAAATTACATTCTGAGCATCATATTCTCCTTTTATACCTTGTAAATTTAATCCTGTGAAAGTGAAGTATAGCTACCTAAACCCAGGATAAACTTAGAAGGAAAATTTCTCTACTGTTGCTCAACAGGCTTCATTAACTGTAGCAAGGCTTTTGACGCAGCCTCCCATGGCATCCTTACAGCCAAACTGGTGACTAAATGATAGGCCAGACAATTTTCTGTCAGGCTAAAAAGGTTGTGTTTGGGCATACAAAACCCAACTGACATCCTGAGGGACAGATACCAGGGCTGATATTACTTAATGTTTTTATAACCTGGATGATGGGACAGCACGCGCTCTCGACAAGCCTGCAGATGATACCAAATTAAAAAGAGATCATAGAGGGCTGTTGCTCAGAGGGAGCTCAACTCTTGAGAAAGAGGCTGACAGGAACCTCACGAACACCAAAGGCAAAAGCAGCATCTTGTACCTGCACTCAGTTACTCCATCTCAACAGGACGGGCTGGATGCTGACAGGATAAAAAGCAGCTCTGCAGAAAAAGACCTGGGGATCTGAGTGAACGCCATGAATCAGCAGCACGTCCTTGCAGCAAAGGCAGCCCACAGCACACCAGGCTCTGTTAGCAAGAGTGCAGCCAGCAGGCTAAAGCTACGTAATGGAAAAGCATAGAGAAGATGGTGCCAGACTGTTAAAGGTGCACAAGTGAAGTGCAAGAAGAAACATGAGAAATTCTGATACATATAAGGAAAAAAATTTCTCACAGGGAAAGTGATGAACCATTAAAACAGATTGCTCACAGAGGTGGTAGACTCTTCATCCTTGAAGACATTCAAGACTCAGCTGGACACACCCTGAACAACCTGCTCTAACTGGTCTTGCTTTGAGGTCCTCTGGCTGGGCTAGGTGTGCTCCAGAAGTCCCTTGCGTTCTCATTGTAAACATGACTACGATGAGTATATTCAAATTCTATATACTAGATAATAAGATCCATGTTCCTAAAGCAAAATTCTCAACTGAATTAATCTGTACAAAGTAAACAAAAATCTGTCTATTCAAAATGAAGATGAAACTAGGCATTTTCATTTGACCAAATCCAAGTCAGTTTCCCAAAGTTCTCATTGAAATTAAGCATATAGTAAGAGTTTCAAGCACTTAAAATGGCCTATTGTTTATACTTGTTAGCAAAAAACTTCTTTAAAACATTGTATTATTTTTTAAAATGTTTGATAAGTTTGCTATTAGCTTCTGCTACTATGATGGAAGACTGTGCAGTTTTGGACACCCTTCCCATCTGCACTAGTACTAGATCCCAATAAAGCTGAGCAAGTGCAGTGGAGGGATGTCAGGGGGATGGAGCACCTGGCTCTGTGAGAAGAGGCTGAGGAACAGAGCCAGGATCCACCCAAGCACAGCAGAACAACACACAATGGTCATAAATTGCAATAAGGCAGGTTTTAACTGCAAATAAAATGGAGGAAAAAATTATAATTAAGCATTGCAACAGTTCAAACAGAGATGTTATGAAATCAGTCTTTGGCAGCTTTCCAGACTAGCTCAAAGGCCTGAGCAACCTGATGTGAATGCAGAGTTGACTGTGCTTTGAAGAGGACACTGGACTAGATAGAGACTTCCCTTGATCCCTTCCACTTGGATTCTATGGTGCCTTCACCAAACTGGACATTCAGCATTAAGAAAGAAAAAAAAAAAGGTACTTTATTTAGATTAAAAGATGCAGTATTGGTGGGGGAGACAAGAGAAAACTTTCAGCTAGCCATCACAAACACTACTGCATTAATCAGTGCCAGTCAACAAGAAAAGTCTCAAAAAGGCAGAAAAGATTCAGATATTATAAAAAAATTATCCAAGCTATATCAGGTTTGACTATACAACAGAAAGTAGCATCACAGTAGAGTTTGCATACCCATAAAAGACATGGTCTCCTCTTCTTCCACATTTTGCTGGAATATCTTGCCAAGAGCCCCAATGCACTGCACCTCTCCTTTTTTGTTAACAATACAATGTCATTAATATCATACTCCTCTTTATGGCTCTTTTAGACAATGTAGATTTTGTCACCGTGAATTGCAATGACATGTACAGATGATTTGCTTCATAAGACTATTTTCACATACATTGAAATAGTAAGAGGTGCATTCTGTGTATTTAAGAGATTAACAGATTTTATTGTTTTCTAAAATAGTTTTACAATACAGAGACCCAAGCCAGTAATTCCTGACAATTTTAGTAACCATCTTGTGGATGAACAATTATGTTGATAAATTTGCCTTGACAGACACATACATACATCTACTTCCTAAGCTTGCACATTTTGATTCATTGAAAATGATGATTAAATATATCTAAGCTCAGAAAAGCAAACAATAAAGTCTAAGACTACCAACAGTGTTTTATAGTTACCTCAAAATAGATTTGTTAGCTTCATTACAGTGTAGCTTCCTAACATAGCATATCTACTTACCTGATACTTAAGGGTTTTTTTAAAAAAACAAAAGTCTGCTGTAATTTTACAACCCAGTTTTAAATGTCACAAATGCATACTATTCGATACGATTACAGATGACCAAGTAGTAACTGCAAACAAATGTAGATTTTACAGTGTTATGCTACAATAATCCATGTGAGGACTAAAGCTAGTTTATTTTTGACCCACAAATTTATCCACAAATACTGATTTTGAGTATGTTAGCGTATTTACTGTATTTCTGAAAATCTAGTCACAGAATACTTTGTCTATGGTATAATAATGAATATGGCAGGAAAGCAGATTTAAATATACCTATAATTTAAACTCTTAAAACAGTCTAAATCTTATTGACATCAAAAGGCTTGATAAGTAATAGCCATGCTCTTTATATTTTGGAATATCAAATTATATGTACATATACACAACATAGATAGCTCTTAATAAAAAGCATTTAGTCTATTTTACAGTCTCTGTTCAAAAAATTAGTCTTCACAGATTTAACATTTCAAATCACCTAAAAATCATAAGCAGTTTAAAGGAGTTTATTTTTTTTCCCCTGCAAATGTGTGCTGGAAATAGCTACCATTCTGGGGGTTATGTGTAATTTATCTTTCTTTTGAGTGCCATTTAAGATCTAGCTGGAAAACTCTTTCGTTTAAGTGTCAAACCACATAAACAACATTCATAATAGAATCCCAACCCATGACACCTGTGGATATCCCTGCTACAAATAACCTTCTGTAACAGATATTTATTAAACACAGTATTTGTTTTACATCTTCAAGCCATGCTGACAACATAGAAAGATTACTACAACATGGAAAAAGTTTTCATTCAGTCAACTGGTGACTAAATCTATGTCATAATTTAAGTATTAATTGATAAATCCAAGCATACAAAAAGGTGCTTAGCTACATAGCATTTAAATAAAAAAATACTGCATCTTTCATACATCGCTAAGAACAAATAGAAAATTAACTATAATAATCTTTAAAATTCAAGTTGCAAGTTACTGAAGGTCACTTAAAATAACTGATTAAACAAAAGTGAGCATAAGCCACATACCTAGGGTAGGATGAGGCACAAGCATAGAAAATGCAAAAGTGTTTAGGAGTCACAATAGCTGACCATGTGGGAAGAAAAAGCTTAAAAAGTATTTTTCCTATCATACTATTTTTCAACCTAACCCCTTTCTTTTGCATTGTGCACAAGTTGTGAAAACAACATCAAATTATTAGTTCAAACTTTTGTCTTTAAATCACCATAATTTCAGTATCAAGCTCTCACCTTTTCATTAAAATATATACACTCTATACATCATTCACCTTCCTCTCGCTTTAAATATATACTGTACAGGCTTACAGAGCTTTTGTAACATTTCTGTATTAACTTTGTCCTTTGTCACTGGATTGGTTCTACATAGTTTGCTGGGTATAAACCAACTTGTCCATTGTCCAGACGTCCTTTGCACCAACCCTGCTCATCTTCATTCTCCATTTTAGTTAACTCATCACCTGCAAAAAGAAGGAACATTGTTAACAAGTTGTCACCTTAGGCACAATAAAGAATGCAAACTTTTGAAGTTATATACAGTGTTGTTTCACTGTAAGATCAAAGACTCCCTTGTGAACAAAAGATAGCTGTGGATAGTACAACTACCTCTAAACAAGCAGAATCATCCTACATTTTTGGCCAACAAAATGTCAGTGCAAGTGAAATAAATGTTTCATTAGGCTTACTGTCAATATATACTCTTCTAAAAGAGTTTGTGGAACATAAGGAGGAAAATGCTACAAACATTAAGACACAGCAGTAAAATTCTCTTGAATTATACTTGCAGCTTTTCAGTATACCACTACTAAGTTGTGATGCTGAAAGATTCTTTTAAATCTTGTACCTTACACTTTGTTACATACCTCTCTGACATGGTTTAGGCCCAGCTGGCAGCTGAGCACCATGCGCCACTCGCTCACCCCTCCCCCGGCGAGATGGGGAGGAGAACGGAAAAACAAGGGCAAAGCCTCGAGGGTTGGGATAAGGGCAGTTTACTGGGACAGCAAGGGAGAGGGAGAACAATCAACAACAGTACTGATAGATATTCACAATGGGTGGTAACAGAGAACAATTTACCGATCTGGACACTCAGCCTGTCCTGGCCATCGCTCTAAAGTGTCCATCGAGTTCACTTAGTCCATGGCTTCAGGTTCCATCTGCCATTACAGTCTCTCAGGGCAGGAGCAATGGTGCGTGCTACTGGATTGTTGCACGCTGCATCTGGGGTTTTCACAGCTGGCCTATCTGGTATGGTCCATGCTCGCAGTCTGGACGTCAAAGATGTGATGAAGTTCCTGGGCACCAGTTGAAGTCAGTTCTAGTTCCATCATCGTGGCACTTTGTTCAGTTTCAAAGTCCATCCTTCATTAGTTTTGAGTGATTCTTATGGCCGTACCATTAATACAGTATATGGCAATTAACATAATACAATTTAATTTATTGGCTATTTTCACCCAAAATCAAATCCCCTTGGGGTACACACTGGACTTCCCCATCCTTTCTCATCACCCAAGTCCACCCTGGTCCCTGAGCAAAAGCAATCCCGCAGATGGGCTTGCCTTTGCCTGAAGCAGGGATAACCCAAACTGTTTTACTCAATATATTTTTCATGCGCACTACAGGAATTTTATCCCCTTCTACTGGGCGTGGAAATTTTGATTGGGCAGGGCCAGCTCGATTGGGAGATCCCTGAGTGTTAACTAACCAGCTGACCTTTGCTAAATGTGTACCCCAGTGTTTGAGGGTCCCACCACCCATTGCTCTCAGGGTAGTTTTTAGCAGTCCATTGTACCTTTCAATTTTCCCAAAGGCTGGTGCATGATAGGGGATGTGATAGACCCACTCAATACCATGCTCTTTGGCCCAGGTGTTTATGAGGTTGTTCCGAAAATGAGTCCCGTTGTCTGACTCAATTCTCTCTGGGGTGCCATGTTGCCACAGGACTTGCTTTTCAAGACCCAGAATAGTGTTCCGGGCAGTGGCATGGGGCACAGGATATGTTTCCAGCCATCCAGTGGTTACTTCCACCATTGTAAGAACATAACGCTTACCTTGGCAGCTTTGTGGGAGCGTGATGTAGTCGATTTGCCACGCTTCCCCATATTTATATTTCAACCATCGTCCTCCACACCACAGAGGCTTTACCCGCTTGGCTTGCTTGATTGCGGCGCATGTTTCACATTGATGGATGACCTGTGAGATGGCGTCCATGCTCAAGTCTACCCCTCGATCACAGGCCCATCTATATGTCGCATCTCTTCCTTGACGGCCTGAGATGTCATGGGCCCACCGAGCTATAAATAATTCACCCTTACGCTGCCAGTCCAAATCCACCTGAGCCACTTCAATCTTGGCAGCCTGATCCACCTGATGGTTGTTCTGATGTTCCTCAGTGGCCCGACTCTTGGGTACATGGGCATCTATATGATGTACCTTTACAACTAGCTTCTCTAGCCAGGCAGAAATATCTTGCCCAATGGGGCAGCCCAGATGGGTTTGCCTCTGCATTGCCACTTGCTCCGCTTCCACTGCTGTAACCACCCCCACAGGCATTGGCCACCATCCATGAGTCAATATAGAGGTAGTGTTCGCCATTTTTCTCTTTCAGCAATATCTAAAGCCAGCTGGATGGCTTTCACCTCTGCAAACTGGCTCGATTCACCTTCTCCTTCAGCAGCTTCTGCAACTTGCCGTGTAGGACTCCATAGAGCGGCCTTCCACCTTCGATGCTTTCCCACAATGCAATAGGACCCATCAGTGAAGAGGGCATATGGTTTCTCATCTTCTGTTAGTTTATTATACAGTGGGGCTTCTTCAGCACGTGTCACCTCCTCCTCTGGCGACATTCCAAAATCTTTCCCTTCTGGCCAGTCTGTGATCACTTCCAGAATTCCTGGACGATTGGGGCTTCCTATTCGAGCCTGCTGTGTAATCAGTGCAACCCACAGTCCACGTAGCATCAGTTGCATGGTGTGTAGAAGGAGCCCCTCTCTTTGAACATCCAACCCAGCACTGGGAGCCGGGGTGCCAAGAGGAGCCGTGCTTCAGTGCCAATCACCTCTGAAGCAGCTCGAACCCCTTCATAGGCTGCCAATATCTCTTTTTCCGTTGGAGTGTAGCAGGCCTCGGATCCTCTGTATCCCCAAAACCCCAGAGGTCGACCTCAAGTGTCCCCTGGTGCTTTCTGCCAGAGACTCCAGGTAGGGCTATTCTCCCCGGCTGGGAGCACATTTTTTACATCTGGTCCTGCCCGAACTGGCCCAAGAGCTACGGCATGAACTATTTCTTGTTTAATTTGTTCAAAAGCTTGTCGTTGCTCAGGGCCCCATTTGAAATCATTCTTCTTCCAGGTTACGTGGTAGAGAGGGCTTACTGTCACACTGTAATTCGGAATGTGCATTCTCCAGAAACCCACAACGCCTAAGAAGGCCTGTGTCCCCTTTTTGTTGGTTGGTGGGGACCTGGCTGCTATTTTGTTGATAATATCCATAGGGATCTGATGCCGCCCATCATGCCACCTTATTCCTAAAAACTGGATTTCCCGCGCAGGCCCCTTCACCTTACTTCGTTTTATGGCAAAGCCAGCCTGCAGCAGGATTTGGATTATTTTCTTCCCTTTCTCAGAAACTTCCTCTGCTGAGTTGCCCCATACAATGATGTCATCAATGTATTGCAGGTGCTCTGGGGCTTCACCCTTTTCCAGTGCAGTCTGGATCAGTCCATGGCAGATGGTAGGGCTGTGTTTCCACCCCTGGGGCAGTCGATTCCAGGTGTACTGGATGCCCCTCCAAGTGAAGGCAAACTGTGGCCTGCACTCTGCTGCCAAAGGGATCGAGAAAAATGCATTAGCTATATCAACTGTGGCATACCATTTGGCCGCCTTTGACTCCAGTTCATATTGAAGTTCCAGCATATCCGGCACGGCAGCACTCATGGGCGGTGTGACTTCATTCAGGCCACGATAGTCTACTGTCAGCCTCCACTCTCCATTGGACTTTCGCACTGGCCATATGGGACTGTTAAAGGGTGAGCGGGTTCTGCTGATCACTCCCTGACCCTCCAATTGACGAATTAGCTTGTGGATGGGAACCAGAGAGTCTCTGTTGGTGCGGTATTGCCGCTGGTGCACAGCTGTGGTAGCAATTGGCACCTGTTGCTCTTCAACCCTCAGCAACCCTACAACAGAAGGGTCCTCTGAGAGACCAGGCAAACTAGACAATGGTTCAGTTTCCTCCGCTTCCAAGGCAGCTATTCCAAAAGCCCATCGGTAGCCTTTTAGGTCTTTGAAATACCCCTTCCGGAGGTAGTCTACGCCCAGGATGCATGGAGCCTCTGGCCCAGTCACAATGGGGTGCTTTTGCCACTCATTCCCAGTTAGACTTACTTCAGCCTCCAACAGGGTCAACTGTTGGGATCCCCCCGTCGCACCAGAAATAGATATCGGTTCCACCCCTTCATAGTTCGATGGCATTAGGGTGCACTGTGCACTGGTGTCCACTAGGGTCTTGTACTCCTGTGGGTCCGATGTGCCAGGCCATCAGATCCACATAGTCCAATACACTCTGTTGTCCCTTTCCTCCACCTGGCTGGAGGCAGGGCCCCTCTAATCCTGCTCATCATATTCACTACTCATCTCCTGCAGAAAGGACTTAGAAGTCCCTTCAAGAGGATCATAAGCGCGATCAGGCCTTCCACTTGATCTGGGGGGCTGCCCGGTGGAAACTAGAGCAGCATTCTTTCTGGAAGAGTCCCTTTTTACAGCTGTCTTGCCTTGTAGCTCATGTACGCGTGCCCGCAGGGTTGAAGTAGGCTTCCCATCCCATTTCCTCATGTCTTCTCTGTGGTCATGCAGATAAAACCACAGGATACCTCATGGTATGTATGCTCCATATCCCGTCTCTGGAGCAGAAAAACGCTTACTCCTAACAGCTGAAATATGGGTCTGTGCAGGTGGGGAGTACAATATATCTTCTTTGAGTTGCTGGACGTCCTGGGACAGTTTCTCCACAGCTGAGACGAGGGAGGAAGAAAGGCTCTCTTCATATTGCCGGAGTCAGCAGCCACTTCATCCACTGTGGGTGCTTCTTCACTTTTCCAGTCGATTACTGCCAGTGAGTTGGCGTACGAAGATGGTGCACTTTGCACAAATTTTCGCCACATGGGTCAGGTATGTTGGACTTCATCGGAGTCTGTGGGAAACTGTGTGTTGTCCGGATCATAATAAACCATTTCCCACACAGCTAATTCCCTCAGATATTGAATACCTCTCTCCATGGTGGTCCACTTGCCCGCCCGACATACGACATCTTTGCTGAAAGGATACCTTTCCCTCACACTTGACAGGAGTCGCCTCCAGAGGCTAAGGGCCTGTGCCTTCTTCCCAATTGCCCTGTCAATGCCCCCTTCCCTAGACAAGGATCCTAGCTGCTTGGCCTCCCTGCCCTCCAGTTCCAGGCTACTGGCCCTGTTATCCCAGCAGCGGAGCAGCCAGGTAATAATGTGCTCCCCTGGAAGGCGGCTGAAATCTTTCCGCATATCTCGCGGCTCACTCAGGGACACGCATCGGGTGATCACTTCTGGTTCTGGCTCTTCTTCTTGTTCTCGTGATGGTCCCAGTTCATCATCATCTTTCACTAAGCGAACCAATTTCTTTGTGTATTTCTTTTTGTGTATAGGAACAACTGATACTGGTATGGGTTGATCTTTTAGCTCGGCTACAGTGCCTGTTGCAGGGGCTTGGGCAGCTGCAGTGCCTGTTGCAGGGGCTTGGGCAGCTGCAGTGCCTGTGGGTCTACTCTCCCCCTCTGGATGGTGTTGTCTACTATCAAGCAGTGTTTGATAGATTGTGGCCTGGGCCCAGCACAGCGCAGTAAGTTGTGTCTCCTTAGAATCCCCACAGCATTTTTCTTTCAAATATTCTACCATTTTATCAGGGGCTTGCAATTGTTCGGGAGTGAAGCTCCAAACCACTGGGGGTGAAAAGGTCTCTAGATACCTGCCTATACTCTCCCACATGCCATGCCAGCCCTGACCATTCAGCCTTGGGGAAGATCCCTGGGTGGTACTCTTGAAAAGATTTTTGCTAACCCTGAACAGGAGTGGGAAAGCATTCAGGAGACCTAGCAATAGGAATATACTGGCATGAACATTCCAAGGGTATTCAAAATTCTCAAAAATTGTTGTAACCAACCAAAAGGGAAAAGGGGAGGTGAAAGAGTGGGAGAAGGTATCCCCCCGTCTTCCCTATAGATTGGGTGCAATTATTAATCAATTCTGAAAGATATTGACCGAGGTACGGGCATGACAGAAATGCTACACACATGTACCAGCTCAGACTCATGACTATCGATGATATCATAAGTCATTATCACACAATACAACAATATGAGAACAGGAACCCCTCTCCCAGAGGTGACAAACAGCGCTGCAGGGATTACTCAGAGTAAACATGGGTTTACAAACCAGAGCCATGTGACCAGAACATCATTATGACCAGCGACTGTTTCAATAACATTATAAATGCTTATAACAATTTTAACACACTTGGGTCAGACTTGTTATCACAACTCCTCGAGCCCCACGTTGGGCGTCAAAAGGACTGAGGTGGTTTAGGCCCAGCCGGCAGCTGAATGCCACGTACCGCTCGCTCACCCCTCCCCCAGCGGGATGGGAAGGAGAACAGAAAAACAATGGCTTTCGAGGGTTGGGATAAGGGCAGTTTACTGGGACAGCAAGGGAGAGGGAAAACAATCAACAACAGTACCAAAAACAGATATTCACAATGGGTGATAACAGAGAACAACTTACCGATCCAACGACCGACCAACCGGACCCTCAGCCTGTCCCGAAACTGCGCCGTGCCCCGCCCGACTAGCCCCCCTTTTATGGTGAGCATGACATCACATGGTATGGAATAGCCCCCAGCCAGCTTGGCTCACCTGTCCTGGCTCCTTGTGAAATTAACTCTATCCTTGCCAGAACCAGGACACACTCTCTTATTTCCTCGTCTTTAAGACATAGAAGAATCGGGATTTAACTTTCCCTTTCATTGCTCTAGCTTTATACTGTTGGAAGCTGATGTTGTAGCTCCAGAAAAAAAATAACTAAGAATTTGCTTGATAACTTACACAACTGACACTGATTATCCATTCAGACATTTATGAACCATAACATAACCTTTACTTATGAACTATAACATAACCTCATTTTGACTATCGTTTACATCTGATCTTCTACATCCTCAGGAAATACTTTGGCATTAGAGAGTCTGCAGACTCCAAGATGCTGCGTATGAGCAAATGAATGTCCACCTCAGCCAGGCAAAAAAGGCCAGACTAAGTAACATTTTCTTATGTACAACTTATTTGTGTCAAATTATTTCCCCAGATAAAATTCATTTCTGTTTCCTCTTAGCACTAGAAAATACATGCAGAAGATACTAACCACTTAATATCATCCCAAATGGCTATAAATATACAGTCTTGGTATCATTTAGGAGAACAAAAACTAGCCTAGAGACTATCAATTCTTCGGTAGAAATGGACAAGCTTCATATTAAATCTTCTTAGATATATCTTCTATAGCTCCTTTGTTAGCTAAAAAACATTAAAGCCTCATATCCTCTAGTTTGTAAGTTTACCAGATAACTAGTAAAAGAAGGTTACGAACAAATGTTTGGCACCATGGACTGTACTTAGCTTATAGAGATATTTTACATTTTTTTCCACCATTTCTAGCACTGCAGAATGAGAATGTACAATTTCAAGATTTCCTGCCACTTCTATGAAGCATATTTTAGTAAAGAGTGAAAACAACGACTATCAAAAGCCACACTGTGTTAACAGTAATACAAGTGTAACTGCATTGGAGCTTAGAAGCTAGGACTTGGGAACTCAGTGATCGTGGAGGTCTATGAAAGTATTACCACAAACTATTACAATGGAGACAGTCTTTAACAACTGTGATAAGGATAGCATATACAATAACATTTTGACAACACTGCATGGTCTACAGTTACTGTAGATATTTATTCTGAGCCATGGCAGAGACACAGTACGGTGAGCTAGACATATGGTAGATGGTTGCATCCCATCCTGTTACACAATCATAAAACTTTCATAAGGTATGAATACACAAAGTTATTCTTCCTCTTTGGAAGCCTCCCACAATTGTTTGCCAAGAAAAAAAGACAGATGTATAAAGTGTTCCACTAAGAAAAAGGAGTTGCATATATTAAAGTACATTTAACAGACCCTACACAGAGCATATATACTATAGCATGTACCTAGAAGTGATCACAAAAGCTTTGTAGGCAAATTCTTTGAATACCCAAGGAAATCTCATCTGAAAATATCCACGTACATTTAAAACACATCCCTAAAACACATTAATCCTCTGCTGACAGCTGCTTAGGAGTCTAGGCATAGTCTACATAGGAGTGAGTACATTTTAAATTGGCTCCTGCATGACCTGGTAAGGTTTTTTCCTTAGTCTTTTGTATGTTCAGTGTAAACCCAGTCACATCAATACTTCTGCCTAAAACCTAAATAAGTTTGACTGCAGCCATTCTATAATTCAGCTTCTGTAAGGGGATTGATAGCCTAGCATGTGATCCCTTTCCTATGATTGATACAATCATGTAATTTGGTGTTAAAAAGTACTTTAACGCTCTTCCTTCAAAGGTATTAAGCTATTTTTAAGTTAAGCCTACATACATCTCTTACAGTTCATACTTCCTGTACTTTATTTCTACAGACCTCACACTGAGAACCACTTGGTTCAAATAGTTTAATGCAAGTCACACAGCTGGTACTAAAGCACAGAATGCCAAACTTTGTATTTAACCATTACATCTGTGTGTATAAACATTGCATAGTTTTGCCACGGAAAAGCTCATGACTGTAAACCCTTGGAATGCTATCCTGTTGCTTGACAGCCACAATACATATATTTCAAGAGGATTAGCACACTTCCATTCCCCGCAGGAAAAAAAAATGGAGCCGTTAAAGTCTAGAGAATGAAGAATAATTTTAGCTGCTGTGCATTCCAGAGAAAGCTCCAGATGTTTTGTTACTATTATCCTTCTGTCAGGGTACAATTCAGCAAAGTTAATGGACAAACCAACCCATTTCTCCTTTCTGGAACCCTACAATACTTGTCTACAAAGATAAAGAGTCAGATGCATAGAGTTTCACCACTACTACACCAACTTAAATGCCTCTATGCAAATGCATGTAGCATGGGGAATAAACAAGAGTTAGAAACATGCATACGCCTGCATGTTTCTCACTGGCATCATGGAGATGTGGTGGGATGGCTGCTACGACTGAAGTGTTGGAATGGAAGGATACAAGCTCTTTAGGAAGTACGGGCAGGGGAGATGAGGAGGAGATGTCAATAACCAGCTGGAGTGCATGGAGCTCTGCCTGGGGATGGATGAGGAGTTGATTGAGAGCTTGTGGGTCAGGATTAAAGGGAGGGCAGGAACAGCTGACACCATAGTGGGTGTCTGCTACAGGCCACCCAACCAGGAAGACCAAGGGGATGAGGCCCTCTGTAGACCGATAAGAGCAGACTCATGTTCACAAGCCCTGGTCCTCATGGGGGACTTCACCCCAATATCTGCTGGAGGGACAAGACAGCAGGGCATAAGCAATCCAGGAGGTTCCTGGAATGCATCAATGACAACTTCCTTCTCCAAGTGATAAGGGAGCCAATGAGGAGAGGTGCCATGCTGGACCTTGTTCTCACCAACAAGGAGGGGCTGGTAGGGGATGTGAAGCTCAAGGGCAGCCTTCGCCACAGAGACCACAAAATGGTGGAGTTCAAGAACCTTAGGGCAGCGAGGAGGGTGCACAGCAAGCTCCCTACCCTGGGCTTCAGGAGAGCAGACTTTGGCCTCTTCAGGGATCTGCTTGGTACAGTGCCATGGGACAAAGCCCTGGAGGGAAGAGGGGCCCCAAGACAGCTGGCTAATATTCAAGGGTCACCTCCTCCAAGCTCAGGAGCGATGCATCCCAACCAAGAGGAAGTCAGGCAAAAATGCCAGGAGGCCTGCATGGATGAACAAGGAGCTCCTGGGCAAACTCAAACACAAAAAGGAAGTCTACAGAGGCTGGAAGCAAGGGCAGGTAGCCTGGGAGGAATACAGAGAAATTGTCCAAGCAGCCAGGGATCAAGTTAGGAAAGCTAAAGCCCTGATAGAATTTAATCTGGCCAGGGACGTCAAGGGCAACAAGAAAAGCTTCTATAGGTACATCAATGATCAAAGGAAGACGAGGGAAAATGTGGGCCCTCTCTGGAAGGAAATGGGTGACCTGGTTATCCAGGACATGGAGAAGGCTGAGGTACTCAGCAACTTTTTTGCCTCAGTCTTCACCGGCAAGTGCTCTAGCCACACTGCCTAAGTCACAGAAGGCAAAGGCAGGGACTGGGAGAATGAAGAACCACCCACTGCAGGAGAATATCAGTTTTGAGACCATTTAAGGAACCTGAAAGTGCACAAGTCCATGGGACCTGATGAGGTGCATTCACAGGTCCTGAGGGAACTAGCTGATGAAGTTGCTAAGACATTCTCCATCATATTTGAGAAGTCGTGGCACTCCAGTGAAGTTCCCACTGACTGGAAAAAACGGGAGACATAACCCCCATTTTTAAGAAAGGAAAAAAGGAAGACTCAGGGAACTACAGGCTGATCAGTCTCACCTCTGTGCCTGGCAAGATCATGGAGCAGATCCTCCTGAAAACTATGCTAAAGCATACAGAAAATAAGGATCTGATTGGTGACACGAAGCCAACATGGCTTCACTAAGGGCGAATTGTGCATGACAAATTTTCTAGCCTACGGTGGGTTTACAGTGTTGGTGCATAAGGGCGTAGCAACTGGTGTCATCTACCTGGACTTGTGCAAAGTATTTGACACTGTCTTCGCACAACATCCTTGTCTCTAAATTGGAAAGACATGGATTCGATGGATGGACCACTCGGTGGAGAAAGAATTGGCTGGATGGTTGCACTCAAAGAGTTGCGGTCAACGGCTCCATGTCCAAGAGGAAATCAGAGACAAGTGGTGTTCCTCAGGGGTCGGTACTGGGACCAGTGCTGTTTAACATCTTTGTTGGCGACACGGACAGTGCGATCAAATGCATCCTCAGCAACTTTGCCAACACCACCAAGCTGTGTGGTGTGGTTGACATGCTGGAGGGAAGGGATGCCATCCAGAGGGATCTTGACAGGCTGGAGAGGTGGGCCCGTGTGAACCTTGAAGTTCAACAAGGCCAAGTGCAAGGTCCTGCACGTGGGTTGGGGCTATGCCAAGTACAAATACAGGCTGGGAAAAGCATGAATTGAGAGCAGCCCTGAGGAGAAGGACTTGGGGGTGTTGGTGGACAAGAAGCTCAACATGAGCCAGCAATGTACGCTTGCAGCCCAGAAAGCCAACCGTATCCTGGGCTGCATCAAAAGAATCATGACCAGCAAGTCGAGGGAGGTGATCCTGCCCCTCTACTCTGCTCTTGTGAGACCCCACCTGGAGTACTGCATCCAGCTCTGGGGGCCCCAGCACAGGAGAGACATGGAGCTGTTGGAGAGAGTCCAGAGGAGGGCCACGAAGCTGATCAGAGGGCTGGAGCACCTCTCCTATGAGGACAGGCTGAGAGAGTTGGGATTGTTCAGCCTGGAGAAGAGAAGGCTCCAGGGAGGCCTTACTGTTGCCTTCTAGTACCTAAAGGGGGCCTACAAGAAAGCTGGAGAGGGACTGTTTACAAAGGCATGTAGTGATAGGACAAAGGGTAATGCCTTAAGCTGAAGGAGGGTAGATTTAAATTAGATATTAGGAAAAAATATTCACTATGAGGGTGGTGAGGCACTGGACCAGGTTGCCCAGAGAAGCTGTGGCTGCCCCCTCCCTGGAAGTGTTCAAGGCCAGGCTGGATGGGGCTTTGGGCAACCTGGTCTAGTGGAGGGTGTCCCTGCTCATGGCACGGGGGTTCGAACCAGATGATCTTGAAGGTCCCTTCCAAACCAAACCATTCTATGATTCTATGAAAAAAAGGAGGGAGACGAGTGAAAGGTAGGAGCACCACCACCTGAGTTGCGGGGCTTTTTGGTTTAAAAAACACAAACGGCATTTAGAATGTGACCTGGAAATACACTGTTCTGAGCACCACCATTCTCCATAAGCAGAATGGAAGTCTAGCAGCTCAGTGATTAGCTACATCATTGACTTGTTTACTATATTAACTTTAAACTGTAACACCCATCTAAGACCCACTGTAGATGGTGCGGAAGTAGCATACTTCTTACGAACCTCAGCTGAAAGGGAAGTATAACGAAAATTTTTCTTCAAACTTTCTTTCAACACTTGAATCCTGTTCTTCCTCTACAACTAGGTCAGTCATTATAGGAGAAGGGAGTAAATGACAATCAAATGGGAAAAGAGACAAGATCAATGAGATGGCCCATCTCATTTTCAAACTGAAGTTCTGTATGCTTTTGCTAAACTACTCATGCAATCTTGTTCTGGAATTGCTAGTTGGTAAACTTCATGGGCAATTCTGGGCAAGACAGTAGAACAATTGGCTGAAATCAAAGCTGGAAAGGCATGGACAGGGTGTAGATTTCACCTTTCATCAGTAGAGGGTGCTGCCTCCGGGCTGGCCAGATTATGAAAAACTAAAGTCTCCTACTCTGGGGGTGGAGTAAACTGCCCAGGCACTCAGCGCACAACGGCTGGTAGAACTGGCCCAGACAAACTGGAGGCAGCAGCATCCATGGCATGCAGCTATCATACCCCTGTGCCAACTTCGTATGTGTGGAAACATACTGTGGCATGGGGGTCTCCTATCAGTTGCCTCTATTCTGCCCTCTGAACTCCTATAGCAGTGACAAAAAAGAAACAGGGTTTATGGCTCAAGGGAAATACAACATCCTAAAAAGGGAGGTGTATAGTAAATTTACCTTAATATAATGCAAGATGGAAAAAACAGATAGAGTTACTGTGCTTAACATAAAGGGGATGGAAAGAGAGAGGAAAAAAGTTATCTGTCCATGGCTAAGTCTTCAACCTTAAAAAGTTAGCACTGTAGGAAGTTGAATGCCAGAAAAAGGATGCTTCTAGTTTAAACAGAAAAAAATATCAGTTGATTAGATATTGTTTTAAGATTAGCTGCTGTAGTCTTCTCCTTTAAAAGATGACAACTTTGTGGGGTTGGCATTTCTAGACAGCTAAAAGCAGCAGCTGTTACTGTCACCAACTAAGAAAAGGAGACAGGATTATCAGTTCTATAGCTCGTTTTGTTTAACAGAAGATGGTAAGAAAGGAATATCCCAAACAGATGCATCCCAACACATTCCAAACAGATGAGAATTCAGTGCTTCCAAACAGAGGATACTAAGAAGTGCTATCAGGGGGGTGAGGGTTAGATAGGATCCTGTAAGTGGAGCTGTACATTCAGAGAAACAGGTGACTTCAGAAAATAAAAGCTGAAGAAAAAGCCTCCTCCTCCCCTCTTTTTCTCCTTTTGATAAATATTTTAAGTGAATGCTTTAAACTTACCAGCTTTAAAGCTGAGTTCATCTTGCTCTTGGCCCTCATAGTCATAGAGGGCACGTACTCTCACCTCCATAGCAGAAGATGTATCTTCATCAAATGGATTGGTGTCTCCATTTGCATCAGTGGAAGAGAAGGGATTGTTGGACTCTTCATCAGACCAGTCTGTAGGGTAGCTTTGGTTTTTTTCATAGCTGCTAACACTGAAAACAAATTTTAAAATTATTCTTCTCTGCTCTTAAAATAGGAGACTAGAAATACCACTAAGATATCAGTTCCCCTAATAAAGCTTAAACTCCGCTCTAAAGCCCAGTTTTCAAACTTTATTTCTGGTATCTTCTCACCTATCTTTAGCTGACAATGCCTCATTCAAAATAAAGAAACAAAATACATTTACAAAGTTAGAAAAAGGCAAAAGAAAAAACCAAAGACAACCTCCCTACAAACTCCAAAAACTTCTCTGTGAAGAAATCTCTATCATCCATGGGATTGTTTACTCTAGAAAGGTAAAAGGTATGCAGGTAGTAGATATGAGGAATTATCTCATTTAGGATAAGACATTTAAATTGTTTAAATTGCTTTGCATAAACTTCCTCCCTAATCTCTATGCACCTTTACAATAGCTTTCAACACTTTTTGTATGTTGCAATCCACCAATAAAGAAACTTCATTACACTGCAACAACTTGATCATTTAAAGAAAAGTTCACTGTTAAGCATGCACATGCCATTTAAAAGAGTGCTATGACATCCCTAGTGTGTGTACAGAGGTAACAGGCAGCTGTTTGAGAAGGTCCTGAATAAAAAGAAAGCAGTCGTAAAAGCAGATTTATTCAGCAAGAACACACAGAGCAGTAAAGCTCCAGAAGCAGTTTCACTAGAAAAACGCATCAGGTTTAACATTTTATAGGACTGATAAAGGAAGGGAAAAAGCAACAGCAGTTCTGTTAGCAACTGCCGATAACCCCAGTAGTTTCAAACCAGAGATCAAGGCAACAGATATGGCATCTGTTAGGAAAAACAAGTTAGGTTACAGTGTTGCTTACACAACCGCTTAAAACATGCACTGACCAGCATAGTGTTATAGAAACCAAAAATCGAAAACCCTGGATAGAGAAAGTGCAAGTGTGAAAACAATTAAAAAACAACATTTCACCAACTTTTTGATCTTATTGTCCTCCTTTTCACTGACAGTACTCCCAGTATCTTCTTCATCTTCAAAGGGATTGTAACTTGATTGTACTGACTGCACTGTGTTACTCTGGACACTAAGACTGCTAATTTGGAAAAGAAAGAGCATTATGGTGACCCTATCTGTTTTAAGAGTAGAACACAGTCACTGGTGTCCCACCAAGCAGTTTCTTAGGAGACCCCTTCTCCAGCCAAAAAAACCAAACAAAACCCCAAATTTCTATCAAATGTAGCATAAGACCCAAGAAAGTTCGGGAAGTGTCACATATGATACAATCCCTTCAGAACCAGAATATCCTTTGTGAAATGTATTTTTTTTTTCCTTACTGCCTGCAATAAAAGGCAGTGTGATTCTTCTGGCCAGTTTCAGTCCTTTTGAAAGCAGCCAATGTTAACAGTTTTGTATTAATCACATCCAGAATTCTGAAGTGACTAAACATTTTGCAAGCTAAGATTTCAAAGCATAATTGTAATTTCTAGAGATGGGATGATAGCAACAGACTAACCACCAGATTAGCTGCAGAACATTCACTTTCTCATCAAGTTTGGTTTCTTTTACTTTCCAACAGACAGAGAACTGTACAATGGAGAATTCCCAAAATATTTTGTGAGATGCAGAAACACATCACTAGAAATGCCCACAGACAAATTAACATTTCATTGGACAGTGACTTTTTGATCCCATAGAGCTTAGTGTACTTGGAGATAGCCCTTTCCAGTTAGTCTTTTTAGGCATAAAAAAATACCTGCTATGTTTGTTAGGCTGTGAGACTTGATCTCCTGTCTGATTAATACCAGTCAGAGTCACTCCATCAGAAGCCTTCTTCTTTTCTCTTCTACTGAGCGTGCGATTCAGATCTGCAGACCACTCCTATCAATGAATGCAAAATGTGACTGAGAAATTTAATTGAACAAGTAATTATCACATTTAATTTTCAGACTGAGTTATGGAACATACATCTATACATACAACAGTACAAATAATTATTAAAAAGATAAGTTACTCTCAGTGTTTCAGTTATGGTTCTCATCTAGTTCCTACCCTAGCAGTGCAGACAGATATCTGTGCTACTCACAAAATCCCAAGGTTACTGGTACTTCCCTGCTTAGCATTCTAAACACCTTGAAGACTTAAAATACCAGTCATCCGGCAGACAACTGGAGAAATCAAAGGACTTGGCCAGTGCAGCTCTTTAAAAGTTGTACTGAGAGGGCTCACTGTTTCAAATAATGCCAAGACATCTGGCTTTAAAAGGTAAACCTTACATTCAATGTAAAAAAAGGTATTATAATCAAATTTAAGACAGAGCTTATTTCTCAAGAAGTGCTCCAAGAATGACCTACAAAGCAGCTCATTTTTAAATTCACTGTATATCACTTCTCCTGTCCCTAAAGATTTGAGACCTTAGTGTACTTCACTTTAGATTTAGTGAAATTTATTGTCCTTAAAAGCCACCCATAAGAGCTAAGGTTGACAAGACTCATGATGTCATTTGTGAAGTATCCCCTCCTTGATTTGAACCATTCAGATGCTTCAGAAGGCAGAGGGACAGGCATGATGAGACCTAGACACAACTTCTACCTATCAAGTCAAACTAAGCTGCGTATTAATATAAAACAGGAACCAACAGAGATCAAAACTGGATGCAAGCAAATAGCCTATGCTGAGATGTGTTTCATCTCAGAAACCTTAAAGGTAAAAAAATAGTCAGGAGTAGTTTGCTATACACAAGATAGCATTTTAGATAAGGAAACGAAGATTTTGAGAGTTGCAACTACTATGGCTTATACACGTAGCACAGTCAGTCTTAAGTAACTTCTGGCCAACTTTTCAGAGATCTCATTATTTTAACTTTGTACAAATACATATTGGATTTCTGAGTTACCATAGTTTAAAGACCACTGACCTAAGCATATTTGCAGTTTATAATGCAATTTCATATTCATTTGATCATGTTTTTTTTATTACTTACGTCATCCTTGTAGCATGTAAATGAGAAAAAACTTGATTAGAAAAATAGTAACAACAGTATTTAATCTGTTAATCATAATACTTATGAAAAAGGATGGTTATTTCCACACACAGAAATAACTTTAGTTCAGCGTTTCAGGCAAAGAAATTCAGTAGTACTATTATGAGTTTTCTTCCTCAAGCCTTCTAATCTAAAGTTACTCAATATTTTAAAAACAAGTGATATTTTCTATTATGGTTAATAAGGGAACAGTGAACATTCCAGAGTTGATGCTTCCACTCCATTAATTTAATGCCTAGAAATTATTTCAACTAAATGCATTATTCTGGTCAAACTCATCCCAATTCCAGCTATTCAATACTCTGGTAGCATGATCTGCATTGCTACATTTTGGTACTTGTTTCTCATTGGCTATATTAGCAGAACACTACTTAAAAAACCTCCCTTCTTTTGAAGTTGGCATTCAGCAATAAAATTACCAACTGGTTAAAGCTGGAACTTTTTTAATATAAGAGTATTGAAAAAACTAGTTGACACTTATAAATACTAGTTTTCAGGACTGATTGAAATATTTAGTTCAAACTTTTTCAAAGTCTTTGCTGCCTATGCTATAATTACCTGCTAACAGCAAGGGGATTCAAATTGAAGTCTGACACCAAAGGGCAGAAGTAAAACATAGAGGATAACATATACAGGTGTCAGAGCTGTATCAACTAAACCAAGGCTTACTAATGACTTCAGTAATGACTTTAGCTTAAAAAAAAAATCACTATAAAGTTTTCTGGTTTACTCCTTTTCTCTTTAAATAGGTGCCCAACATAATCACCTCCAAAAGCTGGGGATGAGGAGAGCCTAATGGAAATCAAGAAAAGAAAACTACCATGACTTGTAAAAACAAAAAAATTCAGTGCTGGAAGTCTGAATTTAAGTTACACCAGAAAGGAATATGATAAAAAGCAAAGAGGAAAAAAATTAGACAAAACAAGTCTGGGTTTTAAGTACTCTGACCTTACCTCAAACTGAGGCCAGTTCATTGACATCCCTGGACCTTGATTAGCTCTAAACCACCGTAAGTCTTCAACAGCATCTGCTGTTTTGATATTCTGTTCCAGTTCACGGTAGATATTTTTGTAACTGCAAAACAAATTTGTCTTCAAATTTAGTATAACATTTAGAAACATGGCAAATCCCCTAGTCAGATTTAAAAAAAAAAAAAAAAAAGAGTATTTCAAAGTTCACAGTAGTATTGAAAAAACTTACAGCAACACAGACTTTTTAACACTACGAGAGGCCTGTTAACTGCCGGTAAAAAAGGAAGAGTACGCAAACAAGTAAGCTTGCTGAAAGTTCACAAAGACATAAAAGCCTTATCTGCCAGATTTTAGAATTAAGTTACCTTACACAAGCTTCATAAATAGCTGTCATTAAATGGAGGATTTACATAGGAATGTATTTAAATTACTGAATGTCAGTCTTGGAAGATTCTTGAATTTAAAAGCTTGTTGAGAAGACAGTAGAAACTGTTTTTGTGCTAAGTCCACAGAATTCTGTGAAAACTTGTGTGTTAATCCAATGAGAATTATAAGCCATTATAAAAATAAAAATCTCAAACTTGAAGCAGAGTTAAATGAGTTAAATATTTTCCTGTGCAGGTATAACATCTGCTAACTGCTTTTATTGGTTTAGGTACTCTCTCATTTTACTAACTGTGCTATTTCTACAAAATATCAAATACTATAAAAAAAGAACCTTAATACTTTTACTTATCTTTTGTTTTTTCTACTTAATTTTTGTTGAAGTGGAGTTCTCACAAGTATGAAGTATTTTACAGGACAGAGATACAACTTGGATCCCCTGATCCTAGACCATGTACATGAGATATTCACTTTACAGACTGTGACTACAAATACAATTGCTTTATACAAAAAAACCCAATATGGTGCAATATGGAACCCAGAGTATAAAGAAGTCTTAACACAACAGCCACAAGGCTTAAAGTAGAAGACACAGAACTGCTAGTCTATATTCAAGCTAGAGAGAATTTGGGAAAATCCTTCCAGACCAAGTCACACAAAATTTAGAATTAGAATTCATTAATGCTACATTGTCAAGGAGTCAAAAACTTTCTCAAAATATACTTCCAAATTTCTCAATTCTATATATTACTTGACTGCTTTAACATGTATGCAGTGCGTTTTTTTCCCACATCAGGGGTTCTTTGAATGTATGTAAACAATAGAAAGGCATGTATTTTGAGAAAGGGAGTAAGTAATTTTGAATGACTCACTAGCCATCAGTTAAATCAACAATAAACTGGAGGTTTATTATCTACATCTGTGGAAGACAGGGCAGCGTTATTTTCTGGACTGTGCTCCTCAGCATTAATAGTCTTAAGAAAGTTAAAAATCAGACTTCCTTTTAGGGGTTTATTCTACATGTTTTATCTCTGTGTATTCAGAGAGACAGGGATAAGGAAATAGATAAACAGTTACAGTTGCTTTAGCCTAATAGTTATTTTCTTTGTTTGCATCTTGTTAACATAAGACACCACTCCTGAACGTCCTAAGTATCTTAAAAGGAAATCATTGACTCTGCACTTGGTCATCTTCTGTAGTCTTCCCCCAACCTTGCCCTTTGAGTCAACTATTTAGCATTTATTTCAGTTCTGTAGTTTCTTTAAACCTGAATTCAAATGGGCAATCCTAACTATCTACTCAGAATAAAAAGTACCTGTCTTCCACAGCAGTCCATAAGAACTTTGAAGCAATCCAAAATGATAATGAAGCTAAAATAAGTGATCTTGCCCTTACCTATTTCTTGCTCTTTATTTGTTCTTGCCCCTATGTTACCTGCCAGCACTAACGTTCGTATGACTGCACAGGAAGTCAATCTGGAACACTGATCAGGGTTAAAATCAAACTAGATTCTTCCTGCCCTATGTACCTTGATCAGCTCCTTAATTCCACTGGTTGGACTACCATAACATTTTTTATACTAGCAGAAGAGGGAACAGAGATGAGCAGCTAGCCAGGAGCACATTTTTCTCCTTTTAATTGAAGTACCAAGCAGAGTGCACATGAAACTCTGCTATTACAAGTGGGATGTAAAAATCTACTAGTGTTACAGCATTTGCTGCAAGTATTCCAGCATCTGTCTTCTCAAATGCAAAAGAAAACAAAAACATTATAACCACTGTCTTGCTGACATACCAAAGTAGCTGTGTATCAAAATGGCCTGTAGTAGTTGACAACATGCCACATGGTCTAACAAAATAAGCTGCATGAGCTCTGGTTTGAGTTCTCTAGCAGAAGTTTAGATTTCTTGGAATATAGTGAGGAGGGTCCAGGCACAAAGAACAAAGTACAAGGCATGCTTTACACATGCTACATACAGTATAAAGAGCAGACTTTGAAATTAACATGGACAAGAGTTCAGCAACGGTCAACCAATGGATCTTTAACATTTATCCCCTAGTCAAGGTAATTCCTTGAGACTGAGCTCTAATATTTTAACAATAAATGTGTTTATGCTACAACGTTCACACTTAGTCTTATGCTAAGAAATTCTAGTTTGTTCTCCAATAAACGTGCAAGACACATAATACACCAAAACTCTCCTTTCCCAATCTTTGATTTAGCATTTTTTGATTCTAAGCTCTGAATCCTTTCTAATTAACACAGATTTGATTATACAAATACAAAAAGAATGAGGGTTTCTTGGTTCATTTAACACTGTGTTAAATAAAACTAGCAAATGTTAGGGATAGATGCTAATTTGATCTTAGACAAAGCAAACAATTAAGTTCTTTCACTTACACTTTAAACAAATTGAAGTAACACATTAGAAACAAATCCGATTCCAAACTCTCATCTACTTGAAGTATGGATTACTTTTCACTGAAAAGTATTAAGCATTAATTTTGAAGTCTTACACAGTTTTACCTTGCAAGATTAGACAAGTCAAGGTGTTTTTGAACTTCCAGTAACACTTCTCGAAAGAAACGTAAGCGTTTTTCCTCAAACTGCTGACACTGTTCAAATACCTGCTCCATGTTTTCCATATATTGAGGAGTAGCATTATCCAGTTCTTTCAGTGATTTTTCATACTTTTCTTTTGTCTGGGGGTGGAAAAACAAACCGTTAGCAATATATTTTATTACTAACCTACATAACAGGCTTATCAATGTAGTAATGGCCAATAGTTAGACCAGAAGTTCCCAAACCACATTCTTTTTTCATGACCACTGTACCTATGTTAGGTCAGCATGACAGTTATCTAACAAAACTGCAGAACAGTTACAATAAAGCTCTAAGCCTCTCCTCTGGCTTTTTAACAGAAACCATGACAATTGCCAAAGTAATATACTAAAGATAAAAACCAAAGGAGCCACAGAGTAAATCAGAGCAGACAGTCTTTCAAGTTACAGGTCTCTTACTTAAAGATCTCCAAATAATTTCAAAGTGCTGTCTTTTCTCCTTCAGTAATTTACATAGTCCACTGAGAGTTATAACCAAAAACCCAAACATTGTATACATCCCTGTGAACATGAATTGCACATGCTGTGAGCTCAGTTAACAGATAAAAATCTCAGACTATACAGTAAATTAGAGAAGTAGTCCACAGACAGGAACTAAAAGATCCCACCCGATATAACACCAGCCTTCCAGATCACAGAAGAGCATTCTCAAAGGGAAAAGATGATCTTGAAGAAAGTCACACAAGAAAAGCCTCTTGCTAGCAGTTTACTAAAGAGATAAACCAAACTGGGCAATAGAATGGCATTTCCAAAAGTGTATTTACTTTTATTTAATGGATTATGACTACCAGTTTAGATGTCAGCAAGTTTTAACCACCCATCTTGCAGCCTCTCAAGTGAAATAACACTCACTACTAAATGAGTAAAACTTTGTCCTAGAAGTTCACTGTCTTATTCTGCTTTGTTCCCTGCTAAAAGTACTTATGTGGAATAGAGGCATTACGTTATTCATTCTTCACAGAAGAACTCAGCGATAAGATATGCTTTGGAGAAAACTCTAGACTTTTGTACAGGACCATAACTGAAAGTGAGCTGCACTGTAGTCCATGGCACATTCAGGAAGGAAAAAAAAGCTTAAATATGCATGTGTTAGCATACAGTATACCTTTAGTACATCTTGCTTGCTTCTCTCCACTTTGTCTTGTAATTTCTTAAGTTGTTCAGGATTTAGTGCTGGATCAGCTTTGCTGTTTGTTTCTCTGGATATAGCCAGTTTCTCCTCTTTGCAGGCTGCATGGTATGCTTTCTTTGCAGCTTCCACCTACAAAGTAGATTTGAATATTTGCATCTGGGACAGTTTATACAATAACCAATAACTGAATTTTTTAGCCTTATAATTATGTTGTAATGAAAAGAGTGTCAGGTTTTTGTTTCAGAATATTTTTTTAATTTTTTTTTTTCCATTTAGGCCAAGGAATGAACAATACACAAGAATCAATATAAAGAAATTATTGCAGTACTTAAGAATCAGCATTTTCTCACCATACAATAAATGTCAGCCATACAGCTTAGAGAAGTGTGGAACAGACTCAAGAAAAGGTTTACAGAAAGTCCCCAATTGAACGTTTTTTCCTCATGCCCATGTTCGCCTGCTCCCCTTCTACAAACCTGTTATTTAAGAATAATGTTACATGACAGGGAAAAAAAATCCACAAACACTTTTCCCCTGCTCATTCCTTTGAGCAATTCGTAACTTTCAAACACATGAAATCAGATACTTTTAAAATGACAGCTTGAATTCCACTTTTGCCAGATTTTCACTGAAGTCACCAAGATTAGGAGAGACCAAGAGAAAAATACTTATTTTCAGAAGAGGACAGAAAGCAAGAGGTCTTTTTGAGAAAGGAGGGTCCAGCAGAGAGAATAGGGAGTTTACTCCCTTATAGAGATTTGAGACATTAATATATTGTAACACAGGATATCTAATACATAATCTACTGCTGTACCTCTTTCAGCTTTTTTGCCCAGGGTTTCTGAGCTTTCCTAAATCCATCTTCTGCTTCTTTGGTTTCCTTAAATCCTCCCATCATTTGCTTATGAAAGGCTTCCTTCTGCCAGTTCTTGATTTTTTCAAAGTCTTCATTCATCAGTGAACCTTTTACTTCTAGATGTAGTTCACTCACTTTTTCAGCTTCTGACATAAAAGCACACCAAGCCCTTTCTACTGTTCCATACTGTGGGCCTAAACACAACAGAAAGTGTCATTCTCAGTAACCATCACCCACATGGAACTTATATTCCCAAGAAACTACCTGAAGCTATTGACTTATATTCACTTGTAAACAGCAAAATTGATGCAAACCTTGAAAAGGGAACAGTTTCTTTTCAGATAAATTTAGATTATTACAAATTTTGACACCAGAAGAAATAATATTCAGTTAGTCTGGCCTCTTTCTCCCTGTACTGTGATTCTCAGTATTCCACATATTAGCTCCTCTTTGAGCTGCCTTCAGTTTCTCAACATACTTTTTGAAGCATGGATAACCAGGAAAGGACAAACTAATTTCAGAATATATTAAAATGGTATCAGATTAGCCTTCCATTAGAGCAATGCCTAGCTCTTTTATTACTAGTCTGTCCCCCACACCACTGTCCCCTTATTATTCAGATATACTTTCCAAATGATGTTCTATACCATTAGTTACCTAGAAACAGCCAGTTCTCTAGAACTGACTCTATTTGAATACCTCAACACTGTAGGCAAGATTCATCTGCTTCAGTAAGAAACTAGCAAAGGAGCAAGGCTTTGTTTTTAATCACAAAAAGCTTGATCATTTGTTACATTACTGAGCCTTTTGCAAAGGCTCCGTTATAGGCTAAAAAGTACAAAAAAAAAAATCTACTTTGTACTTACCAAAACAAAGATATACAGAAATACTTTTTTCCATTTGAGAAAGTTTTCAGAGTTCAAAATCAGAATGTATTACCTTTTTCTACAAGCTGTTTCCACCTTTTTGCCCATTCTGTAAGCTGCTGAGCATAGACCTTCTCTATTCGTGCCCGTTCGTGAATACAATTCATAAGATCATTGCAAAGTCTGTGACCATCATCAATTCGTTTTACTGTCCGCTTGTAATTTCCAACCTATAAAGAGAAAAATACTTAACTATTCCTGCTTGAAAGCTCTGAAAACAAGATACATGTCTAATTAACACAAATACTGTTACCTAGGAGCAAGATAATCTACTAGCAGGAATTAATCAATTATAGCATAAGGCATTTTTCAATTAATCTTAAAACTTAACTGCAACACCACCACAAAGGCCACAAGGTCTGCTGTAAGAAACTTATTAAAAGTGAAAGCTTCATTATATTTTATTAGTCCTGCAATGTAATTATGGGCAGTCATCACAATTGTTCTACATTATTATTGCTTGGTAATGTTTTAGATAATCAACGTATTTAACACAAATACAGTATTCCCTCTTCCGTGCTTAATAATAAGTACCTAATGCCCTAGTTTTATGCTGTGTTTAATCTTTCAGGATTAATAAAACTGCAAAGACATGCAAAGGAGTATTGCAACATCTCTGTCAAGCATAATTATAGGGTTTTTTTAAAGAATGCAGTATGGAAAAAGTACAACCACTATAGATACAGCAGAGACTGGATGTGCCTTTTGTTACAGCTGTGCTTCACTGCTGACAAACTAGATAGCAACTATTTCAAGAGTATACTGTAGCACTTAATGTGGGAAGATACTGACAACAATGACATGGAGTTCCCATACCTAGAATTAACTTGCAAATACTAAAGAAAAAACCAGTTACTTGACATACAAGCTACAAAAGGATATGGAGAAAAATGCACACTATACATAATGAAAATTCATTATATAATTAACATCTCCCCTTTCATTTTTGTGTAAACACACCAACATGGAATCATCAATCTAGATGACTGCTCCCAGAGTAATATTTCCACTGATTTCAAGGTCATTCGGGTTGGCTTTTGTAAACATTAAACAAGACATAAGAGCTCTTAACAGGATTTACACAGTCTATTAAATATCACAGTCGGTTTCTTATCTGCCCTAACCACCTGACTGAAAAATAAAGATTAGCAGTAAGGCAGTAGATTAAACATTCAAATACTTAAAGCATGTTTGTAATTTTTACATTTGAATCATATCTGATTCACATCTTAAACACAGGAAGCCATCCAGCTTTTAGGCTTGCATTTATTCAGAATTTTGTCAGCAGATGTACAGGCAAGCCATCTGCTTCAGGAAAAACTCAAAATATATAAGGAAATACTCTTAAAAAGGGAAAAAAGCCTGTATTAAGTGCTGGAAAAATAAGTGACTGCTGATAAATACAGACACATGTTAGGACTCCTCATCAAAGCTGGGGGAAAAAACCAAAACCATCAATGACTGGACAAAACTGATTCCTTTAGACAGTATCCTGAAAGCACTCATTTGGGCATGTTTTTGGTTTTGGACTAGATCCATTTCAACAGATCAAAGAGATTTAGGTAGCATCTAAGAAAAGTGTTAGTTAGCAGTCACCGATTTGTCTAAATCATGTAAAAAAAAGGACATGCACCCCCCCCCCTGCAGCTTTAAACATTAAGTCACAATATAACTGAAGATAAGAATCTACCAGCATCATGATGAAGCTGACACAAAAAATCAAGATAGTCAATGCATCCATGTCAAAACAGATTTCATTTATTAACAAGACAGTATGAAAAATAACCTCTCATTTTCAGGAGAAATAGAAATTGAGAAGCAGGCAGTTTCAAACTAACACTGTACACTAAGATACATAATATACGTATGTAAGTATTAAGAAAATTAAGTACCTCAAAGAACACTTTCTAAAGCCTTTGTAATGGAATGAAAAATCATCCATCTGCTCAAAATTATTCCAACTGTAGGTTCACAACCAAGCAGACTGTTAAAACAGGTTATGGTAGCTTGGCACAGCTACTGAAGCCTTATATTAGCATCAATTTGTGTCTCCGGTTATGTGCCCAGGGATTTATGTCTCTAGCACGAACACTTCCTTTCATAAATTTTCACTATTAAATTAGCATTTTAAATGCTAATATTGAATGGGAGCAGGCTGCCTCATGGTATTTTGAACGCTTTAATTTTGTGTTTCTGAGCAAATTCTAAACCCACGGTAGCATTTTGTAGTTGCCAAATCTCAGGCAGGTATTCAGAGAACTGAGTTTACCTTACCTGTTGTGGCCCATTCACTATTATTGCATAAGGCTATCTTTAAAGAGCTGCATGCAGACCACAGATAATTCACCCATGCTACCTCCTTCTCTGCAGAAGGACTGAATGAACTAGCATCATAGTTTAGAACCAGTATAAACAACCACCAGGCCTACAAGGTTGTTGCTTTCTAGTATTGTATTCCAAAGAAAGCCTTTTATACTAGTATTTTCAAGGGGGAAAAAAGCTCACTTGATTTATGAAACAGTAGTTTTAAGTATGTTAGACATCACATTCAAATTTCATGCCCTATGAGGAACGCTAGAATTTTGGAAATACAGCATTTTTCTGTGTTTCATGACACACAGAACATAATTTATATACTTGGCATTTAACATTCTAAAAACTTAGTGGTTTATTAAAAAAATGCATTTTAAGTCATAGACACTGCAATTACAAATTTTTTTGAGAAGTGGAATGTGCAGCCTGCCATAGGAAGAGGCAGACTCAGAGGTACGAGAGCACAAGGTTTTTAAAGCACAGAGCCAAGCAAAGGGAAAAGAGCTCTAGTCTTTATGCAGCCAAGGAACTACTAAGTTAACTGTAGATAAGTTAAAACAATTAAAAACCTATAAACACACTAAAGACATCCTGAATTCTGGAGAAGAAAAACATGACTTAATACATTGTTTTATTCAAGACTATTTTCTCCAAGCCCTGAGGTAGACTGCAAATGTGCAGCAAGACTTCCCCCTTACCAAGTAGTATTTGAGCTAAAACAAAAATGACAAAATTCTTTTATATGTAGCAACTAACCAGGAAAAAAAAATTCCTGTGTTTCTTTGTTTCAGTCAGAGCCACATTTACATAATGCCTTGCAATTCTCAGATTTCTTGATTAGCACTGTTCAGTACATGAACATATGATTTTGCTAGTTAGAATAACTTTCTGATCATTCTGAGCATTGGGGTATTCCCTGTTAGAGAGCAGACAAGTACAACATGAAGTTATTAGTTTCCTTGTCCTACAAATGAAACATGTTTCAGGAAGGTAAATTGTAAAATTGTAAACTTCCTTACAGTTTCAAGAAGAATGAGAGATATTTAAAAACTATATCCTGCTTTTGTGATTTTAGCATCAACACTTCACCCATCTGAAAGAGGCATTTTATTACACGATACCAAATTCAGTTGCTATATACCCTTAGTTGCCAGAAACACTTCAAAAGGAAATAACCCCAAGAGTTTCTTCAAAATGCCACTACAGTGGTCACTTTCTGAATGCAATCAGTGAATTCTGTGGAATCTGTGATTCACAGTTTTGTGTCACACACACATCCCTTTTGTAAGTTGAGTTAAACAGTTTCCCCTTTTCCACTGCAAAAAACACTGAGCTTTGCTACTAATAAGTCTCAGTTGATCCTATTTTGCCTCATTTATCTTGCAGGCATTATAAGTGCCTTCAGATCTCCATTTTGCTTAGTCAAGAAAACATTTCTTCTCATTTTGATATTTCCTCTTATGCATGAACACAGTAATGTCACCTCAAATCCTCTGTCAATCTAAGATTTAGAGAATCTGTAATAACGAGAGAAAAAACACACAAGCACACTGTGACGAGGCATTTAGCATTGTATAGTTAGCAGTCCTGTCATCTCTCCTTTGTGACCACCAGTGTACTAACATAGCCAAGCACTGTCACTGATACGATCTTTAGCAGGAATATTTAAGAGCTTACAGCCTCATTATTTTACAATTTCACAGCACTAAACACAAAGGGAGAGTCTTAAATTATCTAGGCTCCTTTACCTCAAGTAAGAGACTTTTTTTTTTTTAGCATATTCATAGAGCAAGATAAAAGCCTATAAAGAGTTGAATACAGTTAGCAGGTTTTTCTGGTACACTGAATGAAAAATACAGGTATTTTAATTTATTAGCAGCCCAGGTGGTGGCAAATGTTCAGCTATTGCTAAACTCCAGTCAGTTAATTCTAGTATATCATTATTGTAACCACAAATATTTCAGGAGTTTCAAATGCCTGAAGTAAGATTGTCAACTCTTTTTCCAAGCCTGCCTAGCTTATTCATAACTAGTCAAATGGTTCCAGTTCATAAAGGCTGAAGGAAAGTTACCATAGCATACAACAAGCTGTTTTTAATGGGCAGGAAAACACAATAATGAGCTTTGAAGGCTTATAGTCAAACCCATGCATAACGATGGCCAATATGGGGACAACACTTACTATTTCCAGCATTCCATTCAACCATGAGTACAATTTCTTTCCAACTACGTCAAACAGGAAGTTTCCAAACATTTCAACCACTGTTACATCTGTAATACTGTGGGGTATTTTGCAAATAAAAATAATTATCTCGGTGCATAATTAGCACATACACAGTCCAAATACCTATGAGCACTAGCTCTGTGTATTTAAATTTTGTAAGTTTACTCATATAAATTCACCACTGGTTGCAAGAAAAATCCTGAGGAAACTCTTAAACCCACAAAATCAAAAGCCAAACATACCAGTAAAGCAAACACCTGGCAATATAAATGAAGAACATTATGTTGCTCAATGTTAGAAGGAGGAAAAAAAATGCATATAGGAGATATGACAGGAATCTACTATTGCAGAGTCAAAATATTTTTTAAATGAATAAGCTAAACAAAACAGCCTGCTTCACCATCAAAAAGCATTCATTGTCAAGTAACTGAAATCCCTCAGCATGGGAAGAACTTTTCAATAGTCAAGAGTGGGGTTTGGGAACTTTTCCCTGCATCCAACTCACACCACCTCAACAGACACTCATGTTAGCTGACAGTAGTAGGCATGAAGCACAGGTGTCAGGAGTACTAAATGGGCAGGACCAAGACCATCTTGAGCAGACAGCTTACAGTGCAGTTTGTGGGAGGTGTGTCCCAGATCAGCTGCCTCTTATGCAGTGTGGGGTTTGGGCCTTGCTTTGGGGCTTTGTTGTGGGGTTTTTTGGTTTGAGGTTCTTTTGGGTTTTGTTTGTTTGGGGGGTGGGGTGGGAGGGGTGGGGGCAGGAAGGAATAGGAATGCATATGGTGGCCAAATTTGATTCATCCATACTACATAGGGGACCGACCTCCCCATTCTGAATAAGCTGAAAATCTTATCTTGCTAGTGGATATCTCAGCAAATACTTTCGAATGCAATGAAATGTGCTGAGCACCTCAAAATGCACACCCGGTCCTGTCCTGCGAGGGAATCCAGTCCCAGGCCTAAGTTCATACAGCTAATGCCAGTTGCTGGTTTAGCAGCTGTTCAGAATGACTATTTTTGTTTGGATAAGTAGGTGTTTTCACAGGGCAGTTAAACACCCCTGCAATAAGTGGAGAGGGTTCCATATTGCTGATGTTAGCAGAAAATAAGGGAGAGTAAGGACTCACATGTAGGGTATAAGTGGCACACAGCCTGAGAGGGACACATGGCTCATTAAAAATAAATGCTTCCACAGGCAGAGTAGTTCTTCCTTTTGATGTCTTACCTTTTGCAAGATATGCACACACTTCTACTTTGATCTCTAGGAACGCTTACTCATCGTCTTTCTTGCCTTCACAGGTATTTAAGTGAACAATAGCATTGGTCTCATCTTGCTCAAGGCATTTTTCTTTTAATATGACCATGACAGTGATTAGCAAGCATAAGGCTGGAGCTTAATTAACAAAATGCATCACAAAAATAGGCCTTCCATTTATTATTAATATACCAAATTCTTTCACATGCATTTCCACACTACTTCAAGGCCAATAAGGGTTGTCCATTTCTTGTGTTTTATGAAGGCAGTACAATGTTGGAACCAACCAGTTTTGCCACAGTCTATTTTTGGATACAAGAAAGTGGCATGAATGATTATGACAAACTGAGATGTATTTACAGCAGTCATGCAAATGCTGAGAATTCATATGACAGAAGAGAAAGAAATACAAAGGGCTTCAAATTGCACATCAGGCTCCAAATTTTCCACTTTCCCTTGGAAAAAGTACTGCTATCCTGTTCCAGGCTATCAGCAATAACCTTTGCTTACCCAAAGCATGCTACCCTTGTCACCTAAGTAACACAGAGGAAGGAATGCCTTCTTGGAGCATATCAACAAGATTCCTCAGTCTTAAAAAAATTCCGCACCCAGAGACCACCATGAGCTTAACCAGATACATCAAGGTATAGTGAAGCTTGTTAGAAAGATGAAGAATGAAAAAGAAGCTTCAATTTCTTCCGTAAATTAAGGCATTACTACAACTGAAATGTTGATGAAATCCTCCACTGTTATTGTGGCAATTATCTTTCAGAATGTCTTTTATTATTATTTTGCAATTCCTTGCTCTCTAAGCAAGCTTACATGAAAACACATACAACATTCTCCATCTCCTAAAGTACTTCTGTGTTATAAACACCTGGACAAATTAGAGGAAAATAAAAGATCCATTCTCCTGAAAAGGATTTATCATCCTGTTAGAAGACAAAAAACTTTTAGTAGTAGCTTGGGTTAACTAAATACTGAAAAAATTCCTTAATTTAGTTGCGTAAGTTGCTGCTATTTCTATTTCACACTAAAGACAGACATACATTTCTGAAAGCCTATTTTTTTTCAGTTCTATCAGCTGTTCTGATAAAAGACACTACCTATGCCTAAGCCTTGTCCCACACATATTTTTTGACCAATATCTACAGTAAGTCAACACGAAGAACACAAGTCCAAACAGCAATTTCTCCAGTTCCCTTTCAACAAGACAACTATTTCCCAACCACAAATCTGTACCTGATAACAATATCTGTGTAGTAATAAAAAATACTAGTCTTTAAAGGAAAAAGATTACTATTCATATTGGATTTCAAGCACCAAGCTTGATTTTCAATGCCAGAATTGAAAGTTTCCATGAACAGTATTGAAATAACCTAATAAAAAAAGCTTCATAGATGAAGTAACCTGCATTGAATTGCTCCATGGACAGTCTGAGCATGTGCAACCAGACAAGGTTAGAGCAGTAAGTTCAGTTTCCATCATATAATGTAGATTCACATATTTAAATAAGATCAAACTGCTAGTAATCATCTTTGTAATAAGGAACCCTAGCAAAAGCAGTGACAGCTCCAAAAGAAAGCAAACACTTTGAGAGCCAGAAAAGTGATTAAGAACAAAGTGTTTTATTTCCTAAAGACAACACTGCATGAAATTTCTGTCAACAGCAATAGCAAAAACTTTGAAGTTGGTTTATCAACATTTTATTAAGTACAGTTCTTTTCATCAGCTCAACAGAACATCAACATTTCAGAAATATAAGTGGTTTAGTTTCAAAGATATGCAGTGAGCAAGAAACAGTTTTCACAGTAAGTTCTTCAGATAGGTCCCACACCCAGCCACCTCACTCTTTCCTAAATGTCTTTCAAGAAAAAAATGGGCTTTGCAGCACACTCCAAAGGTAAATAAATTTGAGCTATTTTGGAGCATGAGGGAACAAACTCAAAAGCTCACCCTGCCAGACTGTCTCTTCTGTGCCATGGCCAAGTTTAAACACATTTACTGCTTTCAGCTGTGGCAGTAAAACATAGCAAAGTGGCTTTTAACAAACTGCAGACAGTCTCCAAAAACAAAGAAAAACCAATTGTGTAAAATACCTTAAAAACCTCTAACGAAAGGGTGCAAGTGACAATTCTGCAGCAACGATACATCTTCCAAATTGACTAAGAGTAATTTCCTGTTACCTGAGCCAATAAGTAGCGAGGCTGGCATTCTAGAGACACTGCATCTTTTCTAATCAAGTCAGACAAAACATTGATCAAAGTAGTTACCCATTTTGAGAAAGATTAAGACTAGAATTCAAAGTTGCAATCTTCAGAAACAAAAGAACCAATTCAGAACATATGGAAAAAGGACAAATTTTAGACTAAAATTCAGTCAAATTTAGTTTGGAAAGATAGCTGCAAATCAGAAGTACTTAAACAAGAGTTTGGTAATTAAGTTTGACAGACTTGCTTTTAGTTTCTGCATGTCACTTAACACAGAAGAGTTATTCTTAAGTTAATATATTAAGACTTGCACAGGACTTCCTTTACTTTAGGTTCACGTTTTACCAACAGCAGAAGCCTGGCAAACCTCCTCCCACCTCTTAACTCTTGATCACAAGGATAATTCCTGTCTTATTGTTTTGTCAGGCTTCTCTGTAGAAAGGCAAAGTTTAAAGTCAAATGGTACATTCTGTCAAGGCATTCCTTGGCTTAAGCAAACTGCTGGATACCTTAATTATTCGCTCAAACAGAGAAGTATATACAAACCAAATTACATTCCAGGCTAGTATCAGGCATGCATGTCAAAATGCAATTACTCTCACAGAAATGCAGAAGTGTAGAGTGCAGAGGTCACAAGAAAACTATTCCTGGATGAAAGCAATCACTCAAAATACCCTGTATCAAGACTACACTGCAGCAGACAGCACAGCTTTAGGTACTTTACCACTTTTCCTTATGCTGTGCTTTAGTTCAAGAATTTTGTTCAGTCTGTGGATAAAAAAAACCCAAACACCTTTCCTACCACATGATGCTACATGCAACTATAAAGGCCGTCAACCAAAAGATAAGTTCCACGTTATTCATATTTCTCACTATAATAGGATATTGCAAAGACTGTCGGTCTTCTGAAAAGTTTAATACCCAGTAATAAGGAGTCATCCTATGATAAGTATCAGAGTGCAAAGAAACAGTAGGATTTTGCCTAATATATTCTCTCAGCTATTTCCATTGGGAGAAAAGTTTATATAGATGTTTTTAAGACAGCTTTGTAAGCATGTTTGCCTCAAACCACACCAACTCTAAGTTTACCAAGCATAGCATGCATGAAGGTTAAAATTCACTACAATGTCAATCCCTCCTGTTAATAGTTCAGCCTTACTATAAAATAATTTATCATCTATCTCCGAGTACTCTTTTTCATGCTTAGTTCAAAGTATCTTAACATATCCATAAAAGCTCAATCTCTGCAGAATGCCAGGGATGTCATACCACACATTTTTCAACTCTCCATGCAGTTACATAAACATTTAAGCATACCTACTACAGCCTTTCAGCTATACATACAACACTTTATGTTAACCCGCTGTATCTTTTAACTCGAACCAATTCTTTGCTGGTTTTTGCCTTTTTTTTTTAAACCACACCACCAATGTCAGTGGTGATATTTTAAGCACTAACCAACTGCAAAACTTTTACAGCCTCTCATTTCACTCAAATACAACTTAGTTTCAACATATTGAAATGTCAGACCATTAGTCACTTTGCTAAAATAATGACACAGCCTTTACATCTGTAGCAAGAACACAACCATCTCTATTAATGTTTTTTAAAGAATCAGCATTTGTAGCCACAAAACCCCACTTGTCTGCTTCTCCTAAGAATCAAACAGCACAAAGCAGAGGAACAGCAAAACAAGTAGTGTTTCCCACAGAATTCAATACTCAAAACTCCATAATTTAGTGAAATATTTCCTTTTATATTGCTAAACTGTCAAAAGCTTAGTACAAGAAAATATAGGATTTTTAAAATTTTTATTTTTTTTAAACATAGTCATCAATTGCATGGAAAGTCCCATCTTGCTTCCAGAAAAATTGTTAATACTTTGAACATCCTTAAAGTCACTTCATTAACAAAGCCATTGACTTATCATTGGGATTCATTTTTTTACTGCAGTCAAACCTTTGTTTCACTCCCTGAAGAGAGAGTATGAAGATGGTCTCTAGAATTTTTAATCAACTCATTCCCTGAGAATATAATTGCATCTTCAATTTTGAGATTACTTGTAACTGATTTTAAATGCTAATTTTCCCCTTTGAACAACTTGCACACCTGTTCTACTCAGCATTTGTCAACTATCAAAACATATTACTTTTTCAGCCTGAGGTACTCAAAGTTTCAGAAGAAAAATAAATTCATTATTCAACCTGAAATTTTTCCTCTTGACCATTTTAACATAACAACCTTTGTGGTTACACATCAAAAAAGAAAAAGAGCAGAGCAAAGAATTAAGCCTATAAGGAAAGAAACTGATTGCAATACTGAAGTCTAACTTTTTTTTAATCCAGGGATAAGTAAAGATATACTCATGCATTACACATTAGCCTACTGACATTGCTTATGAAACAGACCACAGTTCTGACCTTTTGGAAGGAATACATAGAAAAGTCCAAAGAAACAGATTAAGAAGTAGTGTTTACAAAATGATATAAAATAAGTCATCAATAGCATAAACACAAAGAACACCTCTAACCCACCTATAATAAGTGTCAAATTCATTTAAGCTATGCTTTGTAAAGGTCTTAGCTTAGGCTAATTGCTATTTCCGATTATCTATCATCCTTTGATATTAATTACTGGAGTTCACATTTGTCCAAACATAATCATACTAGTTTACAGAATTCCCATTCTTATTCATTCATCTTTTATGCTTTCAGACATGATTACTTGATGGAAGACAACAGCTTGGTACAGAATAGCCAGCCAGAAGTCATGTTCTCCTGCCAAGTATAGGATGCCCAACACATTAAAAAAAAAAAAAGTCCCCTTTGGTCCAGGATTCTTTTTTTCCTGACTGCCTCCTTATTTTATTTTGAGACTTCTACCAAGGAAGCTTGTCCAGAAAGTTGTCTCAGCATACAATAAAAAACTCAGAATAATTGAGGTTGGAGGGAACCTCTGGAAATCATCTAGTCTAACACCCTGCTCCAAGCTGGTCTGATAGATCAGATAGCTCAGGACCGTGTCCCAGCTGACACCTCAGAGCAGAGGTCCCACATCCTCTCTGCAGTCACACCACAGAGTACCCCTACAACAAAAGGGGTTAAGACTTAGAATTCAGTAATTTTAAAACCATTTCTTTATAAATAGGATAGACATATTTAACATAATAGTAAATATAGCTTGTCAAAAAGTGATAGCTGTCTGCTAAACAAGAATGTCACTGGTATTAGGTCTTTTATACGGTGTATCAAAAAATAATGGGAGATGCAATATGCCCTCACCACCAACACAGGTTAGTGGTCTAGTAATGCTTTCATTTAAAAGGAAGCACAATGTTAGGTCACCAAACCCAAGCTGTCTCACATATGTCTCTGGTAACAGAAATATTCAGACATTTTCCCCCTAGCCATTTTCATGTTTGCTACAGTTGAAACTCCGAAGAGCTCCCAGTCACATGGTAGAAGTCTGCCCTATTGAACCCAGTTCATCTGGACAGTGTACTTACCTCCAACTATGTCAGTATTGACACTGTAAAACCTTTCTTTTTCTTGCCAGAAACTTTTTTTTTTGTAAAATGCTTTCTGATTTATCAAGTTTGCTCTCTTTAAAGCTTAATCAAATTATCATAACATCTGAAAGTCATCTTCAGATTGGGGCAGCACACGTTACTGATAATACAATGTGCTTTGTATTATCTTTCTGCATGTATGCTCTTACACAGAGATAAGCATAAGGTAACTTCTCTCAAAAAAGTTTATACTTATATCTAGACACAAACAGGAGACGTGCAGTACATTCACACACTGTTCTTACATTTGTGATTTATGTACACTTACAGTAGCCTTTAACAGTTACTTTAGATTTAACATTGATCATTCAACCTCCTTGGTAATTTTAAAAACTACCCACCCACACCCCTCTTCATCAATAAAAATTGACAAAGGTTCAATTCTGAATTGCATATCCTACCCAAATGTATGATCCTCAAGCTTGTTGCAGTTAAAAACCCTTGACAGAACTAGGTCAAAATCTAAAAGGTCATTTCTACCCTGAAGGCTATTTCTGCAGATCACAATAACCAAAGGTGTCTTGTATTGCAGCTCTCTCCACAGTTTACAATGTACAAAAATCAGATTTTCTATAATAAGAGTAAAAAAATAAAATCAAAATATTGTGATAAAACATTTGGGTTACCTCCCAGAAGCTATCACTAGAAACTTCTACTCCAACGGAATCATCGTATGAGCCAGACATTTCTATGTATGAAGAGCTGTTAAAGTAGTCAGAGCTTAAACACCTTCAGAATCTGTAAAAAGATACAAGAAATTATTTATGAACATTATTAATGAAAAACAGTTATCAAAAGAGAAATGAAGTTAGGTAACATCCTTCAATTTTTTTATATTTAGGGATGTCAAATAAAACCAAGAGGTAACCACATACGGCATGCAAATAAGCGTGTTTCGCAACAGAACACTGTTCTGCCACACTAAGTTCTTGACTTTTATCACGACATTTGTTGTCCAGAAAGTGTTCAATCCATCTGCCTCTATCAAATTTCACCAAACTATTGAATTTATCAGACAATTTCCTATTGCAACCAAAATAAAAGATTGAGTAGCATGATGCTTACTAAGTATTCCACTTCAAAGCATTCCGTAAGAGACAATGAACTGACCTTTGCTACTGATACAATAACCTGCACTGCTTCCTATTCCTTTTTCACTGGAAAACTGCTATATAATGAAATCCACTGGAAATATTTAAAGCCAAAAACACTTGCTGATTTAAAGAAAAATAAATAAATCTTTTCAGAAGGAAAAAGTTTTATTTCTGTAAGAATTTTAGATTCAAATAGTCTACTTGAAAGCTAAAGGCATCCACAAATGCAAAACAGAGCTTTCTCAGCAAGAATGTAAAGCAAAAACAAGGTGAAGAGCATTGCAGCTACAGAAGTCAAACATAGGAGACAAGACCAGCCACCTTCCTGAAAGTCTCAGCACAGTTTCTGATACTCAGACAGCCCCAGTTATCTTCCCCAGCCAGCTGTGATCTCTTACTGGGCTAGTAACTACCTGAGCTACTTGTTATTTTCTTGGTACTACTCATGTGCATTTTAAAGCAGATGATAGATTCTAAATGATGGTATGATGCAGATATCTACTGTTGCACACATACCAAGTAAAAGGTTATAGGCTCGATGACAGAAGGTATCCTTGACGCTAACAGTTACTTTCCCTAGAAGTTGAAACTCCCACAGCCAGTTTTACTGCATTTTATTTGTGACATGTTACCATATAATTTCATTGTTTTCTTTTAGCAAAACAAACGGGGGGAAAAAAATCAACTCCAAATTCTGATCTTTATTAAAAGTCTGTCATTACTTTAACAATTCAGGCATTCTCACTTATACAGACACAGCTGCATGGAAGAAAAATATGATCTATACTCAAAGGAGATGACTGTTTATAAAGCACTCTGTATAAAAAAATATTTAGGGTTACCCTAAGCTAACATTTAAGGTAAGTAATCAAAAACAGTACTGAGGCAAAAATTCAGGCACTTACATCCACAAATGTGGTTTGCGGGGTGGAGACCAAGAGGTAGGAGATGAAGAAAATGGCTCCCTCCCACAACACACACATGCAAATCCCTGCCTAATCTCTACAGATACTTCATCAAGTTCTCCTCTTTAGCTTCTCCTATCAAGTTTGCCTACAACTACTGCCAAGGCAACATATGGGTAAATAGATTTTACCACCCCTTCTGGGATGAATACCTTTATCAGCAGACTATCAGGTGAAGCTCCCTCTCTCTTTTGACCTATGAATCCTGCTTGCCTTCATGCAATAGGGCCACTTCAAAAGGGAGAGCAGCAAATGCCTACAAACCTGGCCTATCTTGCAACCTAGTGGTTATGACATGCTGCTGAGAGAAATGGAATCGAAAGCCTTCAAGGCCAAGCAGAATTCAACGCTAGCTTCGCATTTCTTTGATACTTCGAAAACAACTGTGCCATAAGGACAGGCATACACCACTTGTTTGTAACAAAAACTAGGTACTGAAACAAAACAGTTGTTTGGACAGTGACAGCACAAACAGAACAAAGAACCACTGTGGCTGGTAAGACAAGCCATTTCTCCTGAACAGTTTTTCATCCAATTCACATAAGGCTTAAATAACCTTAGCACTGAATACACAACTGAAAACTACAACAGGAACATCAATTGTTAGATTTTTATTTTGAAGAGACAGCCAAAAATACAGGAAGGTTCTGCAAAATGGCAACAACTAGAAAGGAAGATGATATATTGAGACAAAGTATTTTTACATGTCAGCCTAACAATCTTCAACTTATGTTATTAGTAATTACCAAAAAAACTGCTTTTCCACCTGTGCTTTTATTGAACCAAGAGGGGAAGTGCATTAAAACACTACTCAACTGTCAGTTTCTTAGCAGCACACTTTTACATGGAATGAGGTCTTTCCAGATAAATTTTGGCCCTTGCAATTCTTACAATACATCAAGGTAAGCAGAGATCGCATTTGGAAGCGTTTATATTTTCTGATAGTCTTTCTCAGATAGCCATAAGCAGCACAATAAGGAAGCAAAAGTACAATAAACTTGCAACTAGTCGGATAAACTCAAAAGAATAGTTTGACATTAAACAGCTTTTTCTAAGAGTTTGTTTATTTTAAAGTTTTCACAAAAATATAAGGTTACACAGTGGTATCTTCAACCATAATTTCTGGTATTATTTTATCTGATCAAAGGGAGACCTAGAGTTTAAAGACAACTTGTTAGATCAATAAACACTAGCTAGATTCTGTTAACTGTTTGTGTCCTCTTGCCTTTTTCCCATTTAGGCAGCACTAACACTCACACTACTCCGAAACCAAGTGATTGAAGCAAGCATGTGACCCAGGCATGCCATGCAGAACAAGGGAAGGAGCAAGATTCCAAAAGTTCTCGGAAAGGATTATAGTTGGTTTTCTATAGCACACCAAGATCTTTCAACCGAAGTGTTTACTGCCATTTGGAAGAGACCAGGCAAACCACTGCAGAGTTCAGCATCTTGAAAAAAGAAACCCTTAGGCAAAAGTATACACTTCAAGTTTTAAGAAGTCACCCATCCCACCACCCCAAACCACACAAGAAGTCCCCTTCCAATTACAAAAAAAGACAGTGAAAGTATTCTAAAGTAATACAGTGTCTGCTTAACTTTAATGAAATAGCCTAAATTATAACCATGCTGGAAATCTAATCTGAAAAGCTACATGGAAAAATTGGAAAAGCTGAAACAGAGGAACATTTTCTTAAATGAGAGAACAGGTCGTGGGGACTTTTTTTTAAACTTTTACTCCTCCTCCACTAAAACTACACAGTACACAGAGCTATCCTTTTTTTCCATAAAAGCATGAAAATGATCAGCACTCAGGAAATTCTGATGAATTTAAGGTTTTTATATGCCAAATACTATGCTGTGAGAAAGTATGAGCAAGCGTATTTAGGGAAATATTATGAAGTCATAGCAACAACTGGCACAGAAAAACACTATTTGTACAGCACTACTTAAAAATAAACTGAATACTGAGATAGGAACATTAAGCAGTATGAGTCATGCTACCCTCATGAAATAAAATTATTACAGCAGCCAGTCCTTTAGCACATTTTTTGTTAGGGTTTGGTTCTCCCATCCTTCAAGTGATTTTACAGAGGTTTCATAATGAAAGTTCGTTGCACTTTGATTTGCAGGGTCTCCCATTTCACTCTAAAAATTACATCTATGAACAACTAAGGCTGTCAATATGAACTCTGGGAAATTTAGATCAAAACAACAAAAGAGATGAGTTCTGCACAGATTCTCTGCAAGTGGTCACCTGCATCTCACAAAGTTGGGGGTTCTTTGGTCAGCTAAATTGTAAGCAGCAGAACCAATAACTTCATAGGAAAGCACGGTGCACACACCCAGTTCCTACATTCCCACAACAGTTTGGCTTCATCCACTCTGGTCTTTATCTTCTCATTCCACAACTCCAGGCCCAACTCATGAGGAGTACCTACACTGCCTTTTTCTTGCTGAGCAAGTAGCAGCACAGTGCTCTAGCAGTTTCCACCCACCTTCACAGTGACTGGTAAACCAACTCACCAAACAGGACAGATTATGACTGAGTTCACATGAAGATTTTCTTGAGCAGGCGCATCAGTTTAGGATTCTCCCATCCAGCTGCCAATTTTCACAAGCCTGTTAAGAAATGTGTATCTTTATCTCTGCTCTTTAAACATTTGTCTGAAACTGGCCAATTGATTCAAAAATTATGGAAGCAGGAAGTTAGAGATGGCAAAGGAGATGGCCTTGTTTTCCTCAGAAGGCAGATTAAAGATCTTCACTGAACAGAAACCACATCTGGATCATGCTCTGCGCCTTTTCCTCAATATGTTCTTGGCCAACACAAACGAAATCTCATAACTTTCATACTTCTCAGGATATTTTCTTCCTCTGTGTCAAAGAACTTTGGAATTTCCATTAAAAAACAAAATCTCAATATTTTATTAATCATCAAGTCCAAAGGTCTTAAAACAAATTTTTACCTGTGTCATCACGGGCACGTAAACTACCAAAGACGAAGCAGCACAGAGAAAGCCTTACCAGTTCGGAACCCTTGTTGCCTTTTTTCATAAAAAGTCCCAGCACACATTAGCTAAGAAAATTTATATAGGCTAAAAATAAACCAAAGTCTAACTGAAAAAAAAAACCTATATACTAAGTAGTACATCCTGTAATAGCTACAGAAATGGTGCAAACAAGCAAGGCTCAAGTTTCTTGACTTGGTTATTTTTAAGCAATTCTTGTAAGTTAGGATATGTTGGTCTTAGACACAATGAAACCAACCCATAAATAAATTAGACTTTTTTTAAAGCTTCCTCTTAAGGAACATGCTAGCAATGCTGTATGCTAAAGACCTTGAATTTCTTCTCTACTGCTAGTGCCCTACAACGTGAAAAGAATTGCTATAAATATCCTGAAGGCTTGACACATGAGAATTTTAGAAAATACTAACTAGTACTGAGCAAGCAGACCTTCAGATACTGCACACAAAAACATCTGAACAGAGTATGTTGCCTCTGCTCTCAAGTTGGTTTTGATGTTGTTACCTTGAAAGCAATTTATAAAAACCTTGCTTCACTCATGTTGAAATAGCTGATTTTTTTTTACTCCCTTTTTCTTCATGTGTCAGGTGTTAGAGATTAGCACCACACACGACTTGCAAAAATCTATGCAACAAATGCAGACTTTTAAGATGCTAAAATAAACCAGTGAATCCTAAAGCTTCTCTTATGGTGTTTTCCAACAGGAAGAAGGAAAAAAAACACCCGAAAACCACATTTAAAGAAACCCTTCAGTTTATTCCTCCAATAACTGATTAATTTGTTTGATGAACTCTTACAGTGAAAAACGTAGGGCTATTTGTTCTGAACCTGTATGGAAGATGATGTTTATTTTTATTAGATACTTCATTATAATTCAAAAAGATACCATTAAAAAGAAAAAAAATCTTATTCAGGTCTCAGTGCTGCTTACTGAATCCTATGATGAGGAAGAATAGATTCCAAGTCTGATATTCCAGCACAAAGAATGTCTGCAGACAAAACGCTTTTTCAAATACTTGAAACATGAAGGCAATACCACACAGCCTTGTCCTGCAGACCTGACCATCATTTCCCAATACGTACAATCCAGCTGACAAACAGGAGATAGGACTCCTCGTGCCTTACTTCAAGAACTTCAGTTTCTAGAACAGAAAGAACTGACAGAAGTTCTTACTGCCAACATGACATAATACTTATCTCTTCCAATTATTCTCTCATGTACGATAGGCTGCTTTAAAGCAAGGCAACCACTAGTACTATGGGCTCTAAGTGACAAACTGGTCCACAACAGAAAATCTCAGCATCACAGAATGACAGAATCATTCAGCAGGGTCAGCCCTTTCTTGCTCAGGGCTTTATACAATCAGGTCTTGAAAACCTCCAGGGATGGAGACTGCACAACCTCTCTGTGTTTAACTGTCCTCAAGATGAGAGACAAAGGAAAACAAGTTATTCCATATTTAGAAAACCAAATGATCTTTTCAGTCATTAATATTATCCTTGTGTTTTCTCTAAGGACTCTACAAAAGCAAGCTCAAAGACAGTCTACAAGCCTCTAGTAGAAAAAAGCACCTGGTCACATTACCTTTTAAAATTTTTTGAACAACAAAATTTGTCACTATGGACCTGGCTAAGCAGGATTCCAAATTTCATGACTAGGGAGCGAAATACTTATGTATGAGGATACCACTCAACTTGGACTAGCTGCTCATAAAAACTTTCAGTTATAGTATTTTTACTTATTACTCACTGAAGTCTGAGGTTTTGTTCCACACAAAATAGCAAGAAAATGGGACTTCATTGTACAGAAACAAACATGTCCTATGCTTTAAGTGCAAACCACTGTGGTTTGCTACCAAGTGTAGCTACCATGAATATGCTGTATCTTGTATTCCCAGGTTAAATGAAGCAATTTAGACATTGCTTTTCTATTCTGTGCAAACAACTTACTCCATAAGAGTTCCCAGTTTCTTCAGGGTTACAATTTGTTTACAAAAGACAGGAAGAGAGTGACATAACTTCTTTAGCAATATTGTGAAATCGTATACCCAAACCTGTTAAGAATCACAGCTATTGACAGTGAAAAGTCAATAAATTAATACAAGAAGTAACTATAGGAAAAAAGGTTGCTTTTGTTTACACATTCAAATGATACCAGGGAATACTAGCCTCCTGGATTCAGGGAACAAATGCATCAGATCACAATTATTCACTACTACTCAGTGCTGGGAAATCTTCTAATTGCAATCAGTAGATATGAGTGCATGTTGTTAAGGGAAGTCAGACCTTAGACTTTTGAAGGTAGAGTCTCAAATCAGTAACTTTGAAGAATAAGAATTAGGCCAATTATCAACTAGGGAGAATAGCACTCTCTTTCACAGAGATTTAAGAAAATCTCTTAAGAGTCTGCCAAGAAAACAATTACAGCAACAAATACCAGAGAAAAGTCCATAAAAGGAAATTGAATCACTACTTCCCGGGGAATTCAGCCTGTGTGTTAAAGTTAGCAGAGCCACACACCAAATGATATTTTTGACAGAAGTTGACAGCAACCCGTTTGGTGAACCCTATATCCTGAGCACCGAAGGAAGGAATCTAGGAAACGCACACCATTACAAACTGTGTAAGCATATTTCCTACTATGCACACTCCTCAGACTGGGAGCAGTATTTATTCTTACATTGTCTAGTTTGAATACTTGAGTATTTTGTCACCTAGACATTTTTCAGTTATCAAATAACAAAGTGACATTAAATAGTAAGAAGCTACTAGCTTGTACTAGTCATTCATAACGGTAAGACTAATAAGAGATTCCTTGCACTTCTGTGGCACTCAGGCAGCAGGAAAAGGAGTAAGAAGTTGCCAGAAGCTGGTAAGAACAATGAGGGAGGGTGTGCAAGCTGCCAGGGCAAGAGAGATGGTGGTGGGAGCTGGGGAGAGGAGCTGCCTGACTTCAGCAAAGCTGGAGGATGGCAGAGCAAAAGGGCTTCTGCAGGTATGCAATTGCTTCTGCGTCATGTCCCCTCCCTGGTCAATCAGAAGGTAGTGTTAAATGCCAGTTAAGTAAACCCCCTGAGTCAAGGCTGCTTAGTTCCCAACAACTTCCTCACTACTGGATTATATTCACCCATACTCATGTTTAAATCCTGTATGTGTAACATGCAGTAGAAAAACATTGAAAATAGCATTAATTCACTGGCTAAATATGCAAGCAATTAACACATATTCAAGCCATAGTTCTAGCACACATCAGAAGATCCCTAAAGCAGTTAAAATTTGCTTGATATTAACCACATGTAAAAAACCCACACAACTGTAGTGAGAAGACTATCTCAAAATAAACTCTCCAGGCACATCAACACTGTGTGACTGAAATTTTACAACATATAAAAATTTCACAATGCATACTACAATGAATAAGAACAGCTATTTTAGTAATTATGTTTTTTTAAGTAGAGTTTGAACATTTTATACAATGAATAAGAACAGCTATTTTAGTAATTATTTTTTTTTTAAGTACAGTTTTTTTTATTAAATAAATGAAACAAAATTACTGGTTAACATTAATCATCTTTGATTAACACATGTACCACAGAAATGCATCTCTGAAGTGCGAGTCAATGATGCATTGTCAGACTCTTAGGCTCTATATCATGTTTAATATATGCGCAAGTGTTATCTCACTCTCACACTCTAGAGAAGATAGGCCCAAGTTATGAGCCACCGTTTCTGTCTGGTTTTATATTCAAAAACAATATAACTGAACCCTTCAAGCCTCTTGGGGAATTCTCTCTTGGAATCGCATGCCTTTACTGCAGACATGAGTTGCAATGGCAGAGTGATGTAGCTGTCAGAGAACTAGCTCTCATCTCCTATCCTTCTTCATTTGCTATTAGACACGCTGGATTTTTTGCGGATTCAAGACCTAGCTGTCCTTACAGGTTCCTACATGCCGCCAGCATAGCCTCTCTCTGCATTTTTCCTACTAACCAGGAGATGCCTTAAATAGTGAAATACTGACTTTGGGGAAAAAAAATTTTTATTCTCTCACAGGTCACTCTGTGTACAGGTATTATTTTAATTGTGCTTTTTTTTTTTTTGTCTTAACCATTAGTTATTAATCACCTTCAGAAGCTTTGCAGAGATTTCTGATTTTAAGTTAAATGGACACCGACCACAGGAAATTATTAACGCTGCAAACTACAAGATTTAAATGGCATAGCTATATCAGCTAAGGACACAAAGTTGAAACGCAGCTGCACAGGGAGCTTTAAAATATTTGGATATACTTAAAGCAAACCTTAACATACTCAGATTATACTTTTTAGAAGATGAGGATGATGCAGTAACCAGAATAAACCATACAAGGAAAAAAAATATCCAGTTCTGCAGATACAAACTGCACCTGCATTTACAACACACTGCTCAAAGCTGGATAGCACTGTTAAAATGCTCCTGCTGTACACCAATCAAATATATGACCTCGGGCATGCCAACATTGTAAGTTTTTACTTTAAATCCCTAATACCAATCTGCATGGAAATTACCTCATCACTAGGTTTTAGTTTTACAATACCCAAAGCTGTTAAAAGATTTCATTGTTTAACATGCTTCTGCTGTATTTAATCAAAAGTTTGATTTTTATTAAGTGGTCACCACTACACAATGTTAAGTGGTTAAATTTTAAGGTGATTCCCATGCAAGTGTTCTGATAATTTTTCTGTGCCTTGAAAGTCAGGAATGGAAAAATCAATTACAAAGAAGTTTGAGCAATTATGATTCATACCAAGAAAAATAGAAATGTCTATCTTCAGCTTTATTCAGGCAGACTTGTGAAGATTAAGTTCAGAGCTCTTAAAATTATTATTCCAGTGACAAAGTGCACAATATTTTCTATTTTTCATTATAAACAGTTTTCAACTCCAGCAGCCTACCACTGAGCAAAACCTCCAGCTTTGCTCATTTAGTTCCACAAGTGGCTAGATACTGCAGGAGAGATTTCAAACTGCAGACTCAACAGTATGAGTGTTTAAAAATAAAGACTTGTATTTCCCTAAGCCAAAATTTTACCATGCCAGAATTTCTGAAGTACTGTTTTGGCTCCCCCCCCGCCCCCCGCCCCGCACTCTCTTTTCTCTGTAATGACTGATGAACTTCAGGATACGGAGCATTAAGCATCATTCAAGTTACAGAAGAATGCCCATATAGATTACATGGAGTGCTGAGCAGAGGCAAGGAGTCATCTTTTGCCTTTCCAACCTGGTATTGAAGTTATCCTTGTTGCTAAAGAACAGCTCCATGAATTTACATGTCATTAAAAGGAAAATACATTACTATTGAAAGTGTTTCAACAAGGACAGACTTCCGTACGTACTCTTAAGTAAAAATTGGGCATTTTCTTTTACTTTTTGGAAGACAGAGCACAAGATACTGCCTGACTACAAAATTATACTTATTGTGTCCTTAAGTACGGAATACATCTCTCAAATTACTTAATACACTGTAAGGTACTTCCTCCTATATCACTTTGTTAGGCCTATGCCGAAGCCCAAAACAGGGCCTTGAAGACAGATGAAGACAGAAAAGAGGTTCTCCAATACAGGAGCATTACTATATTTCATTACAAGTTTTAAAGGATGGAAAGGTTAAGTATAGGTTTCATCCATGCTATTTTATACTCTTCAAAAACAGAGCCTGTAACATTTTTGAACACCATCCTGTATTAAGAAAGGAAATGTAAATAAAAAGCTAACCTACTTCATGAAGAAAAAGGACATGATAATCTGAGTATTACCATTTGAGGATATCCAATTTCCTCAAATATGCTTATGAATACACACATCTCAGGAATGGGGGCTATCAGAGCAAGAAATATAATTAGAAAAGAAGTTAAACAGGCTGTCTAAAAGATCTGGAAGTCTCTCTCAAACGCCTTCCAGATCATTTCCTGTCTTTCAGAATCTACTGTAAAATACAGTTCTCACCTACATTTTTAGAGCTCCTTTAAAACAAGCAGTGTCAGAGAGTACTCTAGCTTTTACGGACTTAAAAATCAAGGTGTAAACTCAAATGTCTGCAGTGTTAGAAAAGTGTGACAAATACAACAAAATAATTATGATTGCGTGTATACAGTTGCCACAAATTCTGTCAAAAGTATGAGAAGAATATGTAATACAAAATTAAGCTTCTATGAAATGTATTCTATTCCTAGTACTTCCAAAACCAACAGATAGTCATTTAAGATAAACTTTTATGATCTTGCCTAATATTTGAATTTTGAAATGATAATGCTTAAGTGTTTCTTCTCACAGAAAGCAACTCGTTTCAACAATTTTTTTAAAACTTGATGGTATTAGTATTTACATCCAGAAAAAGAGACCAAAAGACCACCATAGTTAAGAATTCAAAAACATGTCTGCTAAAAAGTTATTGAAATGTATCTTTTTTAAATACACACCCTGAAGTTTTCAAAGGATAAATACACCATTTAAAAAGTACTTTTCTGTTGTAGAGGTCAGCTTTAATTTTGTGTTTAAAAAAACAATCACTAACGCCAAGCTACGACGTGCATTTAAATTAACCTGCAAGATAGCCATTAGGGGTTCAGAGCAAATTTATCTAGACCATCTAGCAACCAAAAAGCTTAATTTTCTTCTATGATTGCCCTCAATAGTGTATCTGATGCATTTACAGCATAAAAGGAACTGTGCAATTAATATGTATTAAACAGATAATTTGTTTGATAAAGGATCTGATTTAACCCTTATTTAGCACTCGGGTTTTAGGCTAAAGTATTCAACATAGGCTTCTAAACTCTTGCATTACCATTACATTTTTTAAGAATTCTTAAGATGAGGAGAAATCTGAACTCATTACAGGAATTATCTGGAGCCAAAGGCTCAGCTATTTCATTTCATCCCACTGGAGGTTAAAAACACCTCATCTGTTTGTACACTGTGCTCTAAAAATTAGTATCTTCAATTTAGAGTAGTTTTGATACACTACAGAGAGTTGTATCTTGTTTCCTGGATCAACAGCACTTCTTGGCAAATTAGTTCTCCCTATTGAAATCATTATTAGCAACATTTCCTTTAGGAGCCATCTATAGAAGAAAAAGGCAAAATTAGTAAGACATCTGAAGCTGAAATCAAGGTGACCTTGATACAAGAAAAAACAAAGTAATTGCTAAGTCACATGAAAAGCCCCAAGCCATAAGCATTATGTCTTGTCTTCTGTAAATTGTAGAATACGTCTTATCACAAACTCATTGTATATTTATCCATAACCATTGGAGGGAACTGTTCCCCAAATTCTCTCTCCAAAATTTTCAGACTGATTCCTATATTGACTGTTCTTAAAAACATAAATGGAGACATTGTAAAATAATGGAATTTTAAAGTACTGTAATTGGGCTAAACCTCATTTTTTACAAAAGCACCTCACAAGATTGTTTCATAATGAATAAGATGAAGACTGTATTACATTGTTTTGCACACGGACTAACTGATCCTGGCTTTAATCAATATTTAATTTTTGAAACAAACTTTGGAGGTGTGCTGTCCTGTTGAGTACTGAGTATGACCTGCAGATTCTTCAGGTAACAAGGGAAAATAGAGGGAAAAAAACCCGCTTGAATAGTATCCTTCACTGACATTAGGTACAGAATCTAACTACAAAACATTAAAACAAGTAAAATATCTTCCCGTTTCTGTTGAGATGCACATTAGGAGAACAATTTCACAGTAGACTTTTTGGTCACAACACACTTGTGTTTTAGATTTCAACCCTTGCAACATTTTTTTATTATAGAAGAAATTTTCCATTCTAAAAAACATACTTCTTGAATTTTAGATCCAGGAAAGGACTGTAAGGTACCTAGAGCCATAAGACCTAGGTATTATGCTATCTAGTATAATATTAAGTACTTGTCCTCTAAAAGAATCTTTAAGACTTATTTCCTTAAGAGCCTCAGGTCTTTCTGATCAAGGAAAAATCCACATTAACATTTTCTTCACTGCAGAAAAAAAAGCACATCAAGATTGGCTTTGAGTAAATTTTGCCAGAAAAATCAACTGAAGAACTCAGGACCATTTGGCAATTAAAATAACTTGAAAGATCACAGAGTATTTTTTTAAATCAGAGGTTTCCATTATTTAGGTTTGAGTGATTAAAATGTTAAAGTACAGGAAAAACTTCAATTAGAAGTGTTCACTCTTTTCTGATGTTCACTTTCATAATTCCTGTAATGTCACCCACTAATTCACATGTCCTGTCAAAGTCTTCTAAAGTGAAATAAACTTTAATATTTTGGCATCTTCCCCAAATAAAGAAAATTGAGATAAATATGCCTTTAGATTTGTTTCAAAGGAGCAAGAAAGGGGCACAAACCCACAAGCCTTCAACTTGCAAATTACACATGGTAAGCATATAGTTAGCAAGGAATCTTTAAAGTGCTCAGATACTAAAATAAAATAAAATAACCCTTTAGTTAGTGGAATCAGATGGCTAGTTATATACAATCATAATGAAAACTTATTTTAACAAAATCTTAAGGTAAATACTTAAAGCATACACACTTAATATTTAGTTTAAGTAGAATTTCACAACGGTGCAAAACAAAGAATGGTGCAGAATAGTACTGATGTATTCTCCAGCAGAGAAGACATGAAACAGCACTTACAGCTGCACTGACAAAGTAGCTGCTGAGAAAAGTGACATGTATACAACTGTTCTAAACCAGCATATAATTAAGAAGCAAAATAAAACATTACAAGAAGCACTGCCTCAGACATCAAAACTTTCTGAAGATAAAAGGTGCCATGGCACTTATCTGACCACATAAATACCACAACGCATGAGCACTGCTGTACCTGAAAATAGAAAACTCCACAGAAGTACATAAACAAACAGTAATATAAAATAACTATTCTAGAAGGAGATGTGTGTTTTAGACAGCAGACTGAGTCCAGAACCATTACTTCAAACATGATTAAACACACCCTCTTACATTCAAACAACACCCTCTTACATTCAAACACTGCAAAATATCACATTCACTTGGCAAAAAATACCTTCATATCAGCTATGACACAGTACAGTAAATTTTTGGTAGGAAAAAAGCAACTATTAGAGTTGTTTGGCAAGTCATTCAATATACTGTTTGCAAAATATTTTCCTTAAAAGACATGCCTTAACACACTTGCATTTTTTCCAAATATGGAGTTCAGTGATAGAACTGCAGAAATAGCTGCAGTACCTGCACAGCTTTGCCTGACCTCCATTTCCACAAACACAATTTTCTCAGAGTATACTTCATCATTTCCTGTGGACTGATGAAAACCTTGTAGCTTAAGCTAAGGTTTTTGGGTTTGTTTTTTTATTTCCCCCACACTGTAGCACTCAAACCAACCCAAGATTTTCAGTCACATACATTTCTAATTAAAGTAACTTGAAATGTGTGTGACTGAAAACCTTGGGTTGGTTTGAGTGCTGCAGTGTACATTTCTAATGGCTCTGTACAGCCGTAAAGTTGAATATTCAGGTTTACTACAATCTTTAGGAAAGACCACAAGTAGCTCATACTAAAGGAACATATTTCTAATCATACTACTGGCTTTGGTGAACAGTGTTTTTAAATACCTCAGTGAAACATGTAGGCACATTTTGCAGATGTGTCACTTAGGAAGCAGCTGTGTTATTTCGGTGTTTCACAGTCAAAAGCAGTATTTTCCCATCTCAGGAAATACGGGTCTGTAATATTAATTAATGAAATACTGACATGCATTGAATAGAAGCATGTCTAAACCCTTAAATTAAGGTGAAACAAGCTAGTCTTCCTGAATCTGAGGGTTACATTAAGGAGCTACTGTTGTTTACTTCAGGAGAGAACCAATTCAGAGACCTCATTTGAACCAACTATAGCCCTGAGACTGTCTCCAACAGATACTTGTTTCCAAAGACTAAAGCACTGTTAGAAACTGTAAGTACTTGCATTAACAACATGTCAGCATACTTTACCTTCTATTATTCTTAGAGAGATACAGATGATTAATGCTTGGCAGAAACTAGTAAGACTGATTGGGGCAGGGGAAGCTGGTTGCACAGGTGGACCCAGACGAACCTGTGCTCTCTTCAAATATTAGTTAATTCCTCTTACTTTTTTGAAACATAAATAAAATCAAGAAAAAAGGAAAATGGAAAGTGATGTTTTCTTACCATGGGGAAAGTAAGAGAAAGCACAAACAAAAACAAGTCTTCCTATATAGCATCTCAGAAGGACATTACTGAAGATGACGGAGGAAAAGACTCCAAGACCTAGTAAAATAACTCAGTTTCTCAGATCACAATGCACTCATATTATACTTAAAGCAGTGCAGAGGCACCATCTTTCCACGCAGAACTCCTCAGGGCTGAACGGATTATTCTCTACTAGACAAAACCACCAGCTTTCTAGGACAGCTACTCAACACACATACAGTAACAGAAACATCCTATAACATCAAAAATGTTTTGCTAGTATAGCTTTTAAGGGACCAGCATAAGCTAGTACAGAACTGTATCCTAGGACCCTTGGTAAAGCAGATATTAAATAACCACCGGATAATTGTTGCCTTAGTTCAACAATTATGTTCTACTCTAAACAGTAGTTTCAGTTATTACCAACTCTTTCTGCAGCCATTATCCCCTGTCAGAGCCCTACTGACAAAAAGCAGGTCAAATCATCATGCAACCTTGCTCAATTCTCAAAACACATTCAAGGGTAATTTAGTATGTCGGGACAACACAATCAATGTAAAACTTGCTAATGAAGATAGCCTTACAACTTAAAAGCAACATTTTCAGCTCTGATCACTGTCAGATAAACTTAATACATCACTTTAGCAGTGTCATTTCTGGAACTAATACAGAACGTATCAAACTCTGCAGGGTACAATTCATAAATGTAGAAAGAAAACAACAACAGGCATACATAGCTTTGACTATTCTTCCTTCCAGTAAGTTAAATAACCAATTATTCTTTGAGGAACAATAAAAGATCTGTTCAAGTGTTTCAAAACCAATGCTATACTGTAACAGTACAAATGAACATGTGACAATGTTTCATATTTCAGATTAAATAAGATTAATTCAGATTTTAAAGTAAACTGAATCCAGCTTCTAAGGAACAGCTAGAAGCATTTAAATTGTTTGCTTGTGTTAAGGCAGGGGAGAAAGTTGCTTAATACTTAGTTTCATTAACATGGCCACTGAAAAAAGAAACTCTTGAATTCTGTTTAAACAGATTTTCAGCTCAGTAAATCTCAGGTAAACATTAGCAAGGACTCCTCGTGTTTCTACACAATTTTCTGGTCCTGAAATAGTAATTACTGCAACAAGGACAGAAAACCTTTAATTACCACTTCGTAATCTGCACAACACGGGCTGCTGACCTAGTAGAATTAAATATCCTCTACAAATTTTTTTTTTTTTTTAGTAAATTTAATAAACTGCCTCCTTACCATGAGCTAAACTCTTTGGTTTATGCTACCTGGAAGTATCACTCAAGTATTGAGGTCACGGATCTCATTTTATGGCTTTCCTCGTACACGTAATTTGACAAGCTAAGAAAGAAGTAAGTTCAGGTTTTTTTGTGTGGTAGGTTTGTTTTCTTTTTCTTTTTAAAAAAAATCACATACAGTACATTTAAATCTATTTTAACTCTAAGGCAATTGAAAATCTAAAGTTTTCAGTGTACAAAACAAGGTGCTGCTTTAAAACAGACATATGAGATCAAGGTTAGGCAAACAAGGTGATGAAAGTTTTTCTTTGGTTCTCAAGGTTTCACTAATCTTATTAGGATTTAGAGAAAAAAAAAAAAACAAAAACAAAGTAGCCGGTCATCTTTATGATTTTCAGAGATCTGGGTACACGTTACTTGTCCTTAAATAGCTTTCAAACACAAAAATCACTCAAATGTAGAATCCCCAAATGTAGTAATGTGAAATGAATGTTTGATTTGGTCAACTAATCTCAGAAAGACTAGTCTTTTCTACCCTGCTCCCACTTTTCAGGAAAAGGAAAGCTTTTTACGCCATTTTCAATTAATGTTTGACTGAAGTAGAAGTAGGTCAGCCATCTACCCTACAATATAAATTGGACTGAAGTTCAAGGAAAGTGGGACAAGAGGCCCCATTACCTACCAGTTCTTGCACATGCAATTACCATTGTGTTTTTTCAATTAATGAGGCTGTGCCATCACCGACTATGGAGCATTTAAACAGCAGCCTTTAACCCGCATCTCAGCGACAATTAAATGAGAGATAAATAATACAAAGTTCAATCTAGTGCTCTCTGAAGATTAGAGTCTGAGAAACCTTCATGTTGAAAATTCAAGCATGAAAAGTAGTCTTGCAAATATATATGGTCCACGTCCAAAGTGGATCAAAGCGTTTAAGCAAAGTATTAGTAAATAAGCACATAATACACAACTTGCTTTGTTCATCATGCATACTGCTGAGAAACTTGAGCATTTTAAATGGTTCCACAATGATTCTCAGAAACAGAATCAATTGCTACTAAAGGCAGAATTATAGACCTCTCTTGCTTTGTGAACTAACTTCATCTAAATTCATGTGTCAGTAACCTCTACACTCATAAACTAGCAGTATGACAGTCATAACAGCTGAGAAAAGCAGGCACAAATAGCTTCAGAATAAAGTGATCAAATTTCATAAGCTATTTAGCTTACTGCAAATCATTCTACACATTGTAATCAAAATGAAAAACTGCATAACGTTAGACTCCAGAAAGTCTGGAGTCATTACATTCAAATGCAACATTCTATGTTAAATTAAAATAGAATTCAATTGGTATTTTTGCATGATGCATAGTAACATGAAGTAATCAGAATAGAAAGGGTTAGTTTCATGGAATAAAATAATTCTGGAACTAAAATATCAAACTTGCACACACTCAAAAGTAATGGCTTAAGCCAAATTTCTATAATGTACTTTGTGCATAAAGCTTATATATATACACGACATATATACATATAAAACCAGTCAGGAATGGAAAATAATTCTCCTCAATACTACAGAGTTTTTCTGCCATTAGCCTAAAGCTATGTTTAACACATTGGGAATTTTCAGCAATCTTATAAAAGGTGCTACCAGGGCCCATGTCCAACTCAAGATTTTACTAACTAGTTAGTGATCTTGTGCTTATGAATTTAGCTTGAATGTCTGAACAGATAACACACCATATTTCCTTGCAAAGTCCTGAATTTGTCCTCCAAGATTTGAATGCACTGTATTCGAGCTGACAGCTAGGACGGTATCACCATGCTTACTTCCAAGCAGGAGGGTGGGGCAGAGAATGACATACAGACAGAACTGCACCATGACACTATAAAGGCAGGGCTCTGTGTCACTGGTCACACTAATATCTCAGCCGATGTTCTAGAATAGTTTGTGGTTACTGAAATGAGTCACCTGTCTACATACAACTACAGTTACAAAGCCATATCTCCATGTGGCTCGTCAGTTAAGAGGTTGAGCAGCAAAGGAATCAAAAAAGATTGAATGGTTCAACAGCTGAAACAGCTGTAAGTTGAAAGCTTCAATTATGCAGAAATGCCTTAAAGGTGTCACTAAAAATAAGATTTGTATTTGAGTAAATATTCCCAAGAATAAGAAAACCAAGCCATATACTTACTCAACAAATAATAAACTTCAAATTTAACTATCTTTAGCATATGGTAGTGCAAAGAATAAGAGGTACACAAGATTTTGAAGTACTGCACAAAAAAGCTTAGACAAAGACAACAAAGAAAGTATAATAAAAATTCATATACAAAACTTTACAATTTTTACAAGTAACATATAATGATCTTTTTCATAATCATATTCTTTAATGTCATAGGTCAAGTCAAGAACATTTTGGCTGACAACATCTGTGAAACTGAACTACTGGCATTTTCCACTTCTGGTTCTGAAGGCTTAAAGCCTTAATGTAATTATCTGACATAAACAGCATTAGAAAAAGTAAGCCTGCATCTAGAAAGTCTCCTGAACCCTCTTCCTTTATTGTTTCTGCACACCATTTTTCAATTTTTATGATTTCAAGATACAATGGCTTTACTGTAGGGGCAGGCATTCTCCCTACCATAAATCAGAGACAAACGGTGATCTACCCAAAAAGCAAAGCATACCAAAGCCAGGAGGCTTTAGATTGACAATAGCCCAACTAGACCCACAAAACTAACATCAGCTCAAGTAATAAACAGCACACATTGTAACTCCTCAGTCATTCACTGTAAGCTTTCTTGGGAAGGCCATAAGTTTTTCTAACCCACTAAGAGAATCCCTCCAGTAACTACAGCTATGTTCTCAGTAACATTTGTTTGTTTTTAATAGAGGCAGCTCAATAGCTGAAGAGTCATCACAAGTAACCTTCACACAATCAAGTCAGGGCTCAGACCACTATTGTTTTAAAGAGCACTCAACTGTCCTTACTCCTAAAGCTTAAGGGTACAAAGCACTCAAAAAATAATTTCAAATCTCTTTAAAAATATACTTTGGGGAATGTGTATTTTTATTTACTAAGATTATTTCACAACATGCAAAGATGTTTCACACATATGCATAATTGAAAAACAAAAACCCAAAAAAGCATGACAGAGACATGAGTCTAGGTGTAAGATTTTTCTTGCCATTGAGTATTAGTAACCTCTGGTACAACTATCTGAAGGCTACACACACACACACATTCCTGTAGCAAAGTTTCTTTTTGTGAGAAGGAGGCTATCCTCACAGTAAAAGTAGGAATACTAATATTTCTGTTTAACTTGACATTCAGTTTATACCAAAAGACCTCGTACAACTGTCCATACCTGAAAGATAAAATAATAGCTGCTTCACTGAGGCAAAATGTCGGTATATTTGATGCATCAGAGCTACTCAAAAACCCAGATATTACACTTAAAACATAGTTGTATTTTACCACATCTAAAAAATCAGCATTAGTAAAGAAAGTGCTATATAAAGTATTCAAGAACTTAATAACCTTAAGTTGATTCCTTAGACAATATGCATTCTGTACCTTGCAATTTGTGAAACTGAAAATGAAATTACATTTGACTAACACCTTCAAACAAATTGCCTACCTCTTCCCTTCATAGCTGCTACAAGAAATTTGAATATTCAGTATGTTTCATAGGAAGAGAAACAGTTTTATTACCTAGTTTACATTTGCCACAATATCTTAAAAAGCCTGTAGCAGTAATTCCAACCCCAAATGCCAATTTGAAAACAAAGGCAGCTAATGTTTCTTGATCCCCTCAAGGACTGATAACACTTTAGCACTGGAAAAACTTTGCTTGTCCAAGTCAAATGGAGCAATGAGCCAGTTAACTGTGACAGAGGACAGTCTACCAGATTTTGTTTTCAACAGGAAAGAAACCCCTTTCCTTTCAGCTTCCCAGAAAATCAAAGGTAAGATCTATTCACATACCTAATGCTAGATTTTTTGGGAAGTCAATGCAGTAATTTATTAGATTGGCAAAAGATGAGGATTACAGTGAAGGGTCACAGTGATCCTGAAAACAAGATCAAAGTCCTTGGAGTTGATGAGGCTGGACTACACAATGCGTCAAGTAGGTCTTCAAAGAGTGTTCAATAGCCACACTTTGCTACAGTAATCAGATCCCATAAGAAATACTTCAATGGAGTATTTGTCACAATGACCACAGAATCCCAGAACAGCTCAGGTTGGAAGGAACCTTGAAAGATCATCTAGTCCAACCCTTTGTGGAAAAGTGAGCCTATCTAGCACCCTGTCCAGTTGCATCTTGAAAACCTCCAGTGATGGGGACTCTGTAACTGGTATCCATCAATTCACAAGACATCTATCTTCAATCATTCAACTTTCAAAAGAAAAGAACTAGATCACAATCACAAGAGCACCATTCTCACACAGTCAGTTACATTTCTCTTGCTTACCTCTTACATACACATAATTGTAGTCCATTTTTCTTATGCTAAAATAGAAGGATACACACTTGAATCTTGCAGCCAAAGCCATTAACTAATCCTTTATGAATTCTAATACCTGAAGGAAAAATTTCATAGTAACATAACATTTTTCTGGTACGACACAGAAAATTTAAGCTATACCTAATAAGTGATATAGGTTTTCTATTATAGTCCATTTTGCATAATGTAAATTGAAAATACACAAGTAACTAATAGCTTGAAAGAACACTCATTTGGTACACACATACTCAACAAAATAATCTTTGTCCTGGGCTTATTACATCCTGGTATAACTATCTGTTTCTTATCATATGAATATACTTCTATTGTAACATCCATTGGCATGAGGTTTGTCGTCTTTACTAACCCCCCTCAGTATCTGCATTGTTATCTCTTACCTTCAGACAATTATTAAGTATTCAATTATCTGATCTTGTCCTTAATGCTGCTCTGAGAGCATAGGCAATCCAACATTAGAATTTGCAACGCAAAACACAAGAATGTGAAAAGAGTCAGTAATGATAAATGCCCAACCACATTCCTCAAAAAAGATAAAGCTCTAAATCCAAAATATTTCAATCTGGCATATTTACCACTGGCACCTAAAAACCCTTTCAAAGGCAGGCAACTATTCTTTCAGAAATGTATGTGCATTCTTATTTCTACACAAATTGAAGAATTCTAATGACACCAAACCAGTCTAAGTCTAGCCAACATTTTGTTAGAATATAGTATTCACCCGTACTTCAGCTTTGAGAGCTTTTTGTAAAAGAAGCTACAGTAGTTAACGCAAAAGCCTTCTGTTGGTCTTCATTCTGAGGCTCCAAATAACAATGCCTGGTACTAAATGGAGTAATTTAGATTTGCAACAGAATAAGTGTTACGTGATACCAGAAGAGTTCTAAGGGTTTTTCCATGGTCTCCCTGGCTGCTTGTATAGAATATATGATGAATTATATCCCTACAGTATTATCAAATGAAGTTTCTAAAGATAGCCTTTTCAATGTAAATATAGTGCAAAGAAGGCCATTTGAACAGGTTTACTGCCAACTCACAGCTTTGACCGAGTCCTAGCAAAATTATCATTGAAATTAGTTTTACTAACTCCATATGGGTCCAACTGACAGTCATAAATCAAAATGCAACACCACCCTCCATTTTGTAGTGTCTGGGAAAGGTAAAAGTCAACAGAAGCTAGCACCAAGTAATATAAGTAGGATAGGTAGAAAAGAGGAAAAAAGTCATACTAATATCACTGACAAAATAATCAGAATACAATGCTATAGAAAGGGTTCTTTTAGCTATGCAAAAAAATTCTGGCTCGAGGTTCAAAATACGCAAGTACAAATCCAGCATTGAAAGCTTATCCAAATTCTGAAAATCTCAACTCATCTTTTACAGTCCTCTAGTTACAGTATTTCAACAGTAATATTCCAAGAATTTATTCAACAGTTTCAGGATCTAGATGCAAGTTACCATCTGAATTCATTCACCTTAACACAGATAACCAGTAATTCTATGTCAAGTTTTAAATTCTAGACACAATCAGAAGAAATCCAATAACAAATTGTTAAGTGGATTTTCAAGAAGGTAAGTTCTTGCTTGCTTCAATATTTAAGTTTCAGTAGGCTAGCTCTAGACAAAACTTTAAAGTTGTTCCATTTTCACTTCATGCATTTGACATATGCATGCCAAATCCCTACTTGCACTTGTCTTATGTCAAGATGAAGAATTTTTTTTTTCCTTAAAACAGAAAAAAAATTCGTAAAGAATGTTAGCCAACTGGGAAGCAAGATTTAAAAATGCCTTTTTAGTCTTACGTGGTTAACTTTCCAGCATCCCTTTTGGTATTCATAGCTACATAAAGCAGTTAAGCACCTAAAATTGGGTGATGGTGAAATACACAAAAGACATGACTTGCATTCCTGCTTCTTTTAGGGCAGATACTATAGCCAGATTGAGATTTTTCACAGTACTCCAAATTTAAACAGGCACACTGACTCTGATGCAAACGCCTAGGTGCAATATGCTATTCCTTGCACTTTCCAATAATTCTCATGGGCCAGCATAGCTGCGTAACTAGAGAAAGTAGCTCAAATTTAATTCAAAGATTCATGTGATACATTTTTCCTTGACAAATTCAAAACACATTTTTAGAGAACCATATTTATAAAATCTTCAGGTTTAAAGAGCTAATTTGTACAACAGCTTTCCGTGGTATTTTTTTCCTACCTAATAAATTGCATTTCAGTGAGTATTCTAGCCAAATTAGATACCTTACACATCCCTGAATATTAATAATATCATAGAAACTTTATAACCTTCACAGTTTAACTACTAACATAATTCACAACTCAATCTCAAAAGATATACTAGTACAGCATTATCCATTCAAAACATGTAGTATTTTATCCATATGTATGAAATGTGAAAACACTACAAATGCAAAAAATACATAAAATGTGACCAATGAAAATACCTTCAGATGTACGTGAAAACATCAAAATGTGTTCAAGTTCTTAGCAGTTTTTACGCCATTTCCAATAAATCTTACTGCATAGCAAGGAAATAGAGAAAATTACTGTAGAACTAGTAATTTTGTTCAGCAATAAATCGGTAGGCATTACATGCTAAATTTAGCACGGTTTGTCCTTAATTGCACAAAGGTAAGTGTTTCTGCAATACTTAACATGTAGAAGCAAAGATGCTTCCTATCTAGCCTGTTTTGCAAGAAAGGGAAGGAGAGCAAAAGGGGCAGAAATATCAAAAGATCTCCAACTGCAGTTTCAGTTTCTCTACAGGGCTAGTAAAAAAACCCCACTTAATTGCATCCTTAGAGAAAGTTAGACTACTTCATATTTTATTAGACTGATCAAAGTCTAAAGCAAAGAAGCTATAGGTTGTCTTGCACAACTCTAAAATAAATCCAGAATTAATGTATATTTGTTTTATCTGTTTGCATGTATCAATTACTGAACCACTACCGACAGTGATTGAAATTACACAGGACAGATTTGACTCATGATATCCATACAGCTCATGGGATTTACATTCTACCAGAAACTATGTAATAGCCTGATCTAAACCAAGTGCTAAAAATATAGTAATTAGATACAGACTAGACCCACATATTGTTCTCTGATGCAGGGATGCTACAAGCCAAAGCAGAAGCAGCTGCTTATACGCTACTTTGGACAAAGGATTTCTTAGCCAAATTCAAACCAGTTTTAAGGTTCACCTACAGATCCTTAGAGGACAATCCATATAGTTTTAAAGCTCCTCAAATTTGTGTTTAAGAACATACCTACCTCAATGAACAGACAAGACGTTCATGATATCCAGTGAATGAACTTTCACCTTTCCCAGTGCAGTGAAAAATTAAACAAAGAAAAGCACAAAGTGTTCTGCATACTGCTCAGTCTACTTTCTCGGAAAGATGTTCTCTACTAGCCAATCTGTGCACCTGCTTCAAAAAAACACCAGGTGGAACAGCACTTTGCTGAGAATAGCTAAGAAAGCAGACCAGGCAGTATCATAGAACAAAAGTAACAGGAGGATCCAACTAATTCTATTTGATTATTTTTGAGGCATGGAAAAAAAAAAAAAACCACAAACAGAACAGGTTACAATAAGGTAGGGAAGTAGTTTTTCCAGTCTAGGAAATAAGAGAGCTGGCATGGTTTTTGTCCATACCTAGATTTTCCCCTGTTAAAGAAAAAAAAAAAATCTAAAAAACCCACTTGATTCTTTCCACAACATTGACTCAATTTTGGAAATTAAATATTGAGTCAGAATTCAAAGCTATTGTTAAACCAGGTTTTGAAGAACTAAAGTGTTAAACAGGTTAACCTAAAGCTTCTGCTAGGAGTTTAAAAAAATATTTAGCATTCACTTTTTTTTTTTACAAATACAGCATTTCATTACATAAGAATATGTATCAGTGTTACACATTAGAAACATTTAAGTTACTTACAACTGAATATTTTAGAAGTCAAAAGGCAAAGGCTTTTAGCTTAGAACTTGTTCAATTTTGAAAAGTATTTCAATTCTGTCTTCTAGTCATTCCACACTAAAATATTTTAAGCAAAAATTTAAGGAAAAAAAATCAGCAAATGTATGAATTCAAGATAATTTGAAACATTACCTATTTATCCATGCATTTAAAATTGATAAGAAAAAAACCCCAAAACCCCAAGAAACATAAGTTTAAGTGCATGTTCAATTCCCTTCACTATAAATAGTTTAAGGGTACAGTCTCCAGGCAGTAAGTGTTAAATCTCACTCAGTTGTGTTTTCAGCAGCTCATGTAGCACAGCTTCAGCTGCTAGGATGAGTAACACTGCTGCATTTATATACACTCCATTTTGCTTACTTTATTACATCCTGATCATCTTTGGCATACATGGGATTATAAAAGCACTTATACAAAGACTACAACCAACATTCACTTTACAGGCTAACTTTTTAGAAATTATTCACTGTACAGCTCATCTCAATACCTAGCTTGATCACTTTATTATGATATAAATTTGTTCCTCTGACAAAGATTGATCTGGTCTTCTCCCACATCCCTCCTGACCTATCCCTATGCCATCAATTCTATTCAGGAAGCCAGGTGCTAAGCTTTATCCAGCTGAAAAATACTCTGCCAAAAATAAAAAGTTGCTTGCTGGACCAGGAAACCAACTCCAGTCACAGCACAGCCACATAAATAGTGCCAACACAGAGCACGTAGCAAGAACAAATAGCTGTGCACCAGGGAAAGAATCTGATTTCCCATATTAGTAGCAACACAGACTGTCACTGGTTTTGGAGTTACTTGCCTTATCACTGTTAGCAGAAGTAGCAACAAGCTTCTGAGCTAGTTTAATGAGTTACAAGATGTTATGCTAACAAAAGGAACAAGCAAGTACACATACAACACAAAAGATACTATTCAGAAAGTCTGAGACCCTGAGAGACAGGCAAAAAGTGTTTTCATTGTTTATGTGCAAGCGGTAGGCACACAAGAAAAACTAGATTTTTGCATTTGGGAACATAAATCAAGCCCATTTAACATCACTGAAACCTCACTGTACAAGTCACATGACTGAACAGTTTGTATGTGGTTATAACATAGGTAGAGAGGATTAAGCAGTCAAGAAAGGAGCGGTGCCACTTCTGCAGTAATATTCATTACTCATTTGAATTATTAACAACTTTAAAGAACGCTAACACTCCACAGATATTCTGCAATGTCTTCCAACAGCTCATGCACCACATGGGCTCTAACTAGTGTCTACCCAAGACCACTAAGGCACACCTAACAACACAGAGCAGTCAGCTGCTGTGTGAAGGAGAACGCTGCATTACTGTGGGCCCCTTTGGTCCCACTGACATGTTTCTTGTTTTACTTTCCCAATTCTAAAATTGGCATGGAATTTAACATACATGATAGGTGACAACGCCTAACTTGGAGCATGTTGCATCCAATACAAAGGAACTCCCATGTATACTGTACCTCAAAAGAGAATGGATGACAGAACTAAAAGAAGTTACTACATGCATACCAGACCTGAGTTGACTCAGCCCATTTCCAGCTTCAACTGAGAAGACTCAGATTTGACAATCTGATAAAATATTACTTTATCACACAAGATTTATTTAATAGTGGTCCCCAAAGCCACATTAGAAGCAAACAAAAGTAGCTACAGAAATAGCTATACCTGAAGTGGAAAAGGGGGAAGTTCATGGTAACAAATGTAACAAAAGCTAGGAATGATGAAAGATGGCAGAAAGAACACAGAAATTGTTGTAGTGGTAGACCTCAAATATATTTAAAACCCCTTTATTGTCCTTATTATAACAATCTTAGTAACAATGTTATTCATAAGGTATCAACATTTTAATGTAGTAACAGAGGCAGAAGATCTATGAATGCTGACAAATAACCATATCTGAGTGATATGACTATTAGCTCTCAATTTAGAAATCAAAAGGACTTAGCAGTCCAAACAAGCATGGCCAAATTAGCTTTTGTTCCAGAATTTTAAAATAGCATTCAGGAGGCTTTAAGTCATGAACTTCTAAGAAGTTCTGAATAATGGGGAAATTCCATCAGATTGGAGAAAAACTGATGTCACACAAGCATTTCAGAAGTGACATGGTTAGTTTACTAAAGACAAGTCAATTAAAATGGAACAAAATAGATTCCGCTTGAGCATAACAAGTTGATTACTAGTACTACATAGGTAAGAAGAAAAATCAATATAACTAACTTCTTCATAGCATCCTCTTTTTATCACCATCCTGAGTGATAATGACTATGCTGAGGACATAGTTTCAACACAGCATTCAACTTGCTATCCCAATGTATTTGGAGTGAGATACAGAATTATAGGAGCTCAGTCTGATACTACATTTATTTTAAGCTCTCAAAATACAGAGTCAAGAAATATTACAAAGCAGGATGTGTCCACCGAGTTACTGCTGAGCTATTTACCATTATTATCGGTGACCTCAAAAAAAGATCAGGAATCATGACTAATCTACTACACAGCCTATTTAAGAAAAAGCCTGAGGAAACAATAAGTAACAGAGAATCCAGTGCTGATAAACTTATTTGAATTGTTTGCTGAAATGAGCAAAAGCTAAAGATGCTAATTTGGAATTCACATTGGGCTGTACCAAGACAAAGTTTAATTTTCGTATCTCAAAGATGGCCTGATATTTTAAGCATCAAGTTGGAAGAATTTGGAAATGGAAAGGAATACTCAGTTGAACGTGCTCAATTAATTGTAGGATGTAAACATAGTGCTGTGAGGTAGGCAGCTAGAAAGATATATTATCTGACTATACATCAGAGAGAGAGTACACTGTTTCAGAAAGCAGGACAAATTAGTCAACTGGGCAACAAATAGGTTTATTGTGGACTGTACATCCATTCTAGAAAAAAAAAAGCATCAAATCATGGCATGTATTAAACCAAAAGGCATAACTTCTCCAAGACAAACCTGCCGCTGGCCAAGGCTGAGCCCATCTGCAACAGCGGTAGTGCCTGCAGCCCTAAAAGTTCTCTGAGCCAAAAAACCTGCTAGTAGAAAACAGAACGTCAGTAAAATATACTTAACGCGGTGTAAAGCAATGGAAACACTAGTGGCCTACCATAATACTGGACCAATACAAATAATCAATGAGACAGCAATACTCTTACCACGGGGCAAAAGAGATTCTAAGAAATTTAATTACCTTGCCCAAAAGAGGAACAGCTAATCAATCAATTTCTCACTGTATTTGAACAACACAAGACGGGCAGAGTTCTTTATATGGAGCTCTCTCCTAACACACAAAAATTAAAGTTGCTTAAAGGAAATGGTTACCTAGTTTCAGTTCTCAGACGTGAAACAGAGTACTCACACTTTGGAATGGAACCATCACCACAACCTGGAAAGAACTTGGGAATAATTCCCTTCAGTTATGTTCACCCTAGAGCTTAACCAAGCTGTTCAATGGCTCCTACAAGTTAGGCACAATTGTACATTGACCAGATATTAGATTACTTAGACTGGTTAGATTATTTCAGGTAAATAACAAAACAAAAAAAGAGTTTTGAAACTTTTATCTGTAACTATTAAGGGACAGCGATTGAAGAGTTTGGAAAAATGTTTTTTAAAATGTTATTTGAGGACTGTGGAAGTAAGCATGCCTACAAGTTGATGTTGTGTACATGCGGTTCCATTCATAGAATCACAAAATCGTTTAGGTTGGAAAAGACCTTTAAGATTATTGAGTCCAACCGTTAATCTAGCACTGCCAAGTCCACCACTAAACCATGTCCCTAAGCACCACATCTACACCTATTTTAAATACCTCCAGGGATGGTGACTCCACCACCTCCCTGGGCAGCCTGTTCCAATGCTTGGCAACCCTTTCAGTGAAGAAATTTTTCCCAATATCCAATATAAACCTCCCCTGGCACAACTTGAGGCCATTTCCTCTTGTCCTATCACTTGCTACTTGGGAGACCAACCCCCACCTGGCTGCAACCTCCTTTCAGGGAGTTGTAGAGAGTGAGAAGGTCTCCCCTCAGCCTCCTTTTCTCCAGGCTAAACAATCCCAGTTCCCTCAGCTGCTCCTCGTAAGACTTGTGCTCCAGACCCTTCACCAGCTTTGTTGCCCTTCTTTGGACATGCTCCAGCACCTCAATGTCTGTCTTGTAGTGAGGGGCCCCAAACTGAACCCAGTACTTGAGGTGCAGCCTCACCATTGCCAAGTACAGGGGGACGATCACTTCCCTACTCCTGCTGGCCACACCATTTCTGACACAAGCCAGGATGTTGTTGGCCGCCTTGGCCACCTGGGCACACTGCTAGCTCATGTTCAGCCGGCTGTTGACCAACACCCCCAGGTCCTTTTCCTCCAGGCAGCTTTCCAGCTGCTCTTCCCCAAGCCTGTAGTGTTGCATGGGGTTGTTGTGACCCAAGTGCAGGACCTGGCACTGAGCCTTGTTGAACCTCATACAACTGTCCTCGGCCCATCGATCCAGCCTGTCCACATCCCTCTGTAGAGCCTTCCTACCCTCAGGCAGACCAACACTCCTGCACAATATGGTGGTGTCTAAATACAAGGAGTTACTTTAACATACCTAAACATGTTTGTTACAGATTTATCATTTCTTCTGACAAGAAAGCAGCATTGTTCCACAGTGATCCAGGTATCTGTCAATTTGCCAAGGATCAGAGGCATAAGTCAAACCAAAAAGATGTCCCATTTGTCCTATGACTCGTGGCAGATCCTCTATTGAAATCTGTACCTCACATTATCCTTTTTTAATAAGGGCACATTAAGCATATTCACCCCACACTCTTTATTTGACATATTAACTGAAAAATTAAAAAAACCAAACACATCAACTTAAAAGAACAGTGAAGTATGGCTGTGCATCTGCTACTGAGAACAAATAAAATTCTTATTTCAATATTCTCCTACCATTACTATGCTAAGTAAGAAGTTCTACGCAAGTTGGTTTTGGAACCCAGAACCCTTGGCTATGCTCACAAAGCAGAGTTTGAGATGCCAGGTACAAGAATTCTGCTAGTCCTTTCAGAGCTCAGTCAGTATACACCTTTTGCTGTTACAATCACCAGCTGACATGTGGGGAAGACTAACTTATTATCATACACAAAAATGAGATTTATGAGTCCTGTTTGTGCTACTCATGTACAAAGACACAATAACAACAAGACAGAAAGAATATCACACTTCTGCAAAAAGACACTTCACAATGAAGATTACAGTCATCCAGTTTTAATATTAGTAAACAACGCACTACTTTATAGTCAAAAGCTAAGAATTTGCAAGTACATCGTGATTCAGCAATACATAAATCGCAACAGGCATGAGAAAATATTTAAAGTACATACCTGTGAACTCTTCTGAGTTCACACTGTCACTTAAAACCTGTGTGGCACTCACTCTCAGTGTGTCCACTGTGTTGCATCTATAAGTTTATGTCAAAAGATTACATAAACCCCAACCTTTTTTGTTTCAGTAAAATTGTTTGAAATTAAATATTTAATAATATGATTTGACAGACTGTTCTTATCCTGATCATTTTTGCTGTTACATTGGAGTCTGGTTTGTTATTCACTGGTCTAGAGTATACAATAAAAGGCAAAGCAACTTGTTTAAAATTTTTGGTCTGTAAATGCCTTGGAATTAATTCTTAACTTTAAGCAGAGTCCTGCATAAGCAAAAAGGGTAAATAACATGCATTGGCCCAAAACCAAACTGCAAGATACAGGTTTTCAACACTGTCAAAATATTTACAACATGTTGTGTAAGCCAGAACAGTTTTTAAATATTTGCATATTCTAAAAAGTTGAACCAAATGACATCACTTAAAGCCTTAGAGACATTTTCTTTTTGCTTCAGAGCTCATTACTGTGCAGTGTTACAATATCCATGCTAGCTCTATCCCTATTTACTAATTAGGGCTGGGTACCTTCTCAAATATTGACACATCCTGTCCACCAAGATTCACAGGACTCAATGCACACCAATTCAGTGCCTCAAGCAGAATCACTCATGCTCCAAGAAGCACACATTAAGGTAGATTCTAGATCAACACCATTAGAGAAATTTTGACTGTTCCCTTGCCCCAGGCAAGGTACCTTGCAGGATAGCACATAAAGGAATGACATTCAAGTCTTGTGACAAATTCGACTAGGACTGTAGACTGGGAACCAACCCTGGGATACAACAGCCTTTTTTACTATTGACTTCAGGTTATTCTCCCAAGCCCAGTGAGCCAACTAGCCAGGTAACATTCATATTAAGCACACCATTCTATTCAACCACGCACTCAGAGTACTTAGCTCGGTTTATCTCAGTACAGTTACATCACTGTTATTTCCTGCTTTCTTCCTTTTCATGTCCTGAGAACAATTCATTGTTACATTAAGCCAAGCAAAAAATCGGTAGCTAGGTTTAGTTGAAAGGAACAATGCCACTTCTTTAAGTTTTATGGATTAAGACAGAATTTGAATTAAATCCTATGTTACAAAAAAACTGTTCGTTTCACAGACTAATCTTCAATTCAAGCATTAGAGACTTTGTTCCAGGTCTCAGGCAACAAGTCATTACATCTTATAATTTCCTTCAAAAAGCAGAGATCCCAAGAACGAACAAACCAACAGTCCAATGTATTAGTTTACATGCATGTCTAAATAAATCTGTTAAAAAAAGCCTTCAATCTGCATCTACCGTTCTCCTGGCTTGTTGTATGAGAAGATGCAACTTTTTCCAGGACCTGCTACTCCCACATTGAGAAAACCATGGACTGTCTCAGAAGCAGAAAGCTACCATTTAGCTAATCTGTATTACTCCTACAGATTCATACAAGCACAGGCAATTCTTGACTAGCAGCACTGCTAAGCATTTTATCCTTTGTCATTGCTGTGACAAGCACAGAAGTCTCTTATCCTGCGTTTACAGGCTACCGATTCAAGCCACAGTAACCTTTAGGCTCATTTTGACCACAAGCAGGGAAGCACAGAATTCACATAAGGACATCTTTGAGCAAGTAGCTCACTCGGCTCTAGAGAAGGAAAAGGTACCCATATGCTGTATAAACAGACCACGAGAACAATATTTCTCATGCCTAACACTAAATCATTGAAACATGTCACCTGGTAAAGATAACAGGTTCACAATACTGATTTTCAGACCGACATTCAAATGCCCCAATACAAAAAAAATAAAAAAAGCAGACATCTACCTGTTAGAAAAATATATAATCTACGTATTTTCTGAAAATATTAGTTACAAACATTCATAGATCAAAATGTTGCCCAGAATATTACGGCACAGTAAGAAGGCCATGTTACTGTAATACTAAAAGAATAAGAAAGAAAAAAATAGAAAAAATACAATTAATATACACTACAAAGTAAAATGAAGTTTTGGTTACAGAGATGACTTGTGGAATATAGAAACTCTCTCATAAACCTATGACAGTTTAAAAAAAAGTTAAAGAACACTTAAGACCAGCTACAAAGACACATACAGCTAACAGATCAACAACATGGACACATACAGCTAACATCAAGCCCAGCGATCATAAAATGCCGTCTAATTTGTCAGCTCGATATTAACTACTGCATCCACTTGCAGCACACTCTCTTCAAAATGAGAGAAAAATCATTCAGTAAAAAAAAAAAATTCCAAAACAGTTTTGCCTAACAGCCATTAATAAACTATTTCATCACTAACTACAATTGTGCTACGTATCTTTCTTTAACACTGATATTGTTGCTTGATGTGTGGTATGCAGTTTAACCCCCAGGGCAGTTTTTAATGTTTATTCTAGTATGGCACTGCACAACACACAGACCCTGAGCCAAAAAAAATTACTCTAGAACTGTAAACTATGCAAAGAGGGGAGTTTGGAGCACTTGAACACTGAACAGCCATGCCAAGATTAACAATACAGAGGACAAGGTAGCATCTGCACTCCTCTCCTGATTACCATACCTAAGCTGTTGTATAGTATGATCAGAGATCTCTAAAATGATGCTGCATTGCACTAATTAGGCCTGGCCCGTGTGCTAACACATGCTACTCTTTAAGCTGATTCAGTCATAACTGGCAGAATATAATCTACTATCTTTGAAGGCAAATTCCAAGTTTGACAAAATATAATTTCAGGCAGGTACAGGTATGAAACAGCAAGCACATTAGCCCTTGGTGCTAATAATCTCAACAGCTAAACACACTTTTTTATATTAGTCTCATCTCACTTGTTTTTATATTAGTCTCATCACAGACACACGAGAAGCTTTTTGTTGCGCTAAAACCACAATGAAAACTCAGTTGCTTACATAATGCAGGCTTCACTATGACTATTATAGTAATACACTGTTAATGTTTTTACCTTTTCAAAGTAGTGAAAAGGTTCTGTCTTTAGAGAAAGCCTGAACAAACTCTGGAATTAAATCCAAATTAGAAGAGAAAAAAAAATTCCCCCTGTAGCAAGAGAAAACAGTCTTACAGCAACCTTTCAAGCACTCTGTTTTGAGGTCGTGGCATGCAACAGAAGAAAACAAAAATTTACAAAATTGTAAAGCTCATTTTTTACCCCAGTCTGGGTCATGTACAAACGATCAAACTTACCAAAAGAGGTACAGGAAATGTGAGCAGTGGTGTAGATGTTTTAAATTATCCTAACTAATCTACAGTTTTAATCAAGAATGCCTACTGAGAAAACTGAGCATTTAAAACTGCAGGATTACATTTCGTTTTCAAGCATTTGCCTTACAAAGGACAGCATATGTCACTCGCACCATTCTGGCTTCCCTTACTGCTAGGGCAAAAGGATGAAGCCTCAGAAGACTTGAGTCTATCAGATTCTGAGTCACTACAACCAGAGACAGCCAAGCAGAAAGATGGATACAGCAAGCCAGGCAGACACTGTAGATACCCAGTTTTTCTCTAACCAGGTAGCCTCGATGCACATAAAGAGACTTCTGTCTCTCACACACTCGTTTCACTTTGGAACATGAGGAGATTCTTTCCGCAAGCCAAAAAAGGGAAAGTCAAGAGAGAAGGCAGCAATGGCAAGACCAAGAAGCCCGGCTTGGCTGGGTCACTACCGGTACTCATGAGGCTGTGAGCCGTTTAAAACCTCACTCCCCCCCCTAGAAACACCTCCTCCCACCAAATCAGCATCGTTACCTGCCATCATCCAGGACGCCGGGATTTCAAAACCGGGAGGAAAAACCCAATCGCTCAATTTTAGGTCCCCCTCCTCGCCCTCTTTTCCTTTTCTCGCGTCCCAAAATCAAAGCCGTCACCACCACCCAGTGGGTCACTAAACTTCCCCGAGAACCGAGCTCTTCCCTCCTACAGGAACCGAGCCTCCCCACAGCCAGTGTCGTCATCCCTCGCAAGCCCCAGCCCTGCCCTTCCCCGCCCGGCGCTGTGCAAGGAGAGCTTCACCTTCCCCGCGCCCGCCGGAGAGGAAGCCCCGACACCACCGCGGGGCCCGCGGGGCAGCACCACCCCCCCCAGCACCCCCCCAACCCCCCCCGTTCCCTCACCAAGGCGAGCGCTCCTCTCGCGCCCGCTGCTCCTCCGCGTCCCCGCAGCGCCTCGGTACTGTAATTCCCGTCCGCCCTCCCCTCACCGCAGGGGCGCCGAGACCCCTCGGCACCCAACGGGGCCTTCACAGCACACCACCCGCCCCGCCTCGCACAGCCCGACCACGCCACGGGGCACCGGCAGCGCCGGCCGCCGCCAGCACAGGCGCGACGGCTCAACCAACCACCCTCCCTGCGCCGGCCGGTGGGACACCGCCGTCTGCCAGCCCGCGTCCCCCCGCAAAGGCTCCGACGGAGGTCTAAACCCCGGCCTCCGACTCAAGCCTCTCCCTGAAGCTGGGGCCCAAGGCGCCGCCCTCACCTGAAGCGCCGAGAACTGCCCGTCTCCTGTGCCCACCGGCGAAGGAGGCTGACGAGACAGCGAGAGAGCGCGGAAGAACGCGAGAGAACACCCAGCGCTCCACTCCCCGCCGCACTAACTGCCGCCCCCCGCGCCCGGCTGCGCCTGCCCGCCTCCCCCGCCCCTCCGATTGGCGGACGCCCAGCCGCCTTCCGATTGGGCGAGGGCGAAGGGCAGGCTCCTGAGTCGCCGCTGTCTATTGGCTCTTCGCGACTGCCAATTACGCCACTTCCTAGTCGATGACTGTAAGGGGTGGCAGGGGCGGCGGGGGCGGGTGAGGGGTGGTGCGGCGTGCGCCCGCGGTCGGCGCGAGCTCCCTCGCGGGTGTCGGAGGCCGTTACCGTCGAGGGCGCCTCGGGGTGGCCCGCGGCCCGTCCCCTCGCCGGTCCTGCGGGCCGAGCCCCCGGCTTGGGGGGCGATAGCCGTGCGAGAGGCTGCGGGCACTTCATGACGGGGCTCTAGCCGCTGCGGCGCAGCGAGGTACCTGTCTGCTCCCGGTGGTGCCAGCGGCTGCCACCCCGCGCCTGCCGGGCAACCTGCCCGCCCCGACCGGCTCGCCGAGAGGGCAGCCGCTGTGTACGTATAGATAGGTATATACGTGGTCGGAAACGGCTCACGATAACGCTGTGAAAGACGGCAGGGCGCGACGTGAATAAAGACATCGCGCTTATGTCTCGTTTCCATTGCGGGGGACCGTGAACGAGCAGAAGACCTAGTTTCCCGAAGCTGAATTTGACCGAGCCGATGGATCCTGCAAAGCGACGGGGACGTTTTAACGCCCGAAAGTGGTGAAAGCTTTAATTTCCCTTCGGATTCCGCGGCAGTCCCGCCGTGTAACGCAGTGCCCTCTAACACCACAATGCGGCAATGCTGGTGCTGCATTTATTAGACTTCTCCTCCGGCTGCTGTCTGTCAGCTGAAGCCGCGTCTTGCTGGAGGAGAGAGCGCAGGACTTGGCGGGCTTGTCTGTCAGCTGCGTTTCAGACGGAGGTGGCTCAAGGACGGAGCCACCTTTAAAATAACATTGTTGATTTGATTAAACCTCTGTACGCGGATGTACGCAATACTTGAATAGTATCACAGGCAGAACTGTTATTCCAGCCCTTGCCTATCTTTTAGACTTATTTGCTTTAGACCAAGGATTATTTCAAGTTCCCAGCAGCAGCCATCATGGTAACCTTATTTTGTCCCTTCAGCCTTTGCTTTCTCCACCAGTTTCAGCATTTCCCTCCCATCTGCCCTTCTCATCACTGATCTGCCTCCTGCGTTGTCCCAGAGGACAGCCTGGTTTAAGGACAGCATGAGCTCTGGATCATTGGGTAGGGCTACACTAAGAGTACTTTCCTCTTGGCCGTGTTTCTTATGCAAGTCTGCATATAATAAGCATAGACACCGAGTCTCCCTGTACTCTTTCACTAAGTGTGTGACTCATTAACTTAAGGAGTTTTAAGTTCACGGGAATTTAGATTAGCTCAGTAGGACTGTGAGACCATAGCACTGGCGTAAATTTTACCTTCTGAAGAAATGTCCTTAAAACTTTGATTGAATTAATTGCAATTAACATTACTGCAAAATTTGGTCAGGTTAGTAAGCTTTCTAGGATTTAACATTATTTCTCCCTTCCCTAATCTCCTCCTGTTCTCTCTCCTGTGTTGAAAGTTAAAAGTTGACATCTGAGAAGAGGAATCTTGATATTTATTTTTTCTTCTCTCACTTCTGACCACAGATGCACTTTAGTTTTCTACACAGTCCGTCTCATTAACTATGAGCTCAAGCTTCTCATAAACCAGCTCTCTTTACAGATTACAAGTGATACATATAATGGTAAATACAGCTCTTTCTGTATGGACACGAATCAAGCTTCCGTTTTGCCTAGAGCATTGTCAAAGCTGGAAATCCTCCCTGCCAGAACACTTAGACTTTCTTCAACCTCAACATCAAAACAGTCATTCATCTCTTTGTATAGTCAAATAATGCTCAAACTTGTTCAAAGATTGAAGAAACAGAACAGGAATTCAGTGTAAATCATAGTGCTCCCTGGTAGAACTAAGTTCATACTGTGATGAATGGGAATTCCATTTTGGCAGAGGACAGAAGTTCAACCTGCGGCCAGTGGTGGACTGACACAACACCCCCCCCCCCCAACTATTCCATGCAGAGTTAATACCACCTTGTGCCCCAAAAATCACTTCACCATTCACAAAAACAGTGCCAGTCACATATATGCTACCGTCTGTGAAACTTGGGACTCGCATTCTTACGTTAGGCCAGTATGGGGTAATGACTGAAAATGGAGCAAGAGGTACACATTCAGGCCCTGAGCCTGGTTCCAAAAACTACCAGTCTTTTAACATCAAGGAAAGTGGTGCCTTATTCTTCAAATCAGCTATTCCCATGCATGGACTTTGCAAGGCCTCTGTACTGCTTATACATTTTATATGTATTATATATCTATTACTTATATTACATTATAATGTCCCACATGACATCCTTGTCTCTAAATTGAAGAGACATGGATTCGATGGATGGACCACTCGGTGGAGAAGGAATTGGCTGGATGGTCGCACTCAAGGAGTTGTGGTCAACGGCTCAATGTCTAAGTGGAGACCAGTGACAAGTGGCGTTCCTCAGGAGTCAGTACTGGAACCGGCAGTGTTCAACATCTTTGTTGGCAACATGGACAGTGGGATCGAGTGCACCCTCAGCAAGTTTACCGACAACACCAAGCTGTGTGGTGTGGTTGACATGCTGGAGGGAAGGGATGCCATCCAGAGGGACCTTGACAGGCTGGAGAGGTGGGCCCGTGCAAACCGCATGAAGTACAACAAGGCCAAGTGCAAGGTCCTGCACGTGGGTCAGCGCAATCCCAAGCACAACTATAGGCTGGGCGAGGAATGGATTGAAAGCAGCCCTGAGGAGAAGGACTTGGGGGTATTGATTGATGGGAAGCTCAACATGAGCCGGCAGTGTGCGCTTGCAGCCCAGAAAGCCAACCGTGTCCTGGGCTGCATGAAAAGAGGTGTGACCAGCAGGTCAAGGGAGGTGATCCTGCCCCTCTACTCTGCTCTTGTGAGACCCCACCTGGAGGACTGCGTCCAGCTCTGGGGGCCCCAGTACAGGAGAGACGTGGAGCTGTTGGAGTGAGTCCAGAGGAGGGCCACAAAGCTGATCAGAGGGCTGGAGCACCTCTCCTATGAGGACAGGCTGAGAGAGTTGGGGTTGTTCAGCCTGGAGAAAAGGCGGCTCCAGGGAGATCTAATTGCAGCTTACCAGTACCTGAAGGGGCCTACAGGAAAGCTGGTGAGGGACTGTTTATCAGGGAGTGTAGTGACAGGACAAGGGGTAATGGGTTTAAGCTGAATCAGGTTCGATTTAGATTAGATGTTAGAAAGAAATTCTTTACTGTGAGAGTAGTGAGGTACTGGAACAGGTTGCCCAGAGAGGTGGTGGAGGCCCCCTCCCTGGAAGTGTTTAAGACCAGGCTGGATGGGGCTTTGGGCAACGTGGTCTAGTGGAGGGTGTTCCTGCCCGCAGCAGGGGGTTGGAACTAGATGATCTTTAAGGTCCCTTCCAACCCAAACCAGTCTATGATTCTATGATAATCTGTGTGTATACATTGTATGTATTTTCTTACTATATTTACATATATATATTTACTACACTACACATTTTTAAATATATATATAGGTATAGTAAATTTAGCCCTCATGCCACAGTGCAAAGGCAGCGGCATTGTTTTGGGAGTCCTCTTCATATGGAACTTTAGCTGGTTCTGTCTTCCAAGGGAATGGAGGGTGATCAGAGGGTGATCTGAAATGAGTACTTTATACAACATTTTTGTCCTAACAACTGGATTCAGATTTTAACACAACTTGAGAAGTAACACTTGTGTTTTCCAACTTTTCACGTAAACATCTTTATAAATCTATTAACATCTTTATAAATGCCATGAAATTATAATTTTAAAGATAAAAAAGACAGGACTATTAATTGGAAAAAAAGAAAGTTTACCAAAAGACAATATATATGAACACTTTAGTATTTGGAGCTTCCTCAAGGCACCACTTTAGGGAACAGTATTTGCAAGCTGCTGAATATTATCTTCTGGTTGTTTCCTGTGCTTTTTACATTTAGATGAAAAATGCTCAGACTCCTTTGGAAGCCAATAAGTCAATAACAGCTATCAGAATTTTAAAAATACATATTTAATTGTAAAGTTTTTGTCCCTTTTCCAAGTGGACCATTTGAAACAATTCAGAAGCAACATTATTAGGGTCATCTTAGTCTACTTTTTGGATCAACACTATTGATCTTCCTGTGAATTACCTCTGTAGGCGAAAGAATTTGTCTGCATTGGGGTTAATAGACATGCTGGTGCTTAATTTGACTTCATTACTTGTAGTAACACAGCTTAATGTATGTATAAATATATAGAGGCTTGAGGCCACATGCACTGAATAAATACATATATGCACTTGAAAAAATGCTTGTAGAAATATACCTCTGTGGTTAACAAAGCACTATTTTTTTCAATTTATAAAAGGTAAATTATCTTTATGCATATTCAAACACTAAGTTTTTCTTGTAGTGAATTAAGAGAGATTAGTGGTCTCATTATATCTATCATCAGTCATGCAACCTCCCAGCACGATGACCCTATTACGATGCCATAAATAATTTACTGATATAGTGAGTTATATTTTAACATATTCATCATTTTGATTTTAGTATTTTGATATTTTTCCCTAAATATTAAAATTCAGTTGTTCTCTGAACATTTTCAGTTATATTCAGAATGTGACATCCTAGGAAAGATGATGTCAATCTTTTTTCTTTGAAGAAAGGCTAACAGTCTATGCAGCCCTGCTGGTTAGCATTTGATTTAGACTGTTACGAACAGGACAGGAAGTTTCGGGGGGGGGGAGAAAAAAAAAATTCCTCTCTCATTTTAGATAAGTATCCCACGGTTATTTTTATTTTTAACGCAATCTATTTTTAAATATGCTTCTTGTGTCTTCTGCTGTCCTCAGAAATTCCATGTGTCCTTTTAAGCACTAATACTTTCTCTGTCTCTTGGCTTCACTCAGTGAAAATTTTATTGGTGTTTCTTGACTCTTGCAATAATATTTCAGCATTCTCTTCAGAACATTTCTCTCTAAGAAAGCCCAAGTGTTATATAAATTATTTACATTTTAAATCTAAATTTAAATCCTGAACCATATTTTGCCTGCAAACGTAATGCCATTAGTGATTATATATGCCAATGACACAGAAATTCAGAATATTAAATTTAATTCCATGCAAATCAATCAATCGATTCTACTATTTCATTGCCCAACTTTCACTACGAAAGAACTTTATATATATGACATGTTCTTGACTGAAATATCATTTATTACCTCTTTGGGTTTCACATTAATATTTTTTATTAGTGTTTCATACTGTCCAACCTTTCCTATTTCACAATTGTCTATGATTATCTCAGATGTGAATGATATGCTTTTAATAGGTACAAAATTTGAGAGGCATAGAAGACTCTCTGTCAATGATAAAGATATCCCTATGTCATCATAACGATTGGAAAAGTTCTGGCTATGGTTCCCCCTTCAAGTACAGAGGGTTTCTTTAAGCTTGCCTAAGCTTTGATGGCAGCTTAAAGTGGGAAAAAAATACAGTCTAGCACAAAAAACTTCCTACTATTCAGAGAAAAACAATCAGTTTTTCCAAGATACTAATTTATGTTCCTATTTCCTCCTAATAATTGAATTTTTAACAAAATTGTGGCTAAAGCCAGCTTTTCCCATCTATACACATTTAATTTATTTTCTGCAGAGAACACAGGAATAAATTTTTTGTTTGTTTCTGTTAAGGAACCCTACAGGTTAGCATAACTAGCTATGGACACCAGTGTTATATTTTGATACCTATGCACCAGATGGCAGAGTCCTTCCCACTGACCTGAAGGCTTGAGTAAGCTATTTTAATAAAGCAGGCACAAAACATAAGTTGCCTCCTGTTTTTTCGACCCAAGTAAACTGAACAGTAACTGCTTCAGAAACAGCACTAGTTTGTAATGACAAGAGTAAAGCCCTTCCTTTACTACAGATAAATGAGCTCTGCCTGACATGTTCTGCTGCTGAAATGCAGGACTACATATCCTCTGTGAAATGTCTATTGTTTTGCTAAGTTTATAGCAGGAAGTGAATCAGGAGACAGGGACAGTTTAGGCAGAAGTTCTATTGTAAAGCCAACAGCAACAAAGTAGCTTTAGGGATAATACTGTTTCTTTTATTCTAATTAAATTCCTAAAGCCATATAAAGAAGCTATTCTGTGGGAATCGTATTAATTCCTTCCATGTCAAGAATTAATAGGGAGAAAGGTTAGTGTCCAGGAAGCAAGCGCCACTATTCAACTCTAGCAATAAACTCCTTCTACACTGATGTCATTATAACAATTCCCATAGCTGTTTAGAGCTTGTCTATTTAATTCTTCATACAATACTGTCATTATGCCAGTGATCACTTGAGCATATGAAGAACAGTATTTTAGGACTGAGACGCACATTTATTTTAGCTCTGCCTGGCAAGTTATTACAATAGCCAAAGTCAGAACTTTTGAGAACTGTTATTTTTGATTTATTTTGCTCCACTGAAAGCCAAAACAGTTTCTTTATCCTCCTGTTAAGATACATTTGGAGGATGATTGGCCTAGGGCCACGGTTAGTTACTCAGAACTAAGAGCTTGTCTGCGGGCAGTCACTCAGATTTAAGCCCACTTAAGCCCTCTCAAGTCAAAGGTAAAACAGTCTTTAATCTTTTGGAGAATTAGGCTCTGGCAAAACGAGCTACCTTACCTTTGAATGAGAGTGTCCACACAAGGTTTAACATCTTTTATTATACATGTTATCATCACATCTTTAGTCAGTTCCCCTTAATTCCTATTGTAGATGCATAGCCCAAGCGGTGTACACATCTCTGTAATCACCTCAGTTCTTACTGATAGCAGAGCGTGCCCCAGGCTGTTACCAGTTTGTATGCCACTTTGTACCATTAGTTCTGTCCTACTACAGCAATAGATTTAGTTAAGGACGCAGGAGTGAAAGGTTTAAGATTTTATCCCTGAGTAGGCAATTAAAGTTTTCATTTCCAGTTTCTCTTCCTCCTTACCAGATTTTCACCTTTACCTTTCAAGGCCGTGTAGAAACAAGCATCTCAGAGTGTGACAGCCACATACTACCCTCCTCCCCCATCCCTATTAGAACTATTAGTTATGACTGCTTTTGTTTCCTTGTCATCCTCCTGAGTCTGCAGACAAGCTGCTTCATGCACAGAGCAAACTCTCATTCCAGCTAACACAGAACATGACCCGTTCCTTATTCAAATTCCTTCAAAGCAGCATTATATTTTTCAACAGGTCTTACACAGAAAAAATAAATATTACATAGCAATGGATGTTCCTAATTTTGAGTTTCTCAAGAACATTTCTTATGTACATGAGGCCTCAAGTTCTTCATCAAAAAGTAAGACTTCCTGCTTACTTACAGTTTTTGGGGGGTTGGTTTGTTACTGATAATCAGAAAGCCAATCTAAGTCATCTAGAATTTCACTTATTTCAGTTTTGTTCCTTAAAACTCCCTTTGCATATGTAGGTTTTTCATGTATTTGAAGTGAAAATATAGTTAGGCCTTCAAACTTCAACCTCTGCAAAAAAGCCTGTTGGAAAAGGAAATGAGGAGAAAGCAGCCTGATGTATCTAATCACTAGTCTATTGTTTTTAAAAAGAAAGTGGAATGGGAGCAGGAAGAGAGGGTCACTGTATCTGCAGTCTCTTTGACTTTTTGCTCTTTAAAGAAGAACATTGCATGACTGAATTCATGTTTGGGTCAGCAGGATAAATTGCTAGCAATACATTGGTTGGGGATTTAACTATGTAAAATGCAACATCAACATTTGAAAACTAAATTCTAGTTCTGAGATTAAGTACTACATAGCCAAGGATTCCTATCAGAGCTTTTTTTTCTTTTTTTTTCCCATTTAGTAATATGTTAATGTTTTGATTTTGTAGTAGTAATGACAATTTACTAGATATTTTACAGAGATATTTCATCCTCAGGTATTTGAAATATTTCTACAGTGGCCAGAGAGTAGAATTCACTTGTTCCAAATTGATAGCTCTGCTACTAAAATATTTTCTGTATGAAATACTGCTCTGCAAATACTATATGTGAACAAAATATATCTGCTACACATTGGGACAGAAGTCCTTATTCTTTGAAGGCAATAGGAAGACTTCCACTGATTTAACACAACGACAATTTTTCGGAAGTTAGGACTGGAAGAGATGCATTGTTATACTGAGTAGTAAGAGCACAAACTCAAACAAGTTGACCCTTTCCAAACCATTAGAAACCCCCCCAAACAAATAAATAAGAATATTCAATTAGTAATATTACAGGTAGCGCCATTCCTTTTCTGTCTTGTCAATGTCTGTGTTCTGCAGGCCCTGGCTCAATTCGCTGCCTAGCTGTAAGGACACCATGGCCAACACAGAGTACTGCCTACAAACAAGAACAAAATTATGTAGATGCTACCATCAGTTTTGTTTCATTGTGAAATTACAGTGAAAAGTATTGCCTGGGTTAAGTTTCCAAAGCCTTCTACAGCAATAAATCCTAATAACCCAGGCATGTTTTTGCTTTCACATTAAGCCTTACCGAAAGGGAGACTAAAAGTCATTGCAGCTCATTTAGCATGTTATGACTTCTACATACTCAGAAAGAACAGTGTGAAGTTGACTTTAACAGGATCTGCATTTCTCAATACACCTCCTCCCAATAAAGTCCCACCAGTGTAGGCTGTATGAACAGGAAAGACAAAGGGAAGCAGTAATCATTCTGTTGTAGCCATCCTTGCTAGTGCTACTGTTACGATAGAACAAGACTACAACAGCATCCTTCATCCAAACTACTGAAGAAATTAATCACAAGCAGTGGAAACAAAAGTGAGAGAAAGCTCCATGTTCCTTCTATCAGAGTATCCTTGTTGTGTTGCCTTTGTGTAAGAAATATAACCATACTACAAAATATTATTTACTACAGCCTCATAGTTCCTAAGGCCGTCGCATACTTCCTACTAACAGGCAACTGGGTCCGGAAACATCTGCCCACTAAATATCACATCATTAAAACAACACTTACTATCTGACCACACATCTACTTAAGAGTAGCTTACCCATCAGGGTTCAAATATACAAGCAAGACTCACACTTAGGAACTAAAAAAAAAACCAACCTAACAACAAACCAAACACAAAACCCCAACCCCAAAAACTACGAGAACAGGAATTGAGATGAGCTTTACTATCATGCAGTAGTCATCTTTCCTTAGCCTTATTTCAAGATCCAGCTTGAATATGCTTTTGTAGAGGCCAGTGAGAAGATTCAAGTCTGATGATCAGAGAATCAGTTTAATTTTGGTCTTTATTTTAATGGAATATACAAGATTGATCAAGATGAGGATTACACTTTGAGTGACTCATTCAGTCTACATATTTCACTCTTTACTACAAGGATGAATCCCAGATCACGTGTAAGGATATTGGTCAGCCCAGCCCACATCTGCCCTCCCTCCCCAGCCCAAACCGCTCTTGCCGGATTGTATTCAGACTGAGAGTCATCAGCACCAACTGTCCCAAAAAACGCAATTTGTGAGCAGCTGCCCTCTTCTAGGAGGACATACAACAGCAGGAAAAGGACTGACATTTTCTGTGGTCCAGGTGGCCTGCCTTACGCATTTGAGAAACTCAAAACATTTGGGAGAGGTTAAGTTTACTTTGCATGTGCTTTAGTGGCCTGCCACATAGGAGGGCAAAGCACGTAGCCTGCTGTGGCAGGCAGAGATTGAGTATTGCTGCGCTTGCGGCATCCAGATTAGAGTGTATTATAGTTACATGGGCATTTGCAACTCTCAGCCTCCTTCATCTTTCTCTCCACAATACTCCATCATCAAAAAACAACAACAACAACAAAAAAAAAAGGGAGGAGGGGGAATGAGAATAAAGACAACCAGAACTGCACATGGATGTTTATAAATAACTGCTCCATAACTAGTGGAAATGCAAGTGGGAGCAATAGCTCATCACAGACCCAACTAGTTTATCTATGTGCTATGCTGTTAGAAGACCGAAATACCTATTTTTAACTTTTGCTCTATACATTTTGGTAGCTAATCATCACAACTTTTGTTATCAGAGCTACCAGAAATAGCTTACCACGTGCAACAGTATTTTTGTTATAGTGCACACAAAATATACAGATATTATATACATGCATAAATACACAAAGAGATTCTGATGCAAATAAGGATTTATCATCAGCTTCAAGCAATGAGATTTATTACAGTATATAGTTGTTCTGTCTGTTTTTCCACAGACATGCATTATCTTGAAATAAAAATTAATGGCTAGGGAAATAATGCATCAATATACCATTTGAAACACTCTCTCAGTCCATGAAACTCTCTATCTTTAAAGAGTTAGCAGCTCAAAACACTTAAAGAAAATAAAATAAATTAAAATCCCCTCAGCATAGAAAGAGTTGCTTTCCAGTTTCTTAATACTGGTTATAAGTCATTAGCTGCATTAACTAACAATAGCCTCCATGTATTGCTACTTTTTCTAGTTACTCTTCTTTTACCAGCAAAAATCTGAACCATCATTGCGACAACATTAACACCACTACCATCCTTGTACCGAATCCACCCCTCATTTATTATAGGGAGTTAGGGACAGGCTACTACAGGAAATAAATTCTATCCAGAATGGCAAGGGATTTCTTTCAGAACGCATATTTTGAGTTGTCGTCTTTATAAAGAAAGTTCTTAATCATTACAGAGAGAATATTAGTTCATACAAAGTGTATATATACATAAAAAATAATTATATACACATACATACTACCTATATATTATTGTAATAATCATCAAGTCAGTGTGTGTCTAGTACAGTTCCTGGGTTTAGAGTGTTTGTTTCATTTCTTTTCAAAGTCTGTATTGTCCTCTTTTAATATCTCCCACATGCAATGCAGAAAAATAGAGGAATCTGTTCAAAACCTGCATTTTTATTCATGATGTCTTCCTACCAAGAGTGCAGCTGTTTCTTCAGTTATCACTTCCAGGTGGTGAGTACAGGCTTTCCCGAATCTCTTGCCCGATTTCCTTTTACTCCAGTAGATTGCCCAGAACGACTTCGCAAGTCACGATCAGGCCCATCACTTTGTGCCATCTCTTCATCATATCTGAAAATAAGATAACCTGTTCAATGCCTTGTCCTGCTATTCACTACACAAACAAGAGTGGGTCCTCTCTATTCTATTTTGCTTAATATCCAGCACTGAAATTTAATACAAGCTGTTCTACACACAGGTTTACACATGCATTGTTTGATATGCAGCTATTATTCAACAAAATATACTACCACATGATGTTACAATACAGATCAACTGAAATATCTTCAGCTGCTTTTTGAAAGAAACAAATCATCTGGCAGCTTTGGTTAAACTCCTGAGTTTGTGAAATTTTATGCTTGTGAAATTTCACATGTACTTCTGTATTTCTCCTCACTATGTAGGTCTGTGGCTAAGCAGGAACGCCAGACTGCTGGCAGTTTTAATAAAGTCTTATGCTATTGCTTCAAACAGAGGATTGTTAGCTGCAGTGTTAAAAAACTCCACTGTTGCATCAGAGAACAGAGTAGGGAAAGAATGAGGTGGACAAACAACAACGTGCTTAAATTAAATGCATTCAATGACACATATTTTGTAACACTTAACCACAGTGACAAGTAGTTCTTTAAATATCTAAGCATATTATGGCCTCAGATAACCTCAGTATAAACTTACCTTTCAGCTGCTATGCAAATTCCAAGCAGAAATTGGCTATAGATGCATAATGTAATTATCAAAAGATAATACTACAATATTTTGTACAACAGTCATAATATATATTTAGTTACACTATTGTATAGGTATTTGCAGCTACCATGTATATAACACTCACTAAAACTTAAATCATAATTCATCCAACACGTACATATTTAACTGTCTTTCCTAGTATATAGAAAGAGTATTTAAGATCAGTATGAAGGAGTGAATCAACTATGTACGTAACCGCATTCCTGACATACTGAACAATTGTACCACTAGTCCTAGAGAACCTATCTGAACATTTTCTCAAAAAATACGAGAAACCGTATCATCATTAAATCAGTGTTCCTCAGCATAAGACCAATCAATCCTAGCTCCAATATAAAGATCTCTGTCTCCTTCATTTCTCCCTCTGTAATACAGTTGGGGAATTTAAAAAAAAAAGAATCTGACAACTCATTATTACTACACACATGACTTACAGGAGTCAAGTGGCATCATTTGTATGAACTGAGAGAAAATTTGTATCATAAAGCTATTATATCTATTTAACTACCATCTCTATATTACACTCAATACAATTAAAGTTCTACACATGTAGAAGACAAACACACTCTTTGCCTCTATCCCTTAAATCTAGCTGGAAGCTCAGAAGGTGCAGGCAGGGGCTTATCAGACAAGTAACATTGCCTGGAGACAAGGTGAGGCAACTCTGCTTTAATGCACTCTCACCTCCAATGCTGCTATTGCAGCTCCAAAAAAATGACGTGGTACTTTGTGCCCATTTTTCACATCAGAATGAAGTTCACCTTATCTCTGTGGTCTACATTAGGCATCCAAAAAGTGAGGTGACTGAAAAACATGTGCATTTATATAGAACATTGATAAAACTTACAAGACTTCATAATTGCCAAGAACCTCTTTTGGTGGAGATTTATTCCATTTACAGTCTGGAATTTCCCCATTAGGCACAGCAATGTTAAGCGTGTCATTTATAAGATTATACTTCAAGATGCGATCATTAGCAGTACTGGAAGTAAGAGAAGGGGAAGCATTAACCTACAAAAGGAAAAAAAAAAAAAGCATCAATTTTTTTGAGTGGTATATAGTTCTCCAAACAGCATGTGTGATGACTATATAGAGAAATTAAGACTAAGTGTCTGAAAGCACATCTTTCAGTTCCTCAGACTGGAAGGAATCCCCCACTGGGTATTTTTCTTTTTACTTAAAGACAAAAGTACCACACCACTAAGTGCAGCATCAGCCTAAAAATTTTTGTTGAAACTAGATTCCCCAGGGTTAATCAGACAAGACATAGGTTTTTGTTTAATTTTCTAAGCTTATATGGATATAAACCCCCACACATTTCAGTGCTTACAATTTGCCTGGTTCACTCCAACAGCTGTTATATACAGGAATCTGTGGGGTTCTTCTAGGTAAACAGCTTTTATTTATGTTCTTAATCCGAGTTCTCCTCTGTAAAACTGTGAGCTGCAGAAACACGTATGTGCTCTCTATTCAAAGCACTAAATTGCATCTTGTTTTAATTAGAACTGGGGTTCAATTAACATATCTCTTGTGTTCCACATTTATTATGGAGAAGTACCAGAACAATCAGAACAACAGATTTTTTAGTATTTTCTTTTTATAAAGTCCATTTACCTTTGATCTTTCACTTCCAATTAGATTGAGAAGGAAGAGGGATGGATAAAATTTATGTTGAACGTACAGATTCAAAATTAATACACTAAAGAGAAATTTATGGGGGGGAAAGAGGGGGAAAGCCTTCCAAATATCCCAATTATCTTTTGTGTGCCCCTTTTCTTTCATCTCAACCTGCAACAGTAAGGCCATGACAGCTTTTAAAACTTAAGTTCGATGTTATGCTCCACCAAGCCAATGCCAATTTTCCAGCTACTGGTAAGAGTATCTAATAGGGCTGCTACATTCAGACTGCCTCTGCAGTGCAATTGTAAGAATACACTGGATTTAACAGATAAAACAGAAAGCCACAAACAAATAGAAACACCAAACAAAGAGGAAACAAAAGCACATGCTAGCTTGGTGATCACATGGCCTATTTTACTTCCAACATTTTTCTTAATCTACTTACCTGAGTAACAAAAGATATTGTTTCAAAAGAGGAAATACTACATTGAAATCTACTTAGTTTTATTCTGTGAAATGAGAAGAAAGTGTTTTTCCTGTATTTTATATAACTTTACCTCAATTAGCCATGGTTTAAGCTTGTCATCAATGATAATGTCATATCCATAACACTCAAAGCAGTGTTTATCATTATTCATTACAGGCTAAAAAAAAAAAAAAAAAAAGGACAATGTCTGTATTAAAATCAACAATTCAGTAAGTAACCTGATTACACACTTTGTTTGCCAGAAATCACGTCATTACATTACAAATCTTCTACAACAGTTTTCAGTGTTGTAACTCTAATATAAGCTTGCTAAATAGTAAGTTCAAGATTGCCTCTTTTTTCCAAGCTATATTTCAATATTAATGATTGCATTAATGCCAAGTACTAAGTTACATTAATTTTCTATTATGTTGTCATATTTTGCAAAAGTAATAACAATATTTAAAGCCTGCATGCATCAGGAGAAATCAGGAAGTTTTACAATTTACATAACACAGCTTCACATAATCGTGAATTCTTTAAACTTCAGAAAAAGAAGACTTATTCAAAATTTATTTTATTATGCTGCTGGAACTATGCAGAAATTTGAGGTCAAGCAATTACCAGATACATTTTAAGATTATAATTAACTCAAGTCAACTATGAACCCAAAAGCCAATAGAGACCAAGGACCAAGTTGTCCTTAGATGCACATCCTCTAGAGAATCTGTAGTTTCCCAGCATCTGCTAAACATTTGCAGTATGCACAGTAAGAGTTTTCTTCTATGCAAATCTCATCAGATCTTTTAAGAAACCTTTGTAACAAGTTAGTGAGATGTTTTCCCCTAGACTAATAATGAAAGCTTTTCAGTTCTTCAGGGAGTGAAAGGGGGAAAGAAGAACAAGCATCTCTCATTACATTTGCCATTATCAAAGACAGAGGACCAAAACATTTCACGCTCAATAATTCTCAACACTTTTTCTCTTCTCTTTTAAGGTTCTGCTAACATTTGGATTAAATCCCTTTTCTTGTCACATCTGGTTTCAAATATGATTGCACAGCAGAGGCTGAGTTGAGCCATGCTTCCCCCCCTCCCACTGATCCTAGCTTCATGACCTTGTCCCTCTTCCTCATGCTGATTCTGGCGTTCATCTGGTCCTTCAGTGAGGTGATTCAGCTTTTTACACTGGCAGAATACTAACCCATCAATAAAGCGAGACAGTAATTGTCAGTTGGGTGAATGAGCTGATTCAGCTCATGGTGGTGCCAGGACCAACCCAAAAAGAGATGACGGGTCCATGCACTTGGTAACAGGACAGTCCGTGGCACCAGTGAGCTATTCGGTTACCCCAGCTGACCCACAGAGCGATACCTGCTCTCTAATGTAATCATGGGATATTATCCAAACACTAGAAAGTGACTCAAGCAGGGGACTGGTTGCTACTTTTTTTTTCCCCCCTCTTTTTTTAATAAGAGTTCATGATAACTGCACGACTCATGTATAAAAGAGGTGAAAGTAAGTTATGTAACTGCTGAACTAATAGCCTTACGTTTTCTTTGATAAATTGTCCTCCAGAGCTATTTTTTCTTTGACACATTTGTTATTGCTGCAATGACGTCACGTGCCTTGGCAGAGCTTAACGCTATTCACAAGGGCAGTATCAAGCCATATTAAATAGTTCACAGAGCCCTCAAGCAAAGAGATTCGTTCACTTCTTCAATACACACAGATAGCCCACCCACCTACCCAAGATTCAAGTTTGCTCAGCTAAGAGAAATCAAGAAAGAACAGAATTGCAGAAATCAGCATCAAGACCGTCAATCAAATAGCACGAAATAGATTTTAGGGGTTTTGATGGCAAACTCACTTTCATGGTTTATGAGAAGCCTGCAGCTGTAATGCTATCGCTGGCAGCATTCCAGGAACAGTACTCACCGCAACAGCCTTCAGCGACTGCACAATGATCCAGTGAATTTCATCAAATAATTTGTTTGTGACTTCCTTTCCACGGGTGCTCTCCAGATACAGGCGTAAGTTACTCACTGTCCACTTGCCTCCATGGATATGATTGTAATCATCCTGAAGAGTTAAGCAGTTAATTCAGTCTAAGATTTTGAAATTGTTCAACAGTTTTGTTTCATTCACACAAAAAGCCCACTTATACTTCTATACAAGTATTGCTCTAAAAACCAACTAAGCAAATTGGTTTTACTCTATTTCACAGCTTTAAGAAGACTTCAGCTTTACTTTGAACTGCCCTCTATATAAACAACTGTTTTTATTATAGCTGTACATGTTTATATCACACATGTGATCACAAATCAAGTAATAAATCTTTCTTAGAAGAAAAAAAACAGCAAGTACTTTGACAGTTTTATAGTAAAACTTAATTTATGATTTGGAAATACAAGTTTTAAAATGTGAAAAGAAAGAATTGAACTTTTTCATCCTTTGGGGATAAGGGAGAATTAATTAAGTGAGCAACAGCTAAATTTCACTGAAGTTAGCTGTTTTAAAATGCAGCACTTTTGAAAGCGCTTGTCTGTGTTTATTCATTTAAAATGGAACTTATCTGTTCACCAAAAGGCAAACACAGCATCTTCTTAATGGTGCTGCTGAAAACAGTTACATCCAAAAAGACAGTGAAATGACACCTGAATTATTTTTAAAGCTTAAATTTTCAAGTAATTCAGTATTTTGATATACAAAACCCACTAAGTGCTACTGAAACAGAACGGGGCGGGGGGGGGAAAGGAGGTTACTTTCTATTTGTCTTTTTCAGAGGCTATCAATGCTCTGCACTATATTCTCTTTAAACAGGAAGAGCAAACTAAGAGTATTCTTACTGATGGAAAGACACACATTCAGCTCTCAAATAACTCAGGAAAATTCTTCATCCCTTTATAAAGGTACTCACAGCATTTTTAAGAATTAATGAATGTATGCCTGCTAAATTATAAAACACAGAATACATAGAGGAGAAAAAGTTCTCAGAGGAATGAAATCTGTCGCCCTCTAAGCCAAGGTCAGAGAAGCCTCTATCTATTTTTAAGCTTTTTCTACAGCTCCCCCTAAGTAAATTTGGAAAACTGGACTGTACAAATAAAGATCTGAAACATGGTTCTCAGGACTTGCTGCATGGAAAAAATGTCTTGAGACCAGATTCCAGCAAGGGAACAGAGATCAAAGTTTCAACCCTCTTTGCATTTCAGAGCAAGTATTCCAATCAAAATAGATTGCAACCGGGTAGTGCTTTACGCAATCACAACTGTTTAATTAAAAATATTAAAATAAAATATTGCAGGCTACATAGAAGATCACTAACTGAAAATAATTAAGTAGAAGAATTAGCGTTGCTTTGTTTGTATTACACATGCAGTGAATAATAACTTAGAACTGCATTTGCCAGCACAAACATTAGGATGGGTATACTGACTTACCCTCCTTCCTTCATTTTCCTCTTTCCCTCTCCTCGATACTAACTTGTACACTTTTCAAATTAGGGATGCTTTCCCATGAGCTGGTAGGGTACAAACACACCAGAACTCTACAGTTCATGTAGGGCTTAAAGTAGAGATTAACAGCTAGAATTTAAAGAATTTTTCCAGACCTCATCATAATTTTGATAAATTGCTTAACAGTTCAAATTAGGTTCTTCTTCTAAAACTGTACAGCCTAAGTGCCTCCAAAGTTACAAAATACCTTTAAAACAGAAGGACAGATAGGATGGACAGGGTGGCTTTACATTAACAGAAGGACAGATGGGATGGACAGAGTGGCTTTACATTAAACTTCTCTCATTTCCTTCTGCAAAACTCAACAGATATTAGTGAGTCAGAATTTATAAAATGTTTTCCAAATCCTGGAGTAATGACTCCACATTTTTAAGCTGCTACTTCTATACCCATTTCTGCTGTCCTTTCTTCTCTCAAAGTAAGCTCACCATCACTTTCACTTCTACTTTTATTTGGGAGAAATCTTGAAGGCCATTCTTTAATTGGTAGAGAAGATGAAAGGGTGCATAATAATGCAATAGACAACATATCACACGCCTCACCTCCTCACTGCTCCTGGCAACAGCACCGTTATTTATCCTCTAAGTTGTATGGAATCTGCTTTTACCACAAATAATTCTCAGTGTGCCCTGTCAAACCCTAACGTGTTTGAAGCACTTCACAAATCAGCACCTGAGCAAGAAAATGTTTGTAGTACTGAAAAATGCAACATTTAAACACTTACTCTGGTTTATAACTACTGCCATAAGTGACATTTATAATTCACATTGTTGTTACAGCAATATCCAGATAAAACCAGTTCTGCTATGCTGCCCATCTTACAGAACAATAATAGACAGGGCACATTTAGCAAGGTTGCAATTTAAGATACATTATATGTATCTTGTGTGTGAATGTATGTGCATACACATATGAATATATATGCACGAGTGTATGTGTGAGTGTACTCTTAAAGAGTACTTTTCTGTACTCTTAAAATAAAACCTATGAAATTAGGAAGTGCAACAATAGAATTTTAATTACTGTAACAGAGGCACAGCTTATAAATCACAGACATCCGCTAAAAAAGCAAAAGGGACAGTCATCATCGTCAAGTGGATTCCCTGAAGAAACAAGGCTTGGAGAGTGATGGTGTACGCCCATCTGTTCATGTCACCCCTGACCCACTGGCCTTTCTTCCCACTGGTGAACTTCAGCCTATTTTGACATAGGGAAGTGCTGTCAAAGCTATCACGTTTCCACAGGTTTTATGAATGTCAATGGCAAATTACAGGACAGAACGGGTCTGCAGGCAGAACTACATCTTTGCCCATTCAAGATGAAGCCACCGTCTGGCCAGACATCAAACATTTATCTCCAAGCTCACAACTGCACATTCCCTTCCCTACCCAGAGAAGGAAGAGGCGGGGTGTGGGGGGGAAACGTAGGAAGAAGCTGGAAAGTACTGTGATGAATAAGTGCTGGAAATAGGAAAGCTGAATTAAGGGCATGGGAGAGAGAGGGGGAAGGGGAAATTAGGAAGGCGATATTAAAGTGCTATTATAAAATACAAATCCACAGGAACCAGGCTTCATTAATTCCACTGCTCGCAGAATCAATTGCTAAGTGAGCATATTAGCATTTAAATGACAGGAGGCCTGAAGAAAAGCCCTGCTTTCAATGACTGCAAGTCAATACTGAAGATATCACAGTCTATTACAGAGCTGCAACTCATTATCTTGCATACTTTTGATCTGCAGTCTTCTGAAATTTATTTATTTCTAAGTTCAAGTATTTTAATTGTGAGATGATGAAGAATATGACAAATAAAACCTTTTTATTCTAAGTTTTGGGGACAATTTCAGAAAATGAGTCTTGCTGCAAAAGAGCACCTAAGAACTCAGTACACTTACCCCATGTTTCTGAATGGCAACATTTGTAAGATGTACAAACATGTTATCCAATTCACTTGTACTTGGTGTATATTTTACTGTGCAAAACCGGCAGAATCCAAGTTTATACCTTAAATGCAAAAAGTCATTAAAATGTGTTAAACCCCAATAAGAAATAAGGAAAAGAGCATCCTAGGATACCATGTACATGTTAAATTTCTTTGTGCAACAAGCGCAACATTATTTTGACTACATTAAACACTCTTTCAAACCAAAATACAAATACATACAATCTTACATGTAGCATCTCAGTGGACGATAAGTAGATACTAAAACATATAGACGAAGATCAAATTTCTTTCCACCAATAAGTAATGGATTGTTGATATAGAGTGAAATCACATAGGCTTCTTTGGAAGACTGAGATACAAACCTGAAAAACACAAATCATGTTTCAGAATGTGACAATTGCAACGATATCATCTGATGAGTCGTTGTCTTCTTTAGAAGCAGTCTGTAAACTTTGGAGTGACTGAAATCTTGCACCTTTTGCCAAGACAATGTATAAATTTGTAGTGGTTAATAATACACATTTGACATCAGACACTATATACCAAAAAAAAAAAAAGTTAAAATACTAAAGCAATAACCAACATCAATTAGCCATTTAAAATCAGTTTTGAAGTTAACAGGGTAGCTGATTGAGCCATTCAGAATGTAGCTCTACAAGCCACTTAGAGCTTGGCATAGTTCAGACAAGCAAAGAGTACGAATTACATTACCTTCATTAGTCAAGGTCTTATACTCCTAGAATATTTGTATTTACACTTGGTGTGCAATTGCAAGCCACTGTGAAAAGCTAAGATAACTTTTAGATTGGGACATTCTTCAGATTCCAAGTCAAACAGGAAAAAAGACTCGAGAAAAAAAGACTCGAGAAAAAAAGACTCGAGAAAAAAAGACTCGAGAAAAAAAGACTCGAGAAAAAAAGACTCAAGTGATATTCAGCCAGTCCCTTCATAACAGGAGAAAAGGTAACATTAGTTATGTGATCAAAACTTTTACTAGTCAGAGAAAAACATAGATTGCTAACCTGTTTCATCCATTTGGAAGCAGATCACCAGCATGAGGTGTATTATTTTGTGCTCCAAATGGATAATGTATTTCTTTCATATGAATACATTCTTTCTTTGTACTAATTTAAAAAAGTGATTTAATATATATTAAATAATTATTGAAATTGCTTAGGGAAAGGTTTTTCTCTTTCTTCCTGTTATTCAATACTATGAAGCAGAACAATTTTTTTTGTGCAACTTTTTCCCCAACAACACTGAAAGCATTTTTATAAAGAATAGTTAATTGAACAGTTCTTTCTACCTCCTCATACCAAAACAAATCGTATTAAAACCTGCTTGAAGGAGGAAGTCAGATAACAGCTGAGATTAAATGCAAAACTAACTATATAATGACAAAGCACTAATAATGGAATACTTTTCCCATGCATCAGACAATTATCATGTTGATGTGGTTCACCTGATTACAGAAAGTACAATAAAGAATTTGGCTTTTAAGAACTTACGAAGATGTTTTGCTATCTCGAGACCATTTTTTAATTTGGGAGAGTTTATTGATTAGAAAGATTCCTTTTCCTTGAGCTTTGCCACAAGGTTTCATAATCCAAGTGCTGGAGGGATTTTTTCTGAATTCTTCAACAAAGAGATTATAATCGGCAGGAAGCATAAAAGTAACAGGAACAAAATCTGAGTTAAGGGGAAAAAAAAAAAAGGTGCACAATTAAGGACACTATATCTGATAAGGCTGTTGACACATATAGACTAACAAAAAGTTTATGTCTTTTCAGTTTTCCAGTCTGGTATTATCCACCTTCATTAAAACTCGTGTTGCTTTTTATCTCACTTGAATTCTAGCTTTAAGTTTTTACTTAAACAAACACTTGCAAAATATTGCATGCTGCTAACTTCAGATCAATAGATCTTAATTCACATGAATAAATTTTCTTCTTCTGTTTATATGCTGTGAAATTAGAGTATAATATACCATTCCAACTTAACTTTATCAAGCTTTCTCAATTTCCTATGTCAGCTTTTACCATTCTGCTTACCACCCTATCATCCTCTGTGTGCAAAAATGTGAATGTTGATGTTGCTTTCTATTTGGATGTGGTAATTTTTATTTCCATGTAACTTGCATTAGTCATTCTTATTTGCTCCCACAATTGGTTTTACCATGCTTACTGAAATCTAAAGAAAAGCATTTCTTGCTTTTTGCTATCAGATTATCTTCCTTCCATCCATACCAAAGTGCTTCTTTCTTACACAGATGAACAGTGCTTTCATTTCACTTTCCCAAGATGTAAATCAACTCGACATATCCCCATCTCTGTTTCACTCCAATACTTTCTGGCCTCCAAAACAACTTTACTCTCCTCATTCCTGATCTATTGTTGCTAGTTTCATTTTGGTTTTGGTTTTTTAATTTTATTTCCTAGCAGTCAATACTTGTCCTCCAACTTCCCCCGAATTTCTCCTCTGAAGAGTTTGTTCATTCAGTTCTGATTAGAACCTTCCAGCTGTTAGGTTTGCAGAAAGCAGCAAACAATTTTAGGATAAAGTGTACTTCATTTAATTGACAGGGACAGAGCATTTCAAGATAGTCACTTTAACACTTCAGAGGTTCACTGCTTTATGCACAAAATGCTAGTTCAATTCCAGGTTACTGACCACAGAGAAAAAAAGATTAATGCTGATAATGAAAACCACATACCCAAATAAATATATTTCCCATTTTCATCCTTTTCAGCAAGAGGACTTCCTTCTTTCTCAAGTTCTTTCCTATATCGCTTGATATTCTTTACCATCAAATCTTTTCTGGTTAGTTCATAATGGTTTGGGAAATGATTGACAATTTGGTCATCAGAGAGACGGTAACCAGTTTCCACACTGAAAACATTTCTGATTGTTTGGACGCTCATCCTGAAAGCAAAGACAGATACCAAATGATTTCTCCCAAGAAACACAACTCAGGAGGACAAAGTTGAATTTTTTTTGTTTGTTACATTCACTTCACCTTTTCTCTCTCATTTCTCTTTAAAGTATAATATTTCGCTGCAGTGACAATCCAACATATCCTGAACCTCTGTTAGCAAAACCAATGAAATCCCGCCAGAGGTTTTATCGATCCCTCTACTATTACTGAAATTGGGGCAGACAGTGAGGAAAGAAAAGTGACAACTTGGCCCTACTGGACTCTGTTGATAGTCAGGTCAACCCCCAGCAGGGCCTAAAAATGACTGATATGCACTCAAATGCTACAGAAGCATCTTTCTAAATCCATTACTTTGCTCTCTGGAAACTCAGCTTTCCTCTTAAAAGCTACAAAAACAACTTCCTACTGACTACTTTGCTATTATTTGGATTGCAAAGGACTTTGAGCATATGAATTGAAAACAGTGATTCAGAGATTCTGCTAAAAACACCCGTAAACACCAGATCAGAGGGCTGCAGTGACAAAGTCATCAAATCACTTATCTACTTCATTTTTCACAGAAGACAGTAGCAGGGCCACGAATATGAAGACTTTTCTGTAGTAGATGTCTCACATTGGAAATTTAAGAATATTTTCTGAATGCCATCAATCTGCTACATTGTGATTTCAGGAAGAAAAAAACAAACAAAAGAAAACAACCAGTCACACAACAGTTTCCATGACTGCCCTTGTCCCCCACTCCCCCTAACTACATTCTAAAAGCATGAGCAGATTACTAGCTTCCTACCCATTTAGATAAGTGGTTCACAAAGGGTACATTTGGCAGCATAAATTGCCATTCTGTCTTATTTGAAAGGGACAATACAAATTGTTTGGTTTACTTGAAGAGCATTGTTTCTGCCAATTAATAGATTAGTGCATTCTAGGACAGCATTTCATGGTCTTATATTAGACAAATGCCAAATAAGAAGCTAGATTATTTACTCTCATCCTCCACCATTATCTTGATTTAATTTCACATTCATTCTCAGTATTGAAATGTTGAATAATTAGTCTGCATATAAATCATTATCACAAAGGAGAAGGAAAGTACAGTTCTCAAGGCCTTTATTACAGGAGCGTGCACTCTGGTAACAGGACAAGCCTCCGTCACATTGATAAAAGAGTACTTTTTCCATATACTGGAGCTGTATACTCTTGGATTATTTTACTTATGCTGTCAGAAAATTTTGGGAAAAGACACATTCAAAGATTCCCCTCAGGCCTCAAATCTCTTTCAACAGTAGAGGAAAAATTCTCCTTACTGCCTACAAAAAATTTTGAATAAGATCAGATATCGCATTTCAAAACAAACAAACAACACCCCCCCAAAACAAACAAACACCACCACCCCCCAAAACAAACATCACACACACACCCCCCGCAAACAAACAGACAAACAAACAAACAAACAAACCCCCCCCAAATCACCAGCCTTTCCCCTGGCCTTTTTACAATTGGTATTCCCAGAAGTGATCGATATCTTGCTAGGTCAGTGACTTTCCACTCCCTGAAAAAAACCTTTGGCAAACTGCAAAGATACACGAGATCATTAGCATGGGAATGGATCCATGCAGATGGGACTTTCTGCCCTGAGGAACACCAATGACTTTAGCAGACCTGCACAGATACAGGAATCTAGCAATACAAATCTGAACAGAAGACTAGCAACAGCATAAGACATTACAGGAGCAACGAAACAATGTTAGACTCTTAGGAGCACTGCAGTAAATTAATGCTAACTTGTGCATCTTTTGGTTTTAATATGTGTTTGGTCAAATTACTAATGGTATTAACATAATTCACAAATTTAGAAATTGGTATTTTTAATGTACTTACCAATAAAAATTCCAGTCTTCATTTTCTGCCACCTGAATCCAGCCTCTTTTTTCAAAGTTGTTTATTAGAACAGATTTTTCTATATCAGTTACCCACTTTACTTTTCCTGCCATTGTCCTAATGCAGAATCAACCTGTTAGTAAAGAAAAGTTTAAAGATGTGAAGTTGAAAACAGGGGAGAATACAAACCAGGAAAGACAGAAGGGAAGAAAAGTAGCATCTAGAAAATACTAAGACAGACAGAAGTAAATTAATTTAAAAAAATCAAGAAAAATAACATCATAGGTTCAGACTGAAACCCTGCATTTGTCAAGTGGACAACTACAAACAAGGACACTAGTTACAAGGATCTTTCGCACTCCCCAGCCAATCCAGCTTTTATGAATAGGCACATAATTCATGTTTCCCCTTAAATATGCTAATGATGGAAATCACCATCGTGCACTTACACAGAACCAAGGGTAGAGCACAGACATTTTGTTATTTCTAACCAAGACTTATATGCATACAAGTTTTTTCGCCTTGCTTTGAAGTAGGAGAGTTCGAACAAAAATAAAATGATTCCAAGAGAAACCCTTACATGCCCTAACAAGAATCATGATTTGCTATTCTGCAAGGAAAGAAACCAAAATAATGCTACCACCGTTGTGTTGTCTTCTCTGTATTTCATGCAACCCTGGTTTTGCCTTCTGCTCTAGCTAGGGCAGGGGATAAACTGACATCACTAAACCCTTGACAGCAGGATTTCTCCAAACCTAAGGTTGTTAAAGCATTCCCTATAAGCTGCATTTCAATTCATGACACCTAGGTGTCACTTTCTACATTAGATGTCTCTCTTGTCCACATCAGCCCTTTCTGTTCGGATCACACAATCATTCTGGTTGGAAGGGACCTCACCAGGTCTCTTGTCCAGCCTCCTGCTAAACACACGGTTAGCTATGAGGTCAGTCAGACCAGGTTGCGCAGAGCTTTATCCAGCTACATTTTGAAAACCTCCAAAGATGCACAGCTTCTCTGGGCATCCTGCCTCACTGTTTGACTGGCCTCATAAGGAAAAGGGGTTTTCCCCCATATATTCTGAACCTCTCTTCTTTCAGTTGATGCCTGTTGTCTCTCATCTGCCCACACCTCACCAGGCTAAAGAGCCTAGGTCTGTCTTCTTTATAACCTCCTCATATGTACAGGCAGGCTGCTGTTTGGTGACCCCAGAGCCACTTCTTCTCCAGGCTGAAGTACCACAGTTGCTCAAGCTTCTCCTCACCAGACAAGTGCTTCAGCCCCTTCACCATCTTGGTAACCCTCCACTCTACTTGCTCAAATTTATTGACAGGGGGCTCATGTCCTCTGATACATTGTGTTACGTCCATGCCCTTTTTGTTTGAGAAAGACAACCAAGTCTAGCAAGGTGGGAATGCATGACAAATGCACCGAAGAAGGACAAGCCCCGCACCCGCAATTGCTATCTCTCTGAAGGGCAGGCTGAAGCTTCTGACAGCAGCAGGCACTCACCTGCTTGCACTCCCCTTTACAAGGGCTGTTTGGCAAGATCCCCTTCACACGGTGTCTCATATTGTGCATTAATGTAATACCAAGGAAGATGGGGGCAAAGAAACATGAACTGAAGCACGTCGTCCTTTGTGTATAGATAGTCTAGAGCCAAAAGCCCACAATCCAGCTGATGTGGACAGAACACTACACTGTATACAATGAACAACATATTTACCCCATCTCTAAGTAAACGGTGAAGCCCAGCCTTCCAGGATCTAGGCCTGATTGATCTACAACTATTAAGCAAGCTAATGTATATTCATGAGCAAATGATAATAACTGATAAAGTCAAGGGTAGACAGCTCTCATAAGCAGTTTCAATGTTGCTATTTAGTCTTTCTGCAGTTCATTCCACAAATTAGTTTTACAATTGCAGCCTAGTGAATTTTCATAGTTACATTTCACAGATATCAACTGCAGAGAAGTGCTAATTCAGAAGAAAATCTCTGTGGGCCAAAAGCAGATTCTTTGGCACACGCCTCTCCCAGGAATAAAAACTGCCATGCAAGGCAGTGGGAGAGAGTGGAGTCACACACAGGTGTGTAACACCATCTACTGTTCCCTCTACATATACTTTTCCATTGAGAAGTCAAAACTTCAAATCAACTTTACTAATGCAGTAATGTAATTAATACAAGTAAGCATTGAATGCAGTTAATGCAATTTCTGCAACTAAGATATTGGACTGGAATTCAAGGGGTCTTCAGTTTCCAGGACTAGATGTGGAGATGTACATCTGTCAGCAAGCTAACACCCCTTCGGTTTCTCTCTTCCTGGGAGGCATAGCCCATTATATAGTGCTCCCCTTTTTCCTTCCTAGACTATTTAAACTGCCAGACTCCAGTAGGCAGAAATATTTACTATTAGACTTTAATTTTAAAATGTTTGAGACACGCTTATTTTTATTCACATTGGTAAAACAAGTTGAAATCAAGCTTAAATAGACAGATAAAAAAGAGTACATGCAGGCTCACAGTCTTTTTGTGTCTGATTATACAACACCTAGTTCTACAAGGTCATGATCTTTCTCTAAGCCTTCCAGATACTACGACAACAAAAATAAATGAATCAAAGGGATTCATTTATTTGTATTGAAGTACGTATGATTCACAGTCAGTGACTCACTAGTATCACACACCACCTTGCTGTGGTTTTAAAAGTTCAGGGATTAGTCAGCTTGGAATAGAATTGTCCCTTCAAAAGGAAGTGCGTTAAATGCTACAATAGCACTAATAAAACACACCATAAAAATCTTCAAGAGGCCTTAAAATCTGTCCTCCACATCTCCAAGCTACCCCGTTAGGTTTACCAACTTCCAACGCCGATGTTATACTGGCTGTGCCTCTGTCTTTATAGAGGCACATAGCTGCTGCCTGGCAAAGATTAAGAGACCGGGTGCGCTGTCACAAGCAGGGCTACTTTGCCAACACTTCTAATGCTGCAACCTCATTTCTACCCTGGGATGCAACGGCCGCCACAGCATCCTTTCTATAGGATTCTTTATGAAGAGATTTCAATGCATGCTGCACATGCTAAGGCAAGGAACCCTGAAAGATTGCATGTACTGATCCAGCAAGTAGATTTTGTGGTAGCAAGTGGGACTGCTCCATGACTAGTTGTGCTGTCTGACTCTCAGAGAATTGCACTGCCTGATTCCAGAAGCCACAGACAATCCAACAGAAGTCTCACCCACAGGAAGGTGAGTTAAAACTAAACCAAAGCTAAAAATTGAGTTAAAACTAAACTAAAGCTAAAAATTGAAAATAACTTCTACTGCAAATAAAAAGAACATTACAAGAGTGTTATTCTTTTCCTGTTTTGGGAACTTCAGGCCTTACAGATCCATCCTGCTGCAGGAGGATTGAAAGGAAAGCAATACAACAGCAGGCTGAAAAGTAGTCCTTGGTTTATGTGGCCAGACTGATCATCTCAGAAGATGTTTAACCAGCCTGTAAACATAATCTTCTGGTTTTGTGTAATTTAATTACTGAAACCCACAAACAAGAAGTCACAGAAATATAACTTATATTAAGCTGTACCAAAAACTTTCTTATTTTCAATAATATAATGTTAATGCTATTTAGTTTTCCATAGGACTCCTCTAATCTGAAATTACATATTCTAGACAATTTGATGAGATTGCACAAGATAACCACGCATACAAACTTCTGGTCAGCTGAGATCGTTAGCTTCAGTAAACATCAAAGAGCTACATAGTGCAGCCCTAGCCAGTGTACAGTAAGTCCTTCTCAGAGCAGCAGACGACCTACTCAGGAGACAAGAAGTACGTAGTATGGGCACAGCAGGCCTGACACTTCTCCAAAGCACTGCCTTTGCTGCACAGACCGGTCCCAGGGGCAGCACGTAAAGTAAAACATAAAAGCCCAGCAGCAGCCTAATCCAAGGCGAGGGCTTCTTGCCCTGGCACAAATTCATGAGGCTTTTGCATCATGGTGAGAACCAAAAGCATCCCGGTCATCATTACCACCGCTACGGAAGCTACTGACGCTGATCGCAGACCATCTTTTCACGCTGCAAAATAAGTGAAAGTAAGTGATGCTGGTGTCTACGGCACCTGGTCTAGCAAGCTCTATTTGCTTCTAACAGTGGAAAACATTAATTGTGGCTCATTATTAAGTTTATTACTGGAAAATCCAGTTCGACTGATGTGGTCCTGCCATCAGAGGGGACCGGGAGGGCCTGCCAGAGGGATGCCCAAAACATTAGGGATAGCAAGGAGCCGAGGACCGAAACAGCCTCATCGCTGAGCTGTCGGAAACCAGGAGCCCGGGGGAGCAGGAGATCACCAGCCGCCCCAGAAGCAGAGGCGGGCACGCCACTCAGTGGAGGCTGCCGAGCTCGGGCCTCCACCAACGCCTCACCAGCGGCGCGACCCGCCATGTCGCGACAGCCGCACGACCCCGGCTGGCTTTGCCACAGCCCTTCCCAGGCACCCTCCGACACTGGGCCCGCAGGGGAACCTGGGCGAGACGATTACCTCCCCCCTCCGTCTCCCAGGAAGGGTCGCGATCCCACAGGGATCTTCAGCTGTCGCGATAGCCCCGGGGTGGAGGGAGGCCGAGCGCCTCCTCCGACGGCAGAGGACGGTTGCAGCCCGCACCGCATGTGCGTATGGGACGGCACAACCCACACCCCCACGCTCACCTGCCGGCGGGAAGGACGGCCGCGGCTCCCCCTCACACCCGGCCGTCCCCACCGGCCGCTCCCATCGCCCCCGCCGGCGGCTCCGCGGCGCGGCCGCAGCCAACCCCTCCCTCATCCCTTCCGGTGCCGCTCCCTAGCAACCGCGACGCGCCGGGGGCGGGACTTCCGGAGAGGAGGCCGTGGCGGGGGGGAGGGAGCTCGGTTGCCAAGGAGAGGCACAGCGGCCCCGCCCCGCGAGCGCCAGGGGATGCGCAGCCGGACGCCGCCGGCGGCCATCTTGTGTTCGTAACGGGGAGGGCTGTGGTGGGTTTTCGCTGCTCAGGGATGACAACCACGTGAGCCCAAACTCTCGGTAGCCGCGCTGCGAGGGAGGAGAGGTGCGGAGGGTGCCTGGAGAGGCCGAGGCCCAGCGCAGGCCCTGAAGGGAAAGGGGTGTTCCCTTTAGGCCTGTGCCAGGCCCCGGCCTCACCTGCCCTTTTCCATCACCCTCTGCATCCTGCGAGGCTGACAGGAGGGCCCTGAAACCTGCCCGACCTTCTCGCCATCATCCACTGTGCCTGGGGCGGTTTTGATCTTAAACTGCTGTGGCCTGGGCCTGCCCCATTGTCAGAAAAAAATCTCCCTGATGAACATCTGATCATGAGTAAAGGGAGGTTTGTGGAAGGTCGTAGCATGACAAAACAGGCCTAGATGCTCCCAGAATACCTAAAACAACTCAGATCACTCAGATGGCGAAGCTGAAGTTCATGTTCAGGCGCATCAGGTGCTATGAGTTTCATTGCTAAATGGCTGTAGGAATATCTTTTTTTGTATTGATACTGTTCTGAGGAAGTATGTGAATTTTCCCCAAAATGATCAACAACTACAATTCTTAGAAGTTACGGCATTAGTGGCTGTGTAGAGAAGCCTGATTTACGCATACAAAATTCCTTCCAAAACCTTATTTTAAGACACCTGACATATATTGAGGTTACTGACATTTTGTGATAGGCCTAATATAAAACAATAAGGTATTACATAATGAACTTCAGAGATTTGAAGAGTAAGGAAAAAATAGCAGTAAAATAAATTATTAATTCTGTAAGACAAATTACTTATTAAAAAATAGATCTGTTAAGACAGTAGCTGGAATATGCAGTTTGCAGTGTGTTGGCATACAGCAAATAACTGCTATGAATCTATATTCCCTAAGAGCCTTAATTCCCCAAAAGAGCTGAATATAATAAATATGCTTTCTGATTTACCATGTTGTCCTATGGTAATAGGCTCAGTTTCAAGGATGCAACTACAGAGAAACAGTTAAATTTAATAATTAATATAACTGAAGCTATTAAATATTCCCTAGTTTAACTACAAAAGGAGCCACAAAATGCAGTGTAGTATCTTCCTTCAGTCACGTGCAGTGGAAATTTCCTGGCACCACATTACCTCTGGCAACAGAAGACAGCATGGAGCAGCCTTCACAGCCATCTTTCAAGCAAGAAGGTAAGTCTGCTGTGCGACAGCTGGCAACAAGAAAAGTAAACCTGAATCTTCTCCTTGCTATTAATCCTTTTTTGTCCCTGCATCCATCATACCTCAGGGGAAAGCTGAAAAAGTACTGCTTTTTAAATGTATTCAATAATTCATTAAGGACAGAAACAGTTGTTTGGGTTTTTAATGTTGGAGTCTTTCAGCTTAATTCAGCAGTCCTTAATCAAAGTTGTAGTTCCATGGTATAAAAAGCTGTTGTTTTGCTGTCTCTCTGAAAATTACATTGACAGTATTACCTCACGGCTAATAATAGATGCTGTAGTTTTTAATATTAATGTATCTCCACTTTGTAACATTATTGTTGCAACAAGAGAAGTTGGGGAGAATTTGAGAACAGCTCAGTTATGCTTACTATTATTGTATCAGGAAATGCTGTAGCAGCATCGGCGTGCTATCTTTGTGACAGAAATTGCTCCTATGATGACATTTGCGTATTTTATTTTAAGCTTGAGTCAACTCACTGAATTAAGCAAGATTACCTGTATGTGCAAAATTAAGCCTGGTTTTGTGAAGGGTACTATTATTGATTTGAAGCGAAGTAAATACAAAAATTGAAATATCAGAACTGGTAAATAGGACAAAGTCCTGCAAGAAGTGATATTACTCAGGTTAATTTCCCTTTTACTGTATTGCACTTTCGAGGCAATTTTCATTAGCCTATTGCACATGTAAGTGTAAACACCATCCTCGCACCACAGCCCTTGGCATGAGTTGGACAATAAGCATTGTCATGTTCCTTTTACAGATGAGTAAACCTCATGTGCGGAGCTCGGAAGCTGAGAGGAAAACGTCCGTGTTACAAGGAGGATTATTACACATAGCGCAAAAAGAAGTGCTACGTGTATACACACACACACAAGCGCTTTTCTACATTTAAAAACTTAGATGCGAAAGTCTACGGACATCCCAGCTTCAGGTGGAGTGCTGTATCTGTTCCACGGTTCTGCTTCTCCTGGTGTTTACCTTCACTCACTGGGAGATGAAATCATACTATAAATAGAGGGCAAAGTCCACTTCCAAGCATTACCCGATAAAGTCTCCTGTTTGACATGACAATAAAGTGTGGAGCAACAGGGGGTTTTGGTTCTTTAAAGCTCTTCTGCCGTAAACTGTGCTCTCTAGTGATGGGCGATACTGACTGAATCAGTCACCACACTGTTATCAACAGCACAAAAGAAAAACACTCGAAGTCCCATGACCTCACTAAACCTTTTGGGCTAGAGGTCAGTAGTGTTTGAGTAGATGTCTCGCTCTCTCTTTAACCCGTCAGGAACTCTGCGCAGGCGGCGTTGCCAGTGCTTCTCCTGCTTTCTGCCCTGCACCCCTCTTCCTCAGGTACCCTCAGGACAGTTGGGGATGCGTGCCCCTCTCCGTTGTTTCTGCAAAGCTGAACAAACTAAGAGGAAAACCTGCTCCTCCCTGCTCAAAAGCGAACACCACCTCATTTCCAACATTTTAAAAAACTATCTTTAAATTACAAAATGCATACTGAAGCCCAAAGGGATTCTTGAGCAGTGCTGATCTCTGCCACCAAAACCAAACCCACGCTGACGCTCACAACCAGTGTGGGCTCCAGCACACTCAGGGTGCTGAAAAAACCCTGCGTGGGCCCACCTGCAGACAAGCCCAGCCGTTTGGAAAAGGGGTGCTTTGGCACAAGGGGACCGCAGGGCCTGGCCGTGCCACTCGGCATCTCCACCAGCGCACGGAGCTTCTGCCGTGGTGGCCAGAGTCCCGTCACGTCCCGCGACCGCGGCAGGGGCCATCCCACCGCGGTGGCTAGTGTCCCACCGTAGGGTCGCCCATCCACGGGACGATCCCGGCCTCGCCGGCTCCACCTCGGCGCGGACGGCGCCCCCAACCCCGCCGCCACAGCCGCGCCCGCCGGCGCCAGCCCGGCCCCGGGGGGGCGGCACGGCCCCGCTCCCCCCCCCCCGAGGTGCTTCTCCTCCCACCGGCAGCGGCCGCCCGGGCCACCGAGCCCGACCCAGCGGGGGCGGCGGGTGTCCCCGGCGGGGCGGTGCGGGGCGCGGAGCGGGGCGGGGCGGCGGGCGGACAATAGGGGCAGTCTGCGAGTGACGCCGTGGTGAGTGGCCGGCGCGGTGGCGCGATGGGGCCGGGGCGGGGCGGGGGGACCCCCTTCTCCTGCCGACGCCTGCCTCTGTGCCCGCAGGGCGGCGGTGGCTTGCAGCGCGGGGCGCCGAGCCGAGGTGAGCCGCGGAGTCCCGGCGGGAGAGGGGAGGCGCGGCGGCGCCTTTCCTTGAGGCGGGCGGGGAGGAGCGGGGGGAAACCGACCGGGCTCTCCCGGCCAGAGCCGGACCGCGGCCCCGGGGCGGTGCGGAGGGCGGCAGGAGGCCGGCGATCCTGGGACCCGCCGCCTCACCTGCGCGGCCGGTCCCGAGGCGGGGATATCCCGGCCCCGTGGTTGGGTCCCGGCAGGTTTCCACAGGCAGCCCGCCCCCACGCACCTCCGGCGGGTCTGGCGCCGCAGCATCTTTGCGCTCGGGAAGGGGGAAATCGGTGTTTAAAAAACATTCCGGACGGGGGTGAACACCGGGAACCGAGCGAGCGGCCGGAGCCGCCGGTCGCAGGCAGCGCCGTGCCCGCGGGCGGTGGGCACGGCCGGGGCCCGGGGCGGGAGGCGCCGCGGCGCTGAGCCGCGCGTCGGCAAGGAAGGACCTGTCCCGGCTGCTCAGCCTTCGGGAGGGACGTGGGTGCCCTCCCAAAAGATGCTGTGGGGACCTGTGTGCTTTGTACTCAACTGCTATCTTCTAAGCAAATGAGGAGCGGAGTACGTGTACTTTCACTCTTAGCAAAGCAGGAAATAAGCTCTCAAAATAAGTCTAAGATGTATAGCAAAATGTACCACCGATAAACATTATTAAATGTTCCTGAATAACTCGTTTTCTGTATCTGTATGCGTTTACAACAATGCTACTGATAGCAGCAATGATGTGCGACAGCAGAGATGGATAAAGAAATCCATACGGCAGTAAATAGTAATGTTTAAGTCATTTCACAGGAGTGATTGCACGAGCGTGAGGAGTGCTGTGATTAAGCAGACTTCTAGGTGTTTAAATTTTAAATTGCTGTGTTAAAATTTAAAGTATTAGCCTGACTCTGCTTCTCTAGGCTGTATCTAGAAAGACAGACATATAACAAGAAGATAGAATGGTCACCATTAGAATTTTCCGTCACAGGTACATGGACAAAGTTATTTTGAGTTAACGTATTGTGGGTATGTGATTATTATTTTTTTTTTTTTTGCCATTCAATGCATGTCACTTGAATGGGAGTTCGGATTGAGTACAATGAAGAAGAAAATCAATGTTTGTTTAAGGTATTTGATCTCTTCAGATGTCAAAATGTCACTGCTGTAGAGATCCTGTCTCTCTGAAAGGTGAAATTTAAGAAAATTGCCTGCTTCACCTGGTCAGTAGGTGTCTGTGGTAGCTCTTTTTAAGGACTTTTGTATCAACAGACCATTGACCTTAAGACCATTTAGAGAGGGCTAAGAAAAATTGAACGCATTCAGCTGGTGCAGGGTAACAGCCTGCTGGCCAAAGGAAGAGCTGGTGGTAGGATACCAACTGTGAGCTTGATCCTGAGCTTACTGAAGGGAGTAGTAAAATCCCCCCTAATGCAGTATGGATCTGAAATGAAACTAAGAAGCCAAATACTGAAATCAAAATTTATATGAGTAAGGGCTACAAATCTACAAAAAGGAAATCAGTGAAGAACACATCGCATTTGAAGAAATAAAGTGCTGTATCGGGGCAAGATGAATCCTGTGCATAAAACCTTCTTCATTTGCTCTTCACAGTTGGTTTTATACATTTGATCTATTTAATAAGACAACTTATTTTTATTGTTGGTTACACTGTCTGCAAGATGTGTGGAATATACCTTACCAATGGTAACTCGGTGATTTTATTATGTAAAAATACCACTAAAATATTGTAGTTGAACTAGATTTTTAAGTAGTAGTCATTTTATTGCAGTGCTTGTAACATTGTTCCTATTAGCATTTTACCCATACAGGAAGCCTAAGTAAAACTGAGAATAGCGTGGCATTTTAATTCTTTATACTGACACGCAGAAAAAGAAAGGCAGCATAAATAGTGAGGTAAATTTGAGATCTCAGACTTAAGAGTTACACTGTACCTGCAAATCAACAGTTTCTCTCATCTTCTCAATCTGGTAAGTGGGATCTCAGAGGCACCTGTAGGAGAAGACCACCAAAGTTCATAGAAGATGCTGAGTTTTCTGACCACAAGTCCAATAAAGTGTCCCTGTTAAATGGGGAAGGATGCAGGTGCGAGGTGGCAATACACGACAGCGTGCGTGCTGTGCTGCGCAGTGCTAAGGGGGCAGCCCGTAGCTTCCCAAATGTGCCAGCTTTTTAAGAATGTGAATGATCGTGTTTAAATTAACAGCATTATTAGGTCTGTTGGAGCTAAGCATCTGCCAAAGTATTCTAGATTATGACCTTGGTGATCAGCATCCTTTAATCCTGAATTTAATATCAAAGCATGAATTCCGTAATCTGCTTGCTGAGGGTGCCTGCAGGCTCACTGCAGGTACTTCAGCCTTCAAGCGGATGGGATGGTAGAACAAGGTCTCTTAAGTATATCAGATTTTTTTTTCCCCAATTTGATTGAACGAGTGTTAATATTAGATTGAAGTATTCTAATTTTATTAGGTAACTGTATTAATAATTATGAGCATTGCGTGAACTTTTCTGACTACCAATAACAACTTTTCTATCTGCATCACTTATTTTAGGAGCTTTCAAAAATAAAAAAAAAATCTAAGGTACAAAATCTTAGAATAAATGTGAACAAAGAAACATTTTTCCATAGCTTTCATTCATGGATTATTGAACTATATACATTGTCATACAACTTGGCCGTGCAATTCAAGTAACAATTTTAAACAAATTCTTTTTATTATAAAAGAATCTTGACCTTTTGGTGAGACTGAGAAGTGCAAAGGGCAGAAGATGTTTTGAAAAGGAAATGTAAATGTTAGAGCAGAAGCTTTCTGACTTAATCTAAACCTTAACTCTTTGTGAACAAGTAGAACAAAGGCGACATCCCTGAGATACGTAGCGCTGTCACAAAACAAAAATCTGAGTGTGGCAGAAAAAATATTGGGGATTTTTTTCGAATAGAAATGGCTAGTTTCAGTTGGTATCAATATATTTTTCTCTTCAATGTTGTTAGTTCTTCCCATAAAACTGCTTGGGAATTGAATGTTTTCCTTTTATTAAAAACACAACCTCCTCCTTTCTCTGAGTATTTAGTTAGAAGCTGTTGAAATAGGCTTGTGAGCACTGAAGGAATCAGTAGACTCTTCAAGGAAAATGATACTTTGTAGGCTTATCAAATCATGGCTTTTTAATGCAGATATAACCATACTATCTACTTTTTAAGGTGGAAACTTCTTGTTGTTTCTCTACACTTATACATTAAATGTCGCAGTAAGGACCGGTGCTTTCTGAGTGCTCTAACAGACAACATGCAAATGCTGATGATGCATAAAAATCTTGAGAGATTCTCAAAGAATTTCAATTTCAGTGACTCAGAATTTCAATCAGGGCCCCTTAAACATTTTCAGCAGAGACTGAAATAGAATACCTGTGCGAGCTCTTTACTTCAAAAGGTTTCCTCCATTTAAAGTCTGCTCTATGCATTTCTTTCACTACCGAGGTTACAGGACTTGCTTAAGGAATACATTTTTTTATTTCTAAATATAATCAAACACTTCATTGCTATCCTGTTTTGAGGTAAAAGAGCCTGTGTTAAATTCCCAGTGAAGGCATGCTCTCATACTGACTTACTGAGCATAAAATACGTAAATGAAATACAATGTAAGAAGTAGAGAGTGTATTTTTTAGATTTACAGAAGTGTGCCTTTAATAGGTGTTTGAGGCAATATTAAGAAGTGTTTATCCGTAAACAGTCTCCAAGGTCATTGATGTTAAGCTAACTGGGAACACAGTATGAGACAAAGAATTAATTTATCTTTGCTCCTTGACCCGATACTGATTTAAGAGTTAACCCAGCAACCTGGCTTAACTAACCTCACACTATTCAAAAAACGAATGAGGATGACATAACCTCTCATCCTTCTAAGAGAAACCGAGGTTGCCGATGGCCGCCTTGCGCCATGTTGCCAGAGGCTGCGGTGGTTCAGGAGGCAGGCCTGCCGCAGCCCGGGGGTCCCTACGAGGGAAGGGGCAGAGAGATCCCGTAGCCACGGCTGCGGTTCCCACCCGGCTGCGGTTCCCACCGCCTGTGCGCTGCCCGTGGCTTACGGCTTCTGACTTGCAAGGGAGGAGGGTCAACAGCCGAGGGCAACCGCCGCTAATCTGACAGGGGTTACAGGAGAGCTCGGAACTTGAAGAAAACAAAACAAAAAAACCAGCTGGGATTTAAAAGAGCGTATTCCTTCTCGCTACGGCACCCTGGGTGCCCAATATTCCCATTGCTCTGAAACCTTAACTAGCTCTTAATCTTCGGTCATCTTATCAAAGACTTGTCCTTGTAAAACGGCATAGAGATTTGTATTTGCAACAGCGAGGATGATGTCATGTTTTCAAAGAGTTGGCTATGGATTGGAGGTATATATGCAAACAACCAAGCCTCTATTTGTTTTTCATTTAAATTTAGTTTGCATGGGCAGCTGTTAGAATCTGAAACAGTTTGAGATATGCTTTGATACCTTGGGCGTAAAGGACGAGGGTCCTATCTGGCATTCCATAGTTATGTAGGTAGGTGCTGGGAATTTTGAGCCTGAACATTGGAATTAGATTGTCGGCAGTAGTTTTCTACTTAACCAGCTTTAAAATGTACTAAATCACATATTGTAATTATTAATAGCTTTACCATGTCATAGCTGCATAAAATACATAAGATTGTATGCGTAAGACGTAAAGTGCACATAAACTATACTAGAGATAAGTCATAAAGTACATAAAGATAGTACATAAACTATAATTAATGCTTTCAGTGCATTATACTGAAGTATCATTGTGCGTGTTGCCTTGAAAAATATTACCATAGCAAATCTAATTGAACTGACTGCAACTCAATTTCAGGACCTTTTGTTTTCCCCAGCTCACCTGCCACATACTTGGTTTGGCAACACGTTCCTTTTTCAAGAAGATTTTCTGTTCTCTTTTCCTAGGTAAAAAAAAAAGACACAAATAGAAAAAAACTGACTATGCAAAGTAAAGATAGCATCAACATACTCCTTCTGCCAAAGATGCTTCGTTATTCAATTGTAATTGTGTTCATAAAAAAAGGCATAATTTCCATCATATAATTAGGCGTTTAGAGGGCCGGTTTTTAAATTTGGATCTAGGCCTCTATTCAGCAAAACATTAAGTATGTATTTAACTTGAAATACATTATTTATTCTGCTGAAGGCATTTCACCATTGAAACTAAGGTTTTTAGCTTGCTTAGTCAAAGCCTTAGAGTAGAGCATGAGCTTTTTTATCTGGTCTGTAGTTTGGAAACGATCCCTGTCGCTGGCATGGGATCCTTCTGCCGCCTCCTCAGAGGAGTCGCGAGGTTGCGGTCACTGCTCTCTAAATGACAAACCGTTACTTACGCACACATACGACCTCTTGGTTTCTGTAAACTAAAATCAGTTTGCCTTTTCTTTCTGTATAAGTGAGAGAAGGAAAGCGTGAGATGGGTGGTAGAAGATCGACATATCCTGCTTTGGAGAACCAGGAGGAGTGTGATATACATCCTCTTGTCCAGCTCTGTACGGATTCAAACTTGAGAAATTAAACAGGTCCTTATTAATGCAGCTTTCATGTGCGTGTCTATATACCCCTCCATACCCAGATTTTAAAAAAGATGACAGAAATCAGTAAATAGCTTCAATTTGTTCCTTCCTTGCCAAGAAGGCAATCGCTGAGCTTTGCTTTGAAACTAAATTAGACCCATCTTGTACATCTTCAAGACAGTAGCCCTACCAGACCGCCTTTGCCCCAAGACTATCCGTCCTGTAAAATACGTTATAAATCCCCTCTTTGTTGGATTGCCCTCACTTGAACATTGAGACAAATTGGTGGGCAAAGCCAGCACACCAGGCTGCAGCTGAGTTGTGGAGAGCATGACCCAACAGCTACGACAGTTTCTTTTTTAGCCTGTGGGAGGAAGGTATTATCATAACAGGTGTGAGGTAGCATATGTTGCGCTTTGGGCTTTTGTCCTGGTATTGTATGGTTTGTTTACATCTCTGAGTTCTGTAGTGCATTGACTTATTATAGGTCTTTTTCAGAACCCAGTTTTCATCTCTCACAGATATAGACGTTTCCATTGTGTGGCCCCGTGAATGCGAAACTAGCATCTAGTCTAGAAATGAGAAAAAAAAAATGAGAGAATAAGGAAACACCTTTTTTTAGAATTTTTTTTTTTTTCACAATGCATGGTTGTAAAGGCTAAGAATAGTTAGTATACATGTGCAGTAGACAGCTGACTTTTTATGCTGGGTTTTAATAAATTTTATCTGCTATAGTACTTGTTTTACTAGAAACCTTTAACGACTTTATAAGCTGTGAAGAAACACAATGAACACATTTCCATTTGTTTGAATCTCCCTGTGGGACCCACAGGCTACAGGAATACATCACTACATACCTAGATGTTTACTTTGTACGTGTGAGCATACAGTTGGGTTGGTTAACCTCAAAAAGTCCAACGCTGCGTGCTTTGACTTGTTTCTCTGTGTAGTCCGCTGAGACTGAACTGCATCCAGAGAACTCGCATTTCAGCATCCCTGGGATCCTCCAGACCTTGCTCAGCCATTCCCAATTTCCCATTCATGGACCTTTAGGACCCCTTGGAGCTCCTGCCTGAGCTCTGGTGGAGTTCTCAAATCGGGAGCTGCCTTAGGTCGTCCAGTCCATACTGCAACAGTGTAATGTGTTGCATCAGACCTTGCACAAAAAGTGGACAGGGATGCGCTTGTGGGAATCAGTGCATCAGCTGTTGACCACCACTACACCCGGTAGCTCACTGGTCTAGATGTTCCCCTGGGAAATGGAAGAGTTGGTGCAAGTGCCTGCTCCAGTGAATATGGATTTATTTGAAGTGGAATGGCTTCACTATGGGGTACATAGGGAGCCTGGGCACCTGATGCAGAGCTACAAAGTCCTTGGGGTGACTGGGTATCTGGGAATCAGGTATGGTGCCGGAATGCCCAAAGTCCCTCTATGGACATTAGCCTTTTTTACCTGATTTTTGCTTGGACTGGGGAGATCACTATACATCAATGCATAGGAAGTGTTTAAAACGGGACACAGCATCTCTGGAAGCACATCTAGCACCTGAAACTCTCTCTTTTTTAAAATATGATCGTATTTAATTTTAACTCACCTGTAAAATATGTTCAGATTCTGCTGCTCTTCCATACAAACCCACAGCTGCCCCCTCAGAGGAGCGAGCTGTGGTATCTCCCCTGACAGAGTCAGGTCTCACAACTCCCTCATAGCCGTCACAATGAAATTCAGAAGGCCTGACCCCAGCTCCTCTTTGTCGCTTCTAAACTACACAGCTCTTCAGAAATCTGGGTGTATTTAAAATCCTAGATTATAAACGTCTATATGAGTAAAGCAGATATGCTACAAATAAAAGGAGAAAACCCCCAGAATATTAAACTATAAACTGTATGACACATGCTATAATCTACCCAACAGAAACTAGTCCTTTGCATGCTTTTCCCCAGCCACATTAAACATCGGTAAGAGGAGCCTTCACTTCTGTAGCACCAAGTACATTTTCCTTTATTTAGTATCACGTTTCTGTGTGTTTGCTTATGCAATAATGTATATACATTAATTATGAATAATTTTGCTTTGTGGAAAATGTAAATTTCATCTAACTATTGAAAGAAGATCAAGGTTCCCTCAAGGCACAAAGGCCCCAACCTCATCCTGAGTATAAAACTTGAAGAGTTTACAGGACTGCAGAAATGTGGCAAACCAAATCCCCGCCAAGCAGCATTATGACAGGTACCTTTTCCTTGGTTCAGCTCCATCTCTGAGAATGTTTTACTTGAGTTTTATTCCTTTGACCCGCAGACAGCGTGCTTAAAAGGAGAAAGGAATCCAGCCGGGGGGGAGAAATCCCCTTCATTGCTGTCCAAGATCCATTGACAAAGGGGGTCAGTTCTGTAACGATGGAGCTGGGAAGCAGAGATCATAAAAAAGACACCCACAAACATGCCAGATAAAAATGGAGTATCTTCAGAAGACGGTCGTTATCATCATCTGGCACCCTTAAGACAACGGGCAGAGCCTCCTGCTGCCGCAAACATCCAAGGGTCAGAAGGAGTGTTACCTGCCCAAGGGCGTGCGTGTAGCTTGAAATAATCCCCTTGCATAGCTCTGATGTCATTTCTCTTGATAAGCCAAATAAAATAATCATAACGACTACAAAAACATCAGCTCCGCTCCACGCTCTGCTGCTGGTGAACTGAAGCCCTTTAGTGCTTTCAGGAAAGTGTTATCCAAACACTGGCACCATTAGAGACACACCGCTTGTGCCAAAACCCATTAGTTTTGCCATTTATTTTGCCGAGAAGAGGACCACCTCCTGTGAGGTAGCTTACGTGCTAGAGCCTGGCTACTGGTTGTGAGTAACTTTCCCCAGCGGAGCAGGCAGGTCCTCTGATTTCAGCGGTTCCCACTGTCCACTCTTCCATTTGGAAAGCTATTAGTCTGTTTTAATCTTTGTTGTATTCTATTTCTATGGTGAGCTGCTTATGGTGGCGGCCTCCAGCTGAAGATGATGCATAAACTCAGACCTAAATTAAAGACCTAGAAAACCTGTTCAAGTGGTCTGTTTTAGGTGCTTTGCTGCCCGGGGATCTCCATCTGTTGGAGTGATTTAATGCCAGGCAGGTCATTGCAAACAGCGAAGGAAAGCATCTTGTACTAAGTGAAACTACTGAGAAACTATACTTATCTACTTCAGCTATATTTATCTAGATTTTCCAATTTCTAGGCTGTTTTGAGCCAATATGAAGAAGCAGCAGCCACGTAAATGCTGCACGTTTGAATTGCTGTACATCTGTCGGGTCACTGAAACTTTCCTTTGACTACTCTCAAAATAGTTATCTCAGCAACGCTCGCGTTCTGACTGGGGAAGTAAAAAGGGTAACTTTAAGAGCGCTGTAAACAATTTCCATCTAAACTGGAAAGATGCGCATTAGAAGAAGCCACGGGGTTCTCTCTCATGGTTCGTTGCAGAATATGATGTCTCAAACGAGGAGAATCCCCAGGCACTTTGTCCTCTCCAGCTACCGCAATGGAGCACCAGAAGAGGAAACCTACAGTAACCTCCGAACAATCCCAGACACCACAGAGCAAATGGAGTTTAATATCAGGTATCACGCCGCATTAATACTCCTTCTGTCCTCCCCGTCCTCCCCCCTCAAAATACAAACCCTCAGACTTTCAAGAAGACTCTTTGCTAAGCCAAATAATCATAGTGGATACTGTTGGGAATGGAATAGATGCAAGTGTAGATAACCTGTAGTGCTTAACAGTGACCATGGAAGATTACGCCGCATTAAATGTCTGTAAGTTTTTATCCTGCACAGGGACGCAGATGTGGCTCTTCATTAGAAACCCACCTGTTATAGCGAGCAGCTGAGGAAGCCATTTTTACATAATTCTCTAGGCGCCTCTCACAACAAACTGATAGTGCTGCTTTGGGTTTTTCTTAATCCTGTACATACATTTTTTCCAGTTCAAGAGTCAGGGACTGCCTTTCCCCCCATCCGTGAAAATTCCTTTCTGTGTGGGTTTTTTTGTTGGACTGACCAAGCCAAGCCCAAGTTTTTTTAAGCAGATCTCTAGAATTAAGCTCTTAAGCCCACTTACTGTTCAGCATATCTCATAAACAGATCTCAGCAGAAATACAAGTTAAAATAAAATTGTGTAGTCATATTGTTTTTTCCTACCAAAAAAAAAAAAACCCAACCAACAGGATATGTGCCTAAGAGAAGCTAAATTTCACTGGAAATTTTCATCAGTAAAGCATCACCAGTTTTCGGCATTAACACGTGCCACAGGATCTGCATGCCCCAGGACCTCCCTGAATTGCCTTTAGGTTTTGGTCAGGTCATACCCTGGCACCACCCGTTAGCTGGACCCCCGCGCTGCATCATGGAAACCATTGGAGTAAACCTGTTGGACGCCAAAGTCAGCACTTACGCAATACAAAATATTCTGAGATGTCTGAAATGAAGGTTGTTTCACTATTTTTGACTTTGAGAACTCCCTCCAAACCAGAATTCCATTGCCTTGTATAAAGAAATCGGGCACCTAAAACCCCAACATGTTTCTTCAAAAGTGCCAAATATGCAGCTTTTTATGAAAACATCAAAGCACTTTTGTGTGCCTATAAACACAGGCTTAAGATGTCTAATCAATGAAACCGTAAATAACGGGAAAAACCCCACCTTAACATTTTGCTTTTACATGCCCAGCTTAGTCCAACTGTTCGGGGAATAACTGTGCCTGGCGTTTGCCGAGCGCTTTTTAGAGGATTGCTGTTGCAGTGTTTTCCTCTAACGTGCACACCCCGAATGCCTTTACAGCTCGGCCACCCAGGTCGGCCATCAGCTGGCCCTGATCGGGGATGAATTTAACAGGACGTACCACAGGAAGTTTGAAGATACACTGCTTCACCTGGCACATGGGTAAGTTACCTTACTGGCACCGTCAGTCTTCAAATCCTTTTAAAAATGTTATTAGATAGATAAACTGTGATGTTTTGTTCGATAAACAATAATGTTTCTGTACACAAAGTAAAAAAAATTAATTGCTACTACTGCTGCTTCATACAGAACCTAAAAAACAAACTGCAGCTTGTTTTACAAGGAAGAGTTTTATAGTGTAAATTGTTTCCACAGACTATAGCCATTTACAGACACAAGATTAAATAGTTTCTTGGTATTTGAAATTTCACCGTAGTTTTCTAGGTTAGACAGTACCTTAAAGCACAACCGAGTGATGAAAGGTCTGCAGCCTAGTAAGTATGACGCTTCAGGGATTAACATGTTATTGCACGTCAAATAACCCACCCGTGCACATACAATAAAACATGGCTGGACTGGTTTGAATTGCCTTTTATCTGCTGTGAACTGACAGGGTCCTCACGGATAGTTACTAACTGCAGATGAACTGACACGCAGCGATGTCCTAACCCGAGGTACATCATCTGTGTCTGAAGCCCCAAGTACTCACGTGCGGTTCTACCTCTTCTCTCCCTGCTTCAGGGAGAGGACGGTCGCTTACTGCAGACTTAGAGAGCGCAGTTCAATTACATCTGTGTTCCTGGACATAACACATAGTCCTATCATGTCCAGTAAAGCTGGATTCACCAGCTTTAGACCCTGTGGGATTGCTGTGTCCGTCCTGTATCACTGCCCCGAACCCTGAGGCGTTAGAGGTCAGCAGCTCTTGTTGCCTTGCGCTGGTCTAAGTATGAAACAAGAGCAAAGGCACAGCAGTGCTGTTCAGGACCTCTGCTGCACGTCTCCTTGTGTGATGTTAGCGGTCAATTAACTCTGGAACCAAATTACCTGTAGCTTTCAAAGCCCTACTAAGTCACCGGGTCTTCTTCCTAAATATTTAGAAAAATATACACATACGCATAGACTTTCAGGAAGGAATACACTGGAGTTTTGGGTTTCTTTTTGTAGTTTTCTAAACCTTGGTATTTGATTTGCCATTTTTTAGAATAAATTTATTATCCCCATGTTTTTATTTTCCACTTTGTTTTGGTTTTTTTTTCATTTAATCATCAGGGTTGCTATCAGTGTTTTCCAGACATGGAATATTATTAAAAGTGTTATAAGAAGCTTTGGAAATATTTTGAACAATAACTGGACGAAGAGGATCATTGGTTATGGAAGCTGGGTATGCTCTCTCCCTTTTCTCCCACCTTTACGTTGACAAGTAGGTAACAGCAACACCTAACTCCCACGTAAGTGTCAATGAGTAAAGCGCATAATGCAGCTCTCGGCTTGGGTTAATTCCTTAGTTTGTGGGTGTCCCCCCATTGCCCCGTTTTTTCTTTTTAGGCTGAAATTTGTCATTTACAGACAGAATATGCCAAACGTGCAAACAGATGCCCGAGTCCCCCACAACTCCTGGGGGCTGCATGCAGAGGGAAGGTGTAAGGGTCTACTCTGGGGGAGATAAGCAGCACTGCTACTGGTGGTGTTTTACCCTGTGTTCACCCCAGAGAAGAGAGGAGGATTATTTAGAGGCTGGACAGGACCCTGCCATGGCAGCAGTCACGGTAGCCACCAGCAAAACTAGACCCCGACGCGCATTTCCACAGAACTGGACCGTATTCTCCATTTCACGCTGACCTTGCACGCGGGCGTTCTCGTTAGCTTTTCTGCACCATCTTGTTCCTGCTTCTTATTTCTACTTACCTTCCCTTTTCTTCCTGCAGATTTACAAGCTTCCTTTCAGGTGCGTCTGCCAGAAGCTGGTGCCTGCAGCCTTGCTGGTTGTGGCCTTTTGGTGGGCCGCGAATTACGGACTGCAGAATTAACAGAGAATTACAGGAGGAGGTCATTGCTGGACTCTGACCAATATCATTAACACCCAGGTGGTGACAGTTGGTTTGTTTTTCAAATTTACACTGATAAAAATCTCTTTTATATTTAAAACCTAGGCTAGTGCTGGGTCACTGCTGTTTCATACCTTTTTTAAAAAAGAAAAATGTTTAAAATAAGGAGGTTGTTGCTGGATAACTGCCTGACTTGCTAGTTTTGAAATGTGACTCCAGGAGATTAGAAAGTCTGTCTTTTTTGTGTTTGTTTTAATACAATATAAACTGTCTATTTCATATAAACGAGTTTCTTAAAGAGATTCTGGATGTGGGGAAGACTGAAGGCATGCTGGACATCCTTTAAATTTTAACACTGTAAAAGCAATAGTGAAGATTAAAACCATGATACTTTTTTTAAAAATTAAATTGTTGCTTCAAATGTTTTGCAGTGTTATCTACTTTATTGTCCAAGATTGTGCTATCACATTAATAACAAAATGTACAAGACGAGATATTGTTATCTAAGACTACAGGACAGGCTTTATTTGAATTTTATGTAGTAAAATTAGCCTACGAAATGATAGCTTATTGGAAAAAGAGTGGTTCAGAGGAGCTAGCAAGCAAATGGTTGGGTTGGTACGTGAGGGCCACTCAAGCCAAGCTATTACTTTTCCAGAATTTTTCAAAAATTTACTAATAGATTTTATATTCTTCTGCCTCTTTTTGAAGTAAAACTTTGAGTTGCCTAGAAAAGAACAAGGATTTGATTCAATTTGGAAAAGCTGGGGGGTTTTTTGTGACACATGCCTGTTTCAAAGGCACGTGCTGAGGGGGGAATAGATGATTAAGGGAAACTTGAGCACAGCTTACGGGATGGAGATTGTGTGGGTGTCACCCCTGCACACCCCACAGGCAGCTCTTAGGATGCAGTTGGGTTTCTTCTCTTTCGACAACACACCCCAACCGTACCAAGTTATTCTCTATAACTGGGTGCACCTTCCCTACTCTTTGCTGGTTTTCACTGTATGCAGTTACAGACTCTCTCTCAGTGAGAGAAAACGAAAGTGCATCTCTGTGGTTTGGGTATTCCCCTCAGCAGAGGGGATACCTGCTTCCTTGCCTAGTCAAGCGACTACTACAGTTAGCGCACTTTTGAAACAGGAAAATACAATATTTAATGGCCTAGTGATTTAAGCACTCATCTGAGAGGCTGGAGTTTCAAGTTTGAGTCCTTGCTTTAAATCAGACAAGGAATTTCAACCACTCTTTTCTTGAGTGGAGACAAATACCAAACCCAGTCAAGCTTAAGTGGCTCGAGGAAAGTGCTTCCTCTTTCATGAATGCTTCCCAAATCCCATTATGATCCTAACTGCCTATCTCAAAAAATTCTTTTTGGGGGAAAAAAAAGAAAAAAGAAAAGGCTCAACTACAGTATTTCATTCAACCTTTTCATATTAAATGACTTTGAAATACCTTTTATTAACTTGAAATGCAGAACAGAAAGAAAGTATGCGAACGTATGTAGAGGGTGATGGCTCCAGCATACCCCCAAAGCTCAAGCAGCAGCAGCAGCACATGTTCTAGTGTCACCTTTTTTCAAAACGCCCTCGAGCCAATTTGCCCTTTAGCAGGAGGTAGGGAAGTTTTTCCTAGAAAAGCACAATTAGCACCTGGAACTTTAGTCTCCCTGAGGCCAGAAGCTGGCCAGCTGAACTGCCCACGCAACCAAAAGCCAGACCAAAGTTTCATCAGCAATTTGACTCCTCTGTTCAACTCTAATAGCAGTGTGATAGAAAATATGTTAAAGTTACTACTTGGCGAAGGGTAAAAATTCCTATCAATCAAGAGGGTCTAATAAACAATCGATGCAAGTGTAACAGAAGTACCAGCTGCCAAAAAATTGATTCTTCCTGGCTGAATCACTTTAATGCTACAAAATAATCTCAATTATTTCTAGATAAATAATCTTTATGCACAGGGAAGCAATGATAAACAGCAGACTGCCACACTGCCTGTTCTGTCTGAGAGCTGCATGGGATGACTCTGCTTTTTCACGCTCTTGCAATCAATAATGTAACATTTTGAATCACAAGAGAGGGGAAGTTCAGCCTCCAGCATGCACAGAGCAAAACAGAGTCTCAAGGAACATAAAACGCAATCACACCGACGAAGCAAGCGAAACACAAAGCAAACAGCATCCGCAACAAGAATTAGCACCAACTGGAGTACCGCGGCGAGCAGTAATGACCGGGCTCCCCTCTCACCTGCAGAGCTGAGCAAAGAGCCTCTTAGTTACGGCTCTGCACTGTGACTCAGGAGACCCACATTTAATTCTTTTTTTTTTTTTTTTAACTGCACACTTCCTCACGTGACAAGAGTTTACGGCACTTGGTTTTTTTCCCACATCCTGCTTCTGTTTGTTCCTAGGTGAGGGAACCGTGCCGACTTTTCATGTCTTAAAACACTTCCAGAAGCAGAAGGGATAGATGAGTAAGCACATAAAAGAAACACAGATAACAATACTAAGATCCAGGATTCTTAATTACTCTGCGTGCCGCGCTCCGCCTGTAGCCACAGACAAGTTTTACAACACGAGACACCCTTCCGCTCATGTACAGCCATACACCAACGTGACGTCGTGCTACCAGGCACTACAGGAAAGCAAGCCCCGAGCGCTCTCGATACAGAGGTACAATGACCTCCATCACACTTTTTTACTCAATGTAAACTGCAACAGCAACACAAAGAGTACGATACCGCTTGGCTTCTGGGTTTGGAGACACAAGGCTCACTGAGGAGCAGCCTCAGCAACGCACGGCGTGCTACCTCGGCTTAGGCTGAAACGCTGCACGGAAGAAAAGCAAACGCCCGCAGAGTGGCTACGGTTCCTTCTTGTCACTAGTTAAACAGGGCCCACTAGGGTGGGATGCTCTTAGGATACAGCCATCATCCCTTCAGCGCTCTGCACCTGATGAAGCTGCAAATGTTATCTAATATTCTGCATTTGCAAACAGAGATTTTTAGCAGGATTTTCCCAAAGAGCTTTTATTCCAGGCAAAGTGTGCAACAAAGTGAAATGTGGAAAGAAAAAAATTAAATATATATTTATAGTAAGAACAATACAAACAGAAAACAGGTCTTAAAAATTTCCACCAAAAAAGTAAAATAATTTTTAAAAAGTTCAGAAACTATAAAGCACTATGCTAAAACCAAAATTAGTGCCACCATGCCATGCTTAGTTCCAACTATCATAAAAGCCAACTTCAAAGTCACTGACATCACATTTGGTCTTAAAATACGTAGTCAGAAACTTCTAACACAGCACATAATTCAGTGTTTAATAGTACAACTGGCATTTGGTTGAGCTATTCTAACCATCTAGCGATGTCTTTAATATTGCTTTACTGAATAATTAACACCTTCCCTGTAACACAGGAGCCTTCACTGAAACAATTTTCTTCACAGTAATCCCACCTGCCTTAACTGGCAGCCTCTAACAGTCCAATGATTAAGCTGACAAATTCTTCTGTATTTTACTAATAGTTAATGTTTACACATGCCAAAAGTAGAACTTGGACTGTAAAGGTAGGCTTAGCTGCCAATTTCAGTTCACAAAAGAACTGTTTAATAATACACTCCACTGAGCAAACATAATTGAGGCTAGTATTTTTTAATTCACTTTCCCTTTCAGAAATGTGAAATTATGGAATTATTAATACTGTAATTGGAATTTATTCCGCATTTCATAACAAATTATTGCAGACGTGCATGGTCATTTAAGTAATACATCCCAATTTTTTTCCTATATATCTGTTAAAGATACCATTAAAATACCAAAAATAAAAATGAAAAAAAAAAAAGTGTTAGAGTTCATTTGACGCTTCTGGTCACACTAGAATATGCACAATATAACCTCTCCCTGCTCGTTTGCACATGATTCCCTAGCAAACACTGGTGTCTCATATTTCCTAAAGCCTTCAGTACCCCTTACAGACAAAGGGCAAACAAAGCAAGAAGACATTTTCCGTGCACCCTGCCCGCACGTGTCTCTCACAGGCAGCGCGATGTTGTAACACAACAAAACACAGTCAAAAACATCAGAGACAACCAAAATACCGACATTCCAATCCTCCTCCCTGGCAGTCTGTTACCACAGGGTTCACCCTGTCCAAAGGTGTCTCCCAAAAGATCTTTCCAGAAAGCTTCCAGTGCTGCTGTTTTCTGCTCCGTCAAGAAAAGTCACGCAAAGGGACAACTCAGGCCACGCAGCCTCAGAGGCCGGGTCCGGGACAGCACAAGCCCTGCACCTCTGGGGAGGTCGGGAATTTTGGCAAGCTGCTTCATGCAGCGAAACATTTCTTCTCCCTTAGTACAACTAAGGCGGAGGGAATGTTATTTCCATTCACGTGTGGACTACAGGCCAGTAATCATGCACTCCACAGCATTAAAAATATCAAGAAAAGCTTTATAGTTTATTTATAGTATAACCTTAAGAAAATCATGTACTTAATAACATCTTCTGCCTTACTGCAATACGGACACAAGATAAAAGAATTTTTACACAGATGAACGTCCTACAAGTCAGCAAGTTAGCAAACAGGATCACCAATGTACCAAAAGCCGTACCAACCGGACGGCTTCGCTAAACGCGCCTGCGCAGAGCCCTCCGTAACTCAGAGCCAACAGCCTGGTTCTACCCCTGTACCCCTGAAGACCCCTGCACCAAGACAGCCGAAGTTACCGACTTCAACTTGAATCCACACCCCAAAAAAATTTAAAAAAAAAAAAAAAAAAAAAGAAGAGTGGGGAAGTTGCTTGTAGGATTGAGGCCAAACAGGCAGCTATTTGGCATGTTTATTGGCAGTTTTGCAATCTCGACACAGATGGAAGAGGCAGACTTTGCTTTCCCCTTCCACACCTGAGGCACACGGGGAAGGAAAACGTTCATTGTGATTATGCACACGGTGTTCTTTTCATCATGAGAAACCCTGAGTGTTTAAAACTTCCTCTTTTGGGAGCACAGTTATTTTTAAATTAGGCAGAAAAAACAAGTTGCGTGGATTTTTCGCAAAAGGCTACTTAGGTCTCTGCTGCTTCCTCATCTTCCAGAGCATCTACATGGTTATACTGTTTCCAGGCCTTTAAATTACATTTTTTGAGAACGGCTCCTAGTTGCTTCCCGGGCCCCACTTCGTACGTGTAAGGAAATTCTGTTCCTTGCTTTCTTTCATATACAGAATGCATGGTCTGTTCCCACATAACAGGTGAAACCACCTGCTTCACTAACAGCTTCTGAATGTGCTTTGAGTGCATGTACTTTTTGCCATCAACATTGGAATAGACACAGAGCAGCGGTTTCTGAATCTCAGTCGATTTTAGGACTTCAGCCAGTGGCTCTACTGCTGGTTCCATAAGTCTGGTATGAAAAGCCCCACTGACGGGAAGCATTTTTGTACGTGTAAAATAATATTTTCGGGCATTCTCCTGCAAAAACTCCAAAGCCTACAAAAGAGAGAGAGAAGTGAGAGTCTTGCACGGCAAACGTTTACTCAGATACCCCACAAGAACCACCTCACCAGACTTAGCGCGGTAAAGGGGTTTCTTTCCCTACCCAACAACTGAGCACACGCTGGGAAAAAAACCCCCACAGAACAAATACTTTTGTTTGGACAAACTAAGGCCATACGGGTTAACCTCCACACAGAACTGCAAAGTAGAAGTTTTAAAAAATGTAACATTAAATGCAACCAAAGGGATAGTTATTCTGAAGCAATACCTGTAAGTGTCCTGCAATGACTCTGCTGTCTGGAAACAAATAGTTTGAAATTTCACATACAGGGTTTTCTATACCCAGCGATTCACAGTGTTTACGGGCTTCTGAACAGGCAAATTTGTAATTTGCCTCTCGCCGACCGATAACCGATAGCATTCCACTGGGGACAGCTTCCGACGCCTTTTGCATGGCTTCGGCGCGCACTTTCACCGCGTACAACGCTAAGGAGAAAAACAGAGATGCTCGGTAAATATAAACCCCGAGAAAACACTGTTAAAGGCGCCTTGCATTTGCACGCAAAAAAGGGCGGCCGTTTAGTCTCATGAAACATCAAAGCTTTTAATGCCGTGTTACGCACGTTAAAGCGAACAGTGGAAGTAAAAAGTAAAATTTATCCTCTAAAAACAACAAGCGGGAAGGAAATAGTGGGAACAGGCGATGCTTTGGAAAAAAGCACGGGGGTAGGGATCCTACTAAGGGGTTCAGCACATTCCACGGCCACCTTCGGCAAAGCCCAGGGCTCCAGCGAAGACCAGCGCCGCGAACTCCCCCACGCTGTACCCCGCCGCCGCCACGCAGCTCTCTACCACCTGCACGGAGACAGACCCGAGGCCAAACATCAGCCGGCTCCCGCGGGAGAGGCCCGACACGCCCCGTGTTCCCATCCCCCCGGGGGCCACCGAAGCCATGCGGGAGGCGCCTCGCAGCCGCCCAAGGGGGCCGAGGCCCGAAGCCAGGCCCGGCCTCACACCGAGGAGGCCGCGCCGGCCCGGCCGGGTCTTCCTCCCCCAGTCCCCGCCGCGGCGCGCCCCTCACTTCAGGCTGCTGGTGGTTGAGCTTCTCCACGGCGGCCAGGGAGGCGACGAACACGGCGGGCTGGCAGTGCCGGGTGCGGTCCAGCTCGTCCCGCGGCCCCTCCAGGGAGAGGGAGAGCAGGTCGTAGCCCAGCACCTTCTCGGCCAGGCGGTACATGTCCCGCACGGCGGGATACCGCAGCAGCCCGCGGCCCATCCCCACGAACTGGCTGCCCTGCCCGGGGAAGAGCAGCACCGTGCCCTCCTGGGGGGACCGCCACTGCCGCCTCGCCGCCGCCGCCGCGACCGGCTCCTCGGCCCCCACCGAGCTCTGCAGCAGGTCGCTCAGGGTCGCCGCCCGGTCCCCACCGCCGGGGAGGGAGCTGCCCCGCCGCCGCGGTACGCCGCGGAGGCCGCCGCGCGCGCTGCAGCCACCAAGCCGCCATGTCGCCGCGGCCCAGCTGCCCATGACCGCCGCCCGGCCGCCTGCGCCGCCGCGCCCCGCGTTGCCACGGGAACCGGGCGGTCCCCGCCGACAACCGCTCCCCCGCCGGGCGCAGGGAGGGGGGGACAGGGGGGGATAAGGAGGAAGGTCGGCCAACCAGCCCCGGCACTCGCTGCCCTGGGCCTAGCCCGCGCCGCTCCTCCCGCTCAGCGCCGGACGTCCCTCCTCGGGGCGGGCCCCGCCGGCGGGAGGGACCTGGGCGGCCCTGGGGGGCGGGCGCCGCCGCCGCCTCACGGCAGAGGAGGTGCGACGGGCGGCGGCAGCGCGGGAGCGGAGGTAACCCCGGGGCTGTCCTGTGCCCCTCCTGCCTGCGGGACGGGACGGGACGGGACGGGACCGGACCGGACCGGACCGGAGAGCCCGTGGGGGGAGGCGCAGCCCCGCAGCGGCGCCCGGCAGAGCGGCCGGAGGGGCCGCTGCGGCCGGGCCCGGGGCCCACCCGTCCCCGCCTCACCCCGGGGAGCCCCTGCGTGGGTCCCGGTGGCTCCCGGAGCGGTACCGCCGCCAGGACGCCGCCGCACCCCCGGGCGGCCCTCGCCTCCCCCGGGGCCGGACGGACGGCAGGGCGGAGCGCGGGCTGGCGGAGGAGTTCGAGGAGGGCGTCGTGCGGCGAGCGCGAAGCAGCGGGCGGCGGCCCCCTGCGCCCTGGCCAGCAGGTCCCTCGCGGGCAGGACGGGCCCGGCCGCGGGCGCTGGGTGGAGACACCGCCCGGGAGCGCCGGGACCCGCTCAGCCGGGCCGGTACCGCGGCTCATGGGCAGAGAGGGTTTAGTCAGGCAAACGCTGACTGCTTTCCGTGCCGCCGTTTGGCCTGGAAAGTGGTGGTTTGGCTTTTTTTTTTTTTTTGTTTGGGTTTTGTTTTGTTTTTTAAAAGGAACTAAACAAGGAAGCTTATTATTAATTCTGGTTTTGCCTATGAGTTTTCCAGTCGTTCACAGCTGTCCAGCTGTGCAAGCACACAGCCTCGCAGCTCTCAGACACGGTGACTCAACAGGAGATGCATGCTGCTCGCTTACCCCTCTGGTCTCACGGGGACCGGCAGTTCTGCCATCTCACACAATGCACATTTACTCTGTGCACTCAGGTGAAAATTATTTCAGGCTGCTATTTAAGTAAAGGTATTTTCTTTCAGTGTTGCTGTAATTTGTTTTTAATGGGACATTTCTTTAAGGGCGAAAGAAAGGGCTTGGGTTTTTTTTTTTTTTGTTCTGAATTTCCAAGTAATGCTTATAAATCAGCATGAAATACACTTTGAGCATTCAATAGTAGGATTATTTTAAAAAAAAAAGTGAAAGTTGCCATGCCAAAGTTGCAGTTGTGCAATGACTTTGCATCACTTAAGGTTATGAAATGGTATCAAGCAGTGAGTCAGACTTCTTCATGGAGCAGTTTAATAAATTAGGTCGTATGAGTTTAACTCAGCAGAAGGAAAATGGATCAGAATAGCAAGAAACTCTGTTGACTTTTTATCCGGGCTGATTCAAAAGGATCAAGGTGAGCAGGTTTTGCTCTCTTTTCTGATCTCTATCCTATGCTGCTCCATAAGCAGCCTCCAGGTAAAATACTTGGACAAGCCAGTGAGCTTTTCAAGTTAGCTGAAATATATGGGCAGTAATAGAGGATATATATGATGTATGTATGACCACATCCCACTCTGTGGCTGCCTCTACCTGTAATGTAAGCAGTAATTACTCTTCTGCTAAGCTGAGAGGAGACGCTGGGTGGCAAGCTGTCAGCTGGGCCAACTGAAGTAGGACCTCAGTGAAAACCCTGAGAGTAACTGCTGCTCTCATTGCCTTTAGCTTGTGTCCTAGAGCTTTTAGGCACCCTTACTACCAGCTGCCCCATAAGCCCCGACAGCAAGGGGCACCCCTTTTGTGCTAGGCCACCGGATTACAGTTCACCCTATCGGACACCTGTCAAAGCCCTGCGAAGATTCACAGTTGTGACCTGCACATTTGATGCTTTCAGAGGCAAAGCTCGGGGCAGAGTCCAGTTCCTGCAAAGCACGGCAGCAGCCCAGGTAGTAACGCTGTGGCTGTGAACGTGCCTCAGCGCTGCCATTTTATCTCTGGTTTGCTGTGAAGGGCGCAGACCACCTGTAAAGCGCTTGAGCATTACCAGCGGTGACACCTCATGAATGTCCCACTGCTATTAAAGCATCTCTCAGATGTGGTGCTTGTCACATTTTACCTTGTTAATACCTGGCAAGCTGAAAAGAGTCGCCCACGCTAGGCAGCATTTAAACTGGAAATGCCCAAGAGAAGCTTAACTTTTTTTAAGAATAGATGTGGATGACACTTTCCAAGTGGGTGGACAATGAAGAAGAAAAACCTAGAGCAGGAGGTTGGGTAGCTGTTGGGAAGGAAGGCAGTCAAAGGGATATTTGATCTTTAAAGTACACTGCGTTCAGAGAATTTTATACAAACATACGTGGGGAAAATTAGAAGAGATTGAGCAGTAAATGGCAAATTATCACCTGGGAAGATTTTGTTCCAGCGTGCATTTCAGTTCCCAGTATTTGAATCTACAATAAATCACAGATGTATTTGCACAACTTGTGCTCTGACATTTGATAAGAAGTGTAACCTGGGCAGTGAGATTTGTTGTCTCTAAACCTGATGAGTACACCTCATATTATATCCTTAAATAAATACCATAATTTTTAGTTATAAATACATATTATAAACATATGCTATACTTATTTGTTATATATTTATATTTTATTTCTATTATATACTATATACTGGTTTAAGTTTCTTTATTACTTGAGATTAGATAACAAAGACAACACTGCTTTTTTGTGGTAGCCGTACTCTGTGTCACAGACTGTGATACAACTTCTAGTGTTGCGGTTTCCCAGGAGTTAAAGCCACAACAGACATCAATAGTTTATGAATATAAATTAAGTATGTACCCCTTAATTCTTCAGCTGTCTCAGGAAGAAGCCTTTTCCTCAGGGAAAAATCTGCATGCTGCCTCTTAGACCTGGGTAGAAACTTATCTGCCCTCAAAAAAAAATACACAGTAGAGGATGAGAGAAAGAGTATATATCTCGGACACCCCCCCCCCCCCCCAACCTCCAGTACTTTCACAGCTTTGTGACTCTACCTCAAAACAGCGGGGACTAGAAAACCCAGAACTGTGTGGGTGATTCAACCCTGCTGAGAGACTTTCCTTCGTGTTTTTAATGTGATAGTTATAATTTAAGCCCCATGTGATTGGGTGGCCAGCACTAAGTTGCACAAGAAAGGGATTATTCAGAGGTTTATCAGAACAGAGGTATAAGAAAATGCAATGAAAGTAGCCTGCCTGCCTGCTTTCCCCTTTTTTCTTCCCTTTCTTCCTGGGAGTGCCCAGGGAAGGGACCCACCTGCCTTTTGTGGACCTGCTCGAAGCAAGTGTTTTAGTTCATTTTTCATCAGGCTGAAGCAAACCAGCTCCTCTGCCATGATATATTTAGACCCTGTCCCGGCATACCCCATCCCTTTTTTTTGGGTGCACAATGTTTTTTTCCAGAAAGAGGACACAGAAAGCTTCTCTTTGATTTCCTGCATGTTGTGCCACCACAGAGAAACAATGTGCAAAAAGATAGAAGCCCATTAGGCAGCAAGTTGCAGTACTGGGTCCTGTCCCCCTGCTTTGTTTCTCCTGTTACTTTATGTAGCTGGAACCAGCTCTGGGCAAGCTGGATGTTTTGAATACCTAGAAAAAATATTTTAACACATTTGGAAAACAAACTGGCCTGCTACAGCTCTCACTGCACTGCTGAAGCTGCCTGAAGTCAGACTAGGGCTAAATAGAAAATGGGCAGGATGATGAAGAAAATGTTGCAGGGTAGAGATAAGAGGTAGAAACAGAAATAAACAAGTTAAGTGTATGTGTGGAGAAAAGATTTCCAACTGTGGTGGTTCTTACAGACAGATACCTGCCAGGCATGCTGCAGATATCATCCACAGACATCCAGGTTTCTTCAGTATGAAAATCAGGGTGCAGAAATATTGTGCAACCAGATCTCACGCTGAAGTGGGGCTGGGATATGATCGGGAACGTAGTAATTATTTCTAGGTTGTGTAATACAGATGCAGCCAGAGGGGCTGTGTTAGCAAGCCTGTGCTGTGTAAGTTATCACCAAGTAATTTCAGGATTGTCAACTGCACACTGAAAGGAAGTCAGGGCTGATAATCCTTTATATATTCTGTGATTACTTTCAAAAAATGTACTGGGTGTTCTATAAATGTTGCACAGCTCTAGTGCTGCAGAGTTAACCAAACAAGCACTGACCAAATGCATGGACTCTCCAGTGCATCCCTGCCTTCTATTCTCTCACCAAAGACCTACACCACATAACCAGAGGAAGACAGACATGGCTTCTTCCAAACTCAGCTAGTGCTGCTCCCAGAGTTAGCTACTGCTTTTTATGGGAAACTGATATTACTATTTAATTTATTGAGAATTAAAATACAGGAACTCCCACTGCTGATGGTCAGCTGTGGTCTACTAGGCTGAGCCTACCAGCACATTCTGGTCTTGCTGTATGGCTTCGTTCCTCTTTCTCCTTGGTACTATGCAAGAGAGTATTTTGCCATGCTTGGGAAGTTCTGAGAAATACTATTGGTACAGTATACAATCAGTAGTAATAGCAGGCAAAAGACTGGGACACCAACATTCAATTCAAGCCAGTACGTTCAATATCTTTACTTCCATTTCTTCCCCTTTCCTGTTGCTGCACAATTGCACTTTCCCCCTTTGCTTTGTGCCTTCCCCATTTCTGATTTTGTCTCGTCACTTAAGAATTGCTTCAGTGTTCTTCAACTTAAGAATTACTTCAGTGTTCTCCAACACGCAGAGGGACAGATGCGTAGCTACATCATTTATTGACTAATGACTGCAGCAGAGCAGTACTTTTCCAATTTGATAGCATTTAGCACTTTCAGTTTGCAGAACACTTTCAGACTTTCTTCCCTGGGGAGGAGCTGACAGAACCCCTGACAAAGTCCAGTTGCTTCCTACCTGCAGGAAACCACCCTGATATTGTTATGTCCAAATAAAGCATAAACCCCTTTGGGTCCTTGCTTATCACTTAAAAAAAATAAATCAGCATTTGACAGCTGCACTGGAGCTGCACAGATGACCAGCACTTTACAGCATGTGTAGAGAACTAAGCCTAGGGTTCTCTCTGTAGGCAAAGCAAGAGTGACAGAGTTAAGAATTAGTGAGATCTTAGTAACTCTAAATTTCTAACTTAACCTTTGGGAATTACTTAGCTGAAGGGACCAAAGAGAATCATTGTACTTGGAGCTCTTGTTGCCATTACACCTTGTTGCACCTGCACACAGAAATTCCTTCACGTCCCAGTAAAAGCAGAGCCTTTCATGCTGTCAGTAGGGATGACAAGTAGTGTATACTGCACCTGACGGCCCGCTCCCTCAGGAAAGTAACAATACAGATCTAGGCGTAGGAGAACACGTTAACTCCTTTGCTCCATTTAAAATGCTCCCTAGTAAATAGCAAGTAGAATCCATTAGGTAGGAAGTATGGCAGCAATGACTATAGCAATGAACTATGCAGAGTTTTTTCTCCCTTCCTTGTTGTCTATCCTCCGCCCAAGAGCTAAGTGATATTATTCCAGCAGACAAGCACACTCGTTCTCCTACTTCTCCCCAACCTTAGTTCTGAATTCTTCCCTAGTTTTTCTTTCACTCTTCATTCTTTTGTTCTGTTTTTGACTTTGTTACACCACTTTGCTGCTTTTTTTGTGTGCATTCCTATTCATTGCCCTCCCACGATTCTCCCGAGGCATGCCCACAGCCCAGCAGCCTACATGCCCTTTCTTGTTTACTCCTTACAAACTTTTCTACTCCTGCGTGCTTTACCAGTCCCTCCACACTGTTTTGCCTTCAAAATTCTGCTTTGCTTCTATCACCAGGATTTTTCTTGATCTCATGCAACCTGGCTTGTGGTCCCAGCCACTGAAATCCCTTCATTAACTCTGCATAACTGTATGGGCAGACCCTTGAGTACAGGGACAAAAACCATAATGCAAGAGAGCTCCCTTGCTGGCCAAGCTTATACCTATTCTCCAAACAAATCCACTGTACCAGCAGAACTATGACAATGCAACGTCATCTGTGTGCCATTTCCTGTCAGTTTAAGCACATCTGTTATGAGTGGGATTTCCTCTTCCCTGCTCCCTGCCTCCTCATCCCAACAGCCGTAACTGTAGCAATAAAAACTTTTAGACATAGGCCAAGACAACACCCAAGTCAATAAGGCAATTTTCTTTGACAAGCCTCTGAAATGCTGGTTGCTCTAAAACTTTATTTTCCCTCCTGGGGCTTCCACAGTTGCTCTTTCCCCACTGCTGCAATTTCTCCTATGATTCTTTCCTGCCACCTCCCCCTCTTGCATAACAGATGAACAGGAATTGGGTGTATTTGTCTACTGTATATTTGAAAAGAATAACACCTTTCAGTTCTGCCCTTTTTTATCATACCTTTAATCTGTTTACATTTTAAGCAAGCTAAACACAGCTCTTCCGTAGCATTTGGCTTTTGGCGAGAAAGTCTGCAACGAAGCTTTTTCCTGATTACTTGTTTACCTTTTTTGACTGCCGCCTGTACTCTTAACTATAGCACTGTGGCCTACCAGAACAAGGCATTACTTCGTCTTACTTCTGTAGGCAAGTTAGGCAAGTTTAATCCAGTACACTTTATGGGCTTGGCAGCTAGGATTGCTGCAACTGATTGAATGCTTCATGAAGCCGCCACAGGTGTACCCGCCATTTATCCACTGAGATCTCCTTCCTTGTTTAACAAAACAACATAGAAAGTACTTATCTTCTCATTGTCCTCCCTGGTGTTTATTTTCTGAGGCAGCTTCTTAAGTGTCTGCTACTAATTCACATCCCTCTTACTAGCTATTGAGCATTCTTGGCATCCTTTGGAGGCTAAAAATGCAAGAGAAGGCATACAATTATTTTGCTTGAGCACAAGGAAAGCACACGCTCTTTTCTTAGCCTTGATTACACCATTTCATTGAGTGAATGTAGGCTTTTTGGTGAATACAGAAATACACACTTTTTGTGCATTTTTTTTTCCCCAAGTGCAGTTCATATAACATTAAACTGCTTTATTCCTCTGGTGTACTTATGGGTGAGAATATTTATGTAGGTAAAATTCAGTAATCTTAGTGCACAAAGCTGAGAGGGAAGTAAAGGCCTCACCCTCCAATGTAAACAATAGGTTCCTTTATGGGGGTGAGTATTGTCCAGCCAACCTGGTACAAGATCCATTAATTTCCGCTGTGGTCTTTCTCAGTGACAAGACTAGGCTGTGGATCGGATCCTACACAGATGTATATTTTTAAAAACTGCTACAAATGGAAAATAGGTGTAGCTGCATTTTAAAATTGCTCTGCCAATCGCCACGTTTGGGTTTGTTTCAGATTCACTGTCTCAATGGAAGTGGTACCAGCCTGGGTCCCAGCAGTGGGTTTCACACTCCTGCCCCATGCAGGAGGATTTTTAGGAAGCAAGGTAACCAGAAAGGAAATCCCAGTGTGGTATGAATCTCTACAGAAGCCATCCTGGTGTCCACCAAACTGGGTGTTTGCTCCTGTTTGGGGAACTCTCTATACATCTATGGGGTATGTTTTTCATGTTGCTTATTGTATAATGCTGGACCAGAGAACTATTATTGTATTCCTGTGGCTGTGTGTTTGTAAGAAACTGTGTCAAACTGCCTGTTTAACAGGTAAAAATGTGTTTTGGGAGTTGTGTGTGGGTTTGATGGGACATTTTGTATGCACAAGTATCCACATCAAAAGTAGGAGTTTGAAAAGCTGCCATTAATTTGCTTTCCTCATTCATTCTGAGGGGAAGACCTGCTGAGCTGGCAGCAGCAGAGCACGGCAGCACTGGGATTTCTTGTGTGTCCTTCAGTAGTTTTAGGAAAATTAAAAAAAAGGAGGGGGGGGAAGCATTAGGATAGAACTGTTCTAACAGCTCAACTAAAAGAAACCAAAATCAAAACATTCATGACCTTTCAAATAAAACTGCCAGGGTGTTAAACTGTAAATGTTTGAAATCATCTACTGTCTCCTTAACTAGTTTAAAATACCTGACAGCACAGCAGTTACTGTCAAATGAACAAGGAGTCACAAGGCCAAATACCATTCCCACAGGAACCTTAAAAGTTTAATAATACTGTATTTTGGCAGCTGTTGCTTTTAATAAGATGTAGCAAAAATATTTATAGAGGGAGGTTGTCTCAGGAGATTGGGCAGTTTTGATACTCCTCAAAGACTGCTCTAGAAGCTGTCCGTGCAATGTTGCATGTCTTTGTGTTAACTCTGATGAGCTGTGCCACAGAGGAAAGAGAGCACTCTGCTCCTAGAGCCTCAACAGAGGTCAGTGCAGCCCTCAAGCATGTGTGACGCTTTCTCCCTCTGCTGCAATTGGTCATTAAGAGCTAGCTACATACCAAGATTCAGCACCTTTATTCTTAGCTATCAAATACACATTGTTGCTAACCCCAATAGTAATAGTTTTTAGGCTGCAATATGCTTTTTATGGCTTACCCCTCCTATTTCTTCCATCATATCAGTACATTTTAAGTGATCTGTAGTTTGTATGTAGTGCTAGCTTAACTATATAAAATTTTAAAAAGACCAAATCTTTTCCAAGTTAACTTGCAGGATGACTATCTAATGTTATCTTAAATACCACACCACCTGTTGCAAGATACAGCAATGATGCAATGTCTGAAACTGTACCTGAATGCTAAATTGGCGCTCTCCCATTCTCTCATTTTGGTTTCATTTTCTTTCCAGAAAAGCTTTGTAATTTTTATAGCCTCACATACTGTCCCTCCTTTCTCATCCATATTCTCTTTTCTTTGTCCTCTTACAGAGTGTACTTTTAAAAATTGCTCTCTACTCTTGTATATTCCATGAGTTAGCATTTGAATCAGGTCATTACTGTCCTGTGAATAACAAAAATGCCTTTTATCAAAGAGGCAAGAGCTGAGTGGCTTTCCCATGAAGGGCTTCCTTCAAGTTGCCTGCACACTTTGTAATCCTTTTTCTAGATTCCTCATCATAAACCTGGATATCAAGTTAAATATTTTAAAAATCCAAATTGTGACAGGTTATCACTTTGATAAGATCAGAATCAGTGTATTCTCAAGTGGATGGTCCCAGTTATGTACTATACATGTAGCTCAGTGAAAAGATCATATTTATTACCAGGCCTTTTCTTCTGTAAGATGTGCACACACTCCTTAAATGATCAGGACATCTCATTCCTTTAGAATCTATTGAATATATTAAAAGCAAAAAATAACTAAAAGATTTAGTAAGCTTACATGCCTTTCTTGACAGTTAGCTTCCTAGCTGATCTTGGTCTGAAGTCAAAGTTAGATGTATGAACAACCATAAGGCCACACTGTGGCTCTGTAAATCATTTAGGAAGAGATTTGGGTCCTGATGCCTTTTACAAAGATAAACTGCTACATTTCTAATGCTTCCCCCCTCCCTTTTCTTTTTTTAGTAGTTTCTGCAATCAAACTGCCAAGATAATCAAAGCTGCATTGTTCAGTCCTTATGAAAGTAAAGGCCAAGAAACAAGCTTTGGTCACTAACTAGGTTAAACAGAAAAAAATCCTCCTTGTACAACCTACAAATGAAGACAAACTCCTTGCAATTACTCCAATGGATGTTTGTCAGCTAAAAAAAAAAAAATGCTTACAAGTTGGTCTCCATCTTTGCTCTACTGCCAGCAGACACATGCATGAGCCCCCTGCTGTCCATCACAGTGCACAGTCCAGCTGACATTCCTACTGGGATGGAATCACTATAGTTTCTAATTCTGAAACAAGGGTATGATTCCAGGTGCTGGCATTGTATCCAAGGATTCTACTGTAGTCACTTGGAACAGCTGTGCAGTCAGCCAGATTGAAATCTGGCTAATGTCTAAAGGGGGGGGGGGGAAATCAAGAGCAAAAGAAATAACCTTAGGTGATGAATGCTCCCCGTTCTGATCAGGCTTCTTCAGTGCAAAAGTAAACCTTACATTAGTAAATCTCCCAAATCCTGAGAATTCCTTTTTAGCAGCTTGGATTCTGGGATCCCTTCAGGGAACTGTTTTTCTGTGGCATTAAGAAGATTTGTTCAAAGTCTTCACAATATTTTTGGTAGATCTTTCAGTAGCCAGGATCCTGCAGACAGGAAGGGTGCTGGATGCTCTTTGTGGTTAATTCTTCCCACAGAACTCCTAAAATCTTTGTTCTCCCCATCTTCACCCCCTTCCTTCTGAAAAGGGACTATAGGGTTTCCCCTGCTCCAACACCATCCATTTATCCCCATACTCACCTGTGTTTTGGGATGCCACTTAATTCCTACTTCTATATTAATTTAATCCATTTAAAGTTAGTGGGTTGTGGGTTTTGGTTGTGGTGGTGGTTTTTTTGGTTGGTTGGTTGTTTTTTTTTTTTTAATTTCTTGTTAAAGCACCATCTCCCAGTACCAAAATTAACAGTTTCTTCACTATTTAGAGACTTACCTTTCACTGTTGCATCTTAGACTTGCTTCCATTTGAACAATGCTTTCTCTTTTAAGACTGAAATGCAGTAGGTCATCTGTTCCTCTGCCCCTAGGAGTCAGAAGGACCTCTAGCAGGACAGGGAACTTCTCTCTCTCCATATTGCTATCTGCAGTAGGTGACCAACCCTGTGCAGTCAGTCACTCTGCCAAGTAGTACCTGGATATCTACTTTTCCAAATGAATTTAGACCCTAGCACTGAAGCAATTCCATTTGCTCAAGAAGGTGCAGTTGCTTTCTAACCCAAAGTAATGAATTACACCTTGCATTTGCTTTCTCCAGATATGGCTCCTACCTGGTATGGAAGGAATTGGGGGGCTTCAATGAAAAGTCAGTGGTTCCTCTGGGTCTGTATGCAGGGCAGCTGGCATTAAACTGGGCATGGACTCCAGTATTTTTTGGAGCTCACAAAGTGGGATGGGTAAGTAGAAAAGTAAGTTTCTTAATCATAGGCTTCTGCTGTTATTTGCAAGGCGCTAAGATAAAAGTTTTGTGTCATTCTTTTCTCCCTGAAAATGAGCCTGAGTACAGAATATGGCTCGCAGAAGTTTTCTAAAATTCTATTTAATGCATCCTAGCAGCCACTTGAGAGAATTTACATATCTACAACATCCTTAAATATTTAGATTTCAAGAAGCTCTTTCTGCTACCCTTTGATAAGAGCTTTGTGTGACTAGAAAATATAAACATTCATGTCTCACTAGAATTCCTAGGTATCTCTGGCAAACAGCAGTGATAAGAAGCTTATCATAACATTACTCATTAATTGGCACCCATTTTAGACAAGACATTTTCTGCAGTCTGATGAGAAACAGCTTGCCTCAAAAATAAAAATCAGTAATAAAAGTAAATATTTCCCTGGTTCTCTAAATATATATGCAATGCTGTAACAGTGGAAGACTTTGCAATCCACCATTGATTCATTCATGCCACATCCCTTCAGGTGGCTTCTATGACATGAAAAGACTGGATAAGCTTACTTAGCTAAGTGACTTGCTCAAAGTCACACTGGGCTTGTAGTGAATGTGGCACTTCCTGCTACCAAAAAAAGAGGGTACGGGTGAGGGGGATTTTATTCTCCTGTAATGCCCTTTCCTGTGACTGTTGTATCATTTTATGAGACCACTCCACCCATAACTCAGCAGAAATCTATCTGGCTGGTTTTCTGAGAAGTAATTAACTCACACAGGGATCCCACAAGTGCCAGAGCTAAGTGGAAAGAGCCACACAAAGACTATCTAGTCAAGAAAATGCAACAAGTAAAACCAACACTAACCACCTTGCTGTGTTTCAGGGGTTGGTGACTCTTCTGCTTACGACTGGTACGGCAACAGCTACTACTGCTTCCTGGTATAACATCCACAAAACAGCAGCTTATTTGATGGTTCCTTATTTAGCTTGGCTAACCATGGCTTCTGCACTCAATTACCGTATCTGGAAGGACAATCGCAGCAAGAAACAACCTGAATAAAGAGTTCTCAGGGAAAAAACATTTTTTTTCCACAAGACTTTTCTAAATAAAATTAAGGCCATAACTTTATTTTTAGCTAAACTACTTTTATGACTAGCTTGCTAATTACAAGTTGACAAAGCAGTAGTTGTTTAAAACAAATATGCCTTTACTAGGCATACAAAGGTGTATGCATGACTGGGTTTTATAGCAAACTAAAAGATAGTGCTGATTGAAAAGTACTAGTTTTCTGTATTACAGCATTATATTTTATATGCCAACAGCATTTTAACTGTTACCAGAACTCCAACTTCATTATGTTGAGAGGAAGAAATCCAGTGATACATCAACACAGCTTCCAGAAAGCTACTCCTAACAGTAACAGGCATGATTGTGGCCTGAATCTTTCATGTTTACCAGTAGACACAGTGCTTTAATGCTATGATGTGTCTCACTACAGCAGCCAGATATTTATCATCTTCTTATTGTACTCTGGAAACATTTAAGATCTATCTTGTTCACAATTTGTGCCTTCGCACTTTGAAGCATTGTACAATCTAGTGTCAGCTAAATGCATTAAACTACATGTAAACTTACTAACCTTGTTCCTCTGTTTTTATTGTTTTTAAATGGTTTTGAGAAAAAAAACCTGAAGGCAATAAAACTACTATAGCCTTAAAGATAGCCCCTTCATCTCTTCTCACCATTGCAATGGGAAAGACAAAATGGGAAATTCAGAGCACCTGGACAGAGGGCCCAAATATTCAGCAGCCCCCTGCACACACCTGAGGCATCACTGGCCAAACAGCACTAACACACTTCACCTGGACCCTCAGTGTGATGCCAGTTCACCACTACACCTTGACAGTGAAGGTGGCAGCCAGGCCACAGGTGGGTCTGTTGCCCAGCAGGGCAGTACGGTTCACCATAGCTACCACTGTCTCCTACCTGCTCCTTCTCACTTTAGCTGCTTAGAAATTGAAACAGGGTTTCTCCTCTTCAGGGTTACAGTAGCTGGCATAGTAAGATCTGGGATGCTTAGTTCAGCCAGTTGCTTCCTATAAGCTAAAACCATCTCTCTTGTCTAAGAGCAACAACAGACTATTTCTGCCCACAGCTTGTGGTCCCACTGCACAAATCTGACTACTTTTAAAAAGTCATTCTTCTGGTTTGCTAAGTGTGACATCACTTTTTCTTTTGTGATGAGGGAAACCTTCCCCTTCACTCTAGATCCACAGGCACTTTGTTACATGTTTTCAGGTACTTGGAAGGCAAAAAATGCCTTTTACCTTCCTACAAGTGACAAATGCATCTGCTGTGCAGCACTGCATGTCCCCTTCCATCCAGTTTCAGGCACGTGTTACTATATTCTGTATCACAGGCAAACATTTTCCCTGCATCAGTAGTCACACCACCTACGTTAAGCACTTCATGTTTCTTTAACCACATTTAAGTAAGGAGTTCTGACTCGTGACCATGAAACCAATACAGCTGTCAGCACCACTTCTGGCTGTGCAATCCAGCTCCACCTGTGTAGTGACTGAATTTTCATAAGACACAGATGGTTTATTCCTCCAGCCTGTGTTCCAGTCCGTAGAAAGAAGTAGGTTTCTGCAGACCAGCCTGAAATCGCCTAAAATAGCCCTCTCCCTTCCTGATCATGAATTATCACATTGCATATTTGCAAAGCTTGAAGCAAGGTTTAGAACATTTATACAGTTTTACAACTATACTTCGCTCTCAAGTGGATCCTGATTGCTGCAACTAGCTTAAAAAAATACCACCCACATAAAATACACTTGATGACAGCAATATTTTTGCAGCTTGTACATACAAAGCAACGCAAATATAACCTAAAATTGCTAAATTTCAGCTGGTTACCCTGATTTGAGGAAGGAGGAGAGATTAGGACTGATAAATTTCAAACTGACACCCCACTCCCAAATAAGTCTATCTTAGGTCATAAACTCTGAAGTCCAAAGACTGCTTGAGGCTTCTAGCAGAGTTTCCCGGGTCCCTTTCATTCCTTCAGGCTTCTTCTGCATTTCTGTGCTGCTCTAGACATTCCATCCTTCTCACTTCCTGCCTGCCCCCTTCTCAAAAATCTACTTTCTTTAAGGGGCAAGTTAAGGATGACAGCCAGCAGTACAGGGTTCCTAAGTACTGTGGGTTTTGTTTGCCTTTTTTTAAATGAAAAAGTAGGAAGAGCCATCAAATCTTTCATCTCATTACCCTAGTAGTTCACTGGACTTAAACAACATATTATGTTCCCATAAGAACATTTTAGATCTTTGTGTAAGAGGAATAGATAAGACAGACATATACAAACTCCAACATGATTCAGTAAATTATAGTTTTAATGTTGACATGGGGAACTTACGCAATGTCTCCCAGCAAGCAAGCAATCAGGCTACCTGAGAAACAAGTCAATTGCTCCAGTTACTGTCCTATTTTGAGGTCTCCCATATTCCATAAACAAGACATTTGGTCAACACAAACTAATGATTTATAGAACTAAGCAAGACAAGGAAAATGCAGACAAAATGATTACCAATACAGTGTATGGTATATGCATATTCTTCTGATCTGGTTGTTGGTTTTTTTTTTCCTGGGTTACCAGTATAGGAAAATAGTTGCATCTGCAGCTCATAGAACTGAAATATAAATCTTGCTGTTAAGCATATCTGGGAAGGAAATTAATAGAATCAAGCCTCCTGTGGCTAGACAATGCACGTCACATGACAGCTGTCTGTTTCATCCAGAAACAGGGTGCTGAAGACATCATTAAAAAAGGTAGGGTGGTATTTGCAGGCTCTATCACAGTCAGGATTAAAGTTCACCTCCAAGATCTGAGGCTGCATAATTCTTTTCCCTGTAAAGGAGAACACAAACATTCCCTCTTAATACAAGCTCTATAGAGATCCTGAATCACTACCTGTCTTTAAGCTAGAAATTACAGGAAATGACTGGAAAAAGTCATCTCTTATGGCCCAAGCTGGCAATTTGGTAGGGTGTTTTTATTGCAGTGGGTTTGTTGTGGGTTTTTTTTTTTTCTTCTTCTTTTGAGGGTCAGTGGTCTGTTCTACCATCACTATCCAGAGGACAATTATCCAACAGATTCTGCAGTCACTGTGCTAATCCAATGCCTCATTTAGAATGAGAATTTGCAGCAATTTAATAGGATCTCCTTAATACAGCTGTCTTGCTTGACAGTCTGAAACATCTTCCAGAAAACTCTGCTTTTCCTTTCACATTTCAGTACAAACCTTCCTTTCTTAAAGCTCTTAGATATCTACCTTTCTAGTTCTAGCAGTCCTGTTCCTTTACACTACAGCCGCTCCCACCTGCCACTTCATCTCACTCTTAGAAGGAAGTCAGGAAGTTTAATTTTCTCTTAAAACTTCAACAGTACAGTTCAGAATCAAATGCATTCTGTACAAAGAGAAACAAAGGATTTTATTTCCTGTCTGGTGTTGAGATCATAAGTGAGGGTACAAGTAGGTAAACCATACTCTGCTCTGCAGAGAAGCAATTAACCTATTTGTCCACAGGCCGCCTACAGCATCTCAGCTGTGACTTTGACACCCATGCCCCCATCTTCAAAAGGCTAATGACCTGTGCAGCTCATGTTCAGCCAGGGCTGTAATATGAGGTTGGTCCTTTTACTACAATAGTTTTCCTCAAGCTAATAATAATAGTGAGTTGCTTTGCTTCTCCCATTCAAGACAACTCTCAGGTGAAAGAGCATTCAACATGGATGTAGCAGACCTAGATTTAAACTCTTGCTCTACTTGATCTGAACAGGAAAGGCTCAGTTCTACACCTTCTTTTTCTCAATCATTTCCCTCCATAAAAATGATTTGATATTTACAGAACCAGCCACTACAACAGCGGGCTAGGGACACCCACCCAACATACAACATCTAATCACTCCTCCAGCAAACCTGGGCACAAGCAAGTAATTTCTTCTGTGTCCCAGGGACTACAATGTCACAAGAAAAGAGTACACTCAGTTCTGTTTAATACTCCCCAGCAGTCCTTCTTGTGTTGGTGCCCCTGCTGCTTTTCTACCTAGAAGAGACACATCTGGGCTGAGCACACTTAACAGAACATTTTTGAGCCTCCTGCTAAGATAATAAAGAATTCACCCTGTTTGGCAAATTTTGGTACCAGTCCTCCGCAAGTGGCTGGAAGAAAGGCTCCAGGTGGTTAGTGCTGTGGCACTAACCTGAAGCAGCTTCACATACGTGCTCTTGCCGAGACTTGACAACAACTGAGTGACAGTCCTGAGGACATCAATGGTACTGAAATAGTGAACGTGGTCACTTCCTTGCTTTAATAAGTAACTGTGCATTTAAGACAGATAGCAAGATGTCTCTCTAAGGTTTTCATGGAGACAGGTATTTCAGACATTCTTTCACTGTAAATGGGAAAGCAAGCTTGCTGCTGTCAAGAGTGACTAGATTGCTGCACAGTTGGGTTTTTTTTTTTGTGTGGGGGATGGTAGGGTTTTGTTGTTGTTTTTTCAAACAGAGAATGGCAGTAGCAGGGACACAAGGGAAGCTAGGACTCAGCCAAGCACAGTTAACAGCTCCATCATTAGTGCTAACCAGCATAGCAGATGCTAACCCCACAGATCTGCAACTCCAGATACGCTTTGAGGTCAGCAGGAGGCACAGAGCACACAGCTCACACTGCTTGAAAAGCAGTAAGAGTTCAGACAGAAGAAATAAAGTTCTGAAAATGTCCACAAATATAAAGAATTCAACATTCAAGGAAATGAGCTTCTCACCATCTCTGCTGGTGTCCCATTTAAGCATCAAGTCAATGGCATATATTGCTCTAGATGACGGATAATCACAGATGCCAAGAGGCGCAGGTTTAGCTGAAGCAACTTGGAACAATTCAGCAAATGCCTTAAAAATACTTGCCTAATAACAGAAAAAGGTCTCAATGAGAAGTGAGATTCTATAAAAGCAATAAACATTTTTAATCACTTTATTCATGCAGCTTTTTAAAAAGTTTGTATAAATTACACTAGCCAACAGATGAAAATCTGCACAGTATTAGCTTCAAAATGTACATTTACACCTCAAGACAACACAGGGAAAGCACCGAGCACCTGGCAATATCCACGGACTTTTCTGGGGATCAAATCTGTACTGTGAAAATCCTGCAAATAGGGCATTTAATATTAGAATTAACTCTCTACTCAGGCATTATGTACAATATTGCCTTTATGGGCAGAGGAGGGAAAAAGGGAAAACCCAGGAGAGTTCTGTGAACACCAACGGTACAACTGTGATGTTCTGACTTGCCTGCCTATCAAGTTGTATTCTAACTTCATTTTGCTTTGCAATGAAAAATCTTCTACCCACTTACACTCCTCTAAAAAAGGTGCTGGGGACATGGAGATTAAGAACCTACTACATTGGTATTTTGAGAAACAATCAGATGTCCAATGTGAAAGTGAAATAAACCAGAAAGAATATACAAGTGTGAATGTTAGCATTGAGTCTATACTATTCCTTCTGCAAATGAAAAGATGGTGTAATACTTCATAGTCTGCACACAGGGCAACTTTGGGTAACCTACAGTACATGTGTCCCTTTTTCACCCCTGCTAGTCTCTTGCAGACTATTTTAAACCTAATGCTGCAAAACTCATCATACTTGAGTATCATTGACTGGATAGGAGGTTCTAGTTTAAACTGATGTAAATTGTTTATGGAAGTCAACCCAAAGTTGGGTAATTTATTCACTTTTGAAAGCATATGCACACATAAATGGTCAGGTACCATTCATTCTGCACCTTCTACCCCAACAGACACGGAAGAATGCAACAATTCAGTTTTGTGCATGTTTCTGAACCATCTCTTCACATTCAGCTTTTTCTTTCAAGCATGAATTAAAGAAAAAAAAAATCAGTAAGAAGGCCATCATCAGCTGCCTTGCACATTTTATGGAACTACAGTATTTGGAGCCTCCTCTTTGCAGATAAAAGATGCCCTAGTATTAGGGAACCATCTGCTTTCTTGTGAAAAGTCATTAATGCAACAACCAGGGACAGGGCTCTGGCCAGCTCACTACCACAGAGAAGCTGGGACAGCAGCTGGAAATTTTGCATTGCAGTCAAGATTTAATTTAACAAACAGGGGTTCTAACTCACTAGCTCAGAGATAGTACATTGGTGGAGGAGGGTCTTTAAGAAAAGAGAGACGACCAGCCTAACTTGTTTTCTTTTAAATATCCTAGAGTACACAACCACAGCCTCTTCACCACCCAATCTGGCAGCATAACCCTTCCAGCATAGTACACCTGGAGCAGGGGCAGTGCTTATTTCTATCAGCCACTTGGGCACAGCTGGGCACATCCTTATTTTGTGAGTGAGCACCAGTGCACTGCACAGCAAGCTAACCTGAACCGTACAGGGAAATCTTTAGACTGACAGCTCTGTTTAAAATAGATAAATCAAAACCTGTGATGCAATTCCACTGAGATTACTATATACTGTAATTTCCTGTTTATTTTCCTACTTGTTCTGACAGCTCCTTATCTGGTGAAGTCATTTGGAACAAAGGAAGCAAGAGCCCAAATACTTCAGTGGTTCAGCTTTTCAGAATCAGAGTTAATATTCTGTTGAAGAGTAGTGAAGGCTTTGAAAACAACTTTTCCAGAGTCATGTGAGCAACATCTGTAGTGATTAGCACATTTTATATTCTGGACCTCCCTGTCTTTTCTCATGAAATACTAATTCTTCACAACCATTGGCTCAGATTATTGGCAACCTTCTGCAAAAGAGATGGAACTCCCAAGAAAAAAAGATCCTGCTCCCAGGATCCTGAGAGTAGTCAGGACTGGCTTTATTACTAAGTCCAATATAAGGAATTCTCATAGTGTAATCATGAAATAAAATTCTCAAATGCTAACAACCTAACAACAACAAAATGTTTGAGGGGGAATTACACTAAGTTACTACATGCTTCTGAACTAAAGGTTAGCATTTGCTGTCCTTTGTGGAACTGATACACATGAAGTATGTCTTATGAATAAAAAACCCAACAAAAAACTAGCACCACTTTTGGAAAAGCTAGTTTGCCGAGTAAAAAAAGATCCATGAACATTTACAAAAGAAACATGAATTGCTGACTTACTTGTACCATTGTCCAAGGATATTCAGGATATTGTTTTTCAAACAAAGGAATAAATTCTTCACAGTGTACCTAAAACAGTTTAGCAACATCAAAGACTGTTTCGATTAGGAATGACTGAGCTATCACATGACAAAGACAACGGATCATCAAGTACTTTTTTACCAATCATACAAACCCAGGTAGAGAACTAGAGAATTAGACAGTTCCTGAATACCTTCCTTGTTCCAGTATTTCTTGTTATAAAAGATCACACTGAAGTCTTTGACAATTATTAGCTGCTGTTTTAAAAATTATTTTACTGATCTCTATCAATGTGGGTTATATTCAGGATGTAGGTTTGTATTACCTTACATAATCACAGATGATTAGGGGTCCAGAGGGGAAAAAGTCTAGGAAAATATTTGTTCAGGGTACTTTCAACACCCTGACTGCTTGTTTAAGTGGATGTGAAATACGTTATTTAGCAACAGTCACAGAGGAGGGACTAGAAGATTTTCTAACAACAGAAAGGTGAGGGAATGTTTTGGACTGTTTTCTTACCTGTTTTAATGTTACACCGGGAGCATAATTCATGACTGTGAAATGCTTCTCATAGTCATCCAAGTCATCAAGTGAAAATGCCCTAAGGAATAAAACAATTCCTTAGTTTCCAAGGTATCAGATTTAATTCTAAGCCCCTCCACACTAATGAGGAGAATGTAATTACCGATTTGAAAAGCGCAGCCAGAATACATCATAGGTATACAGCTTGAGTGGTTTTATGGACCGCAGCAATACAACATAACGGATGTCAAATTTAACCATCCCCACATCTTCTCGGTGAAACAAGACTGGATTCTCAATATATTTGCACACTACCTATAACAAAGGAAAAAAACACCCACAGTAAACATAATTCAACTGAAATGAAAACAAAGTGTCACTGGATCTTGATGACTTAAGGTGTTCTTGTACACATTTCAGTTTTTCTTTAGAAATATGCACGAATACACAGTGTTGTTAGGCATACAGGTACCTTTTATCAAACTCTTTCACATCAGGGTAAGGCAAATGGGAGGCCAGAATATACACATTTTTGAAAAATCACAAAATTAATTTTATTTATAATTTCAGTGACCTTATTTTTTTGAGCTAGAAGTGTGAAGCAATTCTTTGTGCATTTCTCTGTTCTCAAAAATACATGCAGTCCACCCACCAACAGAAATAAAGCTGAAGTGACACTCTGACATATGACCACATATTGTAGACTGACTATAAAAAGCTCCACGATTCATGTACTATTGGCAAAGATGGTACTTTGTGCCAATGAACAGAGCTGTGGATCAGCAACAACAATCAATCAGGGGACAGGAGCAATAGTGTTCCAAAATTTATGACCAATGCTAACTGTAGCTAATGTGCATTCATCTGCCAGCCTGAAAATTAGCATTAAAGAAGCAATGGACTGCAGTATTCATTACTGTCAGGGCAAGTTTTGGGTGTTTTTTTTTTTTTTTTAAAAAAAAAACCACCAGTCTTGGAATTCATCACTGCAACAAATGACCAATTCAAATCTGAATCAATTCTGAATTGATTGAAACTGTATGTTTATGGCCAGCATATAAATTTTGAAGAAAATAAACCTTCCTCCTTTGTATTTTTAGACCTTCTGTGAAGGTACTTTTTTAAGCTCTCCCCTTTAAATCACATTCAAAACCATGCTCTCTAACCTTTGGGCTGCTTTCCCTATGCCTGATGATATTGTTAAGGCTGTTGGTGATGTGGGTATCCAGGCTTCTGGCCAAATTCCACGGCTTGCATATCCAGTGATTGTCCTCTCCTCTGGGAGGGGGAGAGAGAGAAAGAGAAGCCAACACCTGTAAGTATCCACCTCATTCATCTGTCTGAGCATCCACTTGCCCTGATCTATGTAGTCCCTTGAATAAATATATTCTAAAGCTGTGGGCTACAGTGCAAGAAGTAAGGATGTTTGACTGACAGCTGGGAGCAGTAAGCCCGTGTAAAGGAGAGAAAAGGCAGTGGTAGCTTTCACTGATCTTTTCAGTTAGGGTCTAGCATGCTCTCACTATTTCCTCCTTCTGCACCTGATTCCTTCCAAAGGGTGACAGAGCACTGGAAGAGGCTGCCCAGAAAGGCTGTGGAGTTTCTTTCTCTGGAGATATTCAAAACCTGCCTGGACACTATCCTCTGCAACCTGCTCTAGGTGATTCTGCTCTAGCAGAGGGGTTGGAGTAGATGATCTCCAGAGGTCCCTTCCAACCCCTACCGTTCTGTGATTCTGTAAAAAGGAGAAAACAACCCATCAACACCGCAGCATCATCACTAACACACACAGGTCACAGTGAGGAAATCATTCTGCCAGGAGCCTGAGAACATTCTGGCAGGGTATTGTGCAATTTTCCAAGTTGATTCCCTAATAACACCTCCAAATCATTCACGTTAAATGACACCGTAACTCATCTCTTTGGGAAGAAATCACACAATATCTCAGCAGTTCATATTGCAAGAACGGTTGGACTTGATGGTCTTAAAGGTCTTTTCGAACCAAAATGATTCCATAAGATGAAAGCACACCACCACCTTCTCACTTTCTTGTACCTAGTCACATCAAGGGGCAAAATGATTTGAAACACCCTTGAGGAAAAAGGGTAACATGCTGGCCTTTCAGTGTACCCTTCTGAGTAAGAGCAGCATGACACTTGATGTCTTCCTTTCCTCAATCTAGTAAAGCATTCTGAGCATCTTCTTGAGCTTCATGATAAACAGCATCAACTGAGCTGAAGTTAGCAGTGTTAACTTAAGAGGGTGTCTTTTGTTTATTTGAAAATTTGTATCTCCTCCATTCCCTACATACACATTGCATTCACGGCCAATCCTTGATATTAAAAAGAAATTAACACACCACACAGTAGGGATACATGGTAGGAGCGCTCTCTCCTGGTTATGCCAGTCAATAACAGAAAATTTAGAGCAAAGAATGGCCAAATGAACTGCCTGGCAGGTGGCACTGCAAACAAGCCTCACTAAAGCAACCTTTCAACCAGAATACTCCATGCCAGGTGGAAGACATTATTCCACTAGTAGTACCTAATGCACTCTCTCTTACCAAAAGAAAATCTTAGTTTCCATCCACTCCAAGGCAGCTGCAACAGCAGAAAGACTGTGGATTTAAAACCCTAAAGCTCCACAACTGCTTTAGGCTAACACTAAAATTCAATTCTACTTTCACAACCTTATAGAACCCAACTACTTTAAACATTTTCCACCCTGGCTGAAGTGCAAGAACAACTGCTACTGATCCCCTGGAAACTGCCTCCAACATTTGTTGCAAACACACTTCGATCCTTTGTATATCTGCTAAATACAAGAGGCAAGATCTTGACTAGACAAAAATCAACAGCCTTCAAATCTGTATTCAAATCATAGTGAAGTTTCTGTTTCAAAATGCATTACTTAACTACTCTTACATTAAAGAAAATACCTAAGTTTTAGTTTCCAGGTAAAATTCATTTGAACATAAAGACAGCAAGAGCAAACTCATGGTGGCATAACAGCTGCCAAGCCCAAAAATGCAGGCTAGTGGTCTTTGAAGAAAGTGGGATCAAGAAAGCACAAAATATAACGAAGTGGAAACATGAGACACCTTCTGTTGCGTTGCTGAAAGTAGCTGATGAACTGAGGCAACTCTGTTTGGAGGTTAAAAGTACGAGGCAACCATCTTGGCCCATCCGGTCCTCCAGCTCGTCTAGAGATAGATGCCAGGCAGTCTTTGACAGTCAGGAGGTTCTCACACGGGAACTGATTCAGCATTACCTCAGGCCTTTCCTCACTTAGCTTCCTACAAAACAGAGTAGTTGTTGGGTGAAGGAGGCAGGCTGGGGAGGCCTTTGGGAACAGTATTTATGGCAACAAAAGAATTTATATTATCAGGGGAACAATTGCAACCTATAATCTTTGAAGTGTGAGAAGTTGTAGAGGATGTCTGCTTCTCCCTCGTTGTCTGTGAATACAAAACGGGGATGCGTCAAGTTGTTGAGGACTTGCTGAATATCTGTGAAAACCCTAGAGGAAGAAAAAGGCATATGAAGAAAAATGTAAGTTTGGTTTCTGAAACTGATCAACTCTTGCTGGAACAGAAAAAAGCTTGGCTTCCTACCAGAATTATGCTTTACCCATACATACTGTGTGTGACAATCTCTTCTTAACCCACAGAAATGTTTTAAATTTAAGTGGGATAGACTAAAAAAAATAAATTGTGTTCTGAGACAGAAATCTCAAGGATAGTTTAGCTCCTACAACTTTCACAAAAATAGCAATTCAGAAGACAGTGACTAAGTCCCTGATAGTGAAGCACTAACATGAATTCACTATTCTACATGAAAAGTCTTGAGTGAAAAAGGCCTTGTAAATGCCTTTGTTGCTAGAAGAACCCTAAAAATCAACCTGCTGTCATTCATAAAACCAAAATTAATAGGAATTCTTGTCAGTCGATAATTCAGTAGCTTCAGAAGACTATCTTCAGAATTTCACACGAACAGAAACATTTCCAAACAAAACATATGAAAGTATGAACATCACTTACATGCACGAAGTACACACAACTTTGAGGTTTAATACAAATCCCCTCCCAGTCCTCTTAAAAAACCACACCAAACCCCAGCCCAAACCTGATATACATTACAGTACATAACCAATAATGAGGCAGTGTGTTGCACATCTTAGGAAATTTCCCTCTGAAAATCAGTGGCTTGGCCATCTGACATGCTACAACTAGCAGATAGCAATACAGGTTATTTTGATGATTTTAGGGTTTAACATGAGGTCACTTAATTCAGAATTTAGCATGATGACTCAAAATGCAAGACTGACATAGAAAACAGTTCTCACGGTGAGGGAACGTTTGAACAGACTAAGCAACTGCTAATTTTTTTTTACATAAGAAACCACTATATTCTTTCTCCTCTCCAGACCTATTCTTATCAGTTGTGTAACTTTTTTTCTCCTCATCTGCTACTAACCAATTGGAAGATATATTCCCGAGAGAGACTTCTCTGTAATGATGAACTGTATAAAGCAGCCCAGTCACATGACTTAATTGTAGATGAAGAGAGTCAGCCTGGCATCCCTGTTGAAAGTAGTCACCAGTCTTTCCCCACTGTTGCAACAGAGCAAAGTTAGTATTTTCACACAGCCCCACTAGCATTTCTTTCTGCAATATGTGGTTTCTTGGCTTCTCCTTGTAAGTCTGCACACTAGGGGAAGGTACAATACCAAATTTGATGTACTGGATGCAGTATAAGTTCCACCAAACTAATTTCATATACAAGCTATCCAAACATCCCACAAAGACACTAGTCCTGTGTAGCTGGATCCAAACTTAGCTAACAGATCTTAGTATCAAGAGATCTGCATAACGGACCTATTCTCCTTGTTAAATCCACTCAAATGGGAGCAGCAATAGTTTTTTTGGTTTTTTCCTTCTTGTGATTAAGCCCCTTTAGCATGGTATGGAAATATTTTGCCAACGCGTTAGACAATTTTTTGTGGCAGAGCACTGGAATGCTGGCCTTCAGGATTTCCAGCTTTTGCTCCAGGCTATGCGAGCAGTATCTAGTTTCCAGCTCAGGAAAAAGGTTAGAAGTAACACAGCCAAGTACAGAGTTTGGTACACCAATTCTCAAAAGCAATATGGTTGGTTAAAACTTGTATAATGTTATACATTTGGAGTACGGCCACGGTTAGAATTGGGCTAAGGCTGTACAATCATTTGTTTTAGTTATCTGCAAAAACAGCCCAGTTACAGTTGCTTTCTCCAAGACAGAAGTGAAACCTTGTTTCAAAATTAGTGTTACACTGGAGCTATGAAGAGTAACAGATAGGACTCCATATATGAATACCAGCGACCTTGAATGAACTTACAGGTAAAGTTCAAAAATAAGTTTTTTTCTCAGTTTTTTTTAACTGAAATTAGTGGAAGTAACTCAGCAGAGGATCTCTGGGAGTCAAAAGAGTAAGACTTCCTTCTCCTCCAGTTGCAGCTACAGTGAATACCTCTGGAACCTCTGTTTCAGCACCTGATGGTTCTCACAATTCTTCCCACTACGGTAACAATGAGGCTGAACTATAACCTAAGATGTTAAAACAGATTAATCAGTGCTTAAGGCCAAAAATACAACCCCTGTGGCAAACTCCCTTACTCCAGCCAGAAAGAGGCAATAATATGAAAAATGCTGCTGTAACAAAGGCCTAAGGCCAAGGCATTTGGTCTTACCCAGCATGGAAGGACGCCAGGAGAGCCTGGCAGCATTTGATAAGATTTATTGGAGTTATTCCACATCATTCTCTTGACATCATTTAAGCAGTCAGAGGCTCACTCCCCTCCACCACCTTTTTATTCCATGTTTCTAAATACATTAGTTAGCAATACACTCCCCACTGCTGGCTGGGCATCAGCTACTTTTCTCAGTTGAGGAGTAGAGTGTTCCTTACACAAATTGAAGATTCATCTGAGAGGTAGGTCACCTCCTTTCGCACATCCAAAAATCCATTTGCCCCCAGTGGTAATTCACTTAAATGCTCTACATAAGCTCTACACCACACAGAAATACAAGTAGTGACCTGCATTCAGGCACTCCAAACAGCAGACTTAAAGATAGATTCTGGTACTTCCCCCCCCCGCCCCAATTAACTATTAAAAACAAAGAACCCTTTCCTAAAAAAAAACAAAAAAACTTCTCTTTCAAAAATTTCCCACTACAACACTTCTGCCTTTATAGATACACAGAAGATAACTATATTATAGAAGATACCGCTATCAAAGACTAATAGAAAGACTTTTGTTTTTCCCCAGTAGCTTACAGTTATACACAAGATTTCACGGAAGTGATACTCACATTAACAATAAAAAAAGCGCCTTTTTTCTTAATCTTGAAGTCTTGCTAAGAAATTCATGTGCCAGAGCACTCTGGATTATGTATCTTAAGGCTTGCTTATACAATACAGAAACGCAGCACAAAAGAAATGGGAATTCAATCTATCTTTGCTAAATGCAGAAAGACTACGGAGATAAACTGGTGGAGGTTAAGATTAGAGAGAAAATAAGGCCACTCCACTTACTCCAAGTTAAGTTACACCATCCATTCTATACACAATCCTCTTACCATAAAAGTCTTGGGACAGTCAAAGGCTCAGGAAGGCAGAAAATTTAGTTTCAAGAATGAGGATGTCATAGAAACACTATATAAAAATTAACATATTTCACTGCCAACACCTATCACTGAGTTTAGTGGTCAGATTCCCTTAGGTTCTTTAGTACATCCAGTATTAACACACACATTTGAAAAACATCAGACCTCTGCACTGAAGAACACAGACTATAAGGGCAGGCACCTGACACATACTGTGCAATTTCCCCCCGCCCCTGTCATATAGAAGTCTAGTATGGATGCTATAAATTCTGGGATAAAAGAAGATAGTATTTAGTGGAATTGTGCAAATAAGTTAAAACATATTAGATGTTATTTAATTTACTCAAAGCATTTAAAGCTAAGAAGCAGTTATGAGAATCAACTCCCAAAGCACAGAGCTGACAAGACCAATCAAAACTGAGTTGTCATCTCATAACAGCTCTTTGGGCATCTTTAAAAAAAAAAAAAAGACTGATGTAGCTGAAGAGAAACTTGAAAGAGAAGATCAAGAGAAAACAATGATCAAGCCCAACACATGAATTTTGTCTTTGAAACATTTAGTTCTTTTATCCACCTTTTTTTCAAGCCAGCATATCAGCACAGCTCAATAGAACCATCTCCCTAAGGCAGCAGTTACTATTAATGCTACGAGACTTACTTGAACCTATAATTTTGCTATATCAGACTACATGTACTTGCTCCTCTGCTTTTCAGGATTCAGGATAAACATCTATTTTATCTTCCCATTCTCTTAGCTCTACTTGGAAACAAGATGACTGAGAATTTGTCCCAGGTTCCAAACCTTGTAACCTCATGCTATTAATTTCTTCTGAATCCCCTAAAACAGTGGCAATGTCTACCCAGCTTTACACATTCCCATCTGCCTGCCCGTGGTGACATCCTTAAAACCTTTAAAGCTTTGAAAGAGGCCAAGAGCACTGGAAGACTGCAACTCCCACTAGGCCATCTGGACTCTGAAATGCTACCCTGCTCCTGAAGGAACTTTGGTAGATGAAATTCAAAACACTAGAAGGACCTTCTGGCCTCCTGTGGAGGCTAAGCTGCTCTCCTTTCTCCTCTCCAGAAAAGAGCTCAATAAAGACGACAACAGGAAAACCCTTAGGAGTACATGGACAGGGTGTTGATGACATTCCTTAGAAGCAGAGCAGGAAGGATTTGGCATGTGTTTCCCTTCTTCCCTCCCCACCTCCCTGATGTGAATGCCATTCACCTGAAATATGAGATGCAAAATAAAGAAGTAGCAATGAAAAGCCAGTCGACATTTCCCAACATCCTCACTGCTTCTTTCCATTTCTATTAGAAGCATCTACCTTTGACTCCCTTATCTGAAATAGAAGCAAGTACACTGGATGAAAAAATAGCTTTTTCTTATCCTCACACCCTTGTAACCAGAGATTTCAACTGCATAATGAAATCTAGACTATCACTGAGCAAGTTAACAAATGCCTCTCAACTCAAAGTTGACTTTGATTGTCAATAGTTCTTAAGTAAAGTTGATCTAGTGAATAACAAATCCCCTCAAAACAAGAAGCTGGGGTGTGGGTATACCTACCAAATATGTTTTAGCCTAACCTCATCCCTTAAGCAAATCATTGCAAGCAAGAACTCGAATCCCAGTGTCAGACTACAAACACCCTGGAGTGCAACTCACAGCAATGCTACATAATATTGTTTTTCTGGAATAAAACTAGTAATAAGGCAGTCTAGCCATGCAGTGCCACTGCTTTTGCTCACAAAAATCCCTTATCTTTGCACTGTTCTTCCAGCTTTCTTCTGGAATAGTTTCACACCATACACTCCATTTTTGTAGTAAGGCACATATCGAATTTAAAACACCCGAAGTTTTGACAAGATTCCTCTTTGGCAATCTCATCTGAAGAAGGGGAATAGTCTGTTACATTCACACAGCACAGAGAAGCACGTGTACCCCTACAGACGTGCACAGCACAACGCAGAAGTCTTTAGTCTTTCTTGTATACATTATACTCCTTAGCGAAAACAGTGTTACAACATTACACAACTTTTCTGTGACCTAGAAGGTGGCACTTATTAAAAAAAATAATCTAAATTTATTTTTAGAAATTCTGTAAACAACAATCCATTTACTCTGAAGAATCCAACAAGAACAACTAGTAAGTCAGAATCTTAAGCAAGTGGCCGCATATAAACACACCTTCAACTTGCCTCTGTTGTTCAAAGCTGGAAAAGGGTGTTCAGCCTCAGCACACTGCAATTATTATACTTAATCTTGGTAAGAAAGCATTTTGTTTGCAGATACGTACTTGAAAACTTTGTCTTTGTCATAAACTGGTGGGTTTATTGCTATAGGCAGTTTTTCCTTGTTTTCTGCTAAAATAGCCTAAAAAAAACCCAAAAAACCCACAAAAAGTTAATACTAGGCAGAATAAATGAACAGCCATAGGTAAAACTCCACAATATTGAGCAGATATGAACAACAGCTTAGCTCAGACCGAATTTTAAAATGTGCATAATCAGGTTTCTTAGGAGAAACAGGAAATTCCTGTTTCTTCTAAGCATTAAACAAAATATTAAGTCACAGATGATCATATACATTAAAAGAAAAAGTTACAGTATTTCCAACAAAATAGAAGATTGACCATTTAGTTATGATGATTTATTATAGATAATTAAAAAAATTATAGGAGGCTGGAACCTAATACTGTGAAAATGAGCGAAATGCTTTTTGCAGTCTTCAGCAGTAAACATGCTTGAAAAATCTCACTTCATCTCTTACAACACCTCTGACTGATAAAGGAAAATACACATTTGGATCATTGCTGATACCCTGCCAAAGGAAGTAGCTCACAAACTCTGGGATGAGAGAAGTGCATCTTGAGAAACCAAAGTAGCTGCTGTTCTGCAACAGCTCCCTGAGTTTCAGCTGCTGCAGGCTGTCCTCATAACCTGTAGTGGTGCAAAGTCTGCCCAGCCAAAGACATATCTCTTCACCTTTAAGGCTGTTATAGGGAATACAATCATACATAACTGGTAAGTGTAAACAAAACCACAAGCATAATCAAGAATCTTAGACATCACCTTCTAAAATAGATTGGACAATACAAAATACTCCTGCAGTCACCTAAGAAAGGGAGCCTGTACTTTTAAGAGGAGAAGACTACAATTCTCAAAGGAGTTACCAAAACATTCATTATTGTCTTTTCTGCAACTCCAACACAGGGAGCTGTTGCAGAACAGCAATTACTCTACTTCTTCCATCCCAGATACTTCATTAGAAGCTGACTCCCCTGACACTGGTTTCTGCAATCATTGCCCAATCATTACCCATAGTACCATTTAAGTTACAGCCTTTGTAGTCTGTGTTGGAGACCAGAATTAGGTAACAGAACAAAAACCAGGTAAAAGTTAAGCCACAATGTTGCTGTAACAACTCTGTGATTCTTTTAAGTAGAACACTAAAGTCTTCAGGTTTATTTAAAGGAAAATTAGAATAAGAAATATAACATCCTTATCTATAGTAAAAAACAATAACACAGCCCATTTAACAACACGATTACTTGCACATCATAGTAAAGCAGTTGCAGAAATTGTACAGTGATAGCAGCAAATGATTTTGAAACAGTATGACTTGCATAAACATTTAGAAAAATTTTCACACAATTGTATTTCCCTGCAGAACTGCTAGCTCACATATTAATGCTGTAAACAGATCTCTGAAGTTGTACTTTTTTGCACATGCAGCTCTGTTTATGTGAAAATAGGGGAACTGGAAGTGTCAACAACATGGTATCTCTTTGTAGCCATCTCACTTTTGGTGTTTAAGGATGTGCTACGCCCTAAGCTATTCTTCACTAGTCTGTCACCAGTTAAGACTTTAATCCACAGCTAAACGTTCTAGAGTAAAAGAAAGCTCTGCTGGCTAGGTCTAGCATCAATATTTTGCTGTCATCTCTTATCAATAGCTGAGTGGCATAAACACAGTAAAGGAAAAAAATGATACTTTGAGAAGACATTTTTAAGGTGGGGTGGTAAAGGAGGATACTGCTTGTCCAATCACAGTTCTTTAATTTGACCTGATCATCCCAAAACAGAATTTAAACACATGCAAAAAACCCTGTCTTATCTGAGATCCAGGCACTTTTGCCAAGAGAATACCTGTAAGACATGAACTATGGGTGCATTGCTGTTCCTCATCTATAAATGCAAAGTACATCTATCCTTCTTCTGAAAACACAAAATCCCAACCAACCAATCTACCTTAGGTTACAAGACAGTCTACCTATTTTGAGTGTATATTTTTATTTGGCAGAAGGAGGTTAACTTCATTTCTGACTAGATACTGTTAATCACAAGCTGGATCTAGCACTTTCTATCTATCCTCTATCATAGAATCAAAGAATGGTTTAGGGTTGGAAGGGACCTCAAAGATCATCTAGTTCCAACCCCCCTGCTGCAGGCAGGGACACCCTCCACTAGACCACATTGCCCAAAGCCCCATCCAACCTGGTCTTAAACACTTCCAAGGATGGGGCCTCCACCACCTCTCTGGGCAACCTGTGCCAGTGCCTCAGCACCCTCACAGTAAAGAATTTCTTTCTAACATCTAATCTAAGTCGACCCTCCTTCAGCTTAAACCCATTACCCCTTGTCCTGTCACTACAGTCCCTCATAAACAGTCCCTCAACCATCTTTCCTGTAGGCCCCTTCAGGTACTGGTAAGCTGCAATTAGATCTCCCCAGAGGCGCCTTTTCTCCAGGCTGAACAACCCCAACTCTCTCAGCCTGTCCTCACAGGAGAGGTGCTCCAGCCCTCTGATCAGCTTTGTGGCCCTCCTCTGGACTCTTTCCAACAGCTCCATGTCTCTCCTGTACTGGGGCCCCCAGAGCTGGACGCAGTACTCCAGGTGGGGTCTCACAAGAGCAGAGTAGAGGGGCAGGATCACCTCCCTTGACCTGCTGGTCACACCTCTTTTCATGCAGCCCAGGACACGGTTGGCTTTCTGGGCTGCAAGCGCACACTGTCGGCTCATTGAGCTTCCCATCAATCAATACCCCCAAGTCCTTCTCCTCAGGGCTGCTTTCAATCCATTCCTCGCCCAGCCTATAGTCGTGCTTGGGATTGCCCCAACCCACGTGCAGGACCTTGCACTTGGCCTTGTTGAACTTCATGCGGTTTGCACGGCCTGTTCTCAAGCCTGTCAAGGTCCCTCTGGATGGCATCCCTTCCCTCCAGCGTGTCGACCACACCACACAGCTTGGTGTTGTCAGTAAACTTGCTGAGGGTGCACTCAATCCCATCGTCCATGTCGCCGACAAAGATGTTGAACAGTGCCAGTCCCAGTACTGACCCCTGAGGAATGCCACTCATCACCATTCTCCACTTGGACATTGAGCCGTTGACCACAACTCTGAGTGCCACCATCCAGCCAATTCCTTCTCCACCGAGTGGTCCATCCATTGAATCCATGTCTCTTCAATTTAGAGACAAGGATGTCATGTGGGACAGTGTCAAATGCCTTGCACAAGTCCAGGTAGATGAGGTCAGCTGCCCTTCCCTTATCCACCAATGCTGTAACCCCATCACAGAAGGCCACCAAGTTTGTCAGGCACGATTCGCCCTTAGTGAAGCCGTGTTGGCTGTCACCAATCACCTCCTTCTTTTCCATGTGCCTGAGCATAGTCTCTAGGAGGGTCTGCTCCACAATCTTGCCAGGCACGGAGGTGCAACTGACCAGCCTGTAGTTCCCCGGGTCTTCCTTTTTACCCTTCTTAAAAATGGGGGTTATGTTCCCCCTCCTCCAGTCGGCAGGAACTTCGCCAGACTGCCAGGACTTCTCAAATGTGATTGTGAGTGGCCTGGCCACTTCATCCGCCAGTTCCCTCAAGACCCACGGATGCAACTCCTCAGGTCCCATGTGGACTTGTGCACCTTCAGGTTCCTTAGATATTCTTGAACCTGATCTTCTCCTGCAGTGGGCAGTTCTGCATTGTCACAGAAGGCAGGGACTGGGAGCTAGGCAGTGTGGCTCAAGCATTTGCCAGTGAAGACTGAGGCAAAGAAGTTGTTGAGTACCTCAGCCTTCTCCATATCCTGGGTAACCAGCTTGCCTGTTTCATTCCGGAGGGGACCCAGAAGGAAACACATAAGAAACACATAGCTGGGGTATAGATTCATCTTTAGAAGCTGCACTTTGAATGCTGTTAGTGGCCAGTACAGCATCCTCATAGGCATCAGGTTTCTTCATTTTTGTTAAAAAGATAATCTCATGCAAACTCGCTTCATGAAAAGGAGATTCCAAACAACATTAATTTCACATCCTTAAAAATATCACAAACTTTTGGTAGAAAGGCAAGCTCACAACAGAACAGACAAGTACTTTATAACAGTGCCATCAAATTAAAGATGTCTCTGCTCCGATATTTAATGGTTCTAAACCATGACATTGAATAGCCAAGCTGAAAAATACAACCACTCTTAAAATACTAAAAGAAATCTCTCTAATTCAAGACTGACCAGAAATGTTACAATAATAAATCCAATCGTTAAGCATATCAGAGAATGTATCAATACCTAACTGGAAGATGAGTGCCTCATACCAAGTACCTTGTAGCACACTTTTTTAATAAGTGACGTAATACCACAGTAACATATAAGAACTTATTTGCGTTACTTCAGTTTTTAAACAGTTGAATATTAAATGTAAGACATTTCCTGCTTTCTTTGAAATTAGTTTTTTTAATAGCTATACTCTGAATCAATCATTAAACCTAAAAAGCAGCAAAACCAGAACTCTTGCAATGTTTGTTAGACACGGTCTCTTCTTAAAAGAGATAAAATATGTGATTAACTTGTTAAAATTATACCTGGTAATGCTCATCTGATGGCTCTGGTGTAAAACAGTTGACATCCAATACTTCAGTAGGCACCCATGGTAACAAAATACACTGCCTGATCAAACGATCTGTTTCCCCATAAGCATAATCACGAGTCACTTCATCTGCAGCAGAACAAGGAGAAACTTTAGGAACTGCCTTTCATTCTCCACTGAAAGTCTTCCTCTGGCATATCATACAAATCACAGTTGAACAGTTAATAATACAACTTTTGTGATTTAAATGTAAAATTAGAGATAAAGAACTAAACAAAAAAGGATATTATTCAGAGTGCAAAAATTAGTCTGAAACTATCTGACCTATGTCACTTTAGACAGACAGCTGAACCCTTAACTCCTCCACATGATGGGGCCATAAGGTGGCCTCCAACCAAGATTACAGGAGTAAATCATTGGCCTGGCATTTCCCAACTCCCACTACTTGACTTCCTGATTCTAAGCTACAAACATGGACTTTCAAGGAATTTTTTAAAAAACTCTCAGATGACTGAATCAGTAGTTTCACTAAGACAGTGATACAAGATTTAAGTTCTCTGTCAAACAAACATTAGCAACATTTTTGGACTGATAAAGGTCTCTATCTCACATAAATTATGGAAATATCAGGCAGAGAACTTTTAAATTTGATAGCGTTACAAATATGCAGTCACATATTTGTTCTACTGTGAAGTGCTTGATAATTTGTAAGAATGTGGCCCATCTTCTACTGTGAGCATTAAAAAAAATACTCAGACACACACTTACCACCAGTTTCAAGGTCTCTCAAAGGCCAGAGAACAGTGTAAGCAATTTGTTGAGGCATATAAAACAGAGGTGCTGTTGCAAAACTAGGCTGATCTGAATGCTGAATGCGTGATCCAAATTCATCCATAATGTACCAGACAGGAACCTTCTCCTCCGCAGTCTGTACAATTAAAGAGAGTGAGACATCCTGCACACATCAATCGCTAGAAAAGCGCCGCAAGACAGAAGGTGCTAGCAGCACCCCCTACACCATTTCTCTGTTTCCTAATATAGGCAAGACTACGAGCAGGCACTAGGTACAGAGTAACACTCGCATCCCTGCAACTCCAAGGCTAAGCCAGCCTAGCTTCCAGCCACTGCTGGGAACAGCCTGTTCCCACCTCAACTGCATGGTCCCACCCTCTTTCTTACTACTGCTATTGCCTGCCAGACCCACCTCCCCTGTACCAAACTAGGCAGTTCAGGGAGCTGAATCAGCAGAAGGCTGTTTGGTAGAATTAGTTTTCCTTCAGTTGCTATCAAAATCAGTTTGCTAAAAGGACATTGAAGTTTACAGCTTAAGAGTGAAGGACAGCAGGACTGTCTCCTGCAACCACAGCTGGCTGTGAGAGTGCTGAGGTTGCATCATCAAAGAACCCCTTCCTGTAACACTTGTCATGATAAAAATCCTGAATGAATTAAGTTTTAAATTGCTTCGTAGTGCTACTGTTGCCTTTTTACAGAGGCAGAAATGCAGCACAGAGATTAGACTTCAGATATTCAAGCAATCCAGTGTCAGAAAGTGGAACAGAAGATGGGTTCAATTACAGGTTGAATTAATTGTCTTCTAGGAAATCATTTGTCAAGTAGTAACACAGATAATTCCACCTGACTCACAAGCCATTCGTGACAAGAATATGGGAAACAAAGACATAGGGTAGAAAGATTGAGAGATATGGTTCAGATCTCCCTTTTATTTAAAGAAAAAGAGAAAGTAGTCACAACAAATCCCTTTCTTGTGGATTTTTCAGGCCTGCTACCTGTGAGCTAAACTAATACCTTAATTGATAAAGATGACCACTCCAGAGAACAACCTCAAGCCTCTGAGCTAATAGGTGCAGGTTGGTCACGCTCACACTGCTCAGGGCTTAGCCCAAGGAGTTCACCTTTCTCCTCTTTAATCCAAAAGACTCACAATAGCCTAGGAGCTACTTTGCAGACCCTACAAAAGGGGTTTTTAACTGAGCCCTCAGGCTCGTATTCCCTCAGAAGTGGCATGTATGCACCTGAAGGTGTTTGAAGGCTCAAGACATGCTGGTACACTGCTGAAGGACTACGTAGGGCGGAGGGACCAAACCTGGTGTGGCCTTATCCACACTACCTAAAAGTAGCAGCCCTTGGAGTAAGCCATGCCTAGAAACATTTATGCTCCACCTTCAAGCTAGTTGGTTCTCACCTGAGCTAACATTTACACAGTATGGACAATCAGTTGCCAAATACAAACCAGGAAGTTAAGTTATTTGACAGTGTAGATATATTCCTGGTATGTAAAGCACTCTATACAGGTGAAGAAAACCCTGAACATAGCTGAGAAACACACACTTGTATGTCAGACAGTTGATTCATGAGAGGTTCTTTCCTTCTCTTTCTATGAGAAAGTTTGAGTAGAAAAACCCCACTAACATACAAACAGATCTCCCCCTTCTAGACCCCTTCTTCTGCAGCACACTCTTCCCCTCTACATAAAACCCCCCTCAAAGTTCTCATCAGAAAGCTGGTAGCAAGCCGCCGGGCGTTTTAGCCCTACATGGCATTTGCTCTCCTTCCAAGTAGGAGTTTATTCTGAAATGCCTGTAAAGGACTTTCTTTTTATTGAAAATGTATCTTTGTTAATAGATATATATTGGAACGTCTTCATTAGGGACTGCTCAGAACTTTTTAGCACCCTAATTAGGCTTTAGAGTCTTACCCCTTGAGAAAGCTGGTAGGTCTGGTTGTACTTCCACATTTCCTGCAACACTTGCTCAATACTGCCCTCATCTGGGATCTCCCCATGAAAATCGATTCCCATGAGATTTGTCATTCTGTGCAGTAAGCCAGGTACGTGAAGCAGCTGCTGGCGGGCATGTTCAACACGGTACGTCCAGGCGTGGTCAATGAGGAAAATGCTTAAAGAGAATTTTGGTAACATTACAATGTTTTGGTTTTTTTGGGGTTTTTTTTTTTTTTTTTTTTTACATGCATATAGACAAGTGTTCTGTGAATACAAGCTATGTTTCCTCGTAGATGGTTTGGTAAGTCTTCACTTATTCCCAAAGTCACCCCTAGAATACACATGGTGACATTACAGGTTAGGAACAACTTCCCAGCAATAACTTACACTGGTTTTGTTCTAGAAAGCTTATTTTGCATTAGTTAGTATTTCCATGAAAATGAGGAGCGAACACAGAACAGGGCACTCAGTCTGTAAGACCAGTTCCTTTAAAGGCTGGAAACACAAGAGTTTCTTCCCTTTTGATCATTATTACCTCCACTATCACTGCATCAACCTGATACTCTTGCCTGAAGAAGGAAAACAATACATTATTTTGCAAAAGCGTTTGAGGATCTTGTTAGCAATGAGCTCCATGACAACTACTGTCATCTGTAACACTAGGTGGATTGGTCTGATCATCAAAAGCCTGTGTCATTTGCTATTAAAAAAAAGGATTACATTTTAAGGGGTTTTTTTATTGTTTCTCTTTGGGGTTTTTTTGGGTGCTTCTCCCCTGCCCCTAGTCTTTCTAGAAAAAACGCATTGTTTTAAAAGAATTACCAATCTAACCCAAAACAAAATCATACACAACTGGCACAATTTCCTTTGACAAGTTTAACACTTGTTTAGGCTACATGATTTTTACAAAAAACACATCGTTATTCAAACAGAAGGCTTCTCCACATTTTGATTTTATCCTCTTAAGAATTCAGATTTCTCTCTGACTTGGTTCACTACTTGCTACCCAAACAAAAAACCCAACAACCCCACCCAAACAAAACCATCCCACCACCCATATTTCAGAAAATTAGAAACATGTCAGCTGTCACGCACACCAAGTATCCTTGAACAATTATTCTATCTCAGATTCCACATACAGAAGAAACCTCATTTAATTCTAAAATTAAAGGCTCCAGAGAACGCTAAGGTCAAGCTCTTTGGAGATGTTAGCAAACAGGCATGTTGGTGTTCTGCTCCTGCATTCACACACATCTGAATGCTGCATGGAAGCCCAAGATTATCGTAAGACCTGTTTTGAACTTTATAATTTAAGTGTGTTCTCAGATTTATAAAGACTTAGGTTAAAGCAGGCATGTAAAGGCAGATACCTATGCTCTATGTTGTTTTTACTCAACAAGGCTAAATTTAGATCTTTAGAATTTAGACTTCGTATGTTTACCTAAGACTTAAGAAGTATGAAAGCGCTGGCAAAAGAAGTTTTAAAGAACTGAGCAGAACTGCGTTTAGATCTCCAGCAGAGTTGACTTCATCTCACTGCCATTTATTAATACATGACAAATAGCCTGTTCTATGTTTGAAATCATAAGAACACAAAAAGCTGTGTTGTAGCATTAAGTTGTTTCTTATGCAACTTTTTTCTAGTTTTATAGCTGCATACCAGTCTCATATTCATGACAGATAAGCAGATTCTGAAGAAAGCCAACAGGAACTTGACATACTCATTTATATATGCATGCGAAGCATGCAGTTTACACTCTTGAATTGTATTTTAGCCAACTGGAGAAAATTTAATAGTCCATGGATCATTACTTTGAAGCTACTTAGTACCTCCTTAGCCTGAGATTTGTGAAGGTCACAACTATTTCTTCAGGTGTCGTCGTCCCCCCCGCCCACCCCCTCCCCCCAGGCACACAGTCTTACAGATACAAAGCTTGTTTTATTTCTGCAGAACTAATTTCAAGGTTGTCTTTTCTGTATTTTCTCCCTCAGTTTACTAAAACTGATTTCTAAGCATCTTCCTGCATGGTTTAAAGGGAACAACGTTAAGACACTCGCACTCCTAGTATCCTTTGCAAGCTATGTCTCATAGTATGCATTTTTCCTCAAATGGGCAGCTATGCTTTAAACTAAGAAAAGAGGTTTGATCCTTTTCAGAAATCAAGTTTTAAAACAAACTGTCGGTACCATTTTACGGTTTAAGACCACTCAAAGACTGAACACTAGTTCTGAAATCACTACTCACCTATTGGGATTGGACGCTTGAAGCCCATTCTCATTTGTTATGATAACTTTGAAACAAGGTTCATTTCCAGGATTTGGTTTCTTTTTTAATTCTTCCATTTCTTCATCACCTTCTTCTTCATCCACCTCTTCTACTTGCATTATCCCAAAGTAGTCACCAGCATCAAATACCTGAGATTGAAAGCACACAAAGTATCATGCACTTGGTTGAGGCAGTACTCTGATGTGCGTAAGACAACTCTGAAAAGCTGCTGCAGATAATTTTCGCCAATCCGATAAAAATTGGCATTTTTAACTTAACAGCTAGATGAACAACAGCATTTATTCTTTCACATTTTAATACAGCTGTTTGTTTGGGAAGTTTCTTTAGCTAGTATTGGCAAGAAGCTATGTTGGTTTCTTTGGTACCAATAGGTCTACTGATGATCGTCTAGTAGTTTAACTCCTCATAAAGATTTGTAGAAGCTGAAAACAGAATATCTCTGCTCAACTTTACTAAAATCAACAATTTAAGACCTGCAAAAATACAATCTCTTATTATGGCATGTAAAGCTTAAACTCAGATGTTACCCAGGCTCTGCATCTATACTGAAGTACATTAAGGCCCCTAAAGAAGGAAAAGAGCTTCTACCAATTGAGTCCTGAACCAGTTTAAAAAAATCTCAGCATGTCTCCTTCCTCCTTCTTTCCCTATGCAAGGAACTGCCTGCCCTCACTCACCTCCAGATGAGTTGGGAGATTGCTTATACTGCTGCAAGTTAAGGTCTATACACTTACCTCTACCAATGTGCTGAAATGGGTTTGTTTTCATCATTCTTGCCTACTCTGGACATAACACCTTCATCTAGAACCTACATAAATTAAGGAGGTCACTACACAGGTTTCCCCAAAATCCCAATTTTTTCTGCCCACAATCTTGCCAAATGGTGGGCTTGCGTGTTTCACGGAACCAAGACTCTGCTGACAACTGTTGTGATTTCCAAATGAATATGTGCTTTTAAGAAGAAAAAAACACATGTAAAGTATTAGAAGAGAGACTTTCAAATCCTTTCAGAGTTATTTTGCTACGTCACTCACACATTACATAACAAACCAAGCAGGAGCAGACAAGTCATTTATCTCAATCCAACCTCACTACAAAGTAACGGGAAGGGAGAAAGATCTAGAAGTGTGACCTCTAAAGTTATGGTTTAACATGTCAAGCCCAAGTGCACCTAGCCTCTGATGCCACATTATTAGAAATCATTACTTCTAGACATTGACAACTTATGAGCTGTAAAATCCCAGTGGCAGCAACAAGCTTCTACTTGTTTGAGTGTTCTTCAGGATAATTATTTTTGCTAAGCCCCAACAAGAAGGTGAAAGAAATCAACTCTACACCTGTAAAGCAAGGCCACCTACACAAAGTAGACAGCTGCCCAAAGACAGCTAGCAAGGGAGGAAGGTGGTGGGAAAACAATACCCACATGATACCACAGACCAGATCCAAGTAGAGAAGTACCTGAAATTCCCTTCAGAGGATCAGAGGATGGTATTTTCCTCTGGGCTCTGTGTGCATGTGTGCAAAAAGAAGATGCCAACAACGTGTTGGCTAACTCCATGTATACATTTTTCTTAAAGTGAAGAAAATTACATTGTCAACAACCTCACTGGAGATTAAAAATGCACCTATTTTAAAAAAAAAATTAGGAACTTACTATCACCCGCTTCAGTGGCTATCAAAATACCTAGCAATTCTAATTTATTCCTAGTTTTCCAGTTTTGCTAGAAGAGGACAATTTTACTCAATAGTAAACAATATTACGACCTCTTGCTTTAACAATAGTAGCCACCAACATTTCTTCAAGTCTCTGCTCGGTTGCCTGTGGAATCCGTAGCCATTCTAAGCTGAGGTAACGGCAGGTGGTCCCAGCAACAGGAAGAGTCCTTCTTTGTGCAGCAGTCAATGGCCCTCACAACTGATTTTTCTCAGATCAGGTCCCAGCTGGATCAACTTCCCGATCTGGCTCACCGCACAAGTCCTAATCCCGGCACATGGCAGGCAGCAAAAAAAAAAGTGCACCAGTGCACACACGTTCCACTCCTCCCTGAAGTAACGATTCACTACTGCTGCTGCTGGATCAAGAGCTATCCTCATCAAGCTTATTAGCTAGCAGAAGAAACCTCAGCTAAGTGACTGGAAGTCATTAGAGAATTCAAACTGTAAGTGTGATTCACTGGAGTCCACTTGACACCTGCTACGGTATGGCACTATGTATGCCTTCTACACTTGACGTTCTGTCTTAAGGGGTTTGTGAGAGTGGGGTTATGAGGTGAGCCAGCTGCTGACTCAGAGATTAGCCTTCACCTGCCATGGGCTCCACCCATTTACCAAACACCCATGATGAATGTTAGAACCAAGTTCTTCTACAACTAAGGGAAGCTGTTGGCTTTATATTTTATTAAATATCAACTCAAGGCTTAAAAATGAAGGCACTCCCAATCCCCTAAGCCAAAGTTTTGATCTGTCCCCCCAAGAGCATCAGCTGCATGAGATCGCAGCAGCTGCATTTAGCAAAAGTCTCTACTTTTAATACCTTTTCAGCAGAGGTTATCCTAAAGAATTTATAACCTTGAAAAAGTGAATTAGGTGTATTTGTCATCTGAAGCAATTCACTTGTTGAGCAGCAGCTCAAAACCACCTTAATCAGTAGCTTTCTGTGAGGTTTTTGTTGTCTTTTAAATTCATAATTGATGACGCAAACACTTCAGTAGTGAACTGATAAGTTTGGCAGAAGCGCCTCGTCGGCAGTGTGGACACACAGCCTGTTGAGTGGGTGGATGACACTGCTGTCCTCCTCTCTTCCTCCCTCCCTCGGAGAGAGTCTGTCATATTGTGAACCTACTAACACAGCAGCTCCATTAAAGGAATCCTAAGCTACTTAAGCAAAAAACAGCTGGATAAGATGATGCCACCAATTTGAAAAGTATAACCTTTTGCTTGAAGCAGAATAGGGAGAACTCACATGGAGTACTCCACTAGAGTAAGTGATAATCTCTAGAAGATAGCAAAGGGGTAGCAACACATTTCAGTGGCACAACTATTTGCAAGCAAAACAGGCTTGGGCAAAATCACTCCCTCTTCATATTCAGGTGCAGCTCCAACCTAACAAATCTAATGAAGCAGAGAATGTGATAACAAAGCAGGCACATGTCATGACAATTACCATGCACAGGCATCTTCAGCAAATTCTTTTTAGGCACATTGCAAACCGCTTTGAAGATAGCCTCTGGGCAACAGGCTGCCCTCCCTTACTCTGGAAAACAAAGTCTAGTAGTATTGATCATGCTTCATTCCTTCTAGTAATTAGTTAAAAGCCTCCATTTCTAACTGAGATGAAACTCTAAGCAGTCCTTTGCCAGTGATATGTCGGGGCCACAAAAATCTTGCTGCAATACACAGAAGCCTGCCATATAACTTAGCATAAGAGAGGAATAGAATAAAAAAAGATTATGAATAAAAGTAGATGCAAGCGCTGCATTTTTCTGCATATTTCCCAGGCTTATAAACCAGACTATACACAGTTTCTCCAGTAACATAAGAAACAACTACTATATTGGAAATACAATTGTAGGGTTTATAGTAAATTATTACACATGCATATGTTTTGTTTTACAAGTTTCTGCCAGAAACACAGAAAATGCAAAATAAATAAATAAAGGCAGGTTAATTGATCTAGCAGATATACTGTCTTTTGAATGAGCAATTTAATTCATGGTTATATGATGCTCTCAGAAGGAAACCTGCTCCAGCAGATCTCAAGGTAAATGGAAAAAAAAACCAAACAAACCACACTTCACTTCTCTTGCAGGCTTTAGCGTACACATAGGAGGGAGGGTGCATTCACTCTGTATGTCGAAGCATGTGTCTGTGTTGGAAAACAGCTGCCTGGGCTGGGTTCTAGAGGTACTGATGTAAGAGATTTTTATCTGTGTTATGGATGCAAATTTTCCAAGTTCTATGCTAGAAAGTTTTAATCTTTGCAACAGGTTAGGACAAATGAAAAATTCCTCCCACCTTCACGCGTGAAACAAGGAAACTCATATTATGCTCCATGTTGCACTGACTTCCCCTCCCACAGTTTTTCTTTATTACCTAGACTCCCAAAACACTTTCATCCTTTCCCTTCACCTCCTTGCTTTCTTTGCTGCTGCTCCTTCAGCCACTCCACATGGTTCAATTCTAAGTACTGTAGCTCTGTCTTTACCTCCTCAAGAGGTCATCCCAGTCCACAGAACTCCTCACAGTAATTTTCCCTGGACATCCCAAACATCTCTGTATCCTTTTGCCCTTCTTCTAGATAAAAGCCAGAAGCTGCAACAGTAGAGACAAGTCCCATCAGCAGCCTAATTTATCTTCCTAATCACATTGAAATCATTAAATCTCTCTCTCCGCATGCAATGGAACACTTAGTACCAAAGAGCATGCTCAGCCACCACTCAAGAAAAATGAAATAGAAGGAACAGCCCGCCACCTTAGGGCACATGCTTTCTTCATCCTGCCTTTCTCCACCCTAGCCTCTGTAAAAAGATCAGGACCATAGGTCTCCTCTCACTCTACTGTCTTGTCTTCTAGATCTCACACACCCCAAAGTTGGTAACATGGAAGGATATCAGCCACAGAACACAAATATTAAGCCTACGTTATGTCACAGCACAATTCCATAGTGTGCCAGCTACCTCCAGCTTCATAATACTGGCATATGGCAATGCAACAGCTTGCAACTTTGTGTTTCCTTACCAGCTTTAGGCTACCTTCTATTTCATCCTGTTCTAATACACCCCTTCTCACATCTTCCTATTTAAGTAGAGCAGTAGATACTCCCTGCTTCAAGTCACTTGCACATATGCTTGTTGAGAAAGGTATAATACAACTGGAAATTTGTGGCTGGGCATATACTTGAGTTATTATCGATTTATTTTCTCTGTAATACACATGTATTTCTGTTATTAAAAGTACCAGACACCCAACAGTTAGAAAGCAGTAAGAACGTATGCAGACCCTTCCTGACTGTATGTTCTATAAACAGATTATATCATGAGTTCCTATGCTTCCTTCCTGTCGCAACTTTAAAGTTGAGACAGGGAAAAGAAGCATTCAAATAATTAGAAATCAGTTTAATTGTACAAGTGTGTTAAACTACAGTCTCCTCTCGTTCCCCCCCGTCCTATACTTCCTGTTCAAACTTCTCATCTCGCTTGCTTCTCCACTGCTCATCATGCCCTCCTGCACCCCACTGCTAGTTTTCTCCCCATACCTTGAGGTTCTCATCAGATCTCTTTGTCTCCCCAGGACTTAGAGTTCATCTCATTCTTATTTCCTTCTCCAGGCAGACTCCTCCAGACTCCCTGGAGCACTCTCAAGTCTCCAGATGACTAGTTTCGGGTTGTGTCTCTTTCCTGCCTTAGTTCCTTGTTTCTTTACGCCAACAAACCCAAGACAGCTTTCCTCACCACTGAGGTCGGCTGTGTGTGTGCAAAATGAAAGAGACTCCTAAATTCAACTAGTGTCTTAACAAGCTCTTTGTCCAAAATAACTCCTTTTCTCAACTTTGTTTCTCTTCCCTTTCTTACCACAAAGCTCCAGGGAGCAAGCAGATAGTTGTTAAAAACATGGGTGAAAAGGGATTCTCCATCCTGGAGCGTGCCTGTGCCCCCATACTCACTCTAGTTCAGGGCCAGGTCCAGAGACTCCTGGTGTCAGCTTCACCTGAAACATACCCAGCCCCTGCAAAGGGATGGTCTCTATACCACCTGTGCAGGGCTACAACAGCAGAATTCAAAAACACTCACAAAGGGCAATGTCCCCAGATTTATGTCATTGCATCTATGAGTGACAATTTTACAAAGGCTTACAACTTGCACAAAATTTGGCCTGATAAAGTCACACAGCACCGCCACTCTGAGATGCTCTACAAAGTAGTTCTTGCATTGTTATTATTTTAATCATTGCCAGAATGTTCTTCTACCACAATCCCCATTCTCTGAAAGAGCTGAACAGCTTTTACTCAGATAAGGAATAAATGAACAAACCAACCAGCCAAAAACACTCCCAGAAAACAGCCTGAGACTTGTGCCTGTGCAAGATGAGCCAACTGAGTTAGCTCTGCACAGTTATAAGTGACAGAGAACAGCGTGGAAGTGAAGAGAACTGGGAAAAGAAAAAAAAAAAAGATCATGTAAAGGCCAACCCAAACTACAGTGCATTAACATATAACAATGTCCTGATTTTAATACTACCACTGCAAACTCATCAGCCCTCTCCAATATTGGATGTCCAGTTACCAGGATCCCCAAGCACTTTCCTGCTTTACACTGACAACAATAAGATGAAATCAGATACACACGATACACCTAATCTCTTTTACAATCCTAAGCTGCTGCTTCGGTAACACGGCTGGCACGAAGCCTTTCCCACTCTCCCCTGCTGAGCAACCTCTCGGCTCTCCTCTCCACTCGGGCTAGGAAATGGGGACCCGCTCCCCACCACGGCTCGCGTGAGGAAAGCCTGCCCCCCTCACTTCCCTCACCATCGCGGGGGGGTGGGGGCTGCTTCATACCCAGCTGGGGAAGGGAAGAGAGCGGACCCCACGCCCCACCACTGTCTCCTCACTGGAGGATGCCCCTTCGGCGAGAAACACCGCAGAGGGCGGCGGGAGGGATCCCCCAGCCCCCGTGGTGTTTCCCGCCGAAGGGGCTGCCCTCAGCGCCATTCCCCGCGGCAACGGCCCGCGAACACCTACCTCGCCACGCAGTTTGCGGCACAGGCTCTCCCAGTAGCACGCCGGGACCCTCGACGCGCGGAGCGCGGCCCCATGCAGGGCCACGAAGGCCGCCAAATCCTCCTCACCATCTCCCGACATGGCCAGGCACCGCCGCCAGCCGCTCCCGCTGCCCGCCCCGGCGCAGAGCAGAGCATGCCGGGCGGAGGCGGCCCCTAAGAGGGAGGGAGAGAAGGGGGGAGCTGCGCGCGCGTGGCGGGGCGCTGCCGGGGGCGGGGCTTGGCCGCGCTGAGGGGCGGCGTTGGTCCTCTCAGGGGGGCTCCGGCCTCTTTCCAGTCACCCCCGAGGAGAGGGAGTGTGAGGGGGTTTTGGTCTGTCGAGCAGGTACGGGTTCTGCTTGTGCTTTGTTCCTCTCTTGCCCTTAGGCTTTAATAAAAGCACAACATTCGTGGCGCGGTGCTGGCCACAAGATTTTTGAGTTTCCCGGTGTTTTACAATGAAGGGGTCCATTTTGGGCCAGCCTCATCCATGAGAAATGTGCTCTTCAAGTTGTGTGTGCAGAGGAAAAACTAACATTGTGTGTGGTGCTGGTCGTTTTTTTAAATTCAAACTTAAAAAAACAAAACACCAACAACTTTGACAAGTTAATTTTAACATTAGGCTTCCTAAATATCTGTCAGTTTAAGAAGGAGGTGTGTTCTTTGCAGGCACCTGTAGCAGGAAGGTGGCTTCTCAGTATTTTTCTTGGGTTGTTTAGAAGACATTTCTAAGAAAATCCATTCCTCCTCAGATTTTTTAGGAAATAGCCTAAACCAGTTTAACCTGAGGCTCCCTAAACATTGCTGGTAGCTTTGGTCTCAACTTGAGGTATGGTTATAAAGCTACAAGAACAAAGCAAGGTGTCTGATGCTGGCAGGCGCTCCCATTGCAGGCTAGGGCTTTGCTGTACCTGCTGTTGTGGCTAGCCAAGCGCTGCTGCTGCTGGGACAGCCTGCATTGCTCCTTCTGTGGATTGTCTGCTCCAGGGACTGTGGAAACTGCTTTTCCTGCCAGCCTATCCTCAAATCAAGCCAGGTTCGGCACCACTCTGGGAGGGACGTCCTACAGCCCTGCAAATAAAAGGCAGGTTCTAGAAACAGGAATTTAGGGTCAGTAGCTGGTGAAGAAAGACTCAAATTCAGAGTGCAGTCACTGTAGAATGTACATGAATGCCACATAGAAGAAATACCTCTTTGCTCACTGCCCTGTCTTGTGTTGCTGGACTGGTATACTATGTAACTACCCAGAGCAGCAATCCCTCTCTCCATGTAATCGCAGAGTTACCAGGTGGAGGGTCTGTAAATTAAAGTGCTGCTAAAGAAAGCAGAAAGAGATTAAAAATGATGCCTGCGTGCTGTAACTATACATCAGTCTTCTGCAGTTGAAGATCTAGCACAATCCTCAGGTTGGATATCTGAATAGTAAATGCAGGCAAATCTTCCTTTTTGCCTGAGACTGTGTCTGTGTCACCACGTGCTGTGTTCCCACACTTCCCAGCATAAAGGCTTTACTAGGATGTCGCTAAGCAGACCTACCTGGTTAAACAGCAGAAGATCAAAAATTAGTTGTATTTCCAGTGTTCTTGACTGGGTTCCTGTCATACTACACTGAGTTTGAGGATGTCTTTGCTAATATTGTGGTTTGGAAAAAGAGGATGGCTGTGGTGGTGATCTTGCACTAGTATTATAGAATGTGGAGACTAGATCACTTACCAATCCTCATGGGGACCTTGCTTACTGAAAAGGTTCTCAGTGCCGACCTTCCCTCATTTCAGTCTTTGCCATAGACTCAATACATGATGGCAAGTTATATATGCACACAACACAATACAGTTCTACACAGCCTATATCGACTATAGCAAGTTACATGACTTGGTTTTTTGCATAGAATTTGTTCACTACACAAAATGTTGTCTCAAGCTGGGAGTGTTTACTACTGCTAATTTGAACTGGTTGTTCGTTTACTTCTTTTTTTTCCAGATGACTTTATAAACATGATAAAGTTCCCAGAAAGTATGTAATAATAATTTTATAGTTGTCATAGTTTAACCCAGCAGGCAGCTAAAACGACGACACAGCTGTTTGCTCATTCCTCTCAGTGGGATGGGGGAGACAATTGGGGAAAACCCCCTAAAACTCGTGGGTTGAGACAAAGACAGTTTGGAAGAACTTAGGACAGAAAAGGAAGATAATAATAATAACAACAACAACAACAACCACCAAGTGATGCGCAGCACAATTGCTCACCACCCACAGACCACCAATGCACAGCTAGTTCCTGAACCATGGTCTAAACCCCCGGCCAGCTTCCCCCAAGTTATATATTGAGCATGATGTCATATGGTATGGAATATCCCTTTAACCAGTTTGGGTCAGATGTCCTGCCCAAGTTTCCTCCCAGCTTCTTGTTCACTCCCTGCCTCCTCACTGGTGGGGCAGTATGAGAAGCTGAAAAGTCCTTGACTTAGTGTAAACATTGCCTAGCAACAACCAAAATATAAGTGTGTTATAAACATTATTCTCATCCTAAATCCAAAATACAGCACTATACCGGTTGCTAGGAAGAAAATTAACTCTATCCCAACCAAAACCAATAGTTAAGTTAAACTTTTTAATTACCTGTGTTGGTTTTGCGTGGCAAGGTTTTGGTAGCGGGGGGGGCTACAGGGATGGCTTCTGTGAGAAGCTGCTAGAAGCTTCCCCTGTGTCTGATAGAGCCAATGCCAGCCGGCTACAAGACAGACCCACCGCTGGCCAAGGCCAAGCCAATCAGCGCCTCTGTGATCACATATTTAAGAAAGAGAAAAACAGTTAGAGAGCACTTTTGCAGCCAGAGAGAGGAGTGAGAAGATGTAAGAACATCTGCAGACACCCAGGTCAGTGAAGAAGGAGGGGGAGGAGGTGCTCCAGGCGCTGGAGCAAGATTCCCCTGCAGCCCGTGGTGAAGACCATGGTGAAGCAGGCTGTCCCCCTGCAGCCCACGGAAGATGATGGTGAGCAGATGTCCACCTGCAACCCATGGAGGACCCCACGCTGGAGCAGGTGGAGACACCTGAAGGAGGCTGTGACCCCGTGGGAAGCCCGCACTGGAGCAAGCTCCTGGCAGGACCTGTGGATCCGTGGAGAGAGGAGCCCATGCCAGAGCAGGTTTGCTGACAGGACTTGTGACCCCGTGGGGGACCCACGCTGGAGCAGTTTGCTCCTGAAGGTCTGCACCCCGTGGAGGAGACTCACGTTGGAGAAGGCCGTGAAGGACTGTCTCCCATGAGAGGGACCCCATGCTGGAGCAGGGGAACAATGAGTCCTCCCCCTGAGGATGAAGAAGCGGCAGAAACACCACGTGAGGAACTGACCGTAACCCCCACTCCCCGTCCCCCTGTGCCGCTGGGGGGGGGCGGAGGTTGAAGCCGGGAGTGAAGTTGAGCCCGGGAAGATGGGAGGGGTGGGGGGAGGTGTTTTTAAGATTTGGCTTTATTTCTCATTCCTCTACTCTGTTTTGCTTAGTAATAAATAAGATGAATTCCCTCTCTAAGTTCGGTCTGTTTTGCTCGTGATGATAATTAGAGAATGATCTCTCCCTGTCCTTGTCTCGACCCGTAAGTTTTGGTTTTTTTTTTCATTGTACCTTTTCTCCCCTGTCTAATGAAAGAGGGGAGTGATAGAGCGGCTCTGGTGGGCACCTGGCCCTCAGCCAGGGTCAACCCACCACATTACCTAAAAAAAAAAAAAAAGTCAATCTTTTTCCCTAGACAGACCACATAAGAAAAGTGGGATGTATTTTCATTTCTTTGTTCAGTAGAGCCACAGTGATCATGCCCTGTCCAGAGGCAATGGGAACGTGATCCTGCTCCAACATGAGATTTACATAATTCTTGTTCTCACCAAGCATAGGCAGGTGTTTTCTCAATGCTTGTTTGCACTTCCACCTCACTTTGGATAGGAGTTCTGGCCACTGGCCATCTGTCTGTGGTTCCAGGCTGTTTGGGTGAGTTTGCAGGTCTGGGGGCAGGTTACACTGCTGCTGCTAAACTCCGAGTAATAATAAAACACAGTCAGAATCACTGGGGTTGAGAGTAGATAAGACCTTGAGACGCAGAATCAACCCAAAGTGGGCTATTCCCTGACTTTGTCTAACAGTTACCTAATGCAGTCTTACTCAACTGCCGTCCTTGGCAGTCTACCCCACGTTTTTGCTGGTTTTCTACAGCAGGGTTAATTCTTGGAGCAAGGCACAGAGTCCAGCACTCACCACTCTCCTGTCACCTCTTCAGCCGCCAGCTGCACAGTGAGGCTTTTGGGAGCAGTCCTCCCTACTCTGTGGCGTAGATCACCTGTGATGCCAGAGCCATAGCCCAGAGATACCACTCTCAGCCTCTCATTATGAAAGCAGGTATTTGTGGATAATCTTTGTAAAGAAAAAGTTACCACAGTATATTACTCTGATTGTTTTCTTAGGAGAGTGACTAATTACAGTGCCTGAACAATGCAGTCCTTACTCAGGCAAAGTGCTTGTTAAATTTAATGGGTTACATTACATAGGTATTTGCAGAGAATGCAAAAAAATACTCAGTGAGGCTGAGCTTCCTAGCACTACCCTGGTCTAAAATAAGAGGACTTCTGGCACTATCTGTAGGGGGCCAACCCATGCAGCCCTTGTGCCTCTCTGTCACAGCAGTCCTGATGACTTAGCCACCACTACCTCACTTAGTTCCTGCCCTGCAACAGCCTGTAGCAGGAATTTATCATGAGTTAGAATACATGAAGCAGCATTTGCCCCCAACAAATACAACTAGAGTTTTACAAAGTTTTGTGAGTCTGGCAGTTTCTGGCTTTATTCCAGACATTCATGGCTATCTGATACCAATAGATCTGATGTGCATTCCCTGCTTCATTTTCCTGTTGTTTCATGTTAGAACCTTTGGCAGCACGTCATGGAAACCTTCTTGCAAAGTGAGGTAGGAATGGAAGGGACAGAATAAACTCTCAATATAATAATAAAAACGAGGCGAGGGCACATATTTCTGGTGCATTTTACAATAAGTGCTGTAATATGTTATCAAAGAAACCATTTGCTTTCAAATATACAACTTTCTCAACAACAAAACTGGAACTTCTAAGCATGGAAAGCTGAGATGAGGACTTAGATGAGAGCAACATCATTTGCTGTAAATACTTTATCATAGCTGTATCTGTGAGCCTAAAACCTCATAGATGGCTGTTATAAGAATGCAAAATGTATTCTGCAGCATCAAAATAGCAGTGATTGTGTGTAGCTTTTGCGGATAGGTGTATTTTTGGGAAGTTAGCACATATAAGCTAACACGGCTGCAGTCTGCTTTCTCCTGCTCCTGCGTGCATCTTGCTGCTGCTGTTGGGAGTTCAGGCCTGGCTCCATAAAACAGAGGGAGAAAGAAAATGCACCCAGGCAGAGGAATGTCCCCTAAAAATGCTCTGGGAATTGTCTGGTCTGCAACTTACATTAAGATTTGAAGACCCGTTCCCAGCGATTCACAGACGACTGCCCGTTTAGATGTTCAGAGGCAAACCCAGCCATTTATGATGACTGTACAGGACAGACCCCTTCTGTGACAGCAGGAGTCAGTCAGTGTTGACGGCTGAATAGAAAGAAAAATAAATCTATGATGACTCTGCCTTCACTTACCTGCTGAGTCACACTGGAGTGCTGTTCCTTAGGTCGTGAGGTTTTGTGAGCTTGTTGGGAAGTCATGGAAAGATCTGAAATGAGAATGGATCCCTCTGAGATTCCCACTAGGCAATGCCTATTTCAGTAAACTAGAATCTTATACTCAAATGTGCATTGTCACAACTTCTGAACTTTCAGTGGCTTTTGCCCTTGTATGCAGATACTTAATTACCAGTAATTAATTTGACTTCCAATGACCTTTAGGAACTCCAGAGTTCAGCTTTTCTCCATCTTTGATAGGACCTCACTTTTCCTACTACTTCTTTAAAGCTCTGAAGCTATGAAGACGGCCGAGCGCCATCTCACATGGCACCGTCTCTAGTCTGATAAAAGTGATGCTGTATTTTCTTGGAGTGTAATGAGGATAACTGCCCGTGCTACCTAAGTGGATTGCTACTAGCTGAAAAAGGCAGTAATTGATTTTTTGCAGCCAGTCAGAACGTAGCTGTGTCTCTCTTTATGCCTTTCAAACCCATCAGCGACATCAACAGTCACCAGTCATACTGATAGTATTTATATAATTTACAACATATATAAAAGCAGTGGAGCATACTGTCATACAATAAATGCTCTCTCTTAACAAGATAAACTGCTTACATGAGAGTATCAGCAGAATACTATGCACCGTGCTGGTACGTATATGAGGTCTCCTGCATATTCTACAGTAGGTAGCTGCTGTAGCATTAACAATGCTCTGCAGGCTACGCTCCTCTCCTAACAAGCGCTGCTTGCTGAGTGGCAAACCTGTTACCAGGTCTTATCGATGGGATTAGTAACATCTGTGCTTTTTGTCTCGTCTAGTGTGCTGTGTACCCTTAATGACAACTTGCACTTCTCAAACTGCAAGAGATGATTTAAATCAGATCTGACTGACCTACTGATGTCACTACAGACAGTCTATTTTCTGTCAGTCTGTTATCATTCATTTTCATCATTACCAGTATCAGGAATTTCACGTGGGCCACCGACTGTACAAATGCTACTTGCTTTGTAATCTTGGACTGCAAAAGTGAAACCATCATCGTAAAATTCAGCAGCAAGGAGGGCTTGGGCAAATACACTTTTTCTACAGCAAGGCTACAGGGGGAAAGGACACTTTTGATCTCTAAGTCAGTCATCATTTTGGGTGCAAACGTAGTTTCCTCTCAACCTAGTCTTCAGTGGGACAAGCAGCAGGTGCGTTTGGAAGTTACCAGTCGTCGTGGCAGCTTGTGGTGGGATAGCCCATCAGGCCACCAGTGGAAGAGAGCTGCCGCCTCTTCTTTCTTTCTTTGAGGCAGTTTCTCAATAGAGGGGCATGGGAAAGGGCACCTGCGTGATATACACGCAGTAACATCAGAGTTATTTTAAGAAATGGTTAAAGGTCCTGGAGGGATGTTGGTGATGTGGTACTTTGCTGTAGCCAGGATTTCTTCTTACTCTGAAAAACTCTCCTTGAAGTGTATTTGGAAGGAACTTAACTCATTGTCCAGCACTCACAAACTCCAGTTGTTCCATGAGAAAGAAAAAGCTCTCTGTTGCCTAAAGATGAAAATTAGACCGAAATATGTAAACCTTATCAAAAAAGAGAAGTTCTTTTCTGATTCCTCTCTACATTACACAGGTATGTGGAGCCTTTTCCATGTACACAAATAAAAGGCAGGCAGGTAGGTGTATCCATTCCATTTTACGTTTATTATGAAAGTGATTTTAACAAAAGTTTTATTACATGCTTCATTTTGAGCTTTGACATAGAAATCAAAGCTATTAATATACAGAGGCAAAAGGAAATGTATTTTCTTATAAGGTACATTTACAACAACATTTTCTACTACAAATCTGACAGTATTGTTAAAATATTGGTAAAGCTTAGACCACTGTATTTTATTTTCTAAGTATCAAATTTTGTACAGTTATTCACTATCTTTGCTCTAAACTATCATGGTACATTTCATATGGAAATAGCTGTTTGTACATAATTTACATTGGTAATAAAGCTTAGAAGTCGCAGCAGCATCTACAAGGGTTTAGTTCAAAACGTCACTTGTGCCCACTGATTTACACGGAACAAATTGGTACAGAAATGAGTATTACACATATAGGTATTTTCCCCTGAAATCTAGTCTACCAGAAATTCCTGCTTGACAGATGATGGACATGATCATAGTGAACTTTATGCAGGTGAAACTACCACTGACCTCAGTGGCAGTTTTGCCTAAAACCAGCTCTATGATCTGATCCAAATCAAGGTTTTATCACTTCCACTGCTGCCTAGGTGCACAGAGGTACCACACCTTTCCTTGTCTTTATACTGTATTTGGGCGTAATCTTTTGCATTCTCTTTTATTTCTGAATTTTGTGTTGTTTCTTATCCCAATAACGGAAGAAGAACTAGCATTAACTTTAAAACACGCATCCTTTATATGTTATGAAGATGGTAAACACTTCAGAATGAAGCTTCAGAGTCAATTCTATGAAAATTAGGAAGTTAAATTGCCTCAGAAAACTCTTCCTATGATGCCAGTGAGACTGCAGAAATTAACAGGAGCAGTAATCTGGAAGGATGAACCTGACTACTGACCACATCCACCTCAGTCTCCTAAAGTACCTTTTTACTCATCATGTTGAGTATCTGCTGCCGTCAATGCAAATTAATGGTCTTTCTAAGGTATAAAACATAGAAAACAATATTTACAAAATAATTTTAATTAAAGAAGTAACAAAAACTCTAAAAAAGATATTTTCACAATCATCAAAATAAAGTTTAATTAAGCAAAGCCACTTCTTTTTCTAGATATTGAGACATTCAACTAAAATTGAATTGCAATTGTTTGTATATCTTTAAACTTGTTATCGCTGCTTTCTGAATACAGATGGTTTAAATTATTACATCTAAAGGTACTTCTGTACATTTTACTCTTGTATATTACACATTAATTTTATAGATTAAAAGCTTAGTGACGAAACAGAATAAATAAATGAAATAACAAACTGGAATTGTATATATTCAGATACATAGATAACAGTTTTTTGACATTAAAGGTTTACTTCCCAGTCTGTTTCTATTCAGATGAAAAACATTATGATAAAATGTGAGACTTTTCACTGAATCCAAGTCTCATACTGAGGAATAAGTTTGTATAACCTTATGGAAATTTCCTTTCTTCCATAAATTCTTATGGGTGACAAAAGTGAGTCTTCCCCCCCGCTCCCCCAAGTGCTTACAACGGTCTCTCATTCTAGAAAACTATTTCATTAAATTCTCAAAGTATTGAGAGTCTATAGAACATCTCCAGTTACTACCATTCCTGTCAATCAGTGGTTTTAAACTATGAATAAAATGCAACTACTTGAACTCATGACACAGGTACAAGTAACTGTGTGTTGCTCATTCCCAGCATTAGAAAACAGAAAATCCAGACCTCTGAGGTGGCCAAGAATTTTGCCACCAGATTCAGTTGTTGAGGATTTCACTCCAGCTTCTTTTTTAAGAGCACTCAAAGGTATTTGGAGTCCAGACATGGAACTGTCACAGAGCAGTTAGGTTTTGCTGGCAATGACCCATCAGCAGTTCCTGTATAAGAGCCCTACCACTACTTTTGCTCCTGATGTTTGTAACTTGTTTTCCGCAAGATTAAGACTGGGTTGTTTATAGGTAAGACTGACTTGAGAAATTTGAATCTGTTGGGCATGCTTACACAAGGGCAAGGGGTGGGGTTTGACTCTCCTCGTTGAACGTTTAATGTATGTAAGCATGTTTCTAGTTCATGTGGCATCATCTTTGCATTCTGCTTAACACACAGAGGACTACAAGTGAGCCGTGTTCTTTCAAAACCAGCTGACAACTCAGAATGTGGACTCTCTGAAAACTCTGCGACCAAGCCTGTATTTCTTTAAGTTAGTCGAAAACTAAACTAAACTTAAACTAAACTAAACCTAGTCTACTACGTAAGCTAGTTTTAAGTAAGCTTGCTTACTTCTAAGTAAGCTTACCCTAGTATGAAGCTGATGTGTTGGAAAGATCAGTCTAACTCTTCAGTAGTTATAACACCCTGTGATTTAACTTTATTCCACAGGGTAGGCACAATGAAAAAATACACTTCTTTTGAAAAATTGGTCTTGAGGTAAAAATCTAATGTATGCTGGAGGAGGGAAGGCAAGGCAAGGAAATGGGCTGAGAGAAGACTTCAGCAGCTTTAAATCCAGTTTTGGTGAGCTAAATCTTCAGGCAGAATAAACCTTGCTATTTCAGGCAAGATGCAGGTGGCAATCTATTGAACACCGAATCCTGATGCTTCCTGTACTTAAATGACACACGCAAGAACCTTGCCCACAGCAATCACTAACACCACTTAAGGCTTGATTAGCAACTTCTGATTGCTGCAGTCTCCTGGACTGCAGCAGGTATGCAGGCAGTGATTTTGTGGCACATGGGAAAGTTTAGGGATAAGTCACCACCACCTCACTAAAAATAAGTGCAGTATTTAAAGCAGGAGGAGAGGCTTAAAATGGTAAGTGCTACAGGTGCAGCTTTTCAGCATACAGGCATTTGCAAATTGAAAATAAAAAGCTCAGTTTGTGACATGGAATTGGGCAATCACAAATGGACACTTCTTCAGCCTTCCTGTAATAACGCATAAACACGTTGTTGCACCTACCCTGCATACAACTTGTAATTCTGTAAGAACAGATACAGGGTTGCATTTATTGAATATGTTGAAATGCAGTACGTCACGTTTAGGGTAAGCCAAAATTTTATATTCTGCAATGCATTGATTAATTTCATGAAGCTGGTTTTCTTAAAGGTGGCCATATTTCTCCTTGATTTTTGATTCCCAAATGTGTCTAGGTCTTCTCCATAGAAGACGACAATCCTTGTTGTACTGTTACAATATAGTAGTAATATGTTCTCTGACTTCTGACAATGAAGACATCCTACACCAACATTAAAAAATGAAGAGCTGAGCTTACCTTCTATTTCGTGACTGACAGTTTCTGTAACTATGAATCTAGCGTGAAAGTCAAAACATTTTTAACTTTTAGAGCTGATGTAAAAATTCTGTGCTGTTGTACAAATCAGCTGAAATTGGTTCAGTGCTATATACTACTTGTCATTACTTATTTCATTAGAAATTTCCATGTCCAAGGGCATGTCTATGCAAAGCGGCAAACATTCAAACCTGATTCATTTTCTAAATATATCCCATACGAAACCCCTATATATTCAGAAGCATTTCACTGTATACTTTTGAAGGCTGAATTATTATCTTTCTTTCACTGCTCTCAGCAACACAAAGTCTGCATTTGCTATGGAAGTCCCCAAGCGCCTTGTCATGGCTCTGGGGAATATGAGCTAGAACACATTCTCAGGTTGTCTGTCAGGATGAACTAGACAAAACCTGGTTTTGTCTAATGTGGTTGTAAGTCAGGGCGAGTTGTACCAGAGCTAAATGCAGCTAGTCCCTTCTGTATTCACCTCTCACAGCTCTACCAAGGTCCCGCTAACAGTGGCCACAGCTGGGACACGTCCCTCTCGTGGTCGCTGTCTGGCACTGGATTCTCCATGTAGCTAAGGACAGGTTACGGTGCTGCCAGTGGTTTCTGGACTCGTAAGGCAATTACAGGGCTTGTCCTGCTTGGCACCAGTGTCATACAGTGGTATTATGTCCAAACATGTGGGTTCTTAAACAAAAATTTTAGCATGGATTTTACTAAACTCACTGTACAGCATCAGGTTCCAAAGTTCACTTACTGAAATTTGAAATACTAAAGATTGCTGTAAATTGTTCAGCAAATGAGGAAGTTATTTTTCTCCATATCTTTCATACATTTTCCTTCATATCTGTCAGTAGTTTGGCTGCAATCCTGACCCATTCTAGTCATTCTGGATAACCTATCAAGACTTTGAAATACTGTTTGGCTGAAGTAGTTTTTTAGCTATACGCTTATACATGACTGAGTACCTAAAAAGATTTTTGCTTTTTTAACATTTTTTTCTACAAATAACTCCTGTTAAGGAAAAAAATACATGTAACTTTTTTTTTCCGTTCCGTTCCAAGGCATCCTTCGAATGTCCACCTTTAGTAACCCATAATGCGTATTTAATAAAAGTAGTTTCCACATCCTCATGAAAAGTTAAACGGTCTTTAAAAAAAGGACTTTTATGGAGATGTTACATTTTGAAATAAGGGTTAATATACAAACATATATATTAAAGAAAAAGCTCATCAAAGACCTACGATCCATGAGTGAAAAAAAATGAGTTGTTAGTCCCTAAGTTGAAACTGTTCAGGCATAGAAAGAAAAAAAAATTATATTCTTCAACAGAAAAGGAAGGAAGGCAAGCAAAATTACAAGACGGCTAAATAGAAAAACTCAACAGACTACTTAAGGTGTCTCTTAGAAATAGAATATTCAACCACTTGTAGCCAACAGAAATCAACTTTGTAAATTTAAACAGTACTTGCTCAAAGACAAAAAACCGTAAGAAGATAACCGTAACCACCCTTAATATATGTCTTTGAGAGCATCCAAGGGTATGTTAAACTACAGTGTAGATATGCAAAAAAAAATGCAGTGAAGCAAAACCGTATGCTAGTCTTTTTCTGAAAGGAAGCTGGCGTGATAGTTAATTTCTCCATGTAATAAACTTGAGGATCAAAAGGGAAAAATGATATACAAGAGAAAGGGACTTAAAAGAGGCTGAAATACTAATAAAAAAGCTACTCCCTCATTGAAATTAGCTCTTGTGCCAGGAAACAGCAGGAAACAGAGAATATGTCATTATCCTAGCCCACCAGTACCTGTCACTCTGTGAGGAAGGCCTGGCCACGAGGCTAACGCTCTCTTGCAGACCACACAGTCTCCGTGGCCGATCAGCACTGCCCTTGCAAATTCGTGATAAAAGGGAGCGCCAGGTCTCTGAAGGCTGCAGGGCCTGCCCTCCAACCCATCTGCAAAACCGTGTCCTGTTCACCCCCTCACTCCCCACAGAATCTGGCCCTGTGACACAGGTTATGTTCCCAGCATTTGAGAGATGGCAGCTCCAAGAAAGATTCCTCCTTGGTGAGCTCCTCTCGTGTGTGTCGTTTGCAGGGGTAACACCGTTCGTCTGCATGTGAGGGCTGCACAAGGAAGAGGCAATAGCTAGCCCGTTACTGGACAGCAGTTGCATCTTAACTGATGTTATTCTTCCTGGAATAATGTATGTTGAAATAGATCGTCCCAGAGTAAACCATTATCCAGTATTATAAAACTCCAAAAGGCTTCAGTTTGGTGTTAACGGAAGCGACAAGCACTTGGAGAAGTCATTTAATCATCTAAGCAAAGTTACAAATAGATATGAGTAAATAGGGTGTGTGGGAGTAAAGATTTAAGCATGAATAATATTTACAGTAACTAAAGATAACATTACTAATGTACCCACAAATAGAAGTATATATTTATATATTTATATACTGTACTTAATTAGATGCTCTATTAACGGAAAGAAAAACAAGACTACTACTGTTGTTGCTGTTCATTTCTCACCCATCCTATTGTAAATGACTTCAAAGGAACCAACTGGGGTACGGAAATCCAGAGCTAAATCTGTTTCAATGAAGTAACTGACAGTGGCAAACCTCGAAGAAGTTTAGAAGAGGACAGATAAAAACATTAGGACATTAGGGCATGGGACTTAATCTTATGTAATTCATAAAACAAAATTATACATCTGCTTCTTTTTTTTTTTTTCCTATCTTTTTTTCCCTTTTGATTTCTACTTGGACAGAGGTTCCACTAAGCCACAAATGAGCAATAACAAAATTTAGATTGTTTTGTTTACTTCTAAAGATTCAAATATAAACTTCAAGTGCAATTCAAAATCCAAATATTATTTATACTACATACTTCTTTCTACAACAGAATTTATCTGCAGGTAGTTTAACTGGACTTGAATAGATTCCTTCTTTGCTTTGATGAAAGTTATTGTTGATGAAAAATGAAAAGCTAGAAAGAATATTTTCTACATAATGTAATTTCAAATGGATAGTGAAGATACACTAGTGCAGACACAAATTTGGATCTTCAACTAGATGCACTCGGGGATGCACAATTTTTTTGGTAGCAAAAATCTCATTCAGAACATTGGCTTTTAATGATTATAAAACATTATAGGTATTCTTCAATATACAATTGAAAACAAAGACTGCAAAAAAGAGCCTTCAAATCAGCAAATGTTTCTACCATGGAGGAAAGACAATATTTGACAGGAACACAAAGTAATCAAAAATTGAATACCACTAGACTATTTGTATGGTCGTAGAAATCTGGAAACTTTTGATCGCAGTAGCTTTATAAATGATCTTGGAAACATCTCTTTTGACTCTTGTGCTGTGTACTTGAAATAGTTTTGTGGGTGTGCCAGTACATCAAAGAGAGCTTTAATCAGTTTCTTGTCCTATGGGAGAAAATATATATATTGGATAAAAATAGGGTTTGGATTTAGTGTCTGCACAGCTTTCAAAATTAATGATCAACAATCGGGGGGGGGGGGGTTTGCAAAACTTGACTGTGGGTAAAGCAGGGTAAGGAAACTATTCCATGTTGCTGTGAACTTTTATACTGACGAATTTTTCTACTGTGCTGGATGTTTTTTCGCAATTAGTGTTCCTGGAAGGTCCTGAACTGCGAGGGTAGCAGCTGGGTTAACCACAAGCCGGCTGCAGAAGTTAGGCATTAGAATTGCAAACTGCCTCTGACTGCCCTTCCAGCCTGTTTCATGCTGGCGTCCAGGGACTTCCCTCCACAACAAGAGGGAAGGCTGGTCTTCAGTGATGCTGAGCTCTTTAAGGACCTTCTCCTGTACCTTGGTACAGTCTTGATTTAGAGCCTCAACTGAGCCTGTGCCTGACCGTATACACTGCAGTTGGGACCTGAGCACCCTCAAAGCTCTAGTGAGAGAATCCTGGTGGGGCTGGGGCAGGGATGGCCAGGGAGGCTGGCTGTTAATCAGTTCCTGTCCTTTCAAACCGTACATTTACAGGGCTGAATTTTGCCTTTCTCAGTTTTAATGAGTTAGCTGTTATAGGTGGCAGCCCAGCAGCCTTCCTCCACAATTCTCTCCAATGTGTTACTTGTGCCTTTGGAAAACCATTTCATGGACAGCTTACAATGCTACATTATGGTTATGTCTTGTTGAGGCAGGACAGTGATTTAGGTAAATACATTTTTTAATGCACAGGAAATTCTAACTTAATGACTCATTTAAACACATGCCAGACTGAGGCTGAAGAAGGCTCATCATACAATAGGTTCTTCATTCTTGGTTGACTAATTTTTCTAACATACAATCATGTTAGCATACATTTCATTTAGTTCCTGATTCAGCAAAGGACGTATGCATGTGCTCAACCCAGCTGAGCTACTGATTTTGTGCTACTCCAAATACCAGCATAAACCTCAGAACACAGAGAATTTGGGGTCACACTACAGGTTTAAATATTATGACCTTGTCAGGGTAATGGGAACTATCTTGGGAAAATATTTAGTAAAAGGAATTCTTGGTTATCCTCAGATAAAGCAGAATTTTCTTACCTTTAGAATTTCTTGATGATTTTCTGATGCATATAATCGTCCATCTCGAACAATGTCTTCTATTAGTTGTTGGTAGTCCTCTGAAAAATAAAGATCAGTTGAGTGACAGTTTGTGACATCCTTTGGGAGGATAATGGCCAGACATTAGCTAGACCTCCTCTTCAAGACAGAGCTGAGACATTCAGTACCCAGTTAATTATTCAGTGTCTCAAGCTGCTGTAGTCTAATCACATTAAAATTCTGTACTGCTTTAGAACAGTAATTTTGATTTATCCATATAAATACTAACCTAGCCCCAGAAAACTACTCCCTCCAGATAATAATGCTTTATTATCTGCATTCTAGAGATGAAGAAACAGGACCAGGGATATGAAATAACTGTCAAAGGTTATACGTGAATTCAGCAGCACAGTCAGGAACAGATCCTCATTTTCTGCCCTGAGAACAGCTCTCATTTTGATTCCTAAACGAACAACTTAATACAGATTTTCTCATCATTCACAAAATTGCACTGGTGTTTGGAAAAGAGGTGCACTAACAGCTGTCAAAGGTATCACAGAGAAGTCTTTGTTTCATTAGAACAGAAATCACCCCAAAGTCCAAAATGCACCGTTTAATGCATAATTTATATGACAAGCCAGACATTTATGAAAGTGGTTACTGAAAGGATATTTCTTTTTGCATTATTGTTTTTCTCTGTTGGACTTGTGATTTTATTAATTTATAATTTTCAAAATTGAGTGGGTTACCAGTAGGACTTGACGAAGGGGTTTCCTAAAATGCACAGCAATTAATGGTATTCTCATTATGCATATGATGAATGCCAATTAAAAGGAGTCTCGTTGAATTCAATGGGATAAGGATTAAGTTCAAAGAATTCTGCGTAACTTGCTGTCCATCCTTAAAGTATTAGGAAAAGTAATAAAAATAAAATTAGGTATTATTTCAAAGTCTTTGCAACTGGTTTTAAACGAATTCACTGGACTAAAAATGAGTTACATCAAGTTTTTCCTCATTCTTCTCTCCCTGTAATCAGTGTAAGAGAGATTCTAAAGGACAATTTTCTGTCATTCAGATATAACACAGAGACGGAAAACAATCCCATTCTCACCATCGTAAGTCACATAGGGGACCTGAAATCCTTTGCCACTGTTTCCTTCATTTGACTTGAACTGAATCCAGAGCTTCCTCGATCTTGAGGTAAACGCAATAGGTCTCTCGTAGGTCTGACATGTTTCATATGTAGTAATTGAAGTAGGAGAAGCTACAAAGAAGTTTAAATAAAGCAATGTTCTTTATAAAATAACTTTTTACACCCTTCCTGATCTAGAGGTCAGAAATGTCAAAGTGACAAGACACTTCTCAGTTGATGTATTCCTGAGAGCAGAAGTTTTTTTGTGGTAGAAGGGATGTAGTCTCTATCTGTCTATAAGGAGAATTAAGTTTTTCCACAAAGGTAAAACACAGCAAGAACCTTAAGTAGACAGCGAGGTGCCACAGATAATTTTTGATATTTATAAAATGACTATCAATATTACTTATTTTGTGTACTATTCTAGCATTGAATTCCAGGGCCCCTGTATGCTGGGCCCAGATAGGTAAGAACAAGTCAGCTGCACCCCAGGCAGATGTGGTAACCAGCTCCTTATGTGCCCAGTTTGGGAAGTTCATCTGATAGCAATAAACCATCAGAACGTATTAACCTGGTGTAGCGATTCTGACCAAAAGACCATTGCACACCGAGAAGTTAGTGATCCGCAGAACAGTTAACCTGGGTACGGCCAGGCCTGTGCTGTGCTGCACGTCCAGCGTGGCCTTCAGGCCTGTGCTGTGCCGCACAAATCCCAGGCTGCAGGCAGGGTAACCTCAGCAGCTCACCGTAACAAGAAGAACTTGCAGGCAGCTCCCACCTGGTACTGCTGGTTATACTACTGTGTGGCCTTGCCTTTATCTAAAAGTGCAGCAAGAAGTGCTTATGAGAACTTTGTTTCTGTTTGACGGTAGACATGATAGATGATAGAGTTGTTTCCTTGTAAGAAAATCCTATAATAGCTTGAATGACTGAAAGGGAAAAATCTCTTCTATGGATTGGGTCTGCCCAGCATGCTGTGTGTGGATTAGAGGCCCCTTCAATGCTACACTGCCTATAGTTCCCACCATCCAAAGGGATTTAAGATTATCCATACCATTTTCTCCTTATAATGATAGCTTTAATTAACAAAATTTTAAATGATACCTTACAGAGTCTCAGTGCCTTTCTTACTGGGGTCATAATGGACCAGCACCTCCCAGTGCAAAACACCTCATTGTAGGTTTGAAAAGAAAATGCCATGTATCTATAATGAAACAGAGCTAATAGCTGGAAGCCAGAAAGACCCACATTTGCCCCTAAATAACAGATGGAGGGTGCAGGATGTCTTCAAATCATTACGAAAGTATCATGAGGCTCCTCTAAGTTGAAATGAATTTCAAACAAAAGGAAAAAATAGCTTCTTACCTAGTTAAAAAACCCCACTCCATAGTCACAGGATAATTAGGGAAAATAACAAGTGTAACCTAAAATCTGAACTTGCTAGGACTGATTCAACTTTCACCAATGTTAGCAAAACCAGACCTTTTGAACTGAATGGGATTTGGATTCTTGAACTGCAAAAATGTGGATGTAACTGTGACTAGAACTGCCATTGTTTTTTCCACAGTAGCGTTAGCAGCTGACCGTAAATGAACTATGATAAATATCCGTAAGATCTGCTCTTATGATGCCAAACATACAGTGATCACAAAGCATGACTCTGAAAAACTCCCCTCATTTTCCAGTGTTCTTGTTTTGGTACTGCTATTGGAACTGAAGCAGAAGTCAAACTTTTCCCTGATGTGCCTGGCTTTATTCACTGTTGGAACCACAGTTTGAGATTAGAAGGACAACTGATTTGTTGTGCTACAGTAAGTGCTTTGCTTTTAAAAAACCCATCTGGACAGATATAATTTCCTTCCATCTATAATGAGCAGGTTTCTTCTTCTGATATATAGAGATATCAACACAAGCCCTCAAGGATAAAAAATTGTGAAACGTGTTTTAGCAAATAAAATACACTGTTTTAGCAAGTAAAATATGGTGTTTTAAACAAAGCTCCATACAAACAATTGCCTTTCAGGTTTGGAGATTCAGCAAGAGTCCACCAGAAGTTGGATGCCTACATAGGACTGAAGGAGGAGTGCATCTCATTGGTGTCTTAACTTCTGAAGTTCTTGAATTAACTTCATAATCAAATACACATGAACTCTCCACTCCACATAAAATTGGGAAAACTTTGGATTTCTTGAGGGTGTCAGGTGTACCAACCTGTGTCACTGCACAGATTTAGCAATAACTGCGGCATATATATACTTGCAAAGGATAAGTGAGAGCACAATATGTACAGATAACAGGAGACAGCTCTCCCACTATGACTTAGCTTTGTTGACTTCTAGAGTGGCAGTGATTTATCCCACGTGATAACTGGGCCAGACAGAAGCCCATTAACTGCTTTGTGATTCAGCTAAGACACTTCAATAATTAGTATCACTCTGTTAATTGTTATTGGTACAGTGTTCTGTTTTAACTTGCTGTGCCAGTTCATTCAACAATCTTTTTAGAAACACTGGGTAGATGAAGACAGTTGTCCCTTCAGTATGAACTTTCCATTCAGTGAGTTTGCAATAAATATTTATATAACCCATGTCTAGCAACTTACCACTTTTTCTCATTACTAAAACATCACCGCATTCATCTTCAATTGGGAGAAATATCTCGGGTACTACGATGAGTATTCTCCTCTTTGGGGGTGGATTTATATTCCAAATACATTCAACATTAGCTGGGTAGTCTCCAGGATAGTTGGGCGATTCAATGTAGCCAGTATAATCCCCAAGTTCTCCTCCACAGTGCTGGTCTGTGGAAAGACATAAAATAGCATTTGTGTTAGCTCATTAGCTAATTTGAGGTGTTTTTCTACATCTGTCAAGAGCAAGTCTAAACTCTTCCTTGTGGCTTTAGAAATGCGTACATTCTCCAGCTGCCTCTTTGTTTAGCATGGAAAGCCTTTAAAGGAATACTTGATCTGCAGGGCTGCTCCGACTGATTTGCAAAACCTTAATCTCCAGTGTATAGACCGATTCGACACTTCATTCAGGCTGCTTTAACATTTGATAAAGAAACGAACACAGCCAAGTAAACATGATCCCATTGAGGAGGTACTCACACAGTGGTTACCACTGAGACCATGCTGACATGCAGAAGGTATTCTAGTTTAACTTCACTTGTTTTTTAACCTGATTTAGCTGAACAAGTGTGATGATCCTAATAACCACCCTTATCTTGATTACAGATCTGCCTTGCTTTATCTTAGGTTAAATCTCAGTTGATGGATCAGTTTTACTTTCTTTCAAAACTCCTATTGAATTTGCCACAGAAGCCTGATTCAGTAAGTTACCTCAGCTTGATCTCTCCAGGCCTACTCACCCACATAAAACCAGAGATGTATGTTTAAATATTTTGCTTAATCCAAGCCTCAAAGATTATGCAAGGTCAGAAATTGGGAGTATCTAAGACAGCAAAGTGACAAGGATGGTTTTATTTTATAGGAAAATCATCAAACTTCTTCAAATTCCTTACAAATATCTAATTTACTCAAATCACATTAGAAATGATGAAGAGCTTCAAAGGCACATAGCACATAATCAGAATATAAACTTACGACAGACTTGCACATGAATAGTTAGTTTAGATGACATTACCTAATTATTATAGAGACGTTCTCTTAAATTAGCATGGTAGAGATGAAAAAAATTGCTTGCCTAAAGAATAAGTAGTTCACAAAAGATGAAATAAGATTGCAGTGGAATCCTTGGGGATATTTAAAATGGTAATAGAATATAAGAGGCTAAGTACTCCAAAAAAGCCTATGAGAAGATTTCATTGTCATGAGCGATTACGTGGCAATTGCAGTATGCATGCCTGTATCTCCCAGCATTTTGTAAGTATTATGAAATGGCAGTTATTCTGATAGAAGATATCGTGCTCTACAGAGACACGGAGAAATATGCATCACTGCAAGACAACTTACAGGATCTGGGGAACCAAAAACTCTGTAGTTTTAACTTGTAGCTGGTGCTTTGCCAAATTACATTAAAGCTAAAACAATCATATGCATCCAGTGGTACTTTTCCAGGTTTTTTTCCTCACTGTTTTCCCAATTTTTACTATTCCCTCTGGCAGTAGATATATGATAACTAGGAAATAGAGAATTGAAGTCCAGCATGACAGACAGAACCTTCAAGTTGCAGTTCACATCTGAAGATACGCTTCATCTCCCAACTAATATAACTAATAAATGCAACTTACTTTTGCAGTGTGTAACATTAGTGGAGCCATCAAAATCTGTACTTGTGTTCCCAGGGCAGGTGATGCAGTAGTTTTGACCAAACTCAGGCTGGTATGTTCCCATAGGGCATCGGATACATCTGTGTGTTGTGGAGTTGTAGTAGTGTCCAGGAGAACAATGAACTGTAAGGTATGAGGTGTATTATTTTCAGAAAGTAGCAATCTTCAGTGCAGAGAGAACTTTCCTCTACCCTGGACATACCTCATGATCCCCATTCTGCAATATACTTATTAGGCCATAAAAGGCAAAAAAGACACCAGCTCCCTGTATTTCCCATTACAGAGGACCTTCTGACTAGAATTATGTTCCAAAGAGTAGAGCTAAACCCTTACAAACTAGTAACACGTGCTACATATGTCTCTCACTGTATTTAATACAGTGGTTTCCAATGAGTTTGTAATAAATGGAAGCTGATCCATATCTGCCTCAGCAATAAAAATGCCTTTCACAATAGCAGGAGAGAGGTTTCCATTAGCATCTGTTTGCCAGGGCCAGCATGTCATTCCCATAACTAAACCAAAAGGCATTTGGGCAGGTTGCTTCTTTGTCATTTACGCTGCAAGTCGACATTATGGTACGCACAACGTGTTGCATGCTTACGGTTTCTGCCTAGACCATTAATAACCAATCCTTCCTATGATTTCTGTAATGTTTAGTTCTTCTAATTTGGTAAATAAAAACATATAGGATGTGAAGGCTAAAGCACTGTCTAATGCAAGTTTGTCTTACTTCTTCAATGCAGTGGGGCTGATTCACTTACCAGTTGCAGCGCTGACTCTGTACCTGCCTGTGGTAATTCCAAAGAAAACCATAAAGCCTGTTCAGTCTCCGCAACCTTGGGAGATCATTCCTAGTTTACAGATTTCCTGACCATTTAACTTAATCACAGACCATGTTTCTACGTGCAGTGACTATGTTTGTTTTGGAGCCTTTCAAAGCCCCTTGGCATTGAAGATTACAACCAAAAGGGCAAGCAGCAGGAATATGAAGTGTGGAAAGATTTTAAATTCACCTTTGGTTTCACAGTCTTGAAAGGAAACAGCACCTTCATACTTGGTCACAAGCCCACCGCCACACGGAAAGCAGAGGGTCCTTCCTGGTTCAGGCTGGTATGTACCAAGAGGACAGACTCTACAAGGTTTAAAACCATCTGAAGAATAGTGCCCAGGAGAACACTGCCCTAGAAAGTGAAAATGATCATCTGTATTAGTGAGCGACTTTTCTGGACAAAGTATAAAACCCACTAGTATAAAACCCACTAGCAATGCTTCCTTTAACTTAAACACGTGACATCAAGACAGCTGCAGATCAAATTCTAATCTTACCTGCTGATTTTGTATGTTCATGTAACTGCTTCCTAAAACCAACAATACTAAATACAACTAGTTTCTTGATATGTTTCTGTTGGCTGGGTTTTTTTAGCAAGGGCTCTATTAAGCTATTGTTAGAATACTTTGAACATTCACCAAGTCTTTCATCTGAGAATTTCAAAGTACTTTGTAGGAAAAAATGAAACTTTGCAGCATATCTATGAAGCACGTAATTGTGGGACTTTTTTATATATGTGCATTTTATGGATATGGGAACAGTGGATCATGGGATTTACCGGACTGGATGGGACCAGTCCAGCACCCTGTCTATGACAATAGCTGACACCAGCAGCTTTCCAGGTAGCTGTGAAAACTAGTGCTTGTCAGAAGCTCTTCTGCCAGAAAATGGTGATTTGTGTAAAGCAAAGCACTTTGTGAATGGGTCTACTGACAGATACAAGGGAGTTTCAAAACTTGCTCTCCAGGCAATTTCTGATAGGCGTTTGTCTGGCTTGGTTATCGCTAGCTCGAGTACTTTACTCCTCAACAACCTACCTGAGAATCAGGATGTCAAGTCTTTCAAGATTATGGCATTAACGCGTACCTTCACACCACTCCGGCCTGGGAGACCAGCACTTTGAGATGTTAGGTGTTCCCTGAGGTTGCCTAATCCAAATACTTTGTAATTTAGCTTCCCTGAGAACTGAACAGCAAGCAGAAACAACTGGCTTGAAAACCTGAAAGTTTAGAGACACTCTCGGTAGGGTTGGGGTCCCTTAAGAACCCTGATACTTGCTGGGGAATGTTGGGGGCATCCAGTATCTTGGGTACGTGACACTTTGGATGAACTAGAGCTCCTGAGCGAACTTCAAGTTCTGTCCCCACAAAAGTCAAACTCCTATGGACATCTGTGGGGCCAGGATCTCTGGGATATAGTTGTGTTTCCAACCCTGCTAGCTGGAATATGACTGTACAAGCTGGCTGTTGACACACAGACTCTGAGAAATATGATGATAGTACCAATTTGAAGACAATTCTGCTATTGTTTTTGTAGCAAAACTGATCCATCTGGTCTGGTCCAACTGGTCGCTGGACTTTAACATGAAGGCAGTTAAAGAGTGGATCTGGATTTTAGCGTGAAAATTAAGGACTTGTGAAGTGTGGCTTACAGATTTCCTTTCAAAGAAGCGGTACAGCTGGGTTTTAATTCTGCTAAATACACGGTGCTTTCAGCACTGATGTGTCTCAGTCCTTACCTGTATATAAGAATGAGCTAACTTGCTCCCTTCTTGCCTTCTGTATTGAAATTGCCAACAAAATAGATCTGAGGTGATTTCCCTGAGAAATGCCCCAAACGACTAGGTTTTCTAATTGTGTTTTGGCCTTGTACCCACATGGATCACATGTAAGTTAAGCATCACAGCATCTTATTTACTTGCAGCTATAGCATAGGGTTCTACGCAATAGGCACTTAAAATCTCTTACGTACTTGTATGTGCCTCACCTGTAGGGGTGAGGATTTCAGTCATAGCTTATTTGTTACTACATAGGCATTACTGCTCCAGAAGATACGATGCAAAAATACTATTGATCACAGGTAGTGAGTACATTTCTAACAAAATACACTGTTTCATCACATATGCTGTCACGTTTTATGGAGACATACTGATTTTGACAAAATCTTTGACAGGGAGGTTTATGAAGTCGAAAGCACATTCTCTCTTGCCACTTTCAGAGAAAGAGAAAAAATAAAGAGTTCAGCAGAAAAACAGACTGTTGTGACCTGACAACAAACATTTTGAGACAGATCCACTCTGCAAAAACAATCAGAAGGGTTTCTTTTTGTTGTTGTGCAGGTCAATAATTCAAATGCAAGCCTTGAAACAAAACAGTCTTTTTCCTCTAGTCATTGTGCTGCTTTGGTCAGTATACTATAGTTAACCTTTATAAACTCAGATTTTATTTTGATAATCTATTCCTGTTGGATTTGGGGTAAATACAAATCAACGTACAGGTGCACGGGCATTTTGAGAATTTTCCTGTGATAGTTCCTTCATACAGTAAATCAGCAAAATCTACCATATGTTTGGACTGGAGACACTAGAGTTATTTTTTATTCAGTGGTTAGGGAGAAAGCAGCAGTTTCTCAAGTGACATTCATTGTGTGTTCACTCTAGATATCCTTGAAGAAAGCATTAATGTAAATTACACGAATGAGTTTTAAAGTTAGAACTTGTGTTGCAGATAGGACAGATTTCTGTCAAAGTCAAATAATGTATCTGCTATAAGCTAGATTTTGCTCATCTGTAATGAAATAAGGTAAAGAAAATAATTAACAGTTGTGTCTTAAAACCTTATCTTGATCAAGTTACAGTAGAAGCACAGCTCTCTTCTGAAACCAGGTATTATCATCATTATCATCTAATTCATATATCATGAAGTTGAGTCAGAGAGGCTACATCACTTGCCAAAAGCTGCAGTGAATTCAAGCAGCGTTGAAACTTGCAGTCATTAGCTCTGAGTCCAGGTTACAGATCTCTGCAGCGCAACTATCTCAGAATTATGATTGCCGCTGATTAGACAAGGTAAACTGCATCTCATGCAAAACATTAAATCAGCAGGTTCATTACACTCACCAATACCAGTCCAAAGTAATCCATCCCTTTGGCTCACAATATACCTGACGAGTCCTCACAAGTCAAGGTATGTCTAGATTCCATACCTGACTTGCAGCAAAGTGCTTTGCTCGGCTTGCTCATTTCCATACCATAACTCACATTGCTGCAGCAGGTCCCACCTTCTTGTCAGCAATGTCAGCAGATGGAACAAGCCAAAACATTTTGTGTATTGCTTGTAAGCGCACAGAGATTTCTTCTGTTACCTTTACAAGACAGAAGTGTGGAAGGCTCTCCCCTCTTTTAGCCTTCGTGCCTCACAGGCTGTGTGGCAACACCTAATCCTTTTATAATCAAATTAAACTTGCCTCCACATTCTGACACATTCCGAGCGCCCGCTACTCCCTGTCCATCGTTACTTGGGCAAGGCTCACAGGTAAGTTGACCTTCTGTGTCTTGGTATGTTCCTGGTGAGCAAGGAACGCACTGATTATGTTCTCCGCTATAAAAGGTGCCCGTGCTGCAGGTAACTGAGGAAAGAAAAGGGGAATCTACATAAGGACTTTAATTTAGATCACGTTATTTGCCTTTATATCAAACATTTAGAGACAATGGATCTCTTTGTCCCCAGTATTATAGTGGTATATGTTTTGCATATGTTAGTCCAGGATCCTCACCTAATGTAAACAGGCCCATCTCCACTGCGGTCTAGGTCAATTTACATCAGGGCAAGGTCCTCCTTCTATTGTTTAAGCTATTAAAAGGCATTGTACTGCACAGAGTGCTTATCAGACATAAGTTGTTAATAAAGCTGATGCAGTCTTAAGACAGTATATTGCAGTTTAATTAAAACAGTGGTGCATAACATGTGGGAAGTGATGCAAATGTTTAGGTTACACTAGGTGCATTTATGTGTTGGTTTTATGGCAGACGACTACAAAAAGTCTGTCTCCTGAGATCAGTTCTAGAGATTTCTCTGAGGGCAATGTATCCCATGTAATATTTTATGTCTCTTGACACTGAAATACCCTGATTGGAAAGCATTTTAAATACAGATATGAATACACATGCTTCTCTTGCTGCAACAGGGCGTTGAACGTTTTATTCTGCTGGATATAGGTAGTTAAAATGTATGGGTTTCTAGATGCTGACAGCAACAGTCTTTGGACACAGTTTCCAAATGCCGGTTCCCGCATGATGAAAACAGCCTCTGAACCATCTCATTAGAGGCACCTATCAGATCTGCACTTAACTATTTCTTTTTGCTTGTAAGTCACTTGGTCTCTAAAAGAAGCTGGAAAAATAGATAGGCTGAGTTTGCAAAGATGCCTCTCAGAGATTAGAAAGCATGCAGTGCTGAGAACTGCCATTCATAGGTTTACCCTAGCACCTTGCCCCCAGGAAAGCACTAGAACCTGATAACCTGGGAAAAGGCTTAAAGAAATCAGGTATTTTACATAAAGTTCAAATAGATTTCTATAGATTTTTTTTTTTATTGGACCTCTTGAGTGTTAAATATAAATATATTCATGGGTCATAGATTGTGGTGAGGCGAGTGAGAGAGGTGATACAAAACTAAATACACAGCACGTAGGCGAACACCATATTGTTGTTTTACAGAAGTATAATTATGTTTTCCTAAGATGCTGGGAGCAACTGGGAACTAATTGCCAACATTGCCTTGTGACAGGCCTTGGTACATACCAGCTGACAGCATGGGAATGCGTGCCCATATATGCTGCTTTGGTTTTCCTGCAATCAACTAATGAACTCCCTTCAAAGTCTTATGAACCGTGAGTGGCCCATGCACATATGCTGAGTAATATTGGTCTAAATTGTCTGTTATCTCATAGATTTCCTGCCTGGTTCACTAGGGACAAGATAATTTTGGATTGCTCGTTTTGGGGGATATGGCTGAACAGACTTGTTGGGACTTACCGCATTTTCCATCCTGCAGCACTTGCCCTGTACTGCAAGCTTCATGCCCTTCAGTAGCTTTAGCTGGCTTCTGAGCCACTTCATATTCTGTCCCAGAAAACTGAATGTAAAATTGCTGTTTATTAATAGATTTCCTCAATGTTTTGATTGCAGTTTGCAGCTTCTGCTCCATCCTTTTCCGAACACAGTCAATGTTACAGGTGTCTAGATGGGAAATGATAACAAAACTAGAAGCAATTGAGATTCATGTTTAAAAAGAGGTGCTTAACAAAAAGCTTAGCCTGCATCACACTATGACACCTCTGTTTGTTCCACTGTCTTCTCCAACACATTGTAGAAGCAGCTCACTGTATTCAAAATCAGGCCTTTTAAAGGGACAAGACAGCACACCGAGGTCCATCGAACTGAGTTTCAGAGTCTGTAAGTGTACCCTGAGTGCTGATATCTTATCTCTAGCATTAAGAAATCTGGTTATACTGAGTGCACAGGGAGAGGGCTGCAGAAAGCATCGATCCCACTGTGTTGTACTTCCAGATATGTGTTCAGTCTGCCACCACTAACCTTTCTGAATTTTGTCTGCCTGTGCTTTACTCAGTTGATTAGGAATTCTTCCCTGACCAAAATACCTGAGTGGCACAAAGAAAGGTGCTTTCTGGCACAATTACTGTTTGAATCACTTGGCTAGTGAGGTACCCCTCAGGGTTAAAAAACCTGCCTTCGAGGACTGATGTGTTTATATTCAGCCCACGTTTTCTTTGGCTGGATTTTATAGCATAATATTCCATCTTGTGAGTAACTTGAAGCAATTCTTTTTCTTCCTGAAGTTTGTTATGAAAACATGAATTTTCCAAATGTGTAATAAAATGTTTGATTCTCAGACTGAAGTTTCAGCAACTTACATTTTGGAGGATATTTTTATCGTCATTGTTGCAGAACTTCTACCCAATCATTACGTTCTCTGTGCATCAATTAGCACTTCTGCTGTTTAAAGAAATCAGACTAAATTAAAGTACATGACTTAACTCGAGGCTTCAAAGGAATTTTGCTGCAGGCTGAATCTTTGTTCCTTTGGCTTAATTTGATACCTGAATCCTTGCAATTAAATCTCTGAAACTTTGAGTTTGGAAAGGCTGTTCAATGAGGCTTGTGCTAAAAGGTTTGCATGGCAGCTTGGCAAAGTAGCAAAGAGATTCTAACAACACACTGAGGAACTGAATTCTGATTTCTCTCCACAGACAGATCTTTCACAAACCTGAGACTTCTTCTGACTTCATCTCCACTTCAAACTCTGCGGTGATATGGGATACTTCTTTTGATGGTGACTTGCGACCTCGGCGTTTTTTCTTGGAGGAATCGCACTTGAGATTCACAAAGGTCACCTGGCAGTTGTCTGTACAAGGGAATTGACCTCCTTTGCATAAGAGAAGCAACATAGAAAAGAAATCAAGTAGCAAAGTAGCAAGTGACAGGCTAATAAGCGATATCTGAGCTGGGTTATCATGAATGCAGTGACAGGCTTCCTAACATTTCACATGTGTGGTGTTAGACACCTCCTTCTCTGTGCAATTTTGGGTTTGCTCATTTTGCTAGTGAATGCAGGAGGCAAAAATACAGCGTGGTGATGCTCAGCTGCACGGTGGTACCTCTAATGCCTATAGCTGCATAAGGATTAGAAAGCTCTTTACAGAAATTAGTTAAGATCAGCAATACTACAGTCAGTCATTTGATGGTTAAACAAAGAGTCAATTTTCATAAATTCATGAGCGCAGCAGGCCTGGGTCTCTAGCAATGACAATCACCAGACATCAAAGGGTTTAAAAGCCTTTGATTGGGAGGTTATGACAATATATTGGAAGGCTTTATCTGAGGGGAAATCACAGAAGCATAGAATCATTTTGGTTGGAAAAGACCTTTAAGATCATCAAGTCTAACTGTTGACCTAGCACTGCCAAGTCCACCACTAAACCACGTCCCTAAGCGCCACATCTACACATCTTTTAAATACCTCCAGGGCTGGTGACTCAACCACTTCCCTGGGCAGCCTGGTCCAATGTCTGACAACCCTTTTGGTGAAGAAATTTTGGCTAATATCCAACGTAAACCTCCCCTGGAGCAACTTGAGGCTGTTTGCTCTTGTCCTATCTCAAGCCAAAGGAACTGAATTGCCCTTGTCAGTTATGTGTAATCAACTGAGAAAAGCCACAACCTGTTGGGACACAATCACATAAGCATACTCTCCCTATATAAAGAAATCTATGCAAAAAGCATCCTTTTTGTGATAGGTGCTGAACCTTCCAGGTCAGGGAGAAATTTCTAGCACTCAAGCCACCAGAAGGATTTCATTCCAAGTGTGTGGTTGTATGATATAATCTTACTGTTAGACCCAGGAGTTCAGATGACATAAACACAAAGCAAACAAAGGACAAGGAAATGCATCCACAAAATACATTCCCATGGTGACTGTATGGACCAAAAAAAACAAACAAAAAAAATCAACTTCTATGATTTTAAGAATGAGTCTGATAATCACATCTTATTAAAAGACGACAATACATAAGGACAAGGTAAGCATCTTGACAACTGAGACTTGTTTTAAGCCAATACTTGGAAAATTAGAGAGATAAATGTCTAGATTGCAGGGTAAAGATAAAATACGAGTCTGAATTTTAAAAATAAAATCTTTAAACCATTAGTATTTTTTTAGGATAGCTATTTTTACTCTTCTCTGTTCAGGGCTCATACATGACTCCTCACTCACTAGCAAAAGTGGTGGTAAGGCAGATTCACAACAGAGAATATATCACCAGTAGACCTTTGCTGTAAGCTGCTGAGTTGCTTTAAGCAACAACATGAGCTGTTGCAATGTCACCAATACTTTGTATTAAAATACAGAAAATTTCAAGTTTCTATTAAGTTTAAATGAACTCCAAATATTTTAAGCTGTGGAAATGCACAGCAATAACACCCAAACACTCTTTAATTGTCTCTGTCACGATATCAAGGGGATGCAGGACAAGAAATCAATGTCACGAAGATCTGTTAAAATATATCTCCCTTTTAAAATCACGTTTTTGTTCAATTTTAAAAGCAATGTTCAAAACCAGTAATAATAAAAACACGTACCTAGTCATACCAAGTTTTAAAAACATTTGATTACTTCGATTCAGCCTGACACAAACTTTTTCATTTCAGATTTTTGGTAGTTATGTCTAAATCTTCTAAATATTTTTTCTGACAACATAACTACTCACTCCAACAAAACAAAAGACCTAAGCCTGTGTAGCATCAGATTTTGATTATAACTTCCCCACTTAGGCGTTGTCTTTGCTGCAGCAATGGGATCTTAATCCAGCATAGAGCTAATAAATAATAGCTTTTGTTTTCTTTTATAAACCTCATTTGGGAAAACTAAACCAAACCAAACCGACATTGTTTCATGTAACTTTGCACTGGTCATAGCTTTTTGTCTCCGGATATTTCTGCCATTGCCAATGCCAGAAGAAGGATCAGCTTAATTCCAAACTCATGTGCTCTGGAACAAAGATTTTTCAAAGCAACTGGTGACATTTCAGCACTGTTAGATCCAAACCCAAGGCACTGTTAAGCTAGAGTGTAAACCTTGGCCTGAACTTAAATTCAGATCCAAATATGAAAACCATTATTCTTGTTTCTGTCTGTAGTGCGGAAACAAAATATGCAAACAAGCAAGCAAAGAAATAAAAACTAGAATGCTGTTAACATGTTAGAAAAAACCACATACCTATACCAGCTTGCTTCCCAGAGTCTTTCATTTTTTCTTTGCTGCGAGGCCGTAAATGGCACTTTGCGTCTTTAATTTTAAAACGAGCTTTCTGCTTGATTGGAGGCGCTAATGAATCTGTTGATGTAAAGTAAAAAAGCTATCATTTGGGATGCAGATGAAATGAAGTCTGAAACTTATTTTTAAAAACAGACTCAAAAGTCTTCCTGAAACACAGAAAAGAGACAGCCCAAGAGTTATACACCTTGTACAAGAGGATCCATTTCCTAAGTTCATATTTTCACATAAGCACTTACTCTTGAGCCCATAAAGATCAATGAATTGCTAGTATCACACATTCTCCGCACATAACGCTTCCCCTCGACCAGGCCTGCACATCTTGGTGGAAAATTTGTGTGAATGTGTCTCTCACGATGAAAAAGTTTAATTCCTACCTTTTTTCCCCTGACTCTTTTGTCTGTGACTTGCCATGTTACTTGGCTGTAGTTCTGCTCTCGCTAATGCCAACTAGGAGTAAGATTAATTTAGTGGAGCTACACTATTGGCAGTTAAAAACCATCCAAAGGAAATGTCTTTTTTTCACTGCGGTCTGTGGCTTGCAAGCTTTATTCTTCAGCTTCAAATCCAAGCCAGTTATTGTCTTGTGACTTTAAAGGCTGATATAGAGCCATGCCCTGCTTAGAAAACGTAGCTGCTGGCTGACGTCCTCACAAAGCCTACGGGACCCAGGGCAGGCGGAGGGTGGTCGCAGTTAGTGCTGCAAGGTGGGTCCCTCTTTCCTCAGCAGGGCCTTGCCGAACCACGACTATAGAGGTAGCCTGCCCCTGTGCCACAGGCAGCCACGTCTGCTGCCGTGTTACCTCACCCCACAGCGTCGTACCTCCTAACGTGTTCCAAATATATAAGAAATATGTGGTTAGAGAGTTGGCAAATCAGAGAGAAGTACAGCAGGTAATGGTACGTAAAGCGGGCTGACACTTCCCACTGCTGGATGCTGTTTCAGCTGCTTCTAATTTTGCCAGACTTCAACCATTTTGAGCTGAACTTTTTTTATGCCGAGTATCAGCTTTAAGACCCATTTTGAAATGTTACTGCAAAAATAATCCAGCCATTCCTGAGAACAAGATGAATGAAACACAGTATGTGCTCATAAAAGTCTCATAACCTTTTTATCGGGAATGCCCAGTAGGAGGATCTGTGCTCCCAAGGATGGGCTTTGCAGCTGAGGGCTGGGACCCATCGTAGCCTTCTGCTCTTGTGCTACTGACGGGCCCCTCTGGCTCACTTCCACGTCTGGGAAGAAAGGCCATTTTGATACACTGGCTATTGCCTTACTGGACTAGGCAAAGTAAATTATTCTAAATAATCTGAATATAACTCAAACCTCCACCGCTCCTGCACTGACCTACCAACACAATGCCACACTGGGGGGCAACTATGCACACTCCAGCCCTCAAGGAGGGGCTGCAGAAAAGCCAGCATGCGCATGATGAGCCACGGGCTACCTTCATTCTGGCCTCGCGTTAACTTGAGAGCTGTACATCTCGCAGCTCCCAAATGGTCTGGGGCGCCTCCACCACCTACCTCCTAGACGCCAAGGCCCCGGGCGAGCAGGAGCACCTACCTGCGCAGCTGGGGAGGGTCGCATTGCGTTTCTGCTGAGCCTTGCCTTGCTGGACGGGAATGCCACAGGTCACCGTGTAGCTGTTCTCCGAATCTGCGGGGCAGAAAGTAGAGTCAGCGCTGTGGCAACAGCCTCACAAAGCATCTGCTCCCCTCGTCACCCCCAGCTTGAACAAACTTATTAATACTGCTAAATAAGGAGACGTTTTAAGTGCTGAACTTGGATTTTAAATGGCTAAAATAGCTTGTCAAAGGCTATGGCTTCACAGAGTTGACTACAAGTTTTGTTTCTTCCAGCACTGAAATGTTAAATTTTATAAACAATTTGGCATGAGGTTAGCTGTCAATAATTCTATGGTGCACAAGTAGAAAATATTTTGTGTTTATCCATGGCAGAGTCCTTGCGCTTTGATCATCTCTATAATATAAAAAAATGAACCATGTACTTTCATAATAATTTTAGCTTCAGACTCTGACAGAATTTATTGGCAGAAACAAAAACTAACACAGAACCCTAATAGGGTTTACATACTGCACAGATAAAACTGGGTATCGGTGCATACAAAGTAGATAAATGCATAGTTCCAGTAATCTCTGCTAAACTGAAAAGAAAGTGAACAGCTCTACCGCATATAATGCCAGGGCTAATGTGAGAAGTAGAGACGCTCTCGTGGAAAATAATCCTGTGTCAGAACCAGAACCTATAAGAAAAAGCAATAGCAATCCCCCCCGCCCCACCTGCCCTGCAAGATTGTGTAGATGACAATTACCTGTAGCAAATGAAATGCCTGAGCTTCTCTAAATAACACTCAGCTGAACTATTACCAGCAAAATTTATTAAAACCCAGCCACTGCAGTAACTAATAGGGAGAGATCCTTTTTGCCGTACAGCCTTCTGAGACTGAGATTTAGTTGTATCCATTTTGTATGAGACAGTAAGACAGGTTTAAAGCTGTTGCTAGGTCATCCTTTGCTCCGCAGTGCCCTGGGCTGAGCTGATGGAAGTTTTATGCTACCCTGGCTGGCGTGGGAGCTTGATCGTGTCCCGTGGCAGCCACAGCATCGAATCTCCCAGGGTGTCCCACCTGTCCTTTCCTGCCCCCGCCTCAGACTGTTCCTCTCAGGGACACCCTCCGCTTTGGGAATCGCTTCTGCTTCTGCTCAGTCACACAATTACAGAGTATTTCAGGCTGTGAGTCCATCATTTTAAGCAGAAGGTACTAAAAATTAGCAGGAATTCACTGAAATCAATTTAATTTTTTCCCCTCGCTTTCGACATAGAAATTCAATATATTAAAAAAATTTTTTTTGCACCATCCTGGTTAAGGTAAACATGTGTCTCAAGTTTTTGTTAGAATTTCCCCACTCCCGCAAATGACACCTCAAATTAAACAACAAAGAGCCAAACCTCTAATGTAACTGACAATCTGGTATTTAGTGATGTACATGTCTGGCCTAATTAATTTATAATGATGGTTTTGCTCATTTGTTGTCCGTAACAAAGACTGAATGCAAGAATCATGAATAAGTTAGCAGGGAAAAATCATCAAGTCATATTCTAGACTTAGGAGGACAAATACTTTGTACAAACCTGGAACAAAAAGAGTATTGGATGGGCATGACAGGAAGCAGCTCTCTACGCCTCCTGTCTTACTACACACTAGCTGAGCCTTGGGAGCTGGTTTGGCATTTGGGAGACATTTCACCATCTCTGAGGAGAAAAAAACAAAAGAGAAATTAAAAAAAAAAATCAGATGCTGCCCAACCCAGAACCTTGTGCATCCACTTGCATACAGCGGGGAGGAAAGGTAGAAGCGGCAGCAAAGCAAAATCACAGGCCCAGGCATTTCTGAAATAAGCACATATTAGTGAGAGAGGACCTGGATCTTGAGCTTGGACTTGAAAATGAAACTCCTTCACATTTTTAGACCTAAACTCTAGATCAGTCTTTCCTTCCTGTCCTCCACTTTGGGACTGTTCACATCCAGACCTGCACTCTGGAAGGCAGGTTCTCTAATTATGAGCACAATTCTCTGTGCACATCTTGATCTCAGAAGCAACAGGTAATACTAATGACCTGAGACATCCTCTCCCCGCTTTTGGAGGCACAGCTCTCTGGTTTAACAGGCCAACACCACAACCTCACAAAGATCTGTTTATTTAGATGACCACTAAAATGGTATTTTCCACTTCCCACTCTCTCACAGACTTTTTATTTTAGCTCCATGCTCTAGCTTCCAGAAATAGAAAATTCCCCAGCCAGGCAGGCAGAGGTGAGGCAGGACATGCTGGGATGGAGCTGGATAGTCCCACCGGTCCTTTCCGCCGCTGCTGAAACGCCCCAAGCAGTGCTAGAAAGGACACTGTGACACATAGACATCAGCCATTTCTCATCAGCACCCATCGCCTGAGGCACACTGCAGCTCGTGTGATGAAAATATCCAGCTTCTCCTCTTGGCTTTGTGGCAGGATGAAGATGGGGTATCCTGCAGGTCTCACAAACTGCTCTGGTTTGTGATTTAGCTGGAACTACATGAAGTTGTTATGAATTGTTGGACCAGTCTCTGTGCTTCACCCTGAGATGATGGTATGCCACTGATAATTATAATCCTGCATTTACTTTTATTTGACATCTTTAGGGACTGAAGTGTTACTCAACTACATTTTTCTCCACACAAACGAGGAGGTTCGTTCTTGGCTGCAGCCGGCAGGTGCCATCGCTCCCCACTTCCCTCCTTTCCCCCAGAGATTTCACTTCTGCACCAACTGCTGGCCAAGTGCAGCTGGGCACCTCTGCAAGCAGCTGCGTCACACTGCATCAGCTGGTTAAATCCCAGCCAGGTGTCTGTTGAGCGGTTCTTGCTTCAGCCCCGTACAAACGCCTGTTCACGTACATCTGCTTTTTCTGCAACTGTTCCTTGCTACTCTTCCAAAGATGGACTTGGCTGACTCTTGTTTTGCTCATGGCTGATTGTGCTACTGCAAATGTCATTTTTCCTACCTGTCAGCTCACCACTGAACCACACCAAGGTAGGGGGCAGATCAGAGCTGCAGCAGCCAGACTGGTTTGGGTCCTCCTGGGTTTGGGAAGAGCCCAGTAAAACTGGGATGAAACAGGGCAATTCAAATGTGGTAGCTGGAATGAGCCTTGCCTGGCTTGGCTTGAGTGCGGAGCAAGGGTCCCAGCAGCCACCAGCTGGTTTGCGTTCCTGGCCTCACTGCTGGTTAAACATAAATATATACAAGTCCCTTAAACATGCCTGATGTTCACATCTCAAATATGGGAATAATCATCCTCCACTTACCTCCCCCCCAAGGTCTTTTATGTTGGTTTGGTGAGGTTTTTACAGAAATTATTTCTTTGGACTGAGGAGACAACACAAGCGCAAAGAGTTGTTACTGAGCAAAAGAGGATTTTGTTACTGCAAATGTCTCCAAATCATGTGGCATTCAGGACCACTAAATATAATTCTCCTCCTTTTTATTATGCTTTTATAACAATGTAGAATGCAGTTTCCTCTAAACAATGTTGGTAACAAAGGCAGGCGATCAGCAGGGAGATGACACTCATTTTAAGCCTCATTAAATTCATCAAACAAAACAGCATATATCAATAAAGAAGCATGATCTATTTTCCATCTTCCAACTGAGTATTACAAATAATGAAGAGAAATTTACAGCTAGGAAAATATTTTCAATACAGACCCTTACGATGGGAACAGCATTCTTAGTAGGTTGAGAGGAAACACAGCACAAAACTCCTGTGGTCTAAACCCTATACCAGACCTCAAAATATTTTAGTCCCTGCTGTTAATTTACAAACTCCTTTCCAGAGAACTAACTGGTACATTGCAAGGGAGACCTGGTAGATAACTGAAAAAAGAGAGTTAACCATTCCTTACTCCTACAGTACTTAGTTGTCTCTATAGCAGGTAGAGGTAATATAGGTAAAGGTAAGCAGGAAAAATGAATTACTTAGTTGTGGTTGAGAAGAAAGTCAGTGGCAACGGCTGAAACCAAACTTGAGATACTCCCCTGCCACTTGATCATGCAAGAGGCAAGTGTGGTGCTCTCTACTCCAGACTATGGTGCTTTCCCTCAACATGTGCAGAGATTCCCTTAAGTAAGGCCTCCCCATTTCTTCTTCTGTCTTGCTCCCAGTAAGGTATTAGGCATCAGCCTCAAATATATCTATGAGAAGTTATTAGTGGTTAAAAAAACCCCAATCCAAACAAAAACCCCACAACCTAAATTTGACTATGAAAGACCTAAGGTATGCCATTCCCATTAAAAACATGAAAATGGAATTAAAATCTGACAGAAGATACCTTGAATGGCTGTAGCCATGGCCAAGATTTGCTGCGCTTCAAATAAGAACCCAGAAAAAAGGTCATCTACTTGGAGGATACAGAAATTCAGATCTGCCGCAACATAAGCAGCAAGTGCCATAATTTTAGTGGTCTCAGGATTTGTGCTCATTGCAATTAATAGTTTTGACACAGATAGCAGCAGGATTCCTTTGGAGATAACTTGAAAAATTGGGGTATGGTGCTGTGAATGTAGATATTAACCTGAATACCATGTCCTACTTGTAAACAGGTAAATATTTTGAATATTCTAAATTAGTCTTAGAAGGAAATAGAGTTATAGCTGAGGTCAGAGAGATGGACAAAGGACAAAAGTATAAAAACCATAAAATAAGACAAGTTAGACTTGTGTGAATGGACTTGTAAAATAAAAAAAAAAATCCAAATAAAATCCAACATATTGCCCATTCTCTAATCCACCTGCAGTTATACCCTAGCCCATGGACCCCCATAGGATCAGGTGTTATCTGAGTTTATAAAATGACTTTGGGGATCTATAATGTGAAAACGCAGCATCCCTCAGACAAAACCATGGGCTTTCCCATGCTCCTGGAGAACAGGAGCATCACCATCACCTCTGAGTCAGCTTCCCGCACTTACCAACGCAGTCCTTTTTATTCCAGTGCAGTTTCTTTCCAGGTGGACAGACACACTCATAGCTCCCCATTGTATTAAGACACCCATAGTCACAGCTACCATTGCTGATGCTGCATTCATCGATATCTGAAAATGTAATTAAAGTTGAGAAGAGTATTAACCATACATGCACGTGTATAATGTGCATTAACACATTCTGTGTGTAAGGATAGTTGTTTCTACTGTATCTTTTATATTTAAGTCTATATAAACACGTATAAATGCAGCTAGTATGTCAAACAATTTTAGTGCATATTGCATGTATTTGTCCTTAGACACATGTATAGCTCCTACACTTTCAAGGATTTATGCCTATGATGATACAATTTACTTGCCAGGACTAGTTATACTGAAATTCTTGGAAGTACTCACAGGATACAAAACACGCTCGAAAGTCTTTGCAGCATCTGGACAATAAAGTATATTGCATTATATGGAAAAATGTCAAAGGCATAAACATCTGCGAGATCAGATCACTTTTGCATAACAGGAAGATAAATTCTCCATAGCGATTCACAGCGTTTGCTTTTAGAAATGATTCAGATGAAGGAGGAAACAATCTATTTGATAGGAACCTAGCAGCTGAAGTGTAGTTTATTTAGTCTTCTACTCAAATAAAAATGGAAAGTAAAAGCTTACAAAAAGGCAAAGCAATTACCAGACATGTTATCACTGATATTCCATATAAAATCTTTCAACTTTTGATATGTTAGAAAAGCATTTAGTCAGTATGAGGTGCATCCTTTTTAGTCCATGTAATCAGCATACGTGTGCCGACACAGTTGATCTCTCATCTCCTCTCATCCCAGCACCAGAAAGGAAGTTTTTCCACCATGCCTAACAGGAGCGGTGCTGCCGTGTACTCACCTCGGGATCACGCTTGGGCGCATTTGGGACACTGGGTGTCACAGGCCAAAATTGTCACAGGGCACCAGTGAACCATCAGTTGCACATTGCTGCTCCAGACTCTCTAATTTACTAGTACAGCCATAACCTAAAAGTCCTTGTTCTGAACCACAGCCCCATTATTTTAGGGGCTGCACTAACCTCAACAACAAGTGGTTTCTGCCCTTTGAACACAGCTGCCCATCTGCTTGCTAAAACAGTAGCATTACTGTAACAGAGCTTTACAAGGCACGCAGGTCGTGCCATTTGACAGAGGCTCAAATGAGCTGGAATGACACCAAATCAACAGGAAATACACTGGATTGCTAATACTCCGGCTTAATGATAGGCCTCAAAACGTAACTGCAGAAGGAAAATTGTCACTTCATTTGTTTCTAAGGGCGGTCTGGCCATAACGGCTCACAGGCTGAGTGTCTCGCTGCCTTTCCAAACCGCACCTGAGCCCAGGCTCAAACTCCGATTGCCAAGTGCTTGGCACCACGTGAACCCACAGGTTTGCAGGAACACAGTCTGAGTTCGAGCCAGTTCTCCCCAGGTCCCTGTTTTGGAGCCCAGTGACCCCACCTGAAGCCAGAGTGGGAGGTACAGGTAGGAGACGGGGCTGATGCGGGACTGGGCTCAGGCACGCACTTCGGCCCTGCACGGGTTCACAAACGCAGGCTCACACACTTAGCCAAGTTCTCCTCTGGCACCTTGGGGCACTTGATGGGAACATGCGAGTATTTACTGGGGCAGCTGCTGGAACCCAGAAACAGCTTGCTTTTTCTGATGCAAGACTTTAGCCTGCGCGGTTAAGCAAAAATCTAGAAAACGAGGAGTACACGCATAAAAGAAACTGAGAAAGACACCCTAATATGACAGGCATGTTTCTAGACAACATTATGATTTTTGGGTCAGAGTCAGGATTTCTGGGGCTTCTGGCCAGCAGTTCCAAGAACTGACTAGGAAGATAGTCCCAGAAAAAACTTTTTTTCTGGGAAATTTTATACATAGTGGTCAAGCTTACGCTGAGTGGGATCTACTTGTGAACCCATACTTTAAAACACACCCTTAGTCCACAGTGCTCCTGCCACCGAGCTCTGGCCCAACTGTTCAAACCCGAGCTCTTGTTCTCAAGCACCTTGGCCAAGAACCAAGCTCCTGAAGCAGCAGCCAAATTCCCAAAGGTGTTCAATGGTCCTGCAGGTTCTACTGACTTTCCTGAGGTCACTGAATGAGCCAATACATACTGTGAGTGGGGCTTTACATGAACAGGTGGTGCAAGCGCTAGCACTGTCCTTCTAAAAGATTCCCTTATGACACATGACTTATTACAAGAGATGCCGTGAAAAGGATCCCAGAGAGCGAGCAACAAGGGTTGCCCCTCACCATGGAAGGCCCAGAACAAGGACATCACTATGTGGTTTATTAATTACTAGTAGAGGTGAAGCAAGAAGGAGAGAAAGCTTACTAAGAGGCAAGCTTGCACCAAATCTTTTTGAAAGTTCTCATTATTTCTCCCTAGTTTTGACTTCTGCTCAGTGCCACATGGATGGCAGCCCGGGTAAGTTATTTGTTCCACTGAAAACATCACGCTCCAGGGGCTGACCAAAACTAATGATAGGCCTGAGCCGGAAAGCTCAGGGTCTGGGCAGGTCTGGATTCAGAGCTATGATTTTAGATCTGCCCATTATGGAAGAAAGCAGGAGGTTTGGATCTGGTTATGTTCTTGCCCAAAGTTCAGCACTGAGTATTTCCAGTTAGAGTTTTGGTCCTACTTCAGTCTTATTTAAAAGACTGAGGCTGAAGATTATTTAAAGACTGAGGCTGAACCCCAAACTTTGAAGCTTTTCCTAAATTACTACATATATTAGGTCATTAAGGAATTAACAGTGAAACTGAAGATCAGTCTCTTCACACCCCACATTGCATAGGACCCCAAAACTTTCAGACTCTGATTTTGCTTTCAGAACTGCTCTCACGTGGAGTCTTTGTCCAAACTCTTTCCTTAGACGGACTCTTATTTCTCCTCCTGCCTGCCTCTACTATACAGTGAATTCATTTGTTCCTTATCCTGCCCTATGCAAGGGATACCAGCGTAGACCTCCTACACCTTTCTCCCAAGGAGAAGCCAGGCAGAGACATCAGTACCAGTGCCTCATGTTAACCCTACAAAATCAGGTGAACTCAGCACTCGGACAGAAGCAAGGGGCTAGCATCTGCTTCTGCTACATCAGTTTGCATGGCACAAACCGAAGTACATGGGAACGGAAACAACACGAGCCTTTAACTGCATCTTTTTGGCTCAGTCTGTAGCACGATTTAATTAAGAAATGCATAGAGGACAACTCTTGCATATAATATGTACCACACTGCCTGCACCATGCATGAAGAGCCATTAGGGCCCAAAGCTGTCCTCAGCAATTCCTCTAGCATGCTTTCCCTCCGCTGAGTCTGACTCTGATCAGAACCTGGCCTGAATACACAGCTTTTGTGGATTTAAAGTAAGGCCTTGTTTATGGTATGATGCAAGCTTTACCTAGTTTGTATCTTCAATAATTTGAATAATTAAATAATTAACTATTAACTGTCTTTTAACTAAACCAAACCATGTAGTTTTACATTTAAAAATAGCATGGAGAGTTTCTTTTGTGCCAGTATTTTCTAACAATTAATTTTGATTCAGGGCTTTCAGGTTTTATTATAATTTTATCTTTTCACTTTTGCTTGTGTAATGCTGGCCTGATTGGTTAAAAGCATAATTCAGACTTAATACACTTAACAAACCCCTCAAAAAAACCCTTTACTCTCCTTTCACCAGTGTTCTGAACACCACCAAAACCCCGCCCCACTTATTAAACATTCAGGCAGGAGGCCACAGCGATACATGGGGGTGCTAGCCAGGCCGGTGGCAGGCAGTCTTGTACTGTGATACCCCTGGCAAACACTGGACTTAACATTTGAGTGCTCTGAAATTCTCTTGTCTTGATCAAGTTGAACATCTAATTTGGTCATTTTGGTAATATTGCCCTATGACGCACTTAAAAAATATCCCTCTCCTGGAAAACCAAACATTACAGCACCGATTCTTTCCAGTTACGCCAAAAAGGTTGAAGAGCTGAAGCAGCTGCACAGAAGACAAGCAGAAGGTACCCCACCGCCTTTTGTTACGAGTTTCACATGCAGTTTGTGTCGCAGCCTAGTAAGGACAAATACCAATAGAACCAAAATTTGTAAACTTTGTAAAACTGACATCATTCTCCTATTCTCTTCATTGCCCATCATTTGAAGCCTTCCTTATGTAAATACAATTGTGACTAACCTCACTCCTGTGGAAGTACCAGTTGGTACTCTGTGCTTGTAAGCTCTGTAAGGAAGCCCACCCCGCACCACGCGCGCGAGGAACCCCAGCCACGAGGCTGCTTTGCGACGGTTGTGGAAGAACGGCTTCATCCACGCAGGAGTCGATGTAAGCGTCACAGCTGCAGGCTTCTCATCTGTACTGAGGCTGCTATGTACCACCATTAAAAAATGCTAGGACATTGGGTTTTATTTATGTCCTTCTCCTGGGAATGCTTCAACAAATTTGAGATGCTGATTTTAGTCACACCCAGCTCATGCTATTTTAGCTTTATTTTAAATTTATTCGTTTACCATCTTCAGTCCTAAAATCTTCAGCTAAAAGAATGTGTGACTCGGTAAACAGTTCAAAAAGTAAACAAACAGATAAGCAAATCTCAGTTTCCAAACCTCCACAGTGTGTCAGTCCGTACAAGGTGTAGCCTTTATGGCAGAGACATTCAAAGCTTCCAGGGTAGTTGATGCAGGTGTGATCACAGGTCCTTTCGAAGGAACACTCATCTATATCTGAATTCATAGAAAAAGCATTAAGAAATTAGAATTCAGCTAAACTGAACAGCTAGAATTTCACATTCAGTTGCAACATCTCATTACTGATAAAGTGTCAGGTATCATCCCAGGTAAAAGTCTGAATAAAATATAATTCTCATTTCTCTAGTGCCTTATAAAGAAAAGACTTGCAGGTACATGGAGAAAGGTAAGAAAATGTAATTTATGAATACACATGAAGACTGTATTATATGTGTTCGCCATTAGATGGCAACCTTTAACTTCTGATGATATTTACCCAGACGGGCTGTGGGGGGTATTAAGGTTGTGGGGGGTTAAGTTTTGGGTTGAATCAAGTCATTCTCTCTTTCACTGACCATTCCTCTGACATCTTGCCCACCAGGACAGGGAGTCGCTCGCAGATGTCTGCTCTGCCTATGCAAGACTATACAGACTGTTGCACAGGTACAAGAGGGTAAGCAAAACACCGCACACCAGGAATGGACGGGCTACACCTAAGACACAGGAAACCTTAGTCCAAAGTCCACATTCTACCTAATTCAAGAAAATTTGACCTCTTCCCCTTAAAAAAAAAAGTCAGGCATCTCTAATTATCACTGCTCACTAATGTGAAACCCTTATTTACGTCGCCTCTTCCACCCAGCAGCCTACAGGGAAAGCAATTAACAGGACATCGCTTCCAAGACCGTACAAAGGTTTTGCTGAGCAGGGTGATGTAAAGGTTTATCTGACGGCAGTCATGACGGAATGGACTTGCTGAAAACCGCTACATTAAAGATACCTTAAAAAGCAATGTGTTCAAAATAATAACACTTTCGAGTGCATTTTATCCTCAAACAATTTTTTTTTTTAAAAAAAATCCTCTTCAGTGATTAATTTTTCTGTTCAAAGGTCAGAGAAATTAATACAATGACGTTACTGAGAGTAGTAATTTCAAGAAATCTCATTCCTCCAATATTCCTGAGGTATCAATGAATGGAATAGTATTCCTCTAACAGCTTGCACACTTTCTAGAGTTGCTTATTAAGAACATAACCTGAGCAACACCATTACTATATATAACTTGGACTTTCAGATTGTACATGCTTAGAAAGCTGTGGGTGCTTGAAAAAACTTGAAAACTCACCAGTACTTAAGGGTATGCTACCCAATTCCTATGTCCAACTATTATTTCTATAGTTTTGATGCTTAATGAAACACTCTATGTCTCATCCTGCTATTACAAATGCAAATACTTCAAAAAGTCTAAAACTAAGATTCTGTGTTTGTGCACACAAACCCAAAACCTGTGTGAGAGATTATGCAGAAATTTAGATTGCTACAAACAGCTCTATTTTATATCATCTCCAATTTTAAGTGTTTCAAAACTTTCACACAAAAGAGAATTCACAATGTGGAAAGCAACTGCTCAGGCAAATATGTAACATAAAATGAAATACACATGATGAACACAAATGTATGCTATCCGGTTTTATGTGTGCATCACAAGCACTTGATATGATCAAGTAGCAAAAAAAGGACAAACAGATATTTTCTCTTTCTTACCTCTATTTAATTTTTAATGCATTTTCCTATGCATTTTAAAAATATCGTTATTTGAGTTTGGAAAGTGATTTCTTTTTAAGGTTTCCTTTATAGTCTTGGAAATATGCAGCTTTTGAGTACACATAAATGGCAAACTGTTTCAGTTTTCTCTAAATAAATACATAAAGTAAAATCATGTGGGAATGAACACTGCAGTTATAGTTTTAAAGGATTTTTAACGCATAAGAAGCCAAATCATACATCGTGGTTTCATTCACGTGTAACCTCGTTCACTGTACGGCATTGCAGGAAATTTACAAAAGCAGTTCATTTTCTGGCCTCTGACTTACCATGGAAGGCTCTTTTTCAAAAATAAGTTCATCTTTCTCAATAGCGATCGTACCCTGTACTACTTTAGTCAACGGGATTTACGCGCTGCTTTCACACATACCACATTCTGTTGTTACTTATTACGGCTTAGGCCTTTACAGGTTTTTCTTCACATTAAGAAGGATGCATATCCCTCTTTGCCTGTGGAAACAAGTCTGCCTAATAGCGTGACCAGTCATCTGCTTGCCAAGTAACAGGCACTCACGATGGGCAAATGCATTTCTATTACACGAAATATCAGCTACTCATAAACTTATATTGCTTACACTGGCTGGCAGAGATGCTGAAACAAACACTTTTATTACAATACAAAGACTGCTATTAAAAGCTTTTTCACCATTTAAACCCCTCATCCCGCCTCCTGCTGCTGTTCTCATAAATTCAACCTCTGCTGAATTCAGCATCTTGCTTTGGCTGGTGGAACGTGGAAAGCCTCTGCGCAGATTTTCCCTCGCTTAAACAGCGAGCCCCTCGGCCCCTCTCCTGCTTGCCTGCGGAAGGCAGGGCCAGGCACTGCCCGAGGGCCCTATCTGCAGAATCACCAGTTCCCTGAGGAATTCAGCACTGGTCATAGAAAAGGGAAAAATATGCACCACATACTCTTCGCTAAAAGAAACCGGTGGTGTGATACAGGATGCTGAAATCTTCTCGCACCTTTTTTTTTTTTTCTCTCCCCCTAAACTCTGACATCCCCTGACTCCCAGAAACTTTGAAATTGGCCCTCACGCCTTTGTGGTGCTCCACAACACTTCTCCATATTTAGCCTGAAAAGATGCGCTTATTTCCCACCACCCTCAGGATACAGGTATCTCTCGTAAGGCACTGAGGAGCAGGGCGTTACACCTGGTTTCACCTTCACAGCCCTGGGTTTCAAATCCTGCTTACTACACACCTGGGAACGAACGTAGGTATATAAATTTTGTCTCCTCTGTACAAACAACACTATGCAACCTGGTAGCATTATCTAGTAAAGAGAATCCCAAAAATACAAAAGCAGAGATGTGGCAGGTTACAGCTAGAGAACTGAGAACAAATAATTTCTCTTTCAGTTTTGTGGTCAACCCCCACCCCACCCCCAAACTCATGTACACGAAGACACGCACATTTTTGTATTGGGTTGCTCTGAATTTTCCCACTCCCAATAAATACACCAAAATAAACACCGAGAAATTAACTTTCTGCGTCTGAGGTGCTCTTAAAATGATTTAAAGTTATTTAAAGTAAGTTTTTGAACTGTTTTAACATGAAAAGTCAAAATGTTCTGGTTTTGAGGAACTGCAGTGGAACAACTTCAACTTGAGGTTGAAGTTTCTGTTCTATTTTTAGTTGAAATTGGCGTGAATTCACAAATAGTCCAAGCTGTCTCAGAACATTTCAGGTTTGCTAATGCACTTATTTGACATCAAACACATTCTTTTTACTTTCACTAGTCAAAAATGCATATCACATTCACCACTGTAATCAGCATATTAAGAGAGACCTTCACAGCTGAACTGTTTGAAGCTTACAGGAACTATGGGGCTAAATTAATCTCTGGTAGGACACAATTAGTTTCCTGCCAGAGGTAGGGGCTTCTTTTAAGGATTACGAATGGTACCATATAAATTCTAAGATGAGGGCCTCCCTACTTCACCGCAGATGGCGCAGTGGAAGCGCCAAGGTCAGAGGCTGGAGCAGATGACCTCACAGGTCCCTTCCAACCTCCACCACCTCCTATGCGCGTGCCAGCTGGCAGACCCAGCCCTCTCAAGGTGCTCTTTCTGGTGGGCTGTGCTGCTGAGAGCTCTCCTTCCAGTCGCTGTTTCCATGACATCAAGGCATCATCTTGGGCTGAATAAAGTCCAACATCTATCGATCCACGTTCTCATCTCCAAAGAGGATGTCTGAACAGTGGAAGTACTCCTTTATTTTTGCCTAGAAGGGATTCAACTCGAAGAGATTGTTCAATGGTTTAATAAAAGAGCAGGATTTCCCTGTGTTTTTGAGGACAGCAATTGTTGCCAATGATGGTCATGCTTGATAATATTTGTTTGGCTCTGTTCCTATTATTTCAAGTCAGCATTTGGATTTTATTGTTGATTTTTCAATCATACTTAGTAATTTTTTTTTTTAGTTCATGCTTTCAAACATTAAACAATCTCATAATGATTATTTTTTTTTCTCTCAAACATAATGTTTGTTAGTGGGTGTCAGATTGTCAGTACTGGAAAGTAAAGTCTTCCATCTATCTCCAGAAGGGAGCTACCAGAGATCAAATTTCTAAGTTTCCTCACACAGATGTGTCTCAAAGGTGACCTGAGGGAGCAGGGAGAAAGCGGCTCATTTTCCGTGCTCATTCAAGTCCCTGCCCTTTCCACTCACGCTGCCAGAAGACTCCCAATTACAGTAGCACCAATTGTTCTGGTGGTTTGTGTGATGTGGACACTGACTCATTTGTGGACATAGAGTGCAGGGCACCAAGTAGCCATCACACAGTAATGATTTTTGCTAAGGCTGAAGCTGAGCTGGATTCCTACCAGGAGCTCTGAAGTGAAAGGCTCCTTTCTGTAGTCTGTTTCCAGTCCTCAGATGCAGTCTCCTTGCATTCTTGATTGTCATTACCTTCTTCTCTAAAATAAATTTCAGAGTAATTGAAAGAAACCAACGATCAGAAAATTAGAGCGCAATGCAGGACATTTCCAAAAAGCATTAGCATTGCAGGCAAACATACAGGTGAGGCTGGTGAATAGCCCTAGATTTAGAGATGTTTTGAGGACTGCAAATGGATGTAGAAACTGCTATGACTCCCTGACAGAACGTACACACGCAAAATTCACTCGCACAGAGGTACACGTGTGATTTGGGGGCCGTGGTTACAGAACTGAACAATTCAACGCCCAGTTTGCCTAATCTTACATTAAAAATTCACTGCAAAAATAAAGAAAGAGAAGGCGAAATCCTTAATATAATTTTGTTTGTTAGTATTAATAACAAGCGCAGAAATTGGTTAGAGAAAACTAACCATCACCACGATGGCTTTTCTCTGAGACATACATTAAGCATCTAGGTTAATTTATGAAACTGGGAGCCTCCTTCCAAAACACAGGCCACATACGTTGCTTGAGCAAGAGTTTGGTCATCCTGCTTGAAGTATTTTTCACGTGGTCTAAAAATAAACATGGCAAGGGGAGATCACCGTTGTTTGATGATGCTATCGCGTTACAGAGAACAAGGGGCTCAAAGACAACCAATAAAAGCTATGACAGGGATTTGGGACAGACTGCAATGATTCTGGACACTGTAAGCGAAGAACCTATCTTATGTTTGATTTGCCTGTGTTCAGTGAGGCAAGACATAAAGTATACACTAGATCACTGCATATATGCAATAGATATACATTAAATTTGAATATACTATTTCAAATAGAAATAAAATAGAAAATAAATACTTTTTGCTTAGGAATAGAAAGTAAAATAAAAAGAAAATGAAATAACTATCTCTACTATCAATTCCTTCATTGGTTTAAGTGCCTCGTGACACCCCGAATGCTGGTAGATCACTTCAGCCAAAAATGGTCGCAATATTACAGTAATACTTTGAGGTGCTATCACAGTTATGACTCCATACACTCCCAATCTGCTTAAGTATACCTTCATTATGGCAGCAAAGGTTTATATCTGTATCTCATAACTGCTGCCCAGGATGCTGCGAAGAACACACAGAGCAAGGAATCCGTGGTTTTCAGATTCACGCGTGTTAGTCGTGTTCGACCCCCCAGGCCAGAGCGATGGCCCAGGTGTCCCACTGCATTGCGCGCAGCAAAGCCACCGCTCAGTACAGTGGAGTTATCTCCTAACGTGGCCACATCGTCCTAATGCAAAAGTCCACAATACACAGTTTATTTGGTCCATCTCACACACCCTAGGTTTATTTTTAACCCCCAAGCCAAACACAGACTCAGTGTGGAGTACCCCACTCAACTGATCATGCACACAAGCCAAACTCAAGGCTGGTCAGAACGTTTTGCGTTCACATTTCTCAGCTTCCAAGCCATCGGCTCCTCTGAGAAACAGAGCCTTGCCTTTTTCTCATTCATTAAGCACACATACATAGAAACTCTAAAGAAGTGTTACATGATGTTTTTAAAATAAACACTAATGCTTTTTTATATGTATTTTGGCTGAAAGTTATTTTCTGTCTTCCCCTCCTCCCCTTTGATTTCTACAGGGAACTGATACCACCCATGTAATGTTGTTCACCTTACAGCCCAGCCAGCGTGGTTTCCAACAATATTTGACAGACATTAGGGAAACCACATATCTTAATCTGAGTGGTTGCTGGACCATAGGGAGTCATGATTCAAGCTATGTTCTCCAACAAATGCTGGTTTAAATTCAGTATTGGGAAAGATATTATTTTGCTACAGCAGCGATATGATGGGGTTTCCACCACATCTCACATTTTCCGATCCCAGCGACTTACCCCTGTTCACAGTCAGTAAAAATGCATCCTCCATCTGAGGACATAACTCTCTAATACACATCCAGTACCGACCAGAAGGAACAGCTTATAGCTAACCTCTCCTTATGTTTCAAAGTCTACAATAATAAAATCAATGAAGAGGAAGCAGGGAAAGACGTAGGAATATACAAACCTTCTACTTCATTACCTTCCCACTGAGTGCTTCTGGAGCAGGCTAACACAAAGGAGAAAGAAAAAAAAAAAAAAAAGCCATAACCCCAAACCTTTAAAAGTAATTGAAAACCCACACCCATTTAGACTTCCCACTGCATTACTGACTCACAATCAAGTCAACTTGTTGCTGAGACTTAATTGTTAACAACATACTAATGACCTGCAGGAAAACCAGATCTGGCATTAATTGCTATACTTTTAACGTGAATATAAGTGCCTAAGTAGCACAGTCACATCTTGTATTTCAGAAATGCAAGTGGGAAAGTGTCCATTATGACTAATGTTGACTTGGACCAGAGCATTTATTTATTTAAGAAATTTATTGCTCACAGTTAACTATGTGATTAGTGAAGACCAAATGTAACACACTAATCAGGGAATGAAAGACTTCTGAAGGAAATTGATTCTGCTCGCAAGGAAATGTGCTTTTTATTAGGGATGATTTGTTCTTAGAATGCAAAGTAGTAGTAAAACAAATAAATGTATATAAACTGCAAAAGAAACCTGCAAAATATACTTGAGACAGAGGCAATAAATAATTAGAAACCTGTGACTTATTATGTAAGCATCCCACAGAGGAGGTATTTCAAGGATTTAGCAGTACAAAATGAAATGACTGTTACTCAGGGATAGGCATACAGTAGCAGTCCGTGACAAATTCTGCAGAATATTTGGTTCCTGCCCCCTCTCACACAGGTAAGACCACTGTTCCATGCATTAAACACGCTGCCATGGTTCAGTTCAGGAACAGAAATCTGCTTGTGGCAAATTGGACCTAATTTAGTTTCCCCAGGCCAGACAAAGCATTTAATTGCACCCTTGATTCACTCATACCAGTATACCTCTGATGTCTAGCAATTGATTTAGGCAGTAACGCTACAAGCAGGTCCGTGTCTTGGTCCACACGGGAACCACGGAAATCCATGAGGACCTGCAATGGCACCAGGGTCATGCAGATATGTCTCCACTCACATTCCCACTGGGGGAATCAAGTTAGCTTCTGCTCTGCAGAGGTTGCAAGAGGTACTTGCTGCCCCAGAGGGCAACACTTTGTAGCATGGCAGTGGTTTAACACGGACTTCAGTCATTAAGACGCATTCCTCTGGGTTCAACACACTGAAGTGGCTGCTTTCTTGTAAGCTACTTGGCAGCTGAGCTTCTGCCACAGCAGTAGAGTCTCCATGGACCTTGAGCCTGCCAGCTCTTCCGGGCTGGCTAAGCGAGAAGTGCTCTGCCAAACCTGGAAGATGCAACTAGGCCCCAGTTTCCATTTGTTTAATCCAGCACAGTATGCAACACCTGGAGTGGGAATCCTATCCCTTCCAACCCATAGCTGTACTAAGGACCATTGGTGTTCTCATCTACCTGGTTCTACCTCATGGCCTCGGTATCCCTTTATGTTTGTATGTTTTCATTCAGTATATAGAGATCTTGGAAACAGCTCGTCTTCATCTTCCTCCCAGCCTATCTGTACCCGTAGTAAGTTCAATAACCCAGTACCTCTGTTCTCGAGGCTGTCAAACTGCTGATCACTCTTAAGAGAGTCCATATCTTTCTCTGTCTATACAGTACTAAATGCAGTATTAACACACCATAGCTCCAGTGGCAAGTGCCATTTAGGGAGCCACAGTTGTCTCTGATGTTTATCATTATGGTCTGAATATTTTAGATACTCTTATTTGCTCTAAGGAATATCTGGGCATCACTGATTTCTCCCTTTTCTGTGCATTCTCGCACTTCTGCTACATGCCTGAAGTTGAATGATGTCTTCCAAGTCCTAGCAGCGTGGATAGAAACTGGATGTTAATTTTGATAGAATGAGTATATTTAATGCTAGCAAGATGACCATACTCATTTAGTCTGACCTCCTGCACTTCAGCAGCCTCTAGCATTTTGCTTGGTAACCTCCAAAAGCACTTTTGTTCCTGAAAGGATTCTCTAGGCATTTTCCTGGACTGATCTCTTAGTCTCCTCCATCAGTTTAATTTTTACAATTTAAATTGGTATGATCCTTTTAAATTGCTAAATTTAGTAAAGGCTGAATAGTTTCTCTTAAAAGAGTGTAATGCATACCTGATCCCTCCAAGAATCAGCAGGTACCTCTTGATACATTTCTCAGATTATTTTGTTGGGTCTGAGGTTGCACACAAGAAAGCAAGATTCCAACTAAGTAGTTCCCTTGGGTTGGCTGGCTGCCTCTATTAATTCCTATCACTGGAGCAGCTCAGTTCAGAAGACAGTAATCTTTCACTAGTCCCTCCAGCCATCAGAGGAACTGCAGTAGTCAGATCCTTCTTTGATGCTATGCACCAAGGGGACAACTCTTAACCCTGCAAACTCATCACTCTCATTAACATCAGAGCGACTGGTTTCCCACTGTTTACCTAGAAGTTACAGCAAACGGAACTGCCATAACTGCCGTTAGGAAGAATAAGACAGTGCATTTGGGAGAGTCTTTAAAGGCAAATGGCAGCTCGTTTTCTCTATCTCTGCTATCAGACCTTATCAAAAGAGACCAGTTGCACTTTGTGGGAACCACTGTTCTATCTCTGGGATGTGAAAACAGAAGGAAAGCAGGTTAAAAAATGAGACTTGGCAATAAAATTGTAGGTCTAAACTGTTTGCTCCCTCTCCAGAGTAAATACAATCCTTTCTTTAGGAACTCTTCCAAGGGAGTTTTATGTGATCTCACCTACCAACAAATTCATTTTCCCTTCTCTTTTCAGTTTCTTTCAAAAATTCCCTATTTAACTTTCTTCCACGCAGAGTCCGCAAGCTCGTTCTCTTCCACAAGCTTCCCTCAGGGCTTCCTGAGACTCTGCAGAAACGGGGCTGCAGAACGACATCTTAATGCAGTAAATACCTCTTCCCTATGTGTTCCCCTTAACGCATGTGCCAAGTCAACTGACCACCATACATTCCTCTTCCTGTCAGCACTGCAGAGCCAATTCTGCTCCCAGTTGGTGAATATGGTTTTGTTCTGCCTCATTCATCAGCCATGGAACGATTTGCTTGCTTTTGGATCACCAAAAGCTTTGCCTGAGGGGCTAGGAAGATTTATGGTTTTGGATGGAAACTGCAGAATTTGGCAATTTCAGCCAGGCAAAAATTGGCAGCTAACTTTGGGGTCTTTGGGGGTATCTTTGACTATAGTTGGTGGGATTTGGCCAAAGGTTTTTTACATTTCTATAATGAAATACATCATCATCATCATCACCACCATAATTATTACATTATTATTTCACTGCTGTTGGGCAAAGAAAAAAGTTTCCAACATTTTTTCCCTTTAGCATTATGAAGGACCCCACCACCTTTTTTGTAAGCAGCACCAAACTAAAAAACAGAATAATGGTAGAGGATTACCTGGTAAATTCCCTTTCTGGCAGATAATAATTTCTTCTAGCATTTTAAATATGGTTGTGCAAAACTACTCGCTAAATCTCAGTGCTGCAAGGAGAGCTGGAGAACAGCAGTGGCAGCTTTTGCCCATGGGACTGCTGAGGAGGAAAATGTGCCCGGCCTCGTAAGTGCCCAGCCAAGCTTCCCTCTTCCTCCATTTCTTCAGCTGAGCTGAACTGCTCAGCAATTCTGAATTTGGTCAGCTGTCCCAGCAGAGAGAGGAATGAGAAAATCAATGCTGGGTCCTGCGGCTTTCTGAGTGGCAGGCAGCAGTACATTTCATATCTAATGAGGTAAGCTTGTTTCTTCTGCACAGACACTTCCACTTTGTCACTAACATCAGGAAACACATCCAGAATTCTCCCTAGCCCAATGCTCCCTGATGTCTCTGACCATATTTCAACTAACCCTGCCACGGCTTCTCCCCCATTCAGCCTGGTGTTCAATTTAATGCCCAGCAGCACCAGATGTGTGAGCGTCTGGAGCTGGGGAGAGGCCACAGATCTGTGCTGTGTCCAAGGACGCATCACCTCCTGCGAGCAGGCACTCCAAGGAGCCTACACATCTGGCCACGTGGCACCCTCTGTACATCTTCTCTGTACAGGCACCCTCTAGACACCCCCAGACTGAGTATGCATGTCCTCCAAGAGAAGAAACTTTAGGGATCTCCATCTGCTCTCAGATAGGGGAAGGGAGCAGAGAAGGCAGAAGAACCTTCAGTTAGGATCGTCTCCTCAGAGGGTTTGCAGAGAGATGCACCGATTGCCAGAGACAGTTCTGCAGATACTTTCAAACAGAGAAGTTAAAAAAAGAAAGGAATTATTTTTGCAGATAAGAAAGTTTGCTGGATCTCCTATGGAACATGAAAAAAACCTACTAATAATTAGACACAATGGTATAAAATTAATAAGTCTGCCCAAGGTTGCGGACACAAAGGGAGCCAACAGAGGTGCTCTATAAAGGCATTTGGAAAGGAAGATTTCAAATCATTACTGGTTTTCGTTATCAAGTGCATCGCGCTTAGCCTCACTATAAGCTCATGGCAGTTCTCTCATCTTACTTTTTCTCCTTACTGTTATCCTTGTGAATAACAATTTTAAAAAGGATTTCTAAAGTATTTAAAAAAAATTTAAAAATGCACTATAGGGATCTGAACCTGAGTAAAGCACTACTATCTTCTAAATACAACCAAAGCTAATAGTATTAAAAATGCATAAGTACATTTAACAGTATTGTTCATTTTTAGAACCTATTATTACTGTTAAAATCAATAGAAAATGAGTGAGCTAAGCACTTTCTCAGATCACAGTTTTTTCCTAAGAGCTACAAAATCTGCCCACTATTGGATGAGGAAGGGCTGGAACCACTTGGAGAAAGGCCATGCGCCAAAGAAAGTCGAAATACATTTGCAACCTTTCCATGATGGCAAATCAGAGAAAGGTCAACACAGCTGTGATAAATGAGCCTGACTTAAAACTGTACCTCCGAATGCTTAGCCTGGAGAATGAAAATGCAACTACGGTCGATGGTATTTGTGGTACGTCACTTCTGTTATGTATGCTAGCACCAACAAAGCTGCAGCACTGTGGGCATCAGGATGTGTAGCTCTTGGATGACAGCTCTTCTCAGGGTTCTGTATGAGCACTTCGGTGGTCAGTCTGGGCAACCACATCTCCACTGTCACGTGAAAGGTGCACGCATGTGCTAACAAATGCATCGCTTGGCAGATGTGGAGGACCACCATCCCCAACGCATCTCAGAAATTCACTTTGTTCATAGCCTCCCCACATTATGTACAGATTGTCTTTGAGACAAGATTTTTGAAACAAAATTATTTATGGTACGATAATAAAGATCCTCTTGAGTTAACTTGCTTGTATGGGTATTTCTACATGTGACAATTGGGCACAATCACTTAGCAGAAACACGAGGGCCTCCAAGCTTTGAGACCTGAATCTGCTGTGATACGAGGTGAAAGAGAAAGACATACAGAGACAAGAAAGGCAAAAGCCTAAGTTTCTGTGTGATGAACATCTTGAAACTGGAGACTGAAGTTGTGCTTAGACTCTCTGTAGACCTCCCAGATATTACCCCTGCTCTTGAGTCTATGCTTACCTGTCCGAGATCTTTCCCACCCCTCCCAACCCTCTCCATTACATGAGGGCTTTGTTGCACTCAGGTTCCTCTGTTAATCTGAGGAACCCAGTAGGAGGCAATTGGCTTTGGCTCCTATTACGTTTATCCTCTTACCATTGTTTTGCTAGGACAATCTAAAATGCAATTAAAGTCAATACTTTCCCAACGTTTTTTAAGAAAACAAAGTACTTCAATCAAAACATTGCCAAGATTTTATAAGCAAACATGTATCCTTTTCCAAAATCAATCATTTTCCAAGGCAAAGGCAAGTTGAGTTATCTGCTGCTATTACAGCAATAAACTGTGCTACTACTTCAAGTGCTTGGGGTAGGAGAAGCCATATATCAAGAGCAGAAGTGCATTAAAAGAAACTTCAGGCAGGTTTATTTGTTTTCCTACAAACATAAACATGTTTAGTAGTCTGCACTCTGCTCAAGCCACTATTTACATAGCAAGTCTGTAAGAGCAGCTTAACAGCCCGATGAGACAACATAAAAAAGGCTTTACCCTTTCTGTATCAAGCAAGGAGTATTCCCTCTATCCTGCAATACATTTGATTTCTAGACATATTTCTGAAAAGAGGAAACTGTTCTCTCTGCTAAGGTGTTTTGTCTCACCCTTTAGTAGGAGCTGCTAGCGAGACTTGAAGGAACAAGGGACTAGTCTGGGTAAAAATGTGCCCAGTGTTATTTGATGGTGCTGAAAAAGCAAGTACAACAAGACAGTTTCAGTTTCCATCTGAAAACTCAAATGCAGCACTTCACCTCCCGTGGACCTGACTGTGCATTCCCAGCTAACTTCAAGCTCTCGCTGAAGTCAGTGGCCACTGAATATACACAAGAATTGCTGTTCTCTGGCTCTGCTTCAAGGGCTTGTTTAAAAAATCTGCCCAGAAAGGCCTCCGTGGAGTCAAGAAACGGCAGGTACAAGTAGTAGTAGTTCATAACATGGCTACTGGAAGAAAATCATGCCCCTTTGGTTCAATAGGTTAGGCTTCTATTCTCATTAGAACAAAATAAACAAAATGTGGCACTTTTAAAAGGCCCAGAAGGGTAGATGCAAGCACAGGAAAATGAATTTTTTCTGAACATTTGGGATAGGATTGTCATTTTATTGCAATTCTGTAGAGTACTTAGTGTAAAGGATATCTGACATTAATCAATGTGATTAAATGACTGAGTGCAGTAATATGGCATTATCTCAATGTGCACCAATGCAATAGTGGAGAATATATATACATATAGTCTTTCCCTGGTTCTCTTAAAAAACAATTCCTATTGAATTACAGCTTTCAGCACTATTTATCAACAGATTATTGTTTGTGGAAGAATGCTACCTTCCTGCTCAAACTATTCCAAGACTGACTCATATCCTGGTAATTCATTAATACATAACATGATTCTAGTCCAGTGAAATCATTTCTGCACTATACACATCATAAATCCTACAGCATCAACTGAAAAATATATCTGAAATTCTCTTTCTAAACACTAATGGAACATTTTGCTTGGCTTCCCACACACATCATCGAGGGGAGGGGGCCAGACAGAGCTTTAAAAAGCAATTTGATAGCAGTATACTTTATAGAGTTTAACACCGGAATATAAGAGCTACCATACTGAATGAGACCTGAGGTCAAACTAATCTCGTACCTTACTTCCAACAGTAGCCTGTGTCAGAAGCTTCATGGGAAAATAGAGGTGGAATAATCTGTCCCATCTGCCCTCCCCACGTTAGGTCTCATCCCATTAGAAACTGATTTAAAGCCTAGATTGTGAGGTTTAATATTCCTTCCAAGGAGCAGCAACCAAAGAAAATTCGTCTTTAACTTATGATAACACCGTGCTGCAGAGAGGAGAACTGGAGGGGCAGGGCGGGGGGGGATGTATTTGTTTTCATGTTTCAGCAGACTTAATTGCTACAACCAACATGGGAGATACTATCACTTGGCAAACAAACTTGTACTGGCTAGAGCTGTTTCTACTTCATGCCTGGGGCATTTATTGTTTCTGGATATGATCTTGCAACCCTTTTTTTCTCACAGAGGCAGACTGTACCACTATTCACAATCTCACTGACACCAAGAGTAAGCACCATGTGTAACAGAAAGGATTTGAGAAGTATTCCTTTTATTGACAGTGTAACATGTTGCTTCCCAGCGGAGTATTTTTTTTAATCTGATGCTAGAAGCAATATGGTGCTTGTCATAAGCAAGATATTTTTGTAAGGCTCAGTGACACAGAATGCCTTAGAGAAAATCTGCATAGGGAATGATCATCATCAGTGACAGGGAAATCATCTTGAACTTTCTTTCTGTGAGCTAGTCTGATTTCCACAAGCAGCTCCCAATACTCCTCCAGTGCACCACCAGTTCTCACTGGTTCTTGAACTACATCGGCAACTGAACCGGCACCATTGTTTACATACCAATTGTCCACACAATTAAACATACTGGGCCAGACTCAGCTGGACTGGCTGAAAATCAGCCTATATCAAGTCAACGTATTTTATATCTGACAGCATGCCTATCTGATGTGGGTGAGTGTATGAGTGCATCAAGGCAAAATCACTCTCCTTCATGTGTATGACACAAATGAGTTGATAGGGGAATGGCTTCAGTCCCTTCATCCCTCTCTCTCCCCTCAACCACCCCCGCACTGGCACTGGCTCACCCTGCTCAAGTGGTGTAAGAAAACAAGGCCCAGCAGGTTCCCTTAGTGTGATAGCCCTGTAACTCTCCTGAGCACAGTAGCCTTCCCTCTGATGTAAGCGGGAGCAAAAGGAAGCCCTGGGTATTTCTTCTGACTGCTGAAGACCTCAAACTTACAGCAAATGCTTATGCAAACTCAGGCAGAAGTCAGCGAGTGGACTCGTCAGCCTGCTTGCTCCTCACTCCGGAGAGCAAACAGGCTCTCTGGGATCCCTGCTACCTCCCTCGCAAGGACACAGGCAGCAGCACCCTCACGGCTTGCTGACGCTCTCCACCTGCTACAGGTCAGTCCTGACCCTGAGGGTAACAGCCTCAGTGAGAGGTTTGTGTGGGCTCAGGTAAAAATGAATTTTAAATATTAAGAAAAACCCCCACACCAAGCAGTAAAATTTCTGCTGATGTTCTCTTTTTATCATCTCACCTGGCTGTGAAGCTGTATGTTATTGCCACTCCAGAAAGAAGGGGAAGGCTAAATAATGTTACTTTTACTGAACATTTCCTCCTTTTATGTATTTAATGTGGAGAGAAAAGGAAAGAGAGGGGTTAGACCAATAACAAAAGTTTCCAACAGTTTTCACTGGAAAGTTGGCCAAACCATAACGCTGATGCATTGAATTGGAGGGGTCTAGGCCTCACCCGTTGTCTTTTAAACTGCCTTACATGAAGCATTAGTTCTAGCACGGATACAGATTAGCTGAAGGGTTTAATCACTCTCTTTAGTGCTGAATGGTGCAGCTGTACCCATTTAACACTGCTCATAGCTCACTGCCTCTACGACTGTGCTAGGGTATACTCAGCTATAACTCAGAGCAAGAAGAATTGGGGGAGTAGCAGTAAGGTAAAAAGATAGCTTGGCTTGGCTGGGAGAATCACGACATAAAATTCCCCTGTCGTGGTATTCCAAGGAACTTCCTCAGGATTTTAAAACTGGAACATAGGACATGGGATTCTCCCTGTCCTTCGTTTTCATGATGCAATGAGAGATAGAGAGGGACAGACACTCCAGTCCTGACCTCTACCCATGCATTTCATTAAATAATCTAAGACTGGTGACTGCGTCCTATATAAATCAATGCACAGGGTGTATCCTCATCCTGAGACCTTCATCAGGTTATGTGATTGGGACGAGGCCAGTTGCTTTACCGGGTTACGTGATCAAATGTGGGTGGCAGGTCACTGACATGTAACCCAAGGGAGCAAATCTCTTTGGCCCTTCTTTTATTTTCTTAATTTGGTCACCCTCTGTCAAAGATGTCTGGTGATTCAGTGCTGCCAATGTGGATGCACTGATTTATTTGGGATTAAACCGGTCCTGTACAGCCATATTTATCATCAATGGTTCCATACAGAAGAGTATAGTGAGATCTTTGTAGCTAATCTTTGTGGACTTCTTTAGGCCAAAAATATTTCCCACAAACACTTTCTATCTGTCCTTCCCTGTATGATTAATCCCTCATTTCATACTCATTTTCAAAATGGAGATACCATGCTGGGAGATTCAAATCTTGCCCTTGGAAGGCTAATAGTGCATATTTTGTACAAATAAGTGAAAAGGTGGATGTTATGAGAGGGGATTACATATCCAGTTAATATGGCAATGTTTCAAGACCAGGCCTGTAGGATCCTTGGATCATAGACAGTTACTGTATTTTTCAAGGTGCTATTTTTCTTTCTCTCATTCTGGAATGAAAGAAGGCTTCTCTTGACAATTATGCATTGGGAACCCTATGTAAAGCATCCCTCTACCAATAGATCGATTGTAGGATCAGCTAGGTCTATAATCACATCAAATTTTCTGTAATGAAGACCTATTTGGCAGTAAAGAAAGGTCTCATTTACCAGTATTATTTTAGGACTGCATAGATTACATTTCTCTGGTGCAGTGGGTTAACACAGAAGGCCTGAGGCTGGGTTCAAATCTTATTTCAGATCATAAGTCAAAACCAGTTGGCAAGAGTTGGGAGGTATATCCTGTAACACATCAGAAAGCTATCACAAAACTTGCAATGCTCATCAAGTCTGCTCAGAGACAACCTGAGAAACAACAAAACAGAGGTGGACAAGGTTTGAGGTGTTTTGCAGGTCAGCATTGCAATATGCTGACAGAATTATTACAAAAACTGCCTCAATATCTGCTCACAGTATCCTTGGCTCTAGCCATTACTTCTAGTTGCTCCACTCCATGAGCATCATGTTTTTGAGGAACACTTGTCTGGAAGTGAAGCTAAGGAGAGAAGAAAGGGGGATACAGTGGGGCATAAAAGGAACACATTTGTTTTTACAGAGAGAACGAAAAGTCCAAATACACAAATATGATAGTGGATATGCTCATGTCTTTCTCTTGTAACGAGAGGAAAAATCCACCTCAAATCAGGTACCTTGGACTTCTATTGGATAGCTTTGTAGTGTTATAAAACCCCAAACCTCTAGCAAAATGTGCTCACAGAAAATCACTAGAGGGAAATTTCAATATATCATAAAGCTAGGGGGGCAAATTCTGCTTGGGATCTGTTGCGTAAACCTGCATCACTGGATTTCCTTTGGACGGACACCAGCGCTACCAACAGCAGACTATGAGGCCCTGTATTCCAGTACCTAGTTACAAAAGAGTCAATCAAAGGGTCAATCGCATTTGTTTAAAATCTGGTAGGAAAGTAGTAAAGAATAACCAACAGTCAAACAGGCAATACATCAAAGCAAATAAAAAATGCTGTCACCTACTGTGTGTGAACACATGGCTTTAAAGAAGCCCCAAAAATGCCAGATGCCCATGCAGGTATTCCACATGCCCCAGAGGTACTTTCTCCTGGTGGACAATCCTCTTCGTTTACAGTAGCTGTATCAATTCAAATGGTTGGTGAAAAGACTACTTGGGCAGACTTCATTATGGCTGAACATCATGTTTGTGAGATCTAGCAATCATCAAGCCCCACTTAAGCCTGCTTTGGAGACTGTAAGTGGACTAGACTGATGCAAATGCCTTGAACTGCCACCTGCAAAAGTTTAAATTCCTCATCATAGGAGGATTTGGCTCTGTTTTGGACAAAGGTGGAAGAGGGGCAGAGGGCGAAAGGGTAGATTTAGTAAGCCAAAGTATTACATGTTGATTCCTGGATGTTCCCACTAAAAGCATTTTTTTTCTGAATGTAAGTCATCTTTCCAACTCTACCACTCCCTGGAGAGACCTACGACAAATGCATAGGCTGTCTCTCCTTGTCTTGTTTTGCAAAAGGCAATTCCTGCAGCAGGAAGAGAAAATTATTTATGATAGAATTTCACACATTTTTCTGAGTGCTTAATGAAGCTTGAACTTGAGTGGAGCAGAGAGACTGCTTATTGTTGAATTTTTTTCGAGATCACTGCACAACAAACAGAAACTGAATAAGCAATTAAGTTAACTGGCTTTAAAACTCATATTGGCTGAGGATTAAGGTAATTATGTCTGCGCTTACACACATTCATTGCAGCTTTAAACAGTCTTGCTTGCTGTTTTGTTGCTGATGTGGTTCTAAAACTAATCTGAGTTGTTGTCCTGCTGTTAATTACAACAAAGGTTACAAACACAAGCTCTCCTTGCTATAAATATAGCCATGTTATTTGTATTACATGCTCAAAGGAGATGCAGGCCTCTTTTGCTAGGTTTATACAAACAGATCCAACCGTTTCTTCCTGTATCAAAGAATTTACAATACCTTAGACTTAAGGGATCTGTTAAAATAATACACAATAGATGAGTTTGGTATTGTCATACAGTGATTTCACCGTCAAAGGAGGAAAAAAAAATCTATTTTTAAGTTTGCGTAAAAAGAGAGACTCTGGGAAAGTAGTATCAGTCTCCACAATATCACTGGCAGGGCAATGTGGATTCTTCACCTTCTGGGTTACAAATAAGTTTCCTTTTAAATGGCTGGAATGCAGGGGAGGGGAAAGGAAGGGAAACCCCCACATTCTCCTTGTCTAACAAGGAGCCACAGCGTGAGAACCACTCCCTGGCAGAAGTAATCTGTGATTGACAATGGTTTTCTTTGCAGCCAGAGCTAAAAATGGTTTAGACAAATGCAGAACATTTTAATGCCCTTTACAAACGCAAGGGCTGCTTACACAAGCACTCTACACGCAGGATGGCTAGCTAGTGGCACCAAGCAAGCAGCAAACTTCAGAGTTCCTGAAAACCAATGAATTTTCTTATCAGGGTATGAGCACAAACACAGGAGAAAAAAAAATTCTTGTAATGGGCAGATTCACAGAGAGCAGATTCACAAAAACTGGAGGTTTATTCTCCAGGCGGTCCAGGCATTCATATGTGTGATCTTAGGCAAACTGCTATATTTGGCTTCACCCTTCCTGCCTGAAAAACTGAGACAGAAACACTTTCCTCTTCACAGAAAGGATGAATGTGTGTAAGGCTCTTGGTACGATGGGGTGGGAGCTCTGCAAACAACCAGAACAAAGTCTGAAACTTTGATACAATTTCACTGCAGTCTTAAAGTCAGCTCTGAGGTCTACAATGAAAGGACATCCAGGAAATGAGGTGAAGTGGGACAACCTCAGAATTTCACAGAGAATATGAAGGAACCTTTTTATTGAAACATGTAAAATTGCCTGGTGCTGAAATTAATGATCATATGAAGAAAGTTATGCAGCAAGATCTTACTTGATTTTTCAACAGTTTGAAAAATGTTGCTAACGTGAACAGTATCTCTGTGGCTTTGTTCTTCACTGATTCCTTCCTGTGAATCAGACACAGTCACAGACTTATCCAAGGCTTCTGCAGGTTGTAAAAGGGCAAGTTTACCAGCTGTTTCCACGGGCATTTTGCCTAAGGTTAGCAGAATCTGTTCCTTGATGTTAGTGATGAGCTTATTTGGAGGTGAACTCCCTATACCCTAGGGAGGCCACCTGAACTAAATAGGACTCGGCCCCAAACAATGTAGATTTCTAGGGTCTTAAATGAGTATTTGGTAAACATGTTGATTCGTAACTGAAAGAAATCTTTATTTTAAAAATGAAAACCAGAGGAGAAAGGCAATGTTGACAGCAAGATCATAAGTCATAGAAACTCTATTATGAATCAAAACAACAGCTGTAACATGAACAACAGCATCTTTTATAAATACAAATTAGACTTTTCTATTTCATGCATCGGAAAGGCTAATATGCCTAAAATAAATTTCCCTGAATCTCTCAGTAATGTTCTATGGTCAGTGTTGACTGGCTGTTCCAAAAAAGCCCCACGAATGATTTATATTCCAGCAGAGCCACTAACCCCAAACCACATTTTTCTGTCAGACCTGACATTAATAACTATAACCACTTCCACTAACTATATTGTTTTTGCAGCAGAAGAAGCAAAGTACAAGTGATTCATGTATGTCATTTCTTGATCTATATTCACTTTCCTTCTGTCTTTATTAGCAGGCCTACTGACTGCATGAGTCACCAATTATCACCTTAAGCACCAGACAGGAACTAAATTATTGCAGTGTTCCCTCTGCAAAGCAGGCATCATACCATGTGTGCTGTAATCAGTCTCTGGGGCCCAAATACCTCACACTTCAAACAGGACGTAACTTTGTCCTCCCCATTTCACAGTACGAAGAACCAGTGTTTCTGGGACAGGAGGAACTTCTCCAGCCCCAAAATTCTCTGGGCTTGCATTAATCTATCTGTTCCAGCAACAGATAAGCTACAGTTGATAAGTCAGTCAAAGTACAATGTAGAGGCAGACAGAGTGCCTGCCCTTGCTCACTGACAATGGAAAAAGTAGGGTGGCCAGATCATATTTGTATTTCCACGTTTGATCACACGAGGGAGAGGAGAAGATCACCTACTGCTTCATTCTTTGCATGGTATGTACTGTTACCGGCCACTCAATCATGCAGTGGCCCAGGCACATGAAGAAACAAAACTCAGTTGAACAACATTTACAGAGCTGCTTCTAGTTTCCCATTATCATGATAGATATCTGATTATTTATAGGTAGCTTTCAAAGTCTATTGCTACGACTTTGCACAACGAACTTTCCACCAGCTCTTGCCTAAGAATGCAGGGCTTGACTTTTCTCTTGAGTTTTTCAGTGGTGTAATTGCAATTACTTCAGTGGTGAAACCCCTGAGTGATACCACAGTGAGAGCATGTCACGACACATGAAATTAATGAACCAGAAAGTATTCCTAACTATCTCTAAATACATCATGAAGACAACGTTACTTTTTAACATTTGGGTGCATCAAAACCTGGTGTCTTACCCTTGTCTACAATGTTATTTCTGCCTAGTCATGCAGCACTAACTGTGCTACTCTCAGCTCTTCCCACCCTGTCCCAGCTTGAAACAAGCCTTGCACTGCCTCCTTGGTGTCTAATCACACAGGGTGGAGTAGGCGTCTCAGATGATGGCAGTACCAATGAGATGCAATGGAAAGTTTTTTTGAATGGCATATGTATCTTCAGACCTTGGTTTCTCTTTTGTTGATGAACAAAGCAGCCCTAAAACACTAATGCTGTTTTAGACTTCCTAACTTTCACATGTTGAAAACCCATGCTAATAATTATGTATTAATAGAAAGGCAATTCCTGCACAAAATTTTAATTGAATACATCCTCCTTCCCCTTCTCTCACTACTGATGCATGATCATCTTTCTAGCCTTTCCTAGGAGGCTTTTAAAGAGTAAAGTTACAGAGCTCAATTGCTTAAAGTGTCATTTTCCAAATGTAAATGGTTAGTACTGAAGTTGGAAATGGTCATGCACTTAACTAGTCATAGAATATGTAACATCATATGACTTGGATAACAAATCATGACAGGCACAGCAAACAATATAAAACACACTTCAATTCTCACAAAACACCTCCATTATCCCTCCAGAAACAGACTCTGTCAGGCAAAGGTGAGCTCACAAATCAGACTCTTTTTTCAGTTTAAATGTTGCAAATGCTCTATTCCAGTACGTTATTCTAAACGACTCCAATGTAAATTAGATAAGCCTCTGCTCCATTAAGATCATACCAAATTAAAGGTTTTGAACATAAGGCTCTTTGCCTGAACCTATTCCACTACACCACATGGATTTTCGCACTTCTGCAGGACACTGGCATTCCTACTAGTAAAAACATTGAAACAAGATGTTTCCAAAAATCTTCTAACCCCACCTCAGAACATGGCAATCTAGTAGGTCTTTTCTAACTTTACTTCCTATGACAGTACAATTAAACCTGTAGTATAAATGACGTAATTAAAAGAAAAAAATCCACTGAAAATAACATCCTCATTATACGAAGAGTAAAATAAATGAAGTATTACCTTGGCAGGTCCGTTCATCTGTGAGCAGTTTATAGCCTTTCTGGCAGCTGCACTCAAAGCTGCCAACTGTGTTTCTGCAGAAATGGTCGCAGCCACCATTGTTTACCAAGCACTCATCAATGTCTGCAAAGAATGAATGGGCAAAAATTTAGTTCATAACAGCAGTTCAGTAGTTCAGGGGAAGAGTAAAGGAGTTTTCTCAGACCCCCAAGGAGGCTGCTGTCCCTGTTAGGAATCAGGTTGGTCAGATGTATCCCTTCCCAAACCTTTCTCGCAAGGCTTACAAAAGAGCTACGGGCTGAGTTGTTCTGGAGACAGAGGTATTTCTCTCAGAACTGAACTGCAGGATGACCCAAGCTGAGGCACTTTGATGTTAAAGAACATTCAGGGAAGTTTCTTTGTAGATGTAGCGGTCTGCCTGGCAGAAGACTTCAGCCTGTGTAAGACGTGAATACCTCACCTTACACAGGAACTATCAAAACCCAAGAAAGTGAAAAATTGAAATAACAACAGACACAAAGTAAAACATCTTCGAATTCTGAAAAAATGCAGGGATACATTTGTTCGGAATTAGCATTGTATGCTAGTTCGGCCATTACGAACGCAGTGTCCCCGAATATCCATTTTCATGTGTCGAACTTTTTTGATTTGGTATAATCGAAGAGCAACTGTGAGTGCATGTGAAACGTTGCTTCCTCAGTTGTTCTGAAGGCTTACCACCTATTGCCTTTATTTGAAAACCATATATATGTATGAAGGACGGGATCAATGACTCTTACTTTAAATAATCATTACAAAGTGCATTGGTGAACTTGATAAAACCTCTGTACTGAATTTCAGCCTGATGATTCTACTTCCTCTACCTTATAACTTCTCCCAACGGTGTTGAAGAACTGGAATGACCAGTCCCTTTTCCAACCCATAAAAGCTTGTGCAATAAGTATATAATAGGTCACAGAACCTCATTTGAAATACAGGGCACCTTTCCATCCTCCCCCACTTATAAAACCACGGATCCATGCTTATTTGAAAAAGAAAAAAAAAAGTTTGGTTTTTTTTTTTTTTTTTGAGGAGAGAAGAACTGTGCCCAAAAAATATCTCTTTAAGGATGCATACAGTGAAGAAGTAATATGACATAGAGCCTTGGCTGCCCACTTCCTGAAGTGAAAACCAGATCTTTCAGAAAACTGAGTGATGTTTCCTACTGAAAAGCCTCTTGCTGTAAGAACTTTGAAACTCTGAGGTAACAGCTGGCTATTTAAAAAGCAAATCTTGCAAAATGCAAATCTAGGTGCCAAAAGAGCTAATATGTGGAGATGAAAATTTATCAAAGACAGCATGATGCTGGTGAATGAAGGGCACATTTAAAAGTGATTTGAATTTAGAATGACTTTGAGTGGATGTCATTCATTTATTTTTGAAAACATATGATCACAGGCATGGGAGAATAGTATGGGTCTTACTACTTCTGCATGTAAAATATAAACAGCAGCAAGATGAGTGAGGAGGTAAAATCTAGAGATTCTAATAGCTGAGAGGCAAATTCAGCTCTCTTTTCTAATTGGCACTTTGCTGCACTGACATTGACAGAGCTATGCTCAGGAGAATGTACTACTCAAATAAGCAAGAACAGTGTATATTGCTATAACGGTTTGCTTATGAGTTGCATTTGTGGCAAAGAGAAAGCAAATGTGCTCTGAGACCCTCTGAACTAATACTACTGCTTACTGCTTTTGTGTCTGGTTCTGCAGAGGAGCGGCTTTTGCATTCAGTCCTATTAAAAGCATGAGGTTAAAATGGTGGGTAGCCGCTGCGGTGGTAGTACGCCCTGAGTGCTTTGCACAAAGCCAGCTCAAATCTTTGTGTCTCAGGTAACAAAGTTCTCAAAGTGATCTGAAACCAGGAGTCGTAATTGTTGTCTGTGGTCCTCCAGTTTTGGCGATTAGGCTAGCCAAGAACAGATAACCTTCGGCTCCCAACCTGATAAATCTGGTGAAGAACACACTGAGGGTTGCTCTACGTGATACCATGAGGCTGGAGGCAGCAGCTCATTTGGTTTCAGCAGTGATCACCAGCACAGGTCAAGATCAGCAGTAAAAACACAAGACTTCTTGGCCCAAATCCTGCAGGCTGGCATTTCCATTTGTACAAGTGGTTCCTCCCAGCTCCAGTATGTGCAGCTGGGACTGTGTTGTAGGTCTTATGATGGATTACCACAACAGTCCTATCCCTTTGCACAGCACAGCTGTACCAAACTATAGTTTAGCTTGCCCTTACAAAACTGTTGGACAAATGGAATTGTGAATTAAAATTACAAATATATTATGCATCATAAACACAGAGTAGTTATCCATCATGAAGAAGATCTCTTTTACCCATGGTAAGAACAGCATGACCTTTGGGCTACTCTGCTGCCTGAGACTGCTTGAAGCAGAAATTACTTGCAGCCTGTCAAACACCATTCTGAAGTAAGGATTGATGTTTTAAACAATGGCCCCTGGATTTCACACATTAAATTCCAAATTCCAGTCTCACTAACTTTGTTTTCAGAGTCTCTGAAGACCATAAGGGACAAAAATGAAACCCTCCTAGCCTTACAGGGTAGATTTGAAGCTGTTAATCATTGCAATTCCACTGACAATGCAGCATATCAGTTTTATACCAGCTATTCTTTGGAATAATTCTGAACCAGGATCTGGGTAAAACCTGGGAGAGTCCACAGGAAAAGAAAGTATTTATTCATTTCTTCTAGCTGGAAAACATGACGTGGCCTTTTGAAACCAGGACCATCAAAACAGAATAGAGGTCAAAACTGTTAGCTGCAAAAACATTCTAAATAACACAAACAGTGCCAATGTCTCTGCTTTCACGGTATTTCTTTCCACGGCCATAGCGAGACTGACAAGGCATGTAAAAATTATTTCACTCTATGGAGAGCAGTGCATTGCTGCTTTTCACTTGGAAGAGAGCAGTATCCAACCGTATCATGTCTAACTGGTTCATAGAAATTGCACCAAGTCTATATCCCCACTATTTTTCTTTCTGTAGCTATAAATAATTTGTGTTATGAGCCATGTGAAAATGAATGATTCCACTGTCTGAGAAGGTGAGGCCCCATTTATCTCTAAACTGACTGGCACCTAACTTTGTCAATTGCCTGTCTGAACTTCACAGAGAGTATGCACATCTGCCTATCATGTAGGGAAAGAAAACACAGTGGAAACCCATCATGGTATCTCTACCAGCTTTTAAATTATTTAGTCAAATATCCCCATACTATTATTGGGACTGTCCGTAGAGGAGTCGTAAACCTGGTGTCTTCAAACATAGTTCTCAAGTGGCTCCTTTTCAACTGATGATGCAGGTGGCAGAAGAATGGCTCAAACTTTCCACAGTGCTCTGTTCCTCTGTATCCCCAGGAATGCAAAAGTATATTAAGAACTGTATTTCTCCATGGGGGGTATGTACGTAAAATGCCCTGATGATCAGTGTTCAGACAACGCGCTGGTCATTTCAGACTAGGAGGTTTGATGGGCTTTCAGTGCATTAGTAATGAAATCCCAAAGGATTTCTATTAATGCAGTAAGCCAGTATCGTTAAACGATACCTTGCTCACACAAGCTGCTGATGTGCTACAAATACGAAATGATGTGCCCAGCACAAATGGGACACATGCAGAAATGGAAAACACAGACCAAAGAAAAACCACAGACCAATGAAAAACCACAGAAGCATTAAAATTTACTAATCAAAATGTCAGGTGAAGGCAAGGCATAACAGGTAACTAAGCACTCAAGCCTCTCATTAGCCCTGAAAATGGCTCATTCCCCTTCTCCCATGCAATTAAAACCAAACAAAAGCAAACATAAGATTTGCACAGAGGCAGCTAAAACCTTTAAAGTTGTAGTATTTGCGGGGGGAAAGCAATTGCAAATATTAGTCTGGAGATGGAACATCACAAAAGCTATGGGCCCATCTGAACCCAGAAACAAACCCTGGGCTGTCTTGCGATTCACAAATAGCGGGGAAGTTCCACTCCGGCTTCTGTGAGTCGCCGCCATCTCTATGTGCATTGTTAAACATAAGTCCAGGCTTGCAGCAAATCCCATAAGCAAAGGCTTGGCACCAAGACAGACACTGTGGTGAAGACAAGCACGACTACTCTCTGGATCTGCTTACGTGACCCTAGAGCCTTGTGGCATTTGCTGATATGTCACGGTTTTGGTACACAGATCCAAGTATTCTTTTAAAATGCCCATTCTTTCTAGTTATTTTGCAAAGCGCTCTATATTCTTTTGAACATTCCAAAGCTAATTTCAGAAGAATGGAAGGGGCAATAGTTTTAGAAGAATGAAGGAGGAATAAATTAAATATTTCTGAAATAAGTGATTATCCTAAGTTTTCTGAGGATCTCAAAATATGAGGTAGACAGTGGAATCAGCTTTAAATAAACCTTTTCAGCTTTAAATAAAGGAATAGAAACGCAGATGCTTTGTGATAAGTTGTATAGCTGCAATTTGACTAGAGGAAACAGGCAGTCCATTATTTTTCTTTTCATGTCCTTGTGAAGATTAATGGGAATGACTGCTCCTGTTCCACTTGTACCTTTCTAAAATCTGCTCAGCGTAATTCATATTTGGAAGGACCTGGTTCTGATCAGGGGGGTGTGCGTACATGCGTGTACACATGTGTGCATATAAACTCACAAAGATTTGCCTTGCTGCATACAAGTCAGAGAACAAACGAAAAAGTAGGGATTTTAGGCAACCTAGAATTTAACATTTCACATAAGCTGCTTAAAGGCAACCGAAAGGGTAATCAACGTGCAGTCTTCACTTAGCTGTTGAACAATGATGGGTACGGAGACTTCCAAAGCCTCATCACAGGCGGAAGTGAGGCTTCTCCTTTCAATGGCTGGACAAATATTTGAACTGATTGTGTCTGTCTAATCCTTTGCAGTTTTAAAATGCTACTTAGCTCCAGGAAAATCATATACTCCCAAATCAACCTAAAATAATTACAGAAACTTCATATTCTTCTTGTTTTTATTAACAGCAGCATGTTAGGATTAATAATGCTATTACCACTGTACAGTGGGCATCAATATAGACAGATTTTCTGCAAAGTGGGCTAGTCTGCTAGTTCTTCTTATTCCCTGCTTTCATAATTTTCCTTTGCATTTCTTTCCTTCCCTTTTCTCCTGCTTCTACAAATCACCACTGTCCCCTGAACCTCATAACTAGTGTTGCCTTGTCGACACAGGTATTAGTTCCCTGATGCGTGCAGACCACAAAGTACTTTACTTTATAAAGCAGCCGCAAAACTTTTTAACCCCATGTCAGAGGTGGGGAAACAGAGGCACAGAAAAACAAACTAACTCATCCACACTTGAATCCAAGCCCAGTGCACAACCCAACAGGCTACCTTGCTTAGACACTCTGTCAATCAGCACAGGCTTGCACAAAACATATGTTGTTCTACAAGTTGCTCTACATTGCAAATATTACCAAAGTCACCAATGCTCAGATTGTAATTTTAGTATTTGCCTATCACTTTGCAATAAAACTTGAAATATATTAAGTAACTCAGGATTAACGTAAACATAACCTATCAGGCTGCACTTGCAATGCTCTAAATAACATTTTCTGTAGTGTTTTAAATAATATATGCCAGGGATATTTTATTAAGGTATAAAGATAATTTCATATCCTCAAACTCATTGGATTCAGTGCCACTGTAAGAAAATCTAAATCAAAATAGAACTTAGATTCTGCTGCTCCATCCAGAAAACATCAAGCCAGATGTTGTCTGGCAGTTTACAGGGAGTCAGAAGTCCTAGTTCCAGCTTTCCAATGGGTTTATGGGCAAGTTGTAACACCTCTCTACTTTACTCCATCTGTATAATGGGGTATCGGTAATTATAATTCGATATTTTCAGGACCAATACTTTAAAATGTCTTATTTTAAATCAAGAAAGCATTTTGAATCAAAGCCATTTACTGTCAAAACTTTTTAGTCGAATTGCAGTTGTTTTTAATTTGTGGTCTGGGCTTCTGAATGGTTTGCTACAGCAGCCTGTTCCACATTGGCAGTGTTTTGCCCTGGAAGATTTTGTGAATATGTGTAGAACTGTACGACCGTCTTTTTTTTAGGAAGGACGTGTGCTGTTCCACCACTCCACCTGTGACTGTGCTCTCCCAGTGCAGTTCATTGCCTCTAACATGTTTTGCATGTTCAGGGAGGAGTAATTCCATTTATACAGTGTTTTCTACTTGAGGATTTCAAAGGCCAGCATCTTATCAGCTTCATTACATTAAACCTACACAACACTTCTGCAGGAGAGATAAGTTTAATTAATTCTTCTTTAACAAATGTGAAACTGAGGCAGGTAGGGTAGTGTGTGACTTCCCCGCATCAGATAGCTACCAAATGAAACAAGGCATATATTACAGCACCTCTAATTTGAGTTTTGCACTTCGGCGACATCCTCATTTTCCCTCCCACAGTGCTAATTAACTGTAATGTATGATAATCATTACTGAAGTTCCACTAAGTAGCAAATGAAGGTTCTCTGTTTAATTAGCTTTATGGCTAGGTTGTGGGGCAAGGCATTTTCCTAATTAACAGAACTAAAACTCGACTGGGCAGACAGGAATGAGTGTAATTAAAATTTAATCTCCCTCATCCTGAAAACAGGCAGCCCACAAAATAGAGAGCTTTGTGTAAACGCTCTTAGAGCATGGAAAGGTTGAGGCAGGTTTCAACACATTTCCCTCATGTCACTTTCTCCATTTTCACCTGTTATCTTTGCAATTTTACGAAGAAACCTGTCTTCCAACACAGATGGTAATCTGTCACATATGGATTTAGGTGTCAGCTATTCTCCTCCAGGACATATCCACTCTGACATTATCCACCAACCAATCAATAGAAGAGTCTGCCAGGCTGCCAAGAGATCAATCACCTTGTAAAACAAACATTATGTCCTATTATTTTCTTATTACAGTTAATTAGATTTATAAAACACAAAAAGCTTCAAAAGTGAAAAACTTAGAAATGCTGTCAGAATAGTTTAGGCCCTGATTTCTCATTTGCGAAAGGGAAGGGATTTGCTAAATCTAATGTGAAAAGAAAGGATTTTCATTTAAAATTTTTGCTGAACACTGAATTCTTTTTTAAACTTAAAAACATGTTAGTGCAATGCTACGAACCCAAACAGTGCAAGCTGTCTTCGGCTGTGACACCAGTATGTGAAGTGGACTAGAGACATAAAGAAACAGACTGATAGAGGATTTTACTATCAACTACCGTCAAAAAAAAAAAAAAAGCCGTAAGAATCCCAGAAAATAAAGTTAGTTTTCCTCCTACTCTAACATTTTATCAATCAAAACGCTTTTTCATAAAACACTGGAGAGAGAAATAAGTGTGCAGTTAAGACTCCCATCTGTACTTGGGGACAACAAGTAACGTCTCTCAGATTTACAAAGCACGTGGCAAGTACAGTGCATCAGACTCTGGGAAACTCGGAATTCAGATGGTAGCAATGACCATGAAAGTACCCGCAGACCTGGAGGCTGTGGTTAAAATGGTGGCACAGAACTGTGCAAATACTTTGGGCTGACTACTTATCTACCTTAATTATGCACACAGCCACTATGACCATGATAATTCTATGTTTAATGTTTCCGCATTTCATGCAGGAGGAGCTGAGAATGAAGAACTATATGGGTTGCTGAAGGTTACGCACAATAGCAACAGTAAAGGAGTCAATCCAGTGTTTTTTCAGGTATAAATCAGATAAAACTGGGGAGCTGACATCTCTGGGTATTTTCTTTGTACTAGATTGCACTAAAAAACAAGGCCTTGCTCTTCAAATTTTCCATGTAATCTCAACAAAGAGCAGAGGGGCAAGTGAGCAAGCTGTGCACTATTGGACAAAGATATAAGAACTCCTAGACTTAGTATATTAACTCAATTTACCTTTACTCATCCTTTTTTTTTCATTTCCCCCCTTGGAATTATTATCTGCTCAGGAAACCTGTGCGCTTATTTCCAAGAATCTCAGCTTACTTATAAAAATTTTGATTTAATTAAATAAAATTTAAAAATAAAAGTGGTATTAAGGACAGTTGAAGATACTTGTGCTCTCTCGAAAATCCTATTGAAACTATGCTAGCTTCCCTATGATAAAACTACGCCTGCTGAAAAGGACAGCTGAATATGATTAGTCCATGATAATTCAAATGCCTCATAGCTGATAATGTATCACAGAAATTTGGCTGGTGACAAAAAATGAACCCTCCAAAACTTTTTGAAGACATTACTTCAACCAACCAGGGATATGTTCTGTACCAGGGAAGACAAATACTTTGCTGAGAGTAAGATCTAGCCATATAAAAACCAAGCTGTATTTTATGATGAAAAAAAGCAACAATAAAAGAATGAAAAAAATACTCTTAAGTTTTGAATGTTGGTAGCTATGATTATGTGAGTAGTCAACTCCCAAATCACAGAAAGCACAGCACACTTTTACATAATAAACTGTGGTTGCTGATCCTCAGGGAGCTTTATATTGTTGAATAAATGCAAGGTCTTTTCAACAACTGAAATGCAAAATATGACCCTCCCAAGCATTAATTTAAAGGATTTGGCATTTTCAAAGGGAAGGTTCACAAAGACAAATAACAACTGCAAGTTTCCAGGGAACAGGGATATTGCCTAGTCATGAAAAAACCCTAACTCAGTGCACATGAATTTATTTTGTGGGGATAGATGGAACCCTTGGGAGGGAACGAAACTGAACGAGTTACATGGCAGCTGACCCAAGTCTGCAATTTTTTAATGGAAGATAATCTGTTATATTATATTTGTCTGTCGTGAACAAGTCTACAGCAGACAAATGAATTGTATGTCTTTAACCTAAAAAAAAAAAGAAAAAAAAAAAAAAAAAAGGCAGCATTCCCCCCCCAAAATAGGGAAGGGGCAGTGAAAGTTTCACACACATTCTGGACTAGATAAATTTGCAGCAACAGTTAGAAGGCAGATGTTATCCACTGTTTTGTTTCTTGGATTCTGCTCTCCACCCTCTCTTCCTTTTTTTGTCTTCCATTACATTTTCTTCTGACAAATTTCAGTTGTGTTGGTATCTAAAATTTGCATTTCCTCTCATTTTTTTTACATCCCATGGGTTTATGATTTCATTTTTCCTCTCTGTGGCCTGGAACTTCAATTCTCTCTTAGAAAGTCCGCATCAAATTATGTCTATATATCTAAAATTCACCATTTTGATTCCCGGTCGACATACATACCCATCAGTCAGTGTCCAACTGCTCATTTTTCTGATTCCCTCGCTAGGATTCTGACCAGAATCCACCTACGACCAAGAGGTTTGTATCTTTTCCTCCCCCAAATCCCACACATTTTCTGCTGGTGACCAGCATCTTTCTGTCTCTCCAATGTCTCCTCCACCACCTATGGTTTTACCACTAACTCTGCTGACCCTTCTCTCGCTGTGCCTCCCTCTGCCCCTCAGTCAGACGCTCTGTCCTCTTATCAGACGCCAGATTTGCCCCTGCAATGACAACAAGTCAACTCCCTCTTTTCTTTAAAAAAGTGGGGAAAAAATTAGAATCCTAATTCTGAGTCACGTCCCAATCTTATCACGCCTTGAAACAGTTGTTTCCAGGGAGGCAGCACTGGGCCAGATGACTATGGCCCCCTCACTGGCCAAGACACAGAGCTTTCTGCTGAGCTGCTGCAGCTGCCTGCCAGATGCTGTTACCATTTTCCTCACATTGGGTTGATCTTATTTGTTCTTTGTCTTGAGACTGGGTAACATTGATGTAATCACATAAAATGACTGTGGCCTCAGCAATAAGGTTATTGCAGACAGGCCTTAATGTTTGCTCCTTTCATCCACATTTAGGTAGCTGTTTTGAAAGTGGTTTTTGTAGCTACCTGGGAGCTCGTGCTCTGGTCAGATTTCTTAGTCTTATCCATCTCTTCTAAAACAAGCAGCTCTTTTGATAAACTGAACTTGCCCATTACTCTTCCATCAGTTACTCAGTTTTCCCTCTCTCAATCCTGATCTTTATGAGTTGGGTTTTTTTAACATAGATCTTGCATCATGCTTAATTCCTACGAAAACAAAAATAACCTCAAAACTGCCTCTGTTATTTAATATTGTCTTTTGGTTTTAGTCCTCCATTTGTCACTCCTATCAAATAAATTTAGAAAATTTCCTTTGTGCTGCCTTCTTTCACCAACTACAAGTCTACCTGTTATCTCTGTAGCATAGTCCATGCATATGGTTCACTCATATGCCAAAGAATTCCCTTTAGAAGCATTTACTGGTTGCACTATAACAGAGTCTTCTTGCTGCTGTCCCAAAGAGGTTACAAAGTGTGTGTTCGCAGAAACCTTTGCCAGTACTCAATCACGGAACAGGACCACTGTTTTCATTACAAAAGTCCTAATTTTCCTCTCATTTAATGTTATTTTTGTTACTTTTTTCTTTGGTTAGGCAGCTGTATCTATTGTTTCATAGTCCTAAATCACCCACTGGCTGCCTTTAGTTGCTTCTTTGGCACAAATGCCTCTATTTTCTTAATCATATGGGTTTTGTCGGAAGAGGAGGAGTATTAGGAAGGGTGAGAGACAGGAAGATCCTTTGCTGCTGTTGCAACATCTACCCAGAAAATCTGTTGGTTTCCGTAAATCCTGTCAGCAGTTCGAGATTCACACAAATCTGCCTTTACCAAGAAGCTATCTGCTTCCTTCCTGAAAATGGCATGTGATCTCATGACACTTTAGCTATGCAGAAGCACTGGAAAATGGTCAGAACTCGTTTGTCAGAAGGCATTTTAAAGAAAATTCAGCTATTTTAAGTGGACATTTAATAGCACATTTAATCTGTGCATCACACACACGTAGAAAACGACTATTTTTGTTCCCCCTAAAAGCACCGGTCTAGTTACTGGAGGACCCACATTTGCATTACCATCATTCTTCACATCACTCTCATGTTCATGAATTTATTTTGGTGCTGACTTCTCATGCAAAGCAAAGACATTCCCTGTCCAGTCTCCATTCCGTGTCACACAATTTATGCATGTAAAGATATAAGAGGTTTTTGTACTTTTCTTTCTTGTTTTTAGGATAAAAGATGGACCTCAGCCACAAGATTTGTATTTGCCTCATGTTCAGTGTGGAGAGGGCAAAGATATTTTTTGTTTTGATTTGTGGCTGTAGTGGCTTGTGATTATATCTGATCTTTTCTATTTTCTGATAGCTCTTTGCTTACATGTACAGAGAAGCAAACTCAAATGGTGTTTATATTTGAACATGCACTTATTCCTAGTTACAAACACTGGGAGGGTAAGTTGTAGCTTGAAAGCAGTCTCATGTAAGAGGTCTGATGGAAGTAGAGTTACTGTATAATGAAATATGAAAACTAGATCTTGACTTGACTATTGGGAAGTTTACTCTTGGTTTAAGTTGATGAGAAGCAGGGAGAAAGCCATCAGGGAAGAAGAATGGCTCAGAATAAACCACTTCAGTAAACACTTAAGAGTTGTTAAAAGACAACACATACTTTAATAACCAACTTCTAAAATTCTATCCCTTGACTCCAGACAGCTTGTGGACTGGCTCTGACAGGCTATGGCCTGCTGTTGATAAAAATCAGGGAAGTCTGATTCCTCTGGAGTAGGATGTTTTTCTGAGGGAGTGACACAGAAGGTAGAAGGAAACCAGAGAGGGACTAGGATTTTGTCCTGCACTGACTTTCACATGTGAGTGGAGAACACAGGCCTCTTTGCACTGTATTAGCATCCGCTTTTTTCTTATATTTTGTTTCTGTTGTTGAGATCAAGAAGAGTCACATTATTCCTCACTGGTTAGACTCTGAAGGGAAGTGGAATGGGTAACCCAATTTAGAGATATTTTTCAAGGCAAGTGAAGTGGATACCCTATAGGCTGGGATTAGACTATTTGCATGTGCTTATGAGCGTGTTATTGCGACAGGATATGAGTTCAGAGGGTACCAGCTGTTCCATCTTATTTCCCAATGCACATATCTTTAAGCTTGTGCAAATAGGAGGTAGCTTAGCCATATGATGTAAGACCTCTAATCCCATCAAGAATTACCAAGGTTGATGTGCTTATTTTTCCTTGGGGTCACCTATTCTTCTGACCATATTCTAAAAAATGGGACACTGTGGGATTCCTGAGAGAAGTAAAAGGCACAAGGTCCAAAATCAAAGCTGATGCCTACTGAGAGCTGATGCATAGAAGAGAGGACAGACATTCTAGTTCGGTATCCATGGCAGGGGCAATATGGGCCTTGGGGATCAAAGGAAGTGTCACAGAAGGTGCAGGCTATACAAAGGCCTGAGGATGACAACCTCTATTTTAAAAATGAAATAGCAATTTTCAATGCCTTTTTTGCTGAGGTTCTTGACTTGAAATCCCACAAGGATTCAATTTTCTGAAATGTCTGAAAAATTTCCCTCTAAAAAGCCAGAAGTGTATCTGGCCAATCACCTCAAAACCTTGTATCACTTGCCACTCCCAGGAATCATGGTGAAAATCTGCTTGGGTCAGCTTCTTCATAGAAGGTCTAAGCACTCAGTATATTTCAATCGGTTTCCATTTGCAAAGTTTTGCATTTTTTTCCAGTGGAGATACCAAAATAGTAAATTGAAGCCCACTGAGAGTAATCCTGTCTTTCCCTTAGTTACTTTTGACAGACTCTAAGCAACATGCATACTATTGCTCTGGGATATTCCAGAGCAATCCAACCCAGATAGCTTTATTTATGCGCAGCAAGCAAAGAGAAGCTACTTTTTCGCCTAAATGAAAAGCTGCTCTCGCTAGTCGTCACTGTACCTTTCACTGAGAGTCAGGCTAAGGGACCGCTTTCCATATCCTACTTTCCAAACCAAACTCTGAATATAAGGCACCATATCACCAGAATGTTAACAAAATTTAATGTGCTGTACACCAAAATACTCTGGCATCACGCAGCAATGGTATGAACCAGTATTAAGAATTCAACAGCTCTATAAACTACATAAATTATCTTAAAGATATGACACAGAGTAAATGGCCATTTCAGGTGCTGCAGTTATCAAGGGAAATGTAATCAGAAGAGAAGGGAATAAGATAAGCAGGTCTCTGCCCTTTCTGGCTTTGCCAGATGTCCTCTTCAAAAAACCCACTGTTGTTTGCAATCTTGTGACTGACATTTATGCTGACATTTGCTGCAGCCACAGAACTTCAACTGCAGTGGAGGTAATGACTGCCAGCAACCTACTTCATTTGAGTTTACTGTTTTGCACCATTTGCATGCATGTTTTTTCCTTTTTTTTTGAGAGTGCACTGGAAAACACTAATGGCTTGTTATGGCTAATGCCTCGTATGTTCCTCAAAAACTGTATGTGTCTAATGAGGAGGAAGCTAAACGGACCTCTTCACACATGTTTGAAAAAATAGTCATGTTACTAGAGAAACGTGAGCTCAAAAAAGCTCTTTTCGTATGTGCCAGGACCTGCTCCAGGTTCAAATACAATACCTATTGACACTAACACCATGTAATGCAGAGCAGGCATCAGTATTCCCTTCACTGTGTGGAGTACCACAGATACCACACTAAAGGGTACTGGTAACGGGAGATGCACAGAAAGTAGACTGTGGATCTCAAGTAGGAGTAGTCAGGAAGCTATGAACAGATTTGCCTCTGTAAGCAACCTCTAGAAGTTTAAACTCTTGAGGAGATCATTTAATTGCCTTTTAATTTAAAATGCTGTGTATGTGAATGAATTCAACAGGGAACATAATTCCAGCTTTATAGTACACCATCTTAGTGATTCTAATGCAATACATTCCTCGAAGTTATGCGGAAGCTAAATATCTAAATTCTGCGGCTGTGCACCTTCAAATGTAAGTTACATACTTCCGCAGGGAACTTAGGTTACCTTTCAGCGTGTTATTATAGTGATGTCTTCTCTAATGCTTCTTATGCATTTCTGAAAAAGTCATGTACACCTTTGGTAAAATGATGGTCTCACTTAAATAGAAACCTAAGAATTTTCTGTAGCAATCTAAATGAGGAAAACTTTGTGTTTGGGTGACTGCTTACAAGGAGGTCTCTTTGTAGCTATGAAGAAAACTAGAACAGTGCCCAACCAAAAAAATAAAATAAGTTCATTCACATGAATTCATTTGTGCCTGTCTTTGAATTTGCCTCTTAGGTGAGACAAATCTTAGTTCAGAAGACCTGCTCCAAACACACAGACTTGATTCAAAAGGCATTGAGATGCTTACAAGATGTGAAAAGTGTGGTCGTATGTGCCACTGAAGTTCTATCTGCCTTGGTGTAAACTTGACTGATGCACATATTTTACAGAGGTTATCTTGCACAGGGATATGTTTTACTGTCAAACTTTTACTGGCATGTAAAAAAAAAAAGTCAAGTTGATCAGGGATATTAACCAAACAAAACCTGAGTTCATCATAGGTAATTACTCCTGCTGCAAAAACTTCCCCATTTAGGCAATCAGTCAAAAACATATACCACTCTGAAACTTATCCAATCAATCACAGTCAAAGAAAGGTGGTATCACAATTCGAGCGAGCTAACAGTTGATGTACCAGATTAACAACTGCATCTTACTAATAATAAAGAATAAACATAACCTGCAACTCCTTCTGGTGTTCCTTTCTAAAAAAAAAGAGGAAACATTTTCAGTTTCATATGAATTGATCGGGACTGACAAGATGCAATTCTAAAAGCTTTAGCCAATTTAATCCAATTTAGAGAAAAAACCTAAAACAAATTTTAAGTAATTTCGACTAATGGAATGATGGAGGAAATCATAACTGTTCACAGATATTCTGTACCCAGGAAATGAAGCCAAATTGGCCAGCTAAACTGTTCATTGTGAGCTTTTCATTTAGTGTTAGTGTGTTCTGAATGAAAAGAGAGGAAAGCCTTCAACATCTGAGTCATATTCTCGTACCAAACTGATGTCAAGCATTGATTTTAAACATTTAATTTAATGAAACCTTTCAGTTCATATTAACAAAACGTGACATATTTTGCTTCATTGAAACTCATTCTGTAACAAACTCTTTCCTCACAGAAACAATTCCATTTCCAAAATTTAATTCACTTTCAGGGTCTCATTATTTTCTATCAAAAACCAATTTAAAATGCATTTTCCTGCTGTAATAGGCTGCCATTAAGAAAGATAAAAAAGAGCGATTACTATGTCGACTGAATAAAGCCAATGCAAAAATTCCCTTTTATTTCAATAAACTTTGATTCAGTCCTTTGACTGAAACTATTCATTAGTCTCTATGCTCCTGCTTGTCTCTTCTAGATAACCCAATGATAAGGAAGGTTACAGAGTTGAGTTACTGGACAAACCATTCAACGCTAAGGCATTTCTGATGCTCCCACCGCAGCACAGTCAAGTACCGAAGCATGTAAGCACCACATTTCTTTGCTGCGTCTGAATGCAAAAGGATGGGGGCCTGTTTCAAGGAAGTAGAGAGCACACCACATTGCTGGGTAACCATGACAATGAGACAGCAGGAAGAAGAAATGTTTGCCTAAACAGCATCCAGTCACATAACCCCAGCGTAACACCGCTCTAGTTAAACAATATGCCAGAGGGCTGAGAAGGGCTTCCTTAGTGTTGCACAGTAAATAAAATGCCCCATCTCTAGGTGGAGACGTGCAGGGACCTCTCTGCCTCCTAAATACACATCCCTGAGATCACCTGGGCTTGGCAAAGATCTATTCCTGCACATGAATTAAAACTGGTGTGTTTAGCCATGGCTGGTGGCAGATTATCAATGTAACATCATATTGCTATTAAAACCACTGACATTCTAGCCCAGCTGAGTATCTACCTTCTCAAAATCCCACTGTCAAGGTTACCTATGAAAATGATGCAAAATAGAAAGTTAGCTAAACAAATTAATATGCTTCTTGCTATTACAAAACATCTACGGGGCATTGCAAAGTTAGGTGGCACTTTATAGATGTTTACGGAAAAGCCATACTTGAGATGTGGCTTTTGCTCCATAACCCTTAGAAATCCAATTATGCTTCTTTTCTCCTGCTTAAAAATTATATTTACCCTGCCATTTGATTCTAGGAGTTCAGCAAGCACTGCACGCCGCACAGTTCCTCTGTGTCTATGTGTACAGTGCTGGGAAGCTGCATTATTCCGGGGTACAAGAGTGCCTTGGGGGCACAGTTTCTTTGTTAAATCCCTGAGGTGGACATGGAGCACATCAGACACATGGTCCTACATTTTACACCATGCCAGAAGCCTGTGGCCCTTCCTCTTGCTCTAATTCACTTCTTAGATAACCCACAAAGAAAGCCCCTGTCTCTCAGATGTCTTTCACAGTCTTTCCCAGTCCTTCTCTACTGTTAGTCCTGGAAGAATGCTCCCTTGCTCAGCTTGCCTCCCATCCTTCTGTAGCTGCCCTCAGGCAGACGAGCCGTTTATTGCTTGATCCAGTTTGGCAGCTGGATTTAAACAATCTTCAGAAATCTGTGCTAAGTCTAATCTAGTCTGACTTCACTCCTCTTGAACCCCACAAGTTTTTTGCAAATTAGTCTCCTGCTTTATCAGCTGCCTAAGTTGTATTTAATATAATTAAAATGCTAAACTGATGGATCTTCTCACTGAAGGCTGGATGCATGAAAAGAGTACTCAGCAGGAAGGATGCACAAAACCAACAAGCAAGGGAGCTAGGGACCACAGAACCCCTGATACGCACAGTACAGGGGATAATAAAAAGTGGGTAGGAGGCAATGAGCGATAGGCATCCTGGGCCACTGTATCTTAATTCTCTGGCTCCCTTTCTGTCTGCATCAGCTGACTTCTGCAGGATAACTTGGTAGGCATTTAAGGAAATGAACTATGCTGTTTTGTCATGTGTAGCACAATAATCGACAGCATCAAATGAACTCAGCATCAAGCTGGGATCACCCAGTTACAATGGTAGGAGAAATTAAATAGCATGAATTAGAGGGAGAATATGGAGAGCTTTCTGCCTGGGATGCATCTCTTAGCTGACAAAAACCTCCATGGTTTGGCTTATTAAAAGCCAAGTTGATAGGAAAGCTGAAGGGAAAAAAGGAGCATTCTCCATTGTGTGCCAACTCAGCTGAGGGAAGACTTGAGTTTGTGACTGACTTTTAAAGAACCACAAAAGGTTAATGAATTTTTATCCCAGCCACCATTATTACATCTGAAGGTCCCTCTAACCAGACCACAGACAGCACTTTTGCTCTTATTTTGCTATGAGATCAGGTAAGTAATCTATGTAAGGGAGAAAGAATCAGAGATAAAAAAGACTTTTTCAGCTTCCAGAAACCAAAACAATCTTCCACTACAGTAGTCTTCCTACTAGCTATGCAGCTACCTGTACCTATTCCATGTTAAAACTTTCTCCACAACATTTTTTCCCCTATTTTATTGACACTTGATATAAAGCAGACTGCACTCTGCATTAACAAAAGGAGCTTGATTCTTTGAGGTATAATGAACTCTCATTTCCCACTGAGCCTGTGAAAGAGGTTGACATGCAAAACTGCTGAAGGTAAGGCCCTTGTATTACTTGGAAATTGCTTTCCTGCACCCTCCATTCTCTGATCCATTGGGAAGGGGCCAAGAGAAATACCAGTTTCAGTCCTGACTCAGTTCTGTGGTCTGTGGTTTGAACCCATCCCAGCTTTTATGATAGAACTATAGGATATGAAATATGATATTGCGAAGTGTAGAACAATTAGTTACATTTAATAGGGTTTATTTGCCATCTTTTGGCATATACTCTTTCTTAAAAAATTGCCTTTCCTTTTGTATGCATACTTGCTTTTTTTCTATACTAAACAGTTAATGAAATTCCAAGCTACTAAACAGAAACCTGTGAATCTTCTGGACAGTAAACTCTTTTTCCCATTATATGTCTATACAATGCCTAAAACAGCCTAGTCCTGATTTTTGAACAGAACCATCTAGGAATTTTTGTTATCTAGAAAAATAATATTTTCATTTATTTCATTAATTTAAAAATAAAAATGTTCTTTAATTTACCTGATTCCCTTGTAAAAAATAAGGATGAAAAGTGGCAATAGATTTCCATAAAATACCACTATGGTGAAAGCGCACTATTGAGGACATCACCTACAAGTGAGCTAGCATTGAATAAATTACACAATATCCACCCCGAAGTAGTCAAAAGTTCAGATATTTCTTTGAGTCTTATTTAAACCTCTTCAATATAAGCAACTACATAATTTCAAATAGTAGCTGCACTATGTAAAATATCTTAGAGACGAAGATGCCAAAATGGACTGAAAAATCGTAGACTTTCCAATGAAAACATTCCTTTTGGTCAACATTATTTGCTAAATTCAACCTAAATATATTAATCATTTTGCTCAACCCACAATTGCATTTTTTGGTTATTATATTAATTATCCCTCCAATTTCTCTCAGCTTTTCTTACATGCCCTTCCTCTCTACTTCCCTTTAATAAATAATGGCATATCTTTCTCCCCTATTTAGAAATATAACCTCTCTCGGAATGATGCTTCTGTGAAAAACCTCACTTGGAGATGCTGTGACACCTGATGGACTTGAACACTCTGCCCAAGAAAGACAGGATGTGACGGCTGCATGATCCCTGAAGATGCTTTAAAGGGAATCCAATAGATAATCCATTTCTCTTACTACCCAGACGTCACGTTACAACTAGAGGGAACAATGAACTGTATATCTGAGAAACTGTGGGCCAGTCAAGTCAAGGAGAGTAAAGAGAGAAAAAAAAAATCAAAGGAGAAAACTTGAGCTGATCACTCTTCTCTTTTGTTTCCTATAGAACTCAGAGGAAGGAGTATGTGCACACTGAACTTCCCCACTCCAGCCTTTTCCACACTTTACCTATAAGCAAGAGGAGCCCAGAAGGCATCAATGTCACTCCACCAAAATGATCACTTTTGCATTCAGAAGACGTAAATCTCAGAGAGCAGTCTTGACTAAGGGCTGCCAGTGACAGCTACGGAAAAAGCTTCATTGGTCAATTTAAGTGCACGATCCTTTATGCATAGATTTAAATGGGAAGTTACTTTAGCTCCAGGGAAGCAGAATCTAGCCCAGAAATCTCACAGTGCAATACATTAGGTAAATATTATTAATTACAGCTAAATTAAATGCAAAACGTATATTTTACCGTTTTATGATGAAGAGTATTTCCTAAAATGTCAATGCAGGCTAAAAAGAAATAGCCTGGTTGGTTTGTTACACCATGCGAGTTAATTTCCAGTTGCTGCTTATTTTAAGAAAGTAAGAAAGAATCTGCAGCATCATAAAAACACAGATTCTGTTTCTTATATTTTCTTCTCATATAAAAGGGGAAAAGAAAAAAATGTGAAAGAGCTTAGAGCTAGGGTATTTGGTTTGAGGATTGAATATTTCATTTTGTCTGTAGCACTAATTATAGACTTGATTATTATATAAATATTGTTTCATATTAGTTCTATGGCCAAACTTCTAAATTTAGAATTAATTTTTTTTTCATGATGCAGTTTCAATAATAAACATTATGATCAAGTCTAGGTGTATGTTACAGTATTAAAATGCCTCCTTTTTAAGCACTTGGTGGAATCACTATTACTGCTCTGCTATGGCTTAGCTAGTCTGCCTGTAAAAATGAAGATTTATTTTTATGTGGCTTGAACTAAACCGACTGATTTTTGATGTGTGCTCACCCTTAACTATTAACATTGTGTGCAATGGCAGTTTAAATGTTTTATTTTCAAATAAACAGGCAAATGGACTGTTATTTCTATAAATACTAACAGGATCATGCCCAAGCACTGGGATTTTTCAGCCTGGAGCAAGAGGAAACCACACATTTTCTGTTTATTTTTGTGGGTTTTACTATTTTAAGTAACACCAAGCCCCGGACTGAAGATATTCTGACATTTCTGGTTACTCTGAAGGAAAGAAGTCTCAATAGTTTCTTAGAAGTTAGGTCAACTTACGCTAAGTCACTGAGTGATGAAAAAGTATTGTCTGTGACAACAGTATATGCAATGTCCTCCTGGATGTCCATCACCAAGTCTCTTGCAATGTGGCTCAAAAGAAATGCATAGGAAGATGGGAAAATGGCCGATGGAGGGCCTGGTCCTACTAACATGCATCCAAACCTACTCACGTGCATAGTGCCAGTAAGTGTGATTCTGCGGGGATATTTGAGAACTGTCCCTGTCTCCTTAACTGAGAACAGATGTTGACAGTGATACCAGATGCTCTTTCCTGTCTCTCTTCCCCTGACCTCAGTTTTAACACACTCATGAAGGACAAAAAGCCAAGCAAGGTTCTTGTGCTGCCTTTGGAACAGTAAAATCTGAGCATCAGCTGCATGGTTTAAACCTGTGCACTAGTCAATTTTGTTTTGTTTTTCCTTTGTAGCTGGCTACTTATGCTTTGAAAGGGCAGAAACAGACAATTGTCTGGGGTTTTTTGAGCCATACCTTGGCATCTTCTGCTTGGCGTCACTCAGTAATAACCTGTTGATTATCCAGGTAACAAAGTACTGGTTGAGAATTTTAACTCGCTTTTTGAACAGACAAATTCAGACACCATTAGATGACTGAAGTTTTACAAGGGTATCACACTATCCTTTGAAATCAAAGGCTTTTTGCAGCGCAGAGTTGTTCCTCTACATCTCTGGCCAGTTTGAAACAGTTTGACCTCTGTATCTCATTTCTTTGCAGTAATAAAACCCTCTAATACATAGAGAGAAAAATGATTGAAATAGGTAAATACAGAAAAATTAGGGAAGGAGAAAGCTAATGAACTCAATTGCAATCACTCTGCCGGTATTGCCTTAACTTAAAAGTATTGATTAAATAACTGAATATTTACATCTTGTACTGGAGGCACTGAAGGCAAATGATGCATTGCAAAGCAAACAGAAGCTGACCTTTGCACGTTTTCCCATCAGGCTGCAGGGTAAATCCAACTGGGCAACTGCATCGTACCCCTGTCGCGGTATCCTTGCAAGTCCGATCACAGCCTCCATTATTGACAGCACATGTTTCTGCAGAATGAAAGAGAAAGAGAGAGAGAGAGAGGGAGAAAGGGAGTGTAATGAAATGTTCTGGGGGAGGGGAGAGGCACCGACTCTTTGGGGCAACATTACAACGTAATGAAAGCAATCTAAGTTTAAGCAAGCCAACCGAAGCAAGCTCTCAAGGTCACCAGGGCCCAAGTACTGGTTTTGACTGGTAAATCATTTCCACAAGTCATGATTTCTTTCTCCCCCCAAACTGGTGGTTTTATTTATGATATTTAGTTAGTGCTTTTGAACCGTCTTAGACAATAGGATGGGTTACTACATATGAAACAAGTTTAAAAAGAAAAAAAAGTGATTGCCTCTAAAAGCAGAACCAAACATTCAGTCTGTTTCGTATCAGTCAATGTCTAGCTGAGGCTTTTTAAGGTTCATTTTTTTAAATGATGTTGTAGGCATAATGAACTTTAAAAAGCAGTAGAAAGCAAAGCAGAGTGCTAGACTTGGAACTAAGAATTTAAAATCCTTAGTTAAGAAAGAGTTAATGGAAAATGAACTACATATATCACTTTGACAAGAATCTACATGCCCAATCTGTTCTTACTGAACTACAAGCAAAAGGCATCTGGGTTTTGTCCACTTAAAGCTTTTTGCAAATTGAAAGGAGTTTGGAGTGGGTGGGAGGGCATAATTGAGGTCACTGAACCCATTCCAAGCTGTGTCATTGAAATTTCCCAGTGCTTGTAGTATGTAGAAGGGTGGCTGGGCAAACACAGGCAAGAGAAAGCTGCAATACTTCTGAGCTTTTACAACAGTGGGCAATGACTATTAGGTACCACTACATTAAAAAAAAAAAATCTTCAACTTCATTACAGAAAAAGCAAAAACCCCTCCCTCATTGCCATTATTTTCTGTTACTTGCGTGTGCACATGCGCACACCATCGTACACATACATACGCACACATACCCACACACATCCATAAAATAGATAAAAGGCAAGCGAAATGATTAACTTTGCTTTGATCCAGGGTATAGAGTGGATGTAAGGATGCCAATTTAGCATGTCAGTTTGAACTGTGCATTTATCTGAAAAGTATTTACTTCAGAGAGCAAGTCCTTTTAATAGTATCTTTTTCAGTTGCTCTGGCTTTGATTAAATTAAAATATCCCCCTGCCCCCCAAGACTGCCATTATTCTACTCAGCTCACCTCATTCTGGCTTTCCCTAAAGAGGCTTTGTCATTACTTACTCAGATTTACAGACTCCTATTGCTGAATATTCACAGCCTGTGTCACAATTGTACCCTGTGGACAGGGTCTGACAATAAGCTATAGGATATGCTAATCAGGAATTGCCTTAGAACAGTACATTGATCAAAAATTATTTACACAGAACAGAAAAGGCTTTATCTTTCAATTGACTAGTACTAAAAGATTTTTATTTTAAAGCAGTCTCTGCTAATGCCCTCAAGGTGAACCTTAGACTGGCCCTTTGGAGGGACTTCACTGCTTCAAAATAAGAGAAAAAGAAGTGTAACTGGTTGGTTTGGTTTTTTTCTTTTTCCTTTTGCACTGGCACAGACCTCTACATCAGTTGTGGAATAAGCTGCTGGCACTTATGAACAAGCTCAAAGGAAAGGGTTGGGGCACACATGCATTAACAGCATGGGACAGAACTCTGCCGTCCATATACATTCACAAATGCTCTATTAGATAGATTTTAAATTTTTTATGCCATGTGTGCTATGTAATAACATCATGTGGAAAAAGCAATCAGTATACAAATGGATTTGCATGTAACTGCCAGCAAGCACAGCTAACAAATGGATTGACATGTTTTCTGGAACAGCTTTCTGAAAATGGAGCTGAGTCTGCAACTCTGTATTTTCAGGAGGAGCTCTTGCTCACCTCAGGTACGATTTGCAGGACCTGAACCCAACTGTTTAAGTAATATAGTTCTGAATTTCATTTACTCCCCTGGGAAGGACTATTTTATAGACTTAGAGGCTGACACTGCTGTTTGAAGAATTCTTCTGTATATGACAATACTGGCATTTCCATTTCTATGCAAATGTGTGTGTGTGTCCTCATAGGCCAACATATCAAATTATTTTGTGTTTCAGAGAAGGGAAAAAGTTTCAGGTCATTTAAAACTTTTTTACTTGGGTACAGTTTAATGGTAGGATGATTTGCCAGGAGTAAAGAGTTAAGGTTAAAAAACAGGAAAAAGTGCTGAAGATGTACGTTTGGCATGGCACTGCAAAGAGCAGTAAATCTTACATTAGCAGATTAACTTTGGCATATGAAGAGTCCTTTATTGCAGTTCATCAACACGAGATGAACATAAGCAGTAATATTTCTGCTTTCTGGATGACATCCAGTGAAAATGAATAGACACAACAATTTTTTTTTCCCATGGCATGGATGACTGGATCTATAGGGTAAGGGTCATTCAGTGAACAAGAGTTATTTCTATGTATAAATAGAGGGAATCAAGCCAGCTTTTCTTATTTTCACAGAGATTTAGTAAAACAAACCAAAAAGGATAAATACCCTTCAACTTTCCTGGTGACTCTGACTTTAATACATGACGAACTCTAACAGAATGAAGATGCAAGTGAACAAGAAGACATCTGACAGTACATCTAACATTTTGGATAATCGGAGAGATGTACTGATGAAATTCCTTAAACTCAAGGTCGTGAGAAAACATTGGTAAAAGAAAGCGAATGTGAATAGCAGTATGTGGGAAAGAGGTATTACAAGCTACATCAAATAGAAGAGCTGAGGCCTATGTACAACACAAACCACAGCGTGTCACCACCTGTATTTCTGTTAGAAATGACTTCAACTCATTCTTCACCTCACCACTACCAAACTTTAGTATATATTTGAAATGCAAATACAAGTTTTAGGTCTCAAATAAAGAGCAGAAGCAAATTACTTATTTCCAAGCTATCATGATGGAGAAGCTATACTTATAAGCGTGTAGTGATAGGACAAGCGGTAATGGCTTTAAGCTGAAGAAGGGGAGATTTAGATTAGGTATTAGGAAGAAATTCTTCACTGTGAGGATGGTAAGACACTGGAACAGGTTGCCCAGAGAAGTTGCGGCTGCCCCCTCCCTGGAAGTGTTCAAGGCCAGGCTGGATGGGGCTTTGAGCAACCTGGTCTAGTGGAGGGTGTCCCTGCCCATGGCAGGGGGGTTGGAACTATATGATCTTTGAGGTCCTTTCCAACCCAAACCATTCTATGATTCTATATGGAAGGGAAAGAACAGATGTTCAAAATTTGGATCAGATCTTCATGGTGATATTGATCCTACAAACCATTTTCCACTATTTTTTTCTCTGTGAAAGGCAACCTCAGCATATTTATGACTCTTTTTTGTTGCTGTTGTTTCAGACTTTTTGGCACATTTCTGCTGGTTTTTGTTCTGATGAGGGAGCAGAAAAGAACTGGAAGACACAAATAAAGCAGTGTCACGTAACTGATATTTAGATTCCTTCTGAATTGTGATAAAGATCATAATTTGAAACTATTAGACTTTACTGTGAATTTAAAGTGATGTTTGCAGCCGCACTGACCTCCTTATTGAATTTCCACCAGAAAACTCAGACAGAAACAGGGATCTAAAGAAAAGGACATCTATTTACATAAGGCAGTCTGGGACAGCTTACACTGTGTTTTTCCACTGTAAGCTCCTACTTTTGGAACAATCTCTCATGTATCTGCTCCCTAGATCTATACACAAGAAGTAACCAAAATCATTACCAACATGCTATACCTATGGTTTGCTCAATTAGGATATTTATTCTTTTAACAATAGTCCATTGCACTATGGGATATGCACTGCTTCTAGATATTAAAATATCCTATTAAAAAGCACAAGCTTGAGCTGTTGCTCCTTCATCACTGGATCAGGTGAAGTTAGATGGGTATTCAGCGCTTTAATATGCCACTTCAGTGTCTGCAAGGGTTTAGCAGTAAAAGATCAATTCTCCAGGTTCTAGTTCTGAAGTTTTTGAACTAAAGCAGAATCTCTACCAGGTGGCAATACAGCTTGGTCACTTTCTTAAAAAAGACGACTGACACCAGACAGGATTTATTTGGTTTAACCTGATTTAACCTGACTGCCTTCTACAATGACATTGACTTACGCTGTGGATAAGGGGAGAGCTGTGGATGTTTTTCACCCTAAGTACAGCAAGTGCTTTGACATGGTCTTCCCTAGTATCCTTATGGCAACAGTGGTGAGAGATAGACCGGATCAAAGGATTGAATCAGTGCTACAAAATCCAACCAGTAGTCTGTCACTAGAGCTATCCCTCAGCCTCAGCTAGTGACATTAGGGCCAATACTGCTTCATGTCTCTACCAACAACCTGGACTATGGGACAGATGGTGCTTTCTGCAAATTTGCAGATGATACCGAATTGGGGGAGTGGTCAATACACCGCAGAGCTGGGCTGCTATTCAGAAGGGCCTTAACAGGTTGGAAAAAATGGCCTGAGGGGAACGTTATGAGCTTCAGCGAAGACAAATGCAAGTCCTGTGTATGGGATGGAATAATCCCATACAAACAGAACAGGCTTAGAATTGACTGATTAGAAAGCAGGTTTGGAGAAAAACCTGGGGTCCCCGGTGGACAAGTTGAATAGAAGTCAGTAGTGTTTTCTTAAGGCAAAGGAGGCCAACAACATACTGGCTTGTATTAGTAAGAGTACAAGCAGAAGATGAAGTGACCTTACCCCTCTCTTTTGTGCTTGGAGTAAGAACATCTGGAGTGCTGTGTCAAGTTCTGGGCACTCCAGTGCAAGAAAGACATGGACATACTAAAGCAAATTCAGTGGAGGTCTACCAAGATCATGTTTAGGGGACTGGAGCACATAACGAGGCCGAGAAGCTGAAAGCTGCTCAGCATTAACAAGAGAATGGTCAGAGGAAATCTTATTTCTGTTTACGGCTAACTACTGGGACAGTATAAAGAAGATGGAACAAGACTTTTATTGGAGGTGCACAGTGGAAGGACAAGAGGTAACAAACAGAAATTCCAGCTTGATACAAGGTAAAAATTTTTCATCATGAGAGTGGTCAAACACAGGAATAGGTTCCCAAGGAGGCAGTGAAATCTATGTCAGATATATTCAAACCTCAACTGGATATGTCCCTGAGTAACCTGGCACAGTTGCCCTTTGAGCAGAAAGTTGGATTAGATGACCTCTGGAGGTCCCTTCCAACTTACATGAGTCTATGACTCAATGAAACTGATTCACATATCCTACTGAGACTAAAGAATCTGAGTTTCACTTTTACTTTATTTCTGATAAAGAATACTTGAGGAGAAGATGGAGAAGTGAAGTAGCATGAACACAGCAAGCAGCATGTCAAATTCAAGGGCACAGTTCACGTCTACTCAGTATCCTATTCAAGCTCACGATCTCTTTGGAATCTGGTACATTCATAATACTGATACGTATCGCTGATACATATCTGATACATCTAGTATTGCCAATGATACTAAAGTAGGAGGAGCTGTGGACTCCCTTGAGGGTAGACAGGCCTTACAGAGACATCTGGACAGACTAGAGAGCCGAGCAATCACCAACTGTATGAAATTTAACAAGAACAAGTGCCAGATTCTGCACCTGGGATGGGGTAATCCTGATTATATGTACAAAATGGGGGATGACAGCTGGAGAGCAGCCCTGCAGAAAGAGATCTGGGGGTTTAGGTTGATGGTAAGTTGAGTATGAGTCACCAGCGTGCCCTGGCAGCTAAGAGGTCCCAACCATGTCCTGGGGTGCATCTAGCACAGCATAGCCAGCTGGTCGAGGGAGATGATTGTCCCACTCTACATTGCACTGGTACGGCCCCACCTCAAGTACTGCATGCAGTTTTGGACACCTCAATATAAGAAGGACATCAAACTAGAAGAGTGTGTTCAGAGGAGGGTGAACAAGATGGTGAAAGGCCTCAAGGGCAAGACTTAAGAAAAGCAGCTGAGGTCACCTGGCTTGTTCCGCTTGGAGAAGAGAAGGCTGAGGGGTGACGTCATCGCAGTCTACAACTTCCTCAAGGTAGGCAGTGGACAGTGAGGTGCTGATCTCCTTTGTCTGGTGCTCAGCAATGGGACAGGAGGAAATGGAACGAGCTGTGTCAGGGCAAGTTCAGACTGGACAGTAGGAAAAGGTTCCTCACTGAGAGGATGGTTGGTCACTGGAACAGGCTCCCCAGGGCACTGGTCATGGCACCAAGCCTGTCAGAGTTCAAGGAGCACCTGGACAATGCTCTTGGTCATATGGTTTAGTATTAGATAGTCCTGCGAGGAGCAGGGAGTTGAAATCAATAATCCTTATGAGTCCCTTCCAACTTGAGCTATTCTATGATTCTATGGTATTTCCAATAGGAAATTCTCATGTTCAGAAAGTTAGAGCATGGAAGTAGAGACATAAATTTCTTCCCTAGCTTCCCATAAGTTGCTATGTCACCCTTGGCAAATTGCACTGGAGCTCACAAGAAATTTTGTGATATACTAGTCTCCTCATGTAAAATAGATGCAGTATTCCCTATCCTCGTAAGATGCTTTGAAATTCATCAGCACACATGCCCTATAAATATAAAATACCATTGTTTTTATTGCTACCAATACTACAGGAATTACTACCCATAGTACCAAAATTAAAAGCAAGACTTGACATGCCCCACTCTTAATTTACTTTTTGCCCTGATAATATTTATTCCTCTGTAAATGTAACTTTTTACAGGGATAAGAGAATTTCATCTTCTCTATCCACTCTTAAATTCTTTTAGATTAGCATAATATGCAACAGGATTAATATTAAAAAGCATTATATAACAGACAGGTTGGTGTCTCTGTTTTGTCTTAACCAAGGTCAGTCATTTTGGGTAGGCTATAATTATGTTCTACTTAAAAAACTAATCCCATAAACTCTGGAATGTGTGCATATACCTGCACCTATATGCAAAACTCTGCTTTCCCAGTCTCGGTCAAGCTGCTAAAACATTTGATAATAGTGTTCAGTGGGATAAAAATTTGCTTAAGATAACATAAATATTCGAATTTTTCTCTTCAAAGATAAAAAGATTTTAAAAACCTAAAGATGCTGTACATGAGTATAAGGAATGAAATGGGCAAGTAATAAAGTGATCAATTATATTCTTTAAGAAGACCTAAACCAAACATGAGCTGCTTTGAGTGGTAGGCAAGAAGGTAATTTCAGAAAGAGGCAAGCACCCTCTTTGCACTGTAAGGTATAATCATTCCCATCACACAAGAAGGCTGAGCCAGGTGGCAGTCACAAAGAACCCTCAGGAAAAGATGCTGACTATACCTTGGGCTTGTACTATTACTGTCTAAAAGGACAAATGCCATTGTGCAGTTACTGTGCCATTGTGCAGACCACCGAGATACTAGTCAATGTAGTGTATTTCTACTTTGTTGACCTGTGCTGCTGTATCCTGAGCAAGATATAAGACAGAGGAGTGCTATGTGGATCTCTGCATGAAGACGGATGATCTCAATTTCATGTTATGCCCAAAATGTATAAAAAGTATAGAAATATTGCACTAGTGATCAATTTCACTTCCCTTTGTCTGATCGATATGCAGCTGTATCATGAAGAGCCTTTCAGCCACAAGGCATGAAAGCAAAACCAAGCCATCTAGCATCAAGGCGTTTCCTTTGGAGATACGGCAAAGTAATTCTCCAATCTCTTCTGTTACCCAGCATGTCAACAGGATCCTGAAACCCTATTTATTTTCCAGTTCTTGATCATGGCTGTAAAGAGCAGAGAACAACTGTAAATGAAAGAGCTGTTTTCAACAATTCGTGTATCAATATGCAGAGAAGCCTTAACAGAAGACCAAAAGTGGCCAGTTGTAGTGAAAAGAAAAGAAATCATATATAGCCTCAAGTGAAAATGGAGAGGGAAGCCACTTAAGTCATCACTTAAATTCACTGAAGTCTTGCAGCAGCTGCTGTCTTGATCATCTCTCTCTCAGAAAAAGCATGAGAGGGACAGTCAACGGTACCTTCTTCCACAGAAAAAAGTTGTTCTTGGAAGATATGAAATGTAAAAATTCTGTATAGCTAATGATTGCCTTCTCCTCTGAATGAGAGAGGAAGTTTAGACTGACCTCCTGTCTGAAGGCCTTATGCAGAGGAAAAGGGTTTTTTGCAGCAACAGGTAGGTAATAAAAGATTAGGTTTGGTCACATCTGCAAGTTTATGACATCAAACTCGGAAGACAGTGGAATCCATATACTGCAAAATGTGCAGTGTGTGCCCTCTTTTCTCACTAACTATCACAAATTTGTAATTAGTAACTGGTTTGAAGGTAACTGCTGTTGGAAACTTGGAGAGGCAGGTTTGTGTCAATTCTCAAATTGAAAAGGCCATTGAGGTGTTTAATGCTGTCTGAAGACACATATCTGACTTTAAGACAAAAAGGAGAAGAGATAGTAGTCCCTCAAAACAAAGAATGTTTTCTAAGTTTGATAAATTTCTGTAAACCATTTAGGTTGACATGGTAAGAAGTAACTACAGCTGAAAGGAAGACATCAAAGGGGAAAAAATGCTTGTTTTCCCTACCTAGTTCCCATGATTGGCCAAATGATAACACTGACCATAGGGCAAGTTAAAGCAAACTAGCAATTCAACTGCCTTTCATTTGGAATTCATTTGCAGTACCCTAAAGCTCACTGGCATGAGCAAAAATAGGGTGGTTGGGCTTTGCTCCCCAAAACTGTACCACATTAGAGAAGCTTGTTTTTGGCCCAACTTTTATGCCCGCCAAAGAGCAATTAATGATGGAGCAGTTCGGAGCTGTGATTTTCAAGTAGCTACCAGGTCCTATCAAGTAGGCCATAGCCCAAGCAAAGGTATGAGTAATAATACTCATAGTGTAATGGCATCTACTTCACTTGGTCTGAATTTTGCACAAGATCTGAACAAGTATCTGATACTTAGAATAACTGTCTTAAATTCAGGGCTCACACACATGAACAAGTCAATCTCAATGTAACTGAAAGCTAAAGGTTGCAAGCAGAATGGCAGATTTAGAGCACTCACTGTTTTAGCCAGTCCAGCTATGAGGTATATGGATTACGTTAGACTACTTTTTCCTAATGAGTGCCTGTGAAGTAGTATTGCCTGGCAACTGCAGTGGCAAAAAGGGATAAACTACTGTTCCTCAGAAGATGTGCTGTAACTTAAGTTGTTGTAAACTGCTCCTGTGCCTGAATCAAGAGATAACCTGTTTACCTATCCTAAACACATAAAAATGAGTTGATTTGACTGTATTTAATTCACAGTGAAACACAAACTGACTCTCCAGGCTATGTGTACTAGACAGGAAAACTTATATATTTGAACAAGTAAGGAAAGATTAAGGATATCTGTGAAAAAAAGCTGACTATCTGGCAATCTGCAAGTAAGAATACTGAAAAGCTGAAAAATGCCCTGTTAGTGTTCATCACCTTGATAGCTATCACAAGAGTTGCCATTCTCTCCTCATTTACTTTATGTCCTGCACCGATTCCCAACAAATTTTACAGTACGTCTCAGAAGAAATGAAATTGCAGGACCAGTCCTAGATAGACCACCCAGGATATTGGTGAGTCCTATCTTAAATTTAAACTGGATTTATTTGTTTAAGTGAGATTTCAAAGGAAAGTGCCAGGAATTGGGTGATTCTCTTAAGAAGGAAAAAAGTACATACTCATGATTGTTTTTATTTTGAGAAGGCCTAATCTTAAAACATTAATTGTCATCATCTGTAACGATTCTTTGAATCACTAGCATTTTGGAGTCCTCATAAGGACCAACACCAGGACTCCACTTTGCCAGCTACTATTAAGTTACAGTTACGAAACAGTGATGATGCTAAGGTATTAGAGCAGTTCTACAGGAGGGCCAGATCCTGCTCAGCTGAGTGGTACTCAGCTTAAAGAATGCTGAGCTCATTCATTTTAATACAAAAAAGTATTTGGAATGATATTAGCCCACAACCTGTATATCATCTCCTCTCACACCCAAAAACGCTCTCTGCTCAGTCTGGCTCAAAGGCAGCCTGTGCTGCCATCTCCTCTGTCTCCTTCAGGTTGGAATCACAGCACAGTCTCCATCAAACACAGCTCTTTCTGAACTCCAGGTATACTGGGTTTTTGCATAGAGCACTTCTCCTCTTAACATTTGCATTATATGGGAGAATCTTACAGAAATAATTTTACCACTAGTGGCATCACTGCTGTAAGCACATGATCTGCATGACCGTGCCACAACAAAGACTAACTGGATAAAAATCCACTCAAAATCCCCCTCAAATTCTGCCCCAAAATACACAAATTCAGAAAGCCCTAAACTTGGAAGAGATTAAAACTTAACTTGGGAAAGGCAATTTTTTCAAAAATATTCTGTTGATTATACCGATGAGCTTGCGTTTAAGTGAGCGGGAATAGGCAGCATGAGTAATGATGCAATGAGACAGAGTATACATGGTAAGACTGCTGCTGCCATCCATAAAAAGAATTTTACTGCAAGCAGCAGTACATGCGGTAAATGGCATGAGATCAGGGTACAAGGAGGGACCCAAAGGACAACAAGCACAAGGAGAAACTAAACACACAACTGAAATATTTGAATTTTCAGTTAAGTGAGAACTATGTTATTCTCATGCAAATTATGCTCTGTGATGCTGAAAGGATAGAGAAAGAGCATTCAGAAGAGTATAATGAAAGAAACAAATAGCTGTGAACAGATGAAGGAGAAGCTGAAAGAGCTTCATATTCAGGGAATGAAAAAGGTGAGACAGAAAGGGTAACTTGCAGGATGTGGAATTCTTCACTCCGTTATGCTTGTCTCCTCATTTCCTTGCAATTTCATGATTGGTAGAATTTTATTTGCATGAAAATAGGATGAGAATTCTGCACTGCCACATACGGAATGTGTGAAGAAACGTCTAGGTAAATCTTGCACTGAATCAGGAATCCCGCAGCTCTCATTTCGGAAAAGTTCGATTCCTCTTCAGGGAACACTACATATTTAGGGAATGTCACTTCATAGATTGGATCAGGTGTTTTATAAGCACCAGGTGAGTCCAGTCCAGTCCCTTAAAAATAGCACTATTAGTTGCGATTGTGGTGTTTTTTCTAAACAGAGAAGCTGCATTTAAGAAAAACTGAAATAATCTGAACAGTGCTGAGGAGCATTATCCTGACCTTGGACAAATCCTTTCATTTAAAATGGAAAAGCAAAACAATGGAAAGTATTGGTAGGAATTCTGGATAAGGTCAGGGTCTTTATCATCAGCAAAGGAATGAAGAAAAGGGATTTTTACAGGAAATAGCACACCATTCACAAACTCAATGAATAAAAGTGACGATAACTCAAGATGAAAGGATCTGCCCTTGGGAGAGAGAGAATGCATGAATGACCTCAGGGATTCCTTCCCCTTGTTTTCTATGATTTCATATAGCAAAGTAGAACTGACAGAAAGAGTTAAAGTGAGGTCTTGGTTTAACAGTTAGTAACTGAGTTAGAGATCCTCCTGGCAATACACCTCTTAATAATATGTTTTAAATGCTTTATTGATTAAAGCACAAAAAGATTGTGATGCATACAGAGCTGCACACTTGGCTTTCTGACAGTGAGCATTTCTAAGTCAGATAAAAGCCATTCAGAGAAATAAAGACATATTTTAAATAATTTGAAAGAGTCCTAGAAGGCAGTACAACAAAGCTAGGAACTGAAGTACATACTGAAAAGGTGCTCTTGGCTTAAAGTGATCCTTGGTAGGCTGTAACTACGATAGAAGTTAATTGCTTTGGAAGAACACTTGAAAACAAACACTAGCTTGTCCATCTCCCTGCTCTTTCAGACAGAAAACCAGGAGTAGGATCACCTGGAAACTCTCATTCCATTTTGAAAGAGAACCAAAAATGAAGTCTGCAGAATCCATTTTTAATTCACATTGGAATAAAACAACCTAAGGCTTTTGGAAATTTTCTAATGGAAAACCAGAGCTCATAACACTATTTCAATGGCTTTGTAGTTAGGGCGTTACATGCCATGTTAGAAACCCAGGTCATCCCATTTTTTATTCTTTGATGTTTACTGGAACTGAAGAATCCCAAACCCGTATCAGGCTACCGGTTATCAATACGGGCCCCAAGGGCACAGCACCTTCATGAGGCAATAATGACTTAGTCTGACTTTACAGCTCAACATTCCCCTTGAACATGGGTGGCAAATCACCATGAAAGGGTCTTCAGTATAATTTCCTCACAATTCAAATGAATGTTCTAACCAGACTGCTGTGTACATTCTGTCTCCCTATTTCTGAAGATTGTTCCAGGTAAAAGCACTGTGAAAACCAGAGTCTTCCCACAAAACCTACTTTCAAGAAAAAAGAAAGGCTTTTGCCAGAAAACTCTCATCAGATTAAAGGATTTTTTAGGTAAAGAGTTCTACAGCTCCTTCCTGAGCTGCAAAGCAGCGAAAGGTGGCTCCACCACAGAGTCCTGAAATCCAGAAAATGGTAGACTTCCATATGAACTACACAATCATTGTGTGTTTTATACAGTAATTCAAGACAGAGGTTTGACTTTGGAGAATTTATTCACAGTGAACCACCAGAGGAGACATCTTTGGATGACTGAAAAAATGACCAGGGAAGGTTTCCATATTGACATGATGTCATTTTACACATGACAGGACAAAATCAATTTAATTATGAGACTCTGGTAATTCTAGTTAACTTTGTGGGTTCTACTTTCCTGTAATCAAGAAAGAGCTGTATGTCTCTGCTGAGAAGAAAACAGTCATTCAAAGAGATGAAGTCCTGAAATTCCTAACAAACAAAACACCAGACTGGAGGCAACAGCTTGGGTCAGGTAGGCGTAATGGACTAGAAAGTCCACAAGAATGGCTATGCTATGATCCCAAAAAACATAAGCCATAATACCTCCTTGCTGTTCTACCACGCTTATGGTTTTTAGTAGAAAAGGCTATAACTCTCAAATTTGCACTGTCATAGGGAGAGGTGGAAGTGAAAAGAAGACTGCATACTAGAGAAATTAGGGTTTTATCTGTTATTCACATGCATGTTCATAGAGGGCATAGATCCTTGCAGGTTAAGACCTGAGATTTTTTAGCCTTAAGACCACACAGTCCCGTACCATCAGTTCTTCTCAGCTCTGGAATCCCAAGAATTTCCAGGTGGACTAGGAGAAAGAGGGGGAGCAGGGTGGCTGATCATATAATGTGCATACTGACAATGCATCTAAAGTAAGTGACCTTGCTTTCTCCTCCCATGATTATCAATATGAAGTTCACATGCTGGGTGTGTGCCCTCTGTAGTCCCTATTTTATGCAAGCTACCTGAAGGAGAATCTTGATTGATCAGAAACAGGGAATGTAGAGGACTGCTCTGCTAAGAGATGCAGAATAGCTGGAAGCCTCTGTGAAGGGCAACTGCAGAAGCAAGGATGGTGCTTCAGATGACTTTTCTGCCTTAAACTCCTGGGGAGTATGTTCACCTCACACCTGATGTTTCTACCTCTGCTCACTAACAATCCAGCCTGACACAATCTGTTACCTGCAGTGATAATCTAGGGTGGAAATAGCTATAACTAGGTACCTTCCTGCCACTGAGGCAATCAGGAGAGGGGTGCTACTATGGATCTGCTCACAGACAAATAAAAGTCAAAGCATGCTTGATGTCCAGCATGAATAGGGTAGCCTAATCCTTAGATAATTGTGGTTTAGGAAAAAATATCATATGATTGATTATTAAGCTCAGGTGACTCAAGATATATATAAAGTTGAGTACCACTTTAGGTTCAAATGGGTAAACCTAATGAAAGAAGGATCAGCTCTAAAGTTGTAAATCTCTCTGACTGATGTATTTGGTGCAACAGATGATAAAATGTTTGCCTTTGCTGCAAATGCAGTAGATCATGACCATAACCTCAAATTGTGTTTGAGCTTAATAACCAGCTCATTAAAATCCATTGTAGATACTGGGGCTAAAAATCTCCTGAAATCAAAACAGCTTTGGCCAGGACTGGATAAACACAGTTACCTTGGCTGATGTTTCTAGGTACCTTCAGAAAGCGCAAGACGGGATGAAAGAGCTGACCAGCATGCAGAGAAAGGACTGCTGGCATGCCATGAAAGTGGCCAAAGCAGGACCTGCACTTGTGATCTACTAGTCTGAACTGGCTCTGGCTTTATCTGCTGCAATGTTTGAGATCCTTGGAGTTGAACTGATAGTGGAAGCACACTTTCCAAAGCAAGCCCATGTTAAGGAAAAAAAAAGAGATGATTCTGTCCCATATAATATGCAGTGATGTTCTCTGTCATAAGCTAATTCGTGGGAGAAATGCCCAAATTGCAATTTCCACAGCTCACATCTCTAGTGATTGCTGTGGAGAGGAAGTGGTCTTAGTGGACTGCACTCTCAGCTCTCCAGGCAGGTGGCTGGGTGCTCATTATAAATGGCTTGAAGACTACTAAAAATGGAAGAGGAGCCATCTGCAGAAGTCAAATGATTCTTGCCACAGCAAGGGAAAATACAGAACTAGTGAAAATACAACTTTAATTACTGGTTATGTGCCTCGGATATAGACCAAAGCCCTGACTGTACGCCACTTAAGAAATCAGGGATGGAATGTACACAGGGATGTACAGGTGCACATATAACATATCCTAGCCTGGCAAAGCTGGTCCTCATTGGTGTGATTTTCCAAAGGATTTGAAGTGCTTCCTCTACTACAGAAGCAATCTAGGCAGAGGTAAACTTTAGCAGTAACAAAGTCCAGGACAGTTCCAATGCACTTTACAGTTTATACAAGCACTTCAATTGACAGCAAAATAACTTGTAGGGATCTTGGAAGCCAGCTTCAATGGAAGGTAAGACAATTACATTCCTGTATCTCAGGTGGGCTGCAAATAGCCTTATTGATGACCCAAGAAATCGGTGTCCAATGGCAAAACTTTAAGCTGTCCTGACATGCAATGAGTTGAACACATCTTGTGAAGGAGTGAATTTCAGAGTAGAGTTTGGGTTTCTGAACACAATGTAGCGATGGTATTACTGCCATTTGCACGATTATCCTGGCCTTAAACATGCAAGGGAAATTACTGTGCTTCCTTAACTTCAAGATGGGCTCAATGTCCTGTTGCTCTTTGCTATACTGAAAGGAAATTTGTAAAACTCTTCTTGAGACGAAAAGGAATCAACCTTACATCTTCTAAGGCCACAGGAAGAACATTTTATTGTCAAAGTGAGTTCCTGCAACAGTGATCTCTGGAAAGAATGGAAAAGGTGGACTGAAGGTGAGGGAGAGAAACGTAGCCTTTGCAGTTGTTCTGAAGTCACTTGGGTTCAAGCCCCAATGAACCTGATCCATTTGACTACTAAAGAGTACAGGGAGGTAAATGAAACATGGTGAGAAATGGGTCAGTCTCACCTCTTCAAAAAGTGCTGATCAGAGGATAAGATCTAAGAAACACCCTGGAGAGAACATCACGGTTATCTTGCTAAAGTACCATAAAGATTCATGCAGGCTAGTAAGGCCTGTCATGATGACAATGTAGCAAGTGACTGAATTTTTAAAGACAATATAAAAAAACATATCAGAAAATTTGTTGATTCTAAGAGTTGATGTAAAGAGTAGCTAAAGAGCAAAGCATTACCTTGGATTAGGAGAACAGGACTTCCTGAGTCTTAAGACCAGACAGTTCTGCAGTTCTGGTTCCTCAAAGAGGAAGTTTTCAGCTGCCTGTCACATCTTTGTAAGTAACTGACTTATTTGCAATGAGGCAGCCCAATGGCCTATCTGATGCTATAAAATCTATTTTTCTGTCCACTGTATCAAGTTCTATGTAAAAGAAAGCTTCAGGATATCAACAGACAATTGCTTTATAAAACTCCTGTAGCCTTTTCAAGCAAAAGACAGTGCCCAAGAAGAGAGTAACACTAAGCTAGTGAGACTTGATAATTTACAATATATATAATGATAAAGTGCTAGACTACTGGATGACTCATCTCTACAGTTGTAAACTGCTGGGCCACTGGACTTATGAATTCTATCCAGGGCCGCAATAGCAAAAAGAGATTTGGAAACTGGATACATGAATAAAAGCATCTTCCATTGCTGAAGATGTCACACTGGACAAAATATTTTGAGGATATGTGTATTAGTAGGATTGAGTGGATATTCGGTACTTCTAAAATTGTGTGCCCACACTAGAATAGCTTTCATCCAGGTAGGCAGGGCATGTCAAACTGATGCTGGATTTACACTGAACAATATGGGAAATGCATTAGGTCACTCCTCTAACGAGGTAGGGCAGTTTCATGTGATGATGCTATGACAGCAAAAACAGTCCTGGCAAATAGGTTCTCGAGAAAAAGAAGGTAAACGAAAGTGGGGAGGTCTCTGTCACTGCTCCTATGAAATATTTATTCTGAATAAGTATCTGAAATATTTTCAGATAAAAATTGTGTTGTACCATACAAAACAGAGATTTGAACATAATTTTACAAGCTGAAAGGAGTGCTCAACTAACTGCAAGATAAACTATACCCAATGTTTAAGACCTGAAGACATTGGTTATGCCCTACTGATTTATAGTACGTGCAAAGTGTTCTGCAACATCTGCAAGGTGGATGTAAACGCACCTTACAGATAATGGTAAGGGTCTCGTTTTAAATGCTTGGATACCCGCACTTCTGCAGGATGAATGCGCACTTTCCTTCCTAATCTACAGAACGTACATGGCTCAACATCCAGTTTATAGCACCCACCACAGAACTCTGGCAGATGGCAGAACCTCACCAGAAGCCCACCTGGAGTACAATTAAGGCTGCACCCCTTTCCACTCTACCATGGCAATGGCCCGGGGGAAGTGAAGAAAATGTAAATGAGCAATATGGTGCAACATTCTGTGATAGAAAAAAATCATTCAGTGCCATCTCTTTAATGAGAGTGCTCTTTACTCTGAATCCAAGTGTTTTTCTCTGAACAAGGGAGATAAAAGACAGCTGGAAGCCCTCGGGGTCTTTCCAAACTATGAAAAAAGTTGGATGAAAATTCCTAGGAATCATTGGATGGCTCTAAAGGAAGGTTTCTTGTAGATCATCAGAGAAGACGAGTTTCTTGTCTGCCCCACAAGATCTAGATAAAAATGCATCTAACAGGAAGAAAGGAAGTGTATTTATCTACTTTTCTCTATTTAAGATTTAGCCACAAGTCACAGGACCACATCATGACCAGGACACAGGCCCCTGTAAGAGTCGGTCTGAGCTACAGAGGTGGCCGGTCTTGCTGTAGCAAAATGAGTGGCACAGGCAGGCACGTCTGACAGCAGACCTGTTCTCCTAAAGTTATCTCACGCAAGCTTATTCTTAGCCTTGGCTGATATTAAGGGTTATAAAGATCACAGTCATTTCAATAGCACGCAGGAAATGGCAGGGGACTAGAAATTATCATCTCAGGGCTTGCAATTGAAAGCATCTTTCATCAGACTACTAAAATTACATAAAGTCATCTACTTTTCCTACTCTCCCAAGACTGTCTGCAGGAGGGTCAAAAATCACAGCCCATTTACAAAAGCTGGTAACAAAGTTTCCTGAGGTGCCTTCCAGTACTTTCTACAACAGCTGTTTAGAAAGCATCTGAAGACGCATGGAATTTCATGGAAATGCCACTACACTTTTGAAATGTAGTAAGACTCCATTAAAAAAATAAATTTTGGATTTTCTGAGCATCAGAAATCAGTAGAAATAAACAAGTAGAAAAGTCCCTAAGTAATAAGTCACCCACTCAGATCTCACTTACTAATTAAATATCTTTTCAGCTCTAGTTAATGTTTTTCTAAGGAATCAGTTGTTTAAACACAGCATGTCCATGAAGTCTCAGCTCTTGGCTGATACCTGCTAATCCAGGAGGTACTGAAGAGTTAAATAACATATTTTGCAAACCGGATTTTTAACTATCTCCCTAAACCTGTTTCTAGAGTCTATGTTCACCTCGGAACTTGCAGATCTGGTGTAACTGAGAAGCTTGTTGCTAATCATAACTTTTTAATTCTATTTGCCTGGACTCTTGTAAGTAATGTGAGCTTATTTTCAGGTTGGATAATTACTTCTATCAGAGGGTGAGGCAGCAAAGCAGTGAGCTACATTACTCAGTCCCTCTAAACCATATTGCACATACTGTTAGTGGCTGGGCAAACTCACCGTTTAGACCTAGAGGATTGGATTTTCCAGTGGTCTAGAGGCCCTCTGCACATTTTCTTCCTGACTGCCTGTAAGACTATGGGTCTTACTGAAATTACAGCTAGAAGTGTTAATAGCACCTTTAGAAAGCAAGATGACCTGCCTCATAGCTTTTCTTAGCTTAAATTAAACAGTGCATCATTAAACAATAAATTGATATGGGCCACTTGCTTGGTCTGCAAAGTAAATGCAAATTAACAATCAGATAATCTAAGAATAAAAGAACATATGCCCAGGTTTTCACATGAGGGAAAATATTTTACCTCAATATTACCACCTAATACCATTTCAGAGTTAGAACACCATGCCATCTCCTACACAGAGGTTGGATGCTGGCCTACGGTTAAGCGGATGGTTTGTCATGGGTGACGAGATACAAGTGATATGGAAACTTTATAAATATTGTCACCTACTGCAAGTATTAGCCCAGCAATCAACTAAATATTCAAAGTGAAGCTTCTGGTCTCCTAGAGCTGGTCCTTCCATGTAGGTGTGGATGCTTACAGCCAGAGCTGAGCTTGCCAAGGGCTAGCAGGACAGAGTCCGCAATGGACTCAATGGTTTTAAGACATGAAATAGCAACCAGGAGGGAAGAGAGCAGAATCTTGTCCTGCCAGAATCTCTTCAATGGGTGAAGAATCCCTGTCTTGTAAACGGTTCATTGGGTACCTCTCACCAATGCTTGCTATATTTAAAACCTAGTGGAAATAATTATATGTGCTGAGTCGAGCAACAGAATGGAAAATACAGAGTAATAAACAGCCTGAAAACCTCCAAATCGCTGGCATTATTCAGTGGTCTGTGCTACCCTGTGCTCTTTGTAACGTGAAAAGAGCTTGTCAGAGGTCCAGCCATGCTACCCTTTCTATTCCCCAAAGGTCATTCTCACTAATGGCCATAAATGTTACATGAAGAAGACAAGCACAAGGGTGTGCAAGGGGTTAACTGAGAGTAGAAGCTAAAGAATTATCTTAATTGTTCAGTGCAATTCCTCATCCCTTCCACTCTCAGGCTCCAACAACACAGAGAAACAAGCCATGCTTCAGTCTTGAAAGAACGTACGGAAGCTCACTAGTCACTAGGGAAAGATCTTTCAGTGGTTACTAACATAGCTGCACAAAGGAAATAAATGAATTTCCAGTCATAATATTTACATTTCAATCAAAAGTACTGCAAATTTTAAGTAGGTAAATACAGTTGTTCATTTAACACCACATATGTAATAGAACATTATTTTATATCATCACCATCACCCACTTTTAAGTCAATAGGCAGGTCTGCAACATGAGATTTTTCAGGAATGCTACAGCAACACATACACACAAACACACACAAATCACGTGTAAGAAGTAGCTTGCATAAGGTAAGTAAGGTTAATGGCAAAAGCTTCTTTCTATGCAGAAGAATTTGAACATTAAAGCTGCAGCATTAGGAAAAAAAGTTTAAAAACAAGAAATGAAGTCGTACAACAGATGAGAAATTAACAAAATTGGTGACCTTTCCACACAGATGAAGTCAGGTTAAAAAAACCAAACCAAACCAAAACCAAAGGGACCAAATGAGACCAAAAGAGAACCTCCCCCCCACACGCATACAGACAAAAGTGAGAGCACAACAAAGGAAGTGGAAGAAAAGTGTTACCCATAAGTAGCCGCCGTTTCACCCGCTTGTCCACATCAGCTACTGACGTGGCATTGTACTCAGAACTCTCAATTGCAGCCTCATCCTTCTCTAAAACACAAGTAAGGGACAAACATGGAGCAGTTGGTTAATCACAAGCCCAATTTTCCGCTGCCTAAGACAGTTTCTTGGCATGGCACAGCCAAAGCCAAGAAGCAAGGCATGAAAGCACTAAATCCCCGTTAGAGAGTTAATTCCCTTTGAGATCCCAGGAAAAAATTAAAGGGTGTTTAGGGAAAGGAGGAAGAAAGAGGGGGAAGTGGAAGAATGGTCAACTATGAAGTAATTAACCACATACAGAAAGCTGGATTCCTACTGGAGAACAAGACAGCTAACATGAGTGCCCCAGGGAGGTGTTAATGATGAAAATTAAAATTCAGGGGTGCTAGTTAAACAAACTACCAAAGACAAACTGTAAAGTGATTCAGGCTGGTGGTGGCACCAAGATCTGAAGGTGGCAGGCAGAAGACCGAGACAAACAGAGAGAGCTAGAAGAGTCCGGTGATGGATGGGCATGGATGCACCATAGTCTTGTACACATTGACACATCGTGAGGAGAAACCAAACAACAGCATGCAAATTAAACAAAAAACAACAACAAAAATAAACAAACAACAAACCAAACAAACACAAAAAAAGATCAATTTGGGCAGTGCTGGTTGCCTGCTTGTCTATGAAACACTACTAGCTAAACATTCAATGCTAGGAAAGATGTTGCAAGAACAGGGTTTAGTAATCTTATAAGCATGCAGTAAGCAAGATGATGTCAGCAAAGGTCATTTTACAAGGTAGTCTCTGATATCCTACATGTAAGAGTTTCATACAGCATAATGAGGACTTTAGTTTGGTTATGCTTCATTGGAAATACACAGAAACAGTCACAAGTGTGGGAAGAGATGATCAGTAAGTGAAATAAAAATAAAGATTTCTGATACGGTAGAGTGATGGAGAAGCAGCAGCTGGGTAAATAAAATAATTTATACAGAGAGGGAAATGCTTATTAGGAAAACAAAAAACAAAATGCAAAGTGGGGACTTTCACATGCAGCAAACAAAAAATAAAATAAAATAAAAGGCTAAGTCAAGCAAACGAAGACAAAATATGTTAGACAAAGGGTCAACAAGTATTTATCTGGCATTGCAGAAGTTTGCACTCTTGCAGTGATGCCTGGAATATATACACCACTGAAGACAGCAAACACTGGAATCACTGAAGTGAGGAGGAGGAGGAGGCTGGCAGGTTTTGTTTGTGGCAACACTACATGGTTGAGTGGTAACAAGAAGTTGTTTTGTTTTGTTTTGAACAAGTTCTAGATGGGATCAGGCTGCAATAGAGGCTTTTGTTTGAGTTTTTTTTTATTTCGCTCTGTAAATAATTAATGAACGTCAGTTATCAGACAAGACAGGCAATCAGGAACCATCACCAGAAAGCAGGAATAAAAATGTAAAAAATAAATAAAAAAATTTAAAAGTATTCTAAGAGAAAGAACTACTCAGAGGGAAGAAAATCAGCACAGGCAGTAATATGTGACTTACATCACAAGACCAAGGAATGTAACATGGAGTCGTATGTATTACATTACAAAAATGGAAAAAAAAAGTAAAAAAACAGGTGCAGTGTACACAGCTTTTTAAAATCATTTTTACATGCTGGACAAAATAAAGCATCAATCCGAGGACATTAGTGAATGCTAAGAAATAGAAGATCAATTATCCATTCAATAAAATCTGCTCTTAAGGCCCTCACTCTTGCAAATTCTCTGCATCTGGAACTGCCACAGGCTTCAGGGAGGGTTATTTAAACAGAGGGACTGTACGACGGAGCCCTCTCTGTTAATCAAAAGTGCTAGCTGAGAGATCTTGTAAACTGAGACACAGCTTGTGTGTACAGCGAGGCAGAGACCAGCACGGAAACTTGTTCAGCTCTACCTCTGGCAGCATAACTCTTACGCTACCGCATCATTTGTGCAATCAAACCCAACACAGTGTGTGAGGCTCTGGGCAGCCACAGAGTTTTGTGCCATGGATCTGACCAAGGGATCACTAAAGGTAACTGACAGATTTCCATGGGTTTCAAGTCCTCTGTCTTGCAATATTGATAAAGGAGAGAAAAGATGATAAATGTGTGTCCATTCTTTTTTAACCTCAGGAAATTACTAGGAATTTGTAAGAATTTGAAATTAAACAAACCAAAAAAGTCAACATGACCACAATGCTAATGGAAACCATTATGCATTTTAGGTTCTGATCTGAGAGTAAGAATTTCCAAATTTTAACTTGCAGTATGCAAAAATATCCTTTTTATTAAAAACAAAAAAAAGCAGAGTGGAAAGAAATGGTGTTAAGCAAATAATATATTTTATAATCATAAATGTTTGCATAGCATCTCCCCAGATGCTCCATCTCTTGAACAGTTTTTTCCTACTGATAATCTGAGTGAAAGCTTATTCACTACAAGTGTTCTAAGTTTTAGAATCATAAAACATACAACAGGGAAGAAAGCACATCATGATGATTAATTTTCCCTAATAACAGCTTTGAAAAGAGGATTGTTTTCCTCACCTTGCTTACGCAAGGAGGTCTTGACTCATGAAAGTGAACAGAAGAGCTGAACTTTCATTCATAATTATGAATGTTCTACACCTTTTTACTTCAAAAATTACTGGAGTTATGAAAAGAAATAAAAGTTGCAAAGGAGTAACAAAGGGATACTTCATTAACAAACATTTTGACAAAACATGCACAAATGCTTCTCTCTGTATAGCATGACCTTAGCTACTGCAGCCAGGAACTGCTGTTATACACTTCTCTCAGCAATGGTGCTAGACGCCTGGGAGATACAAACACACACGCGCACACGCACACACACACACATATGTGCACATATATATTCTATGAGGAATACGAAATAAAATGCGCTGCAGAGAAGTACTTACCAATGCAGGTTCGGCCATCTGAATGTAGGGCATACTTCTGATGACAACCACACACAGGACCAGTATCTGTGTCATCACAGGTGTGTTGGCAGCCTCCATTCCCATAGTTACAGGTTACTAGTTAAGCCCCAAATGAATGTGTATATATGTATATATAAATAAAATGACAATGAAACCAATTAGTCTTGAGCGCCTTTCAGAATACAGAAGAGCAGTAACAAATCAAGACATAAGGCAACATCACATTTGTATTTGCAGTTATTTGCATTTCTTGTTCTTTCTGACCCCCTTATCTTAGCCACGCTCCTGTCTCCTGCCCTACTCGCAATCCATACAGTGAAGAAAAAAAAGAGAAAGAAAAAAAGAAGTATGTGCTACTTTTTCCCAGTCTATTTGTATTCATAATTTTAGTATGAGTGGTTAGCCAATTCTGTCTCTTCCTAAAAGCTACATGCTTCATATCCGTGATGTATATGGCATGAAGAAATGAGCAGTCTACTAATACAGACGTGGACTTTCAACATTTCTCTTTTCCTTCCCCTTCATTTTCTAAGTGGAGGAAGCAGAGACCAAACAACAACAATAGAACCACGTAAGTCTTGAAATCTACTTTTTCAAGTACTAGTCCTCCTAGAGTAGAAGAATGTTTAAAAATAAAATAGGAAACTTTTTTTTTTCTTTTCTTCTCGGAAACAAAAATATACACAGTTGTTATGGCCCTGCAGTGCACTGGCCTCAACTAGGAAGGAAACATTGGAGATGTCACTTTCATTTCCAAGCACACAAAATGGCTTTTAGCAATCAAAATGTCCTTAGGTGAAAAAACACTAAACATATATCAAAGCAAACATTTTTCATGACAGGTGGAGTTTTGACGTTCATGTGAATTAATAGATCAGATTCAATTTCCTTTGTCACATGATGGATTTAATTTCTGATTATTAAGACAAACCAGTTTTTAAATATTAAGCTGGCTAGTGCCATTAACAATGCCTCTCATTTGCCCCTGTTCCATTTAATCCTTTGTAGTCGCATAGCTTAATGCTGAATGACACAATTCTGATCTAACTGAATACTGAATTCAATTTACTGTCTCCATGTACAGGTAATTTGGACTAGGTTCTTTATTGGTGTATATATACACTGGCAGATACAGGGGAAATCCAGTATACTGTTATTCACTTCTATCATACTCATCATTTCAGAGGACTTCAGTATTTTGAAATGTTACAGTAATTTAAATACTGACTACAGTAATATAAATAGTGACTCCTAGTCATCAGAAGGAACTTCCTCACATTGGTCTTAGCAGAATTTTCCTTCTAGATGAGAAAGTTTATGAAAGAGCCAGGGTAGCAAATTGCAATATGCAGTAAAACTAAGACAATGGTTTACAGGATTTTAAAATCAAGTATCTAAATCTAAACTGAGGTTCTATCTAATCCAATAGGGCTAAGCTCCTATAATTTGCCACTGATCTCGGTGACTCTGCTTTAATGCTAGCTTCTGAAAATGGAGTAGATTGGAACTTTCAGACACAATAACTAGAACTGAACTATCCCACCTCTGGTGTGAGTGTCCCAGTGCTGAATAGTCCTGCCACTCTCAGTAATCACTTCAGTATTTTGCTTAAAATTGAACAATTCTACAAAAAGCAACTGAGGGAGACCCACCACAGCATATCCAACAGAATTCCCATTAAAACCTCCTGCCAGCACGGGAACTGCAAGTTTATGTCTTCAGTCCCTGAAGTCTGGCAAAGCTCGCAACAGGAACTGTCCATCTCCCAGGTGGGTACAGACCAGAGGCCACTACGGGTGCAAGCATCCTTGGCCCTTCACGCTGTACACTTTGAATCACATCCCTGTGTTGTTCAGAGATAGCGAGGGAATAGACCCACAGCCTAGTGGTAAGACCAATCCCTGAGAAGAGGGCCTGCCTGGATTCCCAACTCTTCTCCCAGGAATATTGCTGTTTTATCCGATTGGAAAGAATGGCAATGAGAAAGATGGAGAGCAGCCTGATCCACATTCCCTTACTGGAACTTGACAATTTGGGCATGAGGCTGGAAAATGGGAATTGTGGGTTCAGTCTCACCAGACAGAGGAGGGAATTGACCTCACATACCCCGAGTCATAAGAATCCTAAACTGTCAAGGAATTACATTAAAGAAGCCCCCCAAGCAACAACAACCCTCAGGCATTCTTTCTCCTTCTCCAGTTTTATAACTTACCTATTAATTTCTTTCTGTGAAAAAATACACGAAGCAAACCATTCTGCTTTGCATCAAATGGAAACAACATTTCCTTCAATATACAGTAACATTTTAGCTTTTATTTTTGATGCAAAACAAATTAAATTTTTACATCAATTCTCCATTCTTAAACCTCCCACCTTTTTGATGCAGTCATGCTGAAAAATCATTTCCTTGCTCGACACTGTGCATGTCCTTATTCACCTCTCTTCTTTTTGCCCATTCTTTGATTTGCAGTGTTTTGGGGTTAATTTGTTTCTTGTGGCTCGCCCTCTCTGCCACATTACATGTGCAACAGTAACGTCTTGGTTCATCTGGAGGCAGATGAAATACCAGTTTGCAGCCTAGCTGAGAACTAGAGGAACAGACAGAGGTTGTTTGAATCTGCTGGCTGCAGCCTGACTGCAAATATGAGCTCTCTTCTGACCGGCTGCATCTGGGATGTGATCGAGCAGGGCAGTAAGTGGTATAGAAGGCAGCTGCTTGCAATATCCACAGTATTGGGTGCACACTGGCAGAGCTAATCCAGGATGTGGTGATTTCCATCTACCTATCCTCCCCTCCTTCCTCACCCTCTTGGACTACGTGGAGGTTCGTTCCATGTTTCTGTCCCTGTGGGACTGCAGTGCCATCACAAATTAACTTGAAGGTGTTGCTTATGCCAGATTTTTAAATACCTTTCTAGCCAACAGTATTTTTATTGAGCATTTTAAAATGCAATCAGCAACAAAGCGTATCTTTTAAACAACGTGACTGCCGTGGTTATTTTTGGCATTGCTTGCTGAAAGCCTCCACTGGCAGAGATGAATATATCTTAACATGGTTGCTCTGATCCATGCAGTATGAGGGACATTTCCTTACTATATTTATCTATGAAAAATTGCACTAGACTAATGGGGTTTATAGCAAATCCTGCAGAATCACACACTTCTTTTATAGTTTAAAGATACTGGTTCCTGTTCTACCCAGTCAATGAACACAGATGTAGGTCAGTTCCTTTTCCTGTCTCTTAGAAATATGAGTAAATCACGTTTTTGAAGGATTTGAATTGCTGCCTAGACCACTATTTCTTTCTTTCTTTATTTTTAAGCAACTTGAGCTAAAATTCTGGAGCTTGACAGCTCTGCAGGCGAAATTGGTACACAATCCAGTTGTAAAATATGTCATTTCAATTTCCTTCCAGCCCTAATTCTGTGGCAGTGACAGAGTGAGAAGTTTCTCTTGCTTAGGGGAAGAATAACAAAATTATTGAAAAGCAAAGGGACATCCAGATCTACTCCATTTTTTATCAGAAAGCATTAAAGCAAAATTAATGAGAAATCTCAAAGTGTTTTTTTAAAAATTATTTCTGATAAATTTGGACTCTACAGCTATGCAAAAGACTGTGTGCTTACTCAGAGTCTTTGACACTAAATAGGCAAATAGAAAGAGGCAAAATAGTAAATTCTGACAGACACAGATCACCTTCGAATATTATAAATATTACAATAAAAGAGATGGGAAATAATAAGTTTTGGGGGTTTTGTTTTGTTTTTTACCAAAGGAGAATATATACGTGTCTGTTCAAACTCAGATATACTCATCCCCACACAGCAGATTTAAAACCAGAGTAACACCATTGCTTTTGACACTGCTTCAGCATTCGTGTATGTCTTTTAGTGCAATCAAAATTCTGGGATCTTTCCCTTAGTGGGAGAAATGTCCTGTGCAACTGGCTAAATCCAGCCTCTCATAGAGAAGACTTTGCTCATGTTGGCTACAAACATGACTAGAAACAGCACACAAGCCCTACCAAGATGCACGCCATCTATGTGAGGTGTCTAATGCTGGCAGCCAAGTTACCAGTCTGTTCTCCCAACACTGTTTCTACTGTGAAAGAAGAGCTATGGGGCATCCTGAGACAAAGTCCCAACACTGATGCTTCAAATAGCCTTCAAACAAGATTAATTCTTTTCACTGTCTATAATGCTCAGGCTCATGAACTGGCCAGCCACCTTTCAGGGCCTGCAGGCTGACAGCGTGGCATAATCTCCCTGAGTCACCACCCCTGGAGGTACTTAAAAGACGTGTAGATGTGGTGCTTAGGGACATGGTTTAGTGGTGGACATGGCAATGCTAGGTTAATGGTTGGACTTGATGATTTTAAAGGTCTTTTCCAACCAAAACAATTCTACGATTCTCCGAACTGCCCATCTGCCTAAGCTGTAAGCAGCAGCATCTAGTCAGGTTGGCTTAGCATTCCCGGGACCCAGCTTTGCATGTGGGCCAGTACTTGCATCCATAGAAATACATGGACTAGTCTTGAAATGACATTTTGATGATGAAAGACAAGAAACAACTGTCTAGAAGAGGAATGACATCTTAAAGAACGAAAGGGATTTTAATGTACTTGTTCCACTAAATAATGATATTGATGTTCCATGCTAAAATCCCCAGAAGATAAAAAATACCAGAATTCAGCCTCACTCTGCAGGTTAAATCCTGCTTTCAGTGCTTCTCTGAACTTTCATATAATCCTTTTTCGGGTCTCTTCCATCTGACGTGCAAGGAGTATTTCCAAACATATGGCCAAATATTAAATCTAGCATTTAGTACCGACTAAACCCAAAAAATCCCCTAAGATCTCTTGGTTTTGTAGCATGGCTTTCTGTGACAGTTCGAACCAGCACATTGTAATTCCAGATACATTAAAAATTGCACTGTTTTTTAACTAAATTGGCCGTTAAATATATAATTTATATAAACATCTCTTTCTAAGTGATAAAGCTGTGCATGCAACATTGCTTGCATGACTTATTCTAGTATGCCTTTACATTTTTAACATTCTGGTGATCTTTGTACTGACAGCAAAGAGCTGCATGAGAACACCATCAGCAGGAGCTGAAAAGCTGCCACTTGGCATAGGTGGGATGGCATTTTATTACAAACATACTAGACAGAATTTTTAGAATTATTTAGCACTAGCCCTCCTGCTCACTTAAATCATTATTATCAGAGGGGGCAGACAGAAATTTCTGTAGTCAAGGTTATCCAGCATTTTTCATTAAGAGATTCAGCTTTCACTTGTGTGTAACTCTGCCAGAATTATTTCTTTTAGGTTGCAACTTGCGAGTATGTGTATCTGCTTTAGGTTTCTTCTTACTTTTTCAAGTTCCAGCTAAACAGATCCAGCTAATAATGAGATCAACAAAAAATGTCTTAATTTGTTCATGTTTGGGGAAAAAAACCCTTCAGTTTATCAAAAGTTTCTAATGCAATCATGCTCAGCAGCAGGATCTTAAAATCTATCATGGATACAAATATGGAAAGAGGAGTTCATTTCCCATATTTTTCGACTGTAATCTGGAACTGAATTCACTATTCCTAAGTGTCTTCTTTCTGCTGCCAGCAAGTATCTACAAAAATCACTAACAAAGTGTATTCTTCTTCTAACAGCTTGTGTACACAGAAGATGGTAGTTTACTGCTGCTTTGGATCTAAAGGGTGCAGCTCTTCTGAGGAATTACGTATGGATCTGTATGACTCTGCTTGGTGTATTTCTAAATGACCTCCTGAGGTCCCTTCCAGCCTCAATGCTTCTGTTTTTGCCTAGCATGGTGGGCAATTTTTTTTTTTTTTTTTTGTAACTGAAAAATTGCATGTTTAAAATTTACACTAAGAAACCATTAAGGTTGCAATATTAAGTACTCAAAAAATACATAATACCAGACTTCTGGTACAGAGACTTATTGTATCATGACAACCATCCTCAATGAGAAATGCAGAAAACACTCTTGTCTTATTCAGCACACAGTGGAGCTGGGACAATCAGGTCTGTGGAAACAGCTGGAGAATCTTGTCTCATTTGCTGCAGAATGAGTAATAAGTCAGAAAGGGACTGTCAAGAATGGATGGTCTTGTTCAGACAGTGAATAGAGCCCTAAAAATCTCTAATCTGCCCCTGCCATGGAATTCCTACTTCAGGCTTGGCAAGTCACTTGAATCACATCTGTTGCAAGTTACTAATATTATATTCCTTTCTCCATGGCATTTGCAACTACAGCTGGAGCCATCGGGAACTTGGCTTTGATCATACTGAAGTGCTACAAATGCTGAGCTGGGTTCTGGGTGTTTCTTGTTAATCACCTATCACTACTAAATGACTTCGACACCAACATCTTTATACTCATTTCCCATTTGTAAGATAGGCAAACCAGTACTTTCTAACTTGACAAGAATGTCCTGAATATACATTACCAATGCCTACACAGCACTTTGATATTACAGTAATGAGTATCATGGGAAAATCCATGAGGAAATTAAAAATTTTATATTCACAATAGGGTTTAAATAGGAAAGGCATGACACTGAATTATGGAGAGGAAGCTATTGAACAAAAGCTTTTTTAATAAGCACTGACCATCATGTATGCTGACTGAAGCAAGACACCAATAGTGACTGCCTTATTAGCATGTGATGATATGATTGAGTGATATGTAATCATATAATCAGGATGTAATGACAATCTTGTAATGCATGCATAAAAAGCAGGGAGCCTCCCTCCAATTTTTTTTTATGCTTTCTAATTTATGTTAACATCTTTTTTTCCTTCGAGGAACACATGTCTCATTACTAGTGGACTTGGGCCAATACATCTGAAAACCTCTCCCGGTATTCTGATTCTATTGCAAACTGGCTGATAAAAATTCACGTAGTGAGGTACAGGTTCTCTGCCACTTGTTCACATAAAAAACCAGAGAAGCAAGCTCTGACAAACCCTGAAAGGCACAGTTTCCTGGAGGGATCATGATAAATCAGAATAATTAAGAGGGATACAGGGATATACTAGGGGTATATCAGACCCTACCAGTCCCTGGTATACAGGGCTGCAGACCCAGCCCAGGCTGACAAGGGGCAAGTGTCTTTTTTCCAGCTTTTCAACATAGCTGTACTCAGTACTTAAAATGCTGCAGCTCAAGATTTAAGCCAATTCCACTGAAATGGTTAGCTGTGACAAAGTTTTTTTTAAAAGTCAAGATTTGGTTTCAGAACTAGAACTTTAGAAACAGCCTGCTGTAATCTCACAATTATTGTCCCAGGCTGTCTGGCTACAGCTTTATATGTCTTTGTGTTAAGAAGGGCTAGAAGTACAGTTATTTTAAATAAAACTCTGGAACATATTTGCAGAATGTGCTGTGGGTGTAGGCGTCCGTGTACTCTGCAGCAACTCTGTGGCCTTGAAAAATTAAGATTCCCTACTTAGAGGTCTGTCAGCAAAAGTTTGTTTTACTTCCAACTACAATTTGAACACCACAGGGCACAGAGTAAATTCAAGTTTTTCTACTAAACCTTGAGGTATCTAGAAATATCGTTCTAGAAAAGGCTCTAATCCTCCTGTCACCATCTCACTATGAAAAAGGATAATGTAATTCCTAAGGAATGCACAAATTTGTAGAAACAAATAATAAACAACATAAATAAACATCCTCTCCCACTTCATCAACGTAGCTGATGCTGCACTGCAATTAACAGCATGTAACGTTCACTTCTAATAAACACTGAGAATGAAAATTACCGTAAAGGAAATTTTTCTCTGTGCTTTTGCCTTTGGCCCTGTGTAGCCTCTTAATACTGAGGAGCAATCAGGCTATACAATATCCTGAGGCATTTCTTGAGGTGATTCTTTTGACTTTGTACTTGGAAACTAATATAATCTAAGCATGTTTACACAGTGAAGATCTCAGGAAGAAAAAAACTGAAGTGGAAGAAAGACTATCACAAAAATACTGGCCCTATGCAAAACACAAAATATGTTTCATGCTGTTTTATTGCACTTTTTTTGTCTCTCACAAAGCTACCAAGTAGGAAAGCAAGCTACTGGAGTCAGATCTAACACGCACTGAAGCCATCAGAAAGAGTCCCATGCAAAACATTGCAAGCCAGAATCTTCTATGCTTTATTGGTTTTGCTTTACAAGGAAAGCCTGGACTAAACTGATCCCTCACCTTTCTGTATTCATAGCAAGGTATAAAAGTTGGTACCATTTCACTAAAAGAGTGACCGCCAACATTCTGTTATTCAATCCCTCTTATCCATCCCCAAGTACACCTTCTCCAGCAAAAACCATGTTACTAAAATTATAAATCACCTTTGGCCAAAACAAAGTTGATTTCTTGGCTTCTGGAAAATAACAACATGAAGAAAATAAGACATTTGGGGGTATTTGAAATTTAATCTTCATCTACCTACATTTGCAGTCCTTCTGGTTTTTGGCAAGTTCAAAGCCAGGCCTACATTCACAGGCAACCCCACCTTTGGGCGTCTCCCGGCAGATGTGTGCACACCCATGATCTTTGTTCATACAGTTCATACCCTCTGTAAAAAAAAAAAAAAAAAAAAGAGAGAGAAACAGAAAATATTAGTATCAAAATAAAATTACAAAATAATTATACACATCCAGTGCTCCAGTAATTGTAATTGTAATTTTTATTCTGCATCTGCACTGTGTTCCATGGAGCAAAGGAATGCAGCTGAAAAGAGGTATACAATCAACAAAGCAGTGTAATAAAGGACAAACCTTCTTTGGGGCAAATACAGTAAGTACTACTGTGGAATATAGGGTGTCTCTGCTGCATGTAGAAACTCAGGACTTGACATTTCCCTATTCCATATCCATACTCTAATCCTTTTTAAAATATCATGGATTTAAAGGATACTCTGGGAAGTTGTCTGTCCCACAGGTGATATCAGATTTTAATAACTGAGCTTACTGTTATTTTTTCCTTGTATAAATTTAATGGTTGTTACTGTCTGGTGCCTTTTTATTTGCCTGTTAATGTGCTTTATATTTTCTAACACACAAAATCTACCAAAGATTATATCTGAGCATTTTTGCTTGGATCTGTTTCTTCGCTATTTGTTATACATCTCAATTATGTGTCATCCACCATAAGCGCAGCCCATCTCCAACAAACCTACTACCGCTTTTCTCTTTGATTGTATTAAACAAAACATACCAGCTGTTCAACAAACGTCCAAGTGCCATGGCTGGATTCCTGTTAATGTTTATGCCAAGGAGCAGTATCGACCAGCTTTCTTTTAATCATCACAGGGCCAGTTTCAGCTCTCTAAACCACGTAAGTGATTTAGATACTGAATGCGCCTTATGCTCTTAGAGGCTTTCATTACTGGGTGAATTCAAATCCCACATATTCACAGAAATCTTGAACTCAGTCCTTATGGGTCAGCATCTAGCATTCCTTGTGTGAAGGAAGGCTAGCTAGATTTGCATTACAAAGCCTTCCCAGACTTCCCCTTGGATATCTGACCTGGAAAGGAGACACAAATTCTCTCAGAGTACACTGACAGAGAATTCACAGCGTAACTCAGCTTACCACCTTGAAAACAGCATGTATTGCCCGAAACACTGGTGCCTGCAGCACCAGTGCAGACTCAGCAGCTCATCTGTCACTTTGTAACATGGCTACGCTCACCTATTCTAGGCTAATTTCTCAAAACAGCTCCAGTGTAAAATGCTCGACTTAAACCTACAGTGACAACGTACTGTAAATGAATGGGTTTTTTCAAGGCTGTTGCAAAGTTTTTGCTTCCAAAGGTGAAAACGATCACCGCCCTCCCTTTCTGTTCTGACAGAAGCTACGTGAACGTACCTGCCACCTCTGGCATCTACCGACGCACGCTGCCTTTAGGCTGGGGCTGGCCTCACACTAGCAAATACTTGAAACCAAGTCTCAAGGCTTTATGATGAATTTGAGCAAAAGTTTCTCTGCATACAAAATAGTTTTTAATTGAACACAAATTAGCGTATAAGACAGCCACTAAGAAACTTGGTGTACAAAATGCTGAGGAAGAAATGCTGCAGAAAGTCAGTCACAGATTCCCTCAGGCTGACAGAAGCTAACACCTTCTGAATTTATTTGCGCTGCTCGACTTTACCTCAGAAAGGTTCATCTGAGCAGAGCAAGGAAAAACATACATCACCAGCCTGAGTGGGTATTTTTGTTCGTATCTGCTACAAAAAATATCAGGATCTTAAATCTCACCACCCGTGAAAACCAACATTATAAACAACACATGTATTTCTCTCTTCTAAATCCCCCTTTTTGATGAGTCATAAAACTTGCCAAAGTGCAAAATAAGTTATTCACTGTGAACTGCAGCCTGGACAACAGATGCTATTGGAAGATATAATACATGCCATATACTGTTCTATACCATCCTATACATCGCAGTGAGGTATGACAGTTTTGTTTGGCTGAACAGCTGTAAGAAACCTGGGAACGGCCTTATCGAAGGTTTTGGGGCATTTTATAATCTCTTTCTCTCCACTTCTCCCAACAAAGGATTTCAGACACAATGTGTTTGACAAACTGCATTCCTGCGTACTACGCTATGTTCAGAAAAGGATCTGGGAAAGATAACACATGCCTGATTGAGTCACACTGCTGAGGCAATGAGAAGAGAGGAATTAGATAGATGAAAGAAGATATTAAATGGCCCAGAAGTGTAATGAAGCAAGTGATTCTCAGTGTTTACTTACAGATAATGAATATCTGCCATTGTTAAAATCACTTGGGAAGACAGAAACTGTGTGCTGCTAAAAATATCAGGAGAAATCGAAGAACAGAATTATTACATTTTGAAACAAAAGTGAAAGACAAAGCAGAATTTTATGCTGGTATTTGTGTTAAGGCCACAATACTGCAGTTACTGCATTAATCATTTCAGATATCGTATTTGTCAGGTAGTTGAAGCTGTAGAAAAACTATTTCAATTCCATGTTTAACTGGAGGAGAACACCATAGAAATCTAAGCCTGAAAATCATTAGTTGAGAAAATGTAATTTTTTCTGGTGAAATGAAAGACTATTATTTTTCAGTCAAGAGCAGGAACTCATCCACAACAAAACTTCTCATCTGTGTTTTAGTATTTTTCAAAATCCCTAAGAATTAAATTACAAAAAATTCCTAAACAAAATTTTATTTAGGCCTGAAAAAAATATTTAAATAAAACCACAGCAAATAATTATTTTGGCTTGTTTAAAAATGTAAGCTAAAGCAAATTTGTGCTAATTTGCAAATAGTTTTAATCATTCCATATTTTAATTTTTCAGCAAATGCAGTATTTGTCCAGATGTCTTCTGTATCAATCTACATACACAAGTTATTTATGAATCATTGTTGATGCGTAAGATTTACTTTTTTTGCAAGCTGACTCTTCAGACAATACTGAACCTTTTATGATATAGCATATAAATCACACTAAAAATACAAAAACATGCTAAATACCTTCCTAATACTAGTTCAGTTGCTATACAAATGCATATAAATGGGAGACAAAAATACTCCTAAAATGACTTTGTTGAGTATTCTCTTTAGCAGGATGTGGTCCAAACTCTAAAATGAACTAGAACTGCATAAAACACCTCAAGCATATTTTCCTATACTGGAACTGGATGGAGTGCACTGCTGTTAGTAAAGTAACTGGTCTGCTGCCTGCACACCACTCTGCTATCACGGAAGTAGTAAAATGTCTGAGTTACCATCTCCCCTCACTATCACCTCCTGAGAAACAAAGTTTTGCCTTCTTTTAGTTAACATTTAGCAGCCACCTAACATGCACATCCTTTTTCTATAAGAAGCAGAGAGTGTGAATAACAGCATGGGAAAAATTCCCCTGATGTTAAAGGAGGATGTTTCTTAAGCATCTCAGTGCCTGCCTTGGTGTTCAGCCTCCCTCGGTCCCAGGACAAAGGGCGACCCAAAGGGGAGGTAGGCAGAGTAGGAAACACCTATGGAATTATTCTAGGCCTTTCCCAAGGCAGTACAGAATTATGCAGATTTACTTCAGGCAATGGATCTTCCACCCAAGCCTTAACCAGAAAGTGTTTGCAGAACTACCTCATTTACTACACAGCCTGGTGGCCCCCCTCCCTCTCCTGTCGTGTGCGTAACCGCATCACTCTGGTTTGGAACACAAGTTGCTGTTCCCGGCTGCTTCTCTTGATTTTTGCAGTGATCTCTGTGTCCCAGCTTCTAGAACTGATGTGACCATGGGTCAAGTGAAAACCCGTAGCTCCCAAATCAAGGGAAAGACTACATGTTGATAAAAGAGAAGTCTGTACACCAAAAAAATCCTTACTTTATCGTCATGACACTAAAATGTCCAACATTGAAAAGTTCTAGATTTTTCATATTAACTGTTAATAAAAGCAGCATCTTAATTCCATATGGTGCTACTTAAGGTAGTCTCTAAAGCCTAGCACAAAAATGGGTGCATGTTCTCTTTGGCAGTGATGATAGACAGTAAAATAAACTTTTCAAACACAGACACATTCTCAGCAAATTCACCTTACAAAAAGACAGCAAAACAGAATCCAGTGGAAAATATATTATAAACAGGAAGAGAAATGCCACTTAAGAAAGGAAAACACTAATCTAATTAAACTAAATCCTCTCTCAGCATTTTAGATATGACTTGAGAAACTCTCTCCTGTTGCATTCCTGGATTTTTTCTGTCTCTCAGTCACAAAAGGTTGTTCATGGGAGAGTGGCAGACATTGTTACATGACCCACAATCCACATTCATTTTTGTTCCTGGCCTAGGAGAGATTTGAGTGTGAGTCTACTACATTAATCCAGTCTGCCATCTAGTTATTCCAAATCTCTTAAGAGTGCTGTTCTGCAAAATGTTCAGTCTGATACAATGACCTCTCCATTGTATTAGGCTCTAAAAATGTTTTCAGCTCAATGGCTCTGAAAGTGCTTAAATCAGGCTGACTGTGACAACGAATGTACTGATCAGCCTTTATTTTTCATTAATACTGCCTGCCCTCATCTTAATTAAGACTTCTAGCAATTATTTTACTCTGTGGTTCATCATATACGCTTACATTATCCTCTATGTTGTCATAATTTCACTTAATCTGTATTTGCATTGCTGCTATTTTTATAACTTCCAAATAAACATGCTGACTCCAAAGACAATCCGAAAAACACTACTTTAAATAACACCAAAGATATAATACAGTAATAACTTTTACAATATTGTCAGAGTATATGTGGTTGAATGCCGTATGCAAATACAAGAAATCTTGAACTTAACCCATATATACACGCTGACATGCACAGTAGCATGTACATCACTTATAGTCAATCCTCAAAAGTACATAATTGGATTCTCTTTTTTGTTGATAATTTTAGCACCAGATACACAGTGAAATCTTTTCTTACAGTCGAACCCTTATTTAACAAAAAAAAAAAATCTTATAAGAAATAATAATATAGTTGTAAACATGATTTACAGAATTCATACATCACACATAATTTGTATGATTCAGTTCCAGAAACTTCCAGTAACTTCCAGTAATAGTTAAAAGACATTAAATATAAGTTATATGCGAGTCACTGAATTGTTGGACTCAGATAAGCCACAGTGTTTAATTATTTATGAACTGTTTTACACACTTTTATGAACATACCCTGTATGTAAAGTAAAGCATAAATCTTTATAACACAAACAACAAGCAATTGTTGTGGCTCGTTTCTCTTCATCAATCTTAGCTATAGAGGATAATTACTTCTGCTTGGGTAGAGGATCCATGTGGTGCTACAAAACTGCTACTAGGGATATTCAGTATTTTCAGGACTTTTTTCTTTTAGAGAACTGCTAATGCAAGGAATGGTAGAGTTTGACCGTATTAGGATCAGTTGATACTGTTCAACTGTATCAGTATGTATTACATATCATAGCAAAATATAATAATACCAAATATATTATAATTACAATAACCATGAAGTAAGAAACAGAATGTAGCATGAAATATAATGTCTTTAGAACACCTGATTGCCACTTATGGACATTCTCTCAATGCCTGGTGCTAGAAAGAGGGGAATGTATCTTCAGCAGCAGAGAGAGGAAAGAATACAAGAGGAAACAAGCATTCTCATTTTAGTTGTTTACTAAACTATTAACATAGTGGGTTTTTTTGTTTGTTTGTTTTCTTTTTAAAAATTCATGTGAGAGACTACAGTGCTACAATAAAACACACTGGTCAATGACAGAGTAATTTAGAAGACTGACAGAGACAACTCCTCTCCCAGAGTTTTTGTTTTACTGTACTAGGAATGGAAGCCAAACAAAACACACTAAGTTTCTGATGGAGACAGGAACATGATGCTAGTGAAAGTGCAAGATGATTGTTTCAAGCCAAATGTTACATTATATATTTAAATTTTGGTCATATAAATTAAGTTAGATGGTTGACTATCCAAAAAAAAGCATATTGTTAACTTTTCGGCTGGCTTGTAGAAAGCAGCTCGCTACTTACACCTGTGAGTGTCCCTGCTTTGGCCTTCTAACTCCAGCATCTTGTCTGCTTCACAAGAGTGATGAAAATCAGCATTTGGCTAAACCACTCAATTATAGTCAACAAATACATATGGTCAGATCTTACCTCCATTGAAGCTGGAAGATTGTTTTCCATCAGCCTGGATCTGACCTTTATGCTGCACAGTTGCATCAGATCTTCTGGACATTTCTGGCTCACTAACAGGGGCCTGATTCTGGGATGTGAAGAATGTCTGGGTGAGCTCGGCTCCCCAGTGAGAGCCAAAGATGCTCTCATCTCAAAACGGAATATGTCCATACATGAGCATAATAAAACCCTACCAAGACTTGTTGTCTTCAGCAAGAAAATGGAGGATAAAACTAATTGACAGAGGCAGCTACCCTTCCTCAGCCAATCACGACGTCATGGGTACAAAGCATCCATCTAGGAATAGACCACTAGAGCTAAGTGAGAAACCTTGCATTGGGTACACTGGACGTGTAATAATCCATGTCATGGTCTAATGTTTTTCACATTGTTAACTTAACGAACACAAGACTTTCCTTCTGTCTTCATTCCTGAAATAAGTTGCTTGGTTCTGCCCAAAGCTTTAGGAAAATACAGTTGTTTCAGTGACTACAACTCACCCCAACAGAGGTTGAAAAGAAAAGAAAACAAATAAAGCAGGCAAACTGACCCAAGGAAACTGAATTCTACACTATTAAGTAGGTTGGCTGGAGAAATCCTGGACATCATGCAAGAAAACAGCTGCTGGCATATTACAAAATAAACAAATTCAAGTTTGTTTAGCAATTACATGTGTTTTCAGTTTGGATATAAAACGTGCTTAGGGACAGCATCTTCAGCAGGCAGGCTTGCAGTCTGATCTCTGACTAGATGTTCCTGCTCTGAGTGGCAGCCAGAAAACCGCCTGTGTCATCCAGCCCTGAAGAGGGGTTTTGTCTTAAGATTTAGAAATAGGCATGTGTCAGAAATATAACTTCATTCTGTCAGCAGTAAAAGCAAAGATTTGCAATTTTGCAAAGGTACTGTAATTTCAGAAAAGAGGATAGAAAGATTAAGTGAATGATGGGAGTGAATGGACCAAGTTTAATTTAGCAGAAAAACCACGCAGGTAGGGAAAGGAAATAGATTTAAAAATTTCCAGAAAATGTCAGCAATTCCTGTGGGACAAGAATAGAGAGCAAGAAAGATTGGCTGAAAACCAGCCCAGGTTGGTCGTGACCAACTTATGATTGCGCAATGGCTTTTTGGTGGATGACATGAAAGAAGTTTGGCAACCTCAGTCTGTTTCCCACATTGCAGAGCTACCAACAGAAGCTGGTGCTCACTGAAACCCCTTCCAATAGTCTCTGTTACCTTCTAACACATCGGTATGGTTTATCTCAAAGAAAATTCAGCAAGACAGGCCAGGGAACGTGTGTGGCTGCTGCTCTGGCAGAATCAAGGCTGTCAGTCTCTGCCAGTATCTACTTGGCACCTGCCATTACCACTGGTTTCACAAAAAGGGAAATAAATGGCAGGGGAAGAGAAAGACAGGGACAAGAAAGGAAAGCAAAACAAAACACAGTCAACGCTACTACAAACTGTTTTTACTTTTGCTTCATCTTTAAATCGCAATTCGTTAAACAGTAAAGCAAAGCAAAAGAAAAGGTGGGTTTCCAATGAGTCACTGCCACACAAAGTCCACTGGCAGATGGAGGTGACCTGAGGGCAGACAAGGCCATGCAGGAGGCAGAGGTGAGAAACGAGCTTTCTCCATTTGAGTCTTCACCACTGCTGTCATATTTCTTGGTGCCTTGGTGGGAGCCAATAAACCTTGAGTAGTTCTGATGTCCTGGCCCCCAGAGATGTGGTGCTACAGCAGACCTAGCAAATGACATCATCATCAAGGCATGCTCAAATACCCACTGATGGGTAGAAGCTCAGTAACAACAAAAAAGTCCCAAGTTGTCGCAAAAATGAGTAACTCCCAGGTTATTTTTGAAAATACTAGGCCTTTGGGCCTCATAGCATACTAGAGATATGAAAACGTGGTGCGCTCGTTTCTAAAAAGGTTCTCTCTAGGCATAAAAAGTGCCTATTTATAATATGGGAAAATTGTAGAGCATTAGACCAGACAATGGCAAGAAAATGATTTTTCCCTCCCTGGTCACATGAAAACTCAGTATTCAAACAAACACTCTCCACCTCTACCAAGTGAAACTTCTCATAAAGATGTTGCAAAGTTTTTAGTCCTCCAATAAAAAGACTTCAAATAATCTCAGAAGGGAGACATTTTCCACAAATATAAATAAATAATTTCATTGAAAATATGGCTTTTCATTAGTGTTTCATGAGAAGGTTTTGATCTGGGTCTAACCAAAGATTAAATCATTATAGGATCATTTGTGTAAAGATAAGGCAAGATGATGGGATTAAAAAAAAGAATAATAAAATCTTGGTTTTTTTTCCTTCTTCTGAAATCTGCACAGCTGACATGACACAGCCTTGGTTTCCAGAAAGAAACATATCTAATTTTTCTAGGGCACTTTTTCAAACACATAGAGTATTTTCAATAAAAAAACAGTAAATATTTCAAGAACGCTTTGCTTTGCAGAACTCCTGCACATCCCAAATTCTTCCCAGGAAAATTTCATAACTTCTTGCAACATCATGTAATTAAACATAAACTGAATATGTGCTTGATCAGCTCCTTTGGAAGCAAGAAGAGATAGTTAGCAGGTTACTTCCCAACTGTTACTTAAGATAGCTGTGTAGTAAGTAAACGTTGCAAAGCAGTAAGATGAAACTTATTGGGTTCCTATTAAGCTTAACTAAGACGCCTCATTCCTCAGGGAACCAACCGATGATGAAGGGCCCTGGATGTGTGTGAGGGTTTACTTTCAAACTCCAAGTGGAAGAATGACCTCAGCAATGCCTACTCCGCAATGGGAATATTCTCATAGCTCTCAAATTCTTTTTCAGGGAAGTAACAGTCTCCTGTGGCCTTGACTTACAGCACTACCTTTCTAAGGCATAATATAGCCCAAATCAGACAATGTTGTCTGAAGAAATCCGATACTAATTTGGCTACTCTAGTAAGATTATTTTATTACCATGAACACAACACAAAAAGACACTTCTAAGTGTTGATGGCTGGAAACAATTTCACACATGCAACAGATTTTTTTTCCTATTTTCTTTTTTTACATAAACAGAAAATACATTGTAGGACTAAGTAGCAAAATGATTCATGATATTATATTTTAAATAACTGTACATATTATATACTATTATAGATATATGTATCATTATAGATATAGTAATTTTGATATATGTATATAATGAATATTCATAATTATATATAATGCCATATGTGCTAATGCATATATAACCTATTTAAACCCAAAAATATGTTGTGCAAGAAATGAAGGCTGTCCACTGCTCTACAGGTAAATATGGAGCACAAATCAAATTATTTTCTTACATCAGGCTTATCATTTTTGTAGGGCTAAACATGACCAAGATTCAAAGCTCATTCTGTTATTTTGTTCCTTACAAAATAAAACACTGACCATGACGTCAAGGAACTCATAGACCTGTCCCTGTGCAGAAAGGACCACTTAGCACAAAGGTGTTCATGTTCCTCAAGGGCATAACGCAATAGAGTTTCTAGCCTCCTGTTCAGTTTTTTGGGGGTTGCTTCAGCTCTAGAAAGCTGAATGTGAAGCAATATCCATATGTAGCTATGCTATAGTCCCCAGAGCTTCACATTTCCATCAATATTTTGACAGTAGAAAAATCCAATGGTCTAAGTTATTGTCCAACAACCAAACAGCTGACTTCCACCAGCTGTGGCTACTTTCAGAAATATCATATACAGCCTGGAACCAAAATTTGAACGGTGTATTTGGAGCCATTGAGTCAACTATCGTTTCTCTCAAAAATGAGACTGTGGACATACTTAAGTAGCATATTGCACACAAGTTCTTTTTAGGTGCAAAACTTCCTTGTGTTCAAACCTCAAGGTTTGTACAGCCCACTTCCATGCACCATTGGTGTGCAGGAAACAGTTTGTCCCTTGGGGAAGTCAAAGTGGAAGGTGTACACTAGGGTGCAAGAAACAGCACCACAGAATGCAGAATGGATTTCAAACTTGTTCCCAATTTCAACACATTCCCTTCTTTTTTTTGTTAATTTTTTAATTTCTTCTTAATTTTTTTTTTAATAAAAACACATACATATTTCACTGATGAGTATCAGAAATAGAGTAATCCAACTCAGAACTGCAGCGGAGTCAAGAATGAATAAAATGATACTATGCCTTGGAAAATGCCATCGCTCCTAAAATGTTATTCTAGCAAGTCTGTCAGTACCTGAGGACAATGGAAGACTGAATACGAAAGGCAAAATATATGTTTGCAAACTGCCTCGTGAATTTGATTTCCTATCAAAATGTTTTAAGATGTGTGTAGTGGCTGGGGTAAAACCTGTGTTATCTGGAGTATTGTCATAACTAAATAACTAATAAGCTCAGAGTGTTTGGCTCCTCCATTCTCCTCTGTCTCTTGATTGATTATTTAGTGGGTCTGGTGCTAGACCTCATAAATTTCAAAATTCTTTCAAGTTTTTTTTGTCTTTCTGATCAAAGAAATGTTTATGTATCCTTCCCATACTGTGTCTCTTTAAACCACTGGCTTTTTCAAAGTGGTTTTTTTTTTAACACCATAATGTGATGTACACAGAGAGGTAAATGATGTCAGAATCCTTTCTGCCCCAAACCAGTCTGTAAATCTTCAGAAAAGCAAAGTTCATGGGTGCATTTAAAAGGGGCACAATCTGTTTGTGCTTAAAAGAAAGTCCCCCTTTTTTTGTGTGTGCAGAATAACAATGCCAGAATGTGTTATTCCAAAGAACTGTTGCCATGGTGATGCCATCAATAACATCATTTTCTGCATCCTTGTCCTTTAAACACATAAGGAACGCAACAAGCATTGGTAAATGTGAAAAAAGAACAATTACCTTTTCTCTCTCAACAGCAGAGGAAGCCTTTTTTTCACCTCATCAATAGAAAATTATGTAGAAAGGAATAATAAAGACTGTTACAAGAAGCACCAAGAAGCCTATTAGTGACAAAGGCTTTTTTTTTTTCTTTCCATGAATAATTACAGCTCTTCAAGAAGAAATCAGCCCAGTCTAAGGACCCTTTGCAAGCTTTAGATGGTAAAACAAACATTTGACTATACAAGGATTTCCCTTTCATGTACCTTTCCAAGGAAAAACAACTAAAATCCAGAGTGAAATGGGAGAGAGAAAACCCAGAGAAACATCTGCTGCAATTAAATTTAAAGAACCCTGCACATTCACCTAAAAGACTCATATCAAAAGCAACCAGATTAGTGACAGAATCAATATAAATTTCAAGCCAGCAGGTTAAAGTTGTCTGTGGTGGGAAAGTTTGGCTTTTTAAGTAGTATAATAACAGGAAGCTATTCTGATTCTATACGAACGGGGGAAAACAGGATTTCAACACTAGATGTGTTAGCAAAGAGTTGTACAACACTGTTAAGTTTTAAACCTCAAAGGCCAAAGCAAAATGGTAGATATGCTTACTACACCAAGTCAGTTCATAAATAATGGAACCTTTACCAAAGCAAGATTTGACTGCAGGCACTTTTAAGAGTCATGCGACATAGAATTAGAGAGCCCTTCCGAAACATTACACTTTTGTCCTGACTCTGATGGGCGACGTGCAAATGGGAGCTCTGAACGTGCTGGCTGGTGTGTTCTACACAAAGTGAAGGTCAATGTGTTGTGCAATGGCTTGTTTACATCTTTTGGGCTTTTCCCTACATACCTATACTATGGTCAGAGGCTGAAGATGATGATGGGAAAATCGGTTTCCTTCTCCTTGCCTCTCAGTAGCAAAAGGAACATAAGTAAAAGAAAAGTGTGCAGGAAACGAAGAAAGGAGTGAGAAATTTTAAAGGTAGTTGGAGCATGTGATTTGGAGATGAGAACAGGAGTTGGTAAGCTCAGACACGTATGACCTACAGAGTTGGACCAAAGGGCTGTTAGGGTTAACGACAGCAAAGATACATAGCAGAAAACTTCAACCAGGTTTAAAGCAGTAAAATGAATTTATTAAGATGATGCAATTCCAAACTCTTTAGCTGAATGAGAATGGTCTATGAGTAAAAGATAACAACCATATGGCTGCATTTACAATAGGAAGTCTGAGCTAGTTAGGAAAGGGAATTCAAGATGCGTGAATTCTTTTCCCGAACACATTATTGTCTTGCGCTGTCCTTTGATTTCTCACTGCTTCTGTCTCTCCACCTCTAAAGTGAGGGATAATGCTTGCTCATTTTGGATAGCTCCTTCAGCTCTCCACTTGTTACTGTGGAAATCCTAAGGGAATTGCGAGCCAGTAAAGATATGGAGATGGCGGGAACCAATTCTTTTCCTTTCTGTTTTAGAGCCTCTGCAAAGTTTCAAAGTACTCCACTATTCAATTCCGTTTAAATGCTAACACTGACTGGGTTCTGCTGCATGGAGAAAAAGCTTCCACGTTCTGTCTAGATTTCAACACATTTAAGAATTGTTTAGAAAGCTCTGTTGAAAGGCTTTAATAGGGCAGCTAACGGGCTAACTCAGCTTATCGGAGGGGCTATTCACCAAATCCCCCAGACAACAAAAATTAGTGAAATCTTTTTCTCAGTATCCAAACATTACACTTTATCTCTGAAGTCAAAGGAATAAAAGACAAATTCTTGGAAGGAAATGCTATGATTCCCTTCCCTTCTGGTTTGCCTGAGACTTGGAAAGAAAATGTCTACTTTTGTAATTTCCTAGCTGGACTCAAGAGGCTGAAAGCTGAACGGCAATTCCCAGTTTACCGGTCCCTCAGATCAACGCTCTGGCATGGCTGTCAACAAAACAAACCAATGGTTTTGATGAATTGGTGAGTCTCTTGAACTCCTCTGAGAAACTTTAAAGGCCATTGGAAGTTTATATGCTTAATTTATGGAGTAAGTATTAAAAGTGTACGTGTGTTTTGTTAAGCAACAGTTTCTTAACTCTGTTGGACTCTGTGACTGGAAGGACACTCAGTAATTTCAATTGCTTATAGGTTACCTCAGAACGCAAGCAATACATAAGAATCACTTCAATGTGAACACATTCTTGCACAGATCTGTGAGAAAATCTTCTTTAATTTTTATTCTGAAGAGAGAAAAAAGCTTCTGAGATGAGACATTTTTAAAGAATATGCCACTGCTTGCAATATTATTCTCTTTCATCAGTAATTAAAAAAAATAATTAAATTCCTTACGATAATAAGGCATAGGCTAAATCATTCTCTTTTTCCATCCCCTGAATCCTCAGATGGAATTTCCTCCACTTGATCATGCAAAAATGGAAAAGCAGAAGGAATGATGTCAAAATTTAAACTTCCCTATGCTAACATATTCTGAATACTAATGGTGCTTCTCAAAAGAGAATGATCTTTCCATTTTAGGGATGCCTGCAGAATGGAAACCTGACGATGAACCCAGAAGCGTGCCTTTGTGGCTATTTACAATTAATAAAACTTTCACTGTGGCAAAAGGCAGACTACCACAAAAAAGCAAACTACATCACGCCATATCCCAATTAAAACTTCACGGCCTCTGCAAGAATGCATCCACCTCTACATTCCCACCATTTCTACTTGAATGGGTGCATTTCCCCTACACTTAATTCACAAAAGTATTTTTAAAATGTTCTCAGAGATAGCACGGAAAAGTTTTAGCGACATATTTCTGGCCAGAACCTGCACAACAAAAGCTAGCAAGTATGTCTTGCAGCTGCGCTTTTATCACCACGTAGGTAACAGGGTAGAATTTTTGTGACATATCTTTGCTCAGGAACTTGCCAGATCCTTGGCTGAGAGAAAAAAGAAAGCTGTGAGTGCGTGGGCGTTGCTCAGATGGAGAAAGCAGATGAGAGATGGGTCCTGGAGAAGAAGCAAAATAAGGAGATGAAGGAGGCTAGACAGGAATGAAGGGTCAGTCAGCCATTGCCACTGAGTCAGAGGATTTGGACAGAGGCCAGCGAGTAGAGGACATGAGTAATAATGCTGGCACACAGCATATAAGCAATCAGGAGAGAAGGTCTCGGGTCACAGTCCCATGCTGGAGAATGAAAGGGAAGTCTCGTAAAGGGAAGGAAAGCAAAGCTGTTTTTGATGAAGTCCTGGAAGTGATCTAGTGTGGATATGGAATAGAGAAGGCAGTGTGCTGAATAGACTGGTAAGTTAAATTCCTCGGACCTAGAATAACAGGGAAAAAAACCATATAGAAAGAGTGGGATAATGGAGAAATGAATGGAAAGGATGGCAGACAGATGGAGTCAATGAATACAGCCTTCAGGCTTACCAGAAAAAGGTGTGCCACTGTTTTATTCCATGTTCCTCAATGACATTATATGACAATTGCTTGCATGCCACTGAAGTTCTTGGCTTGAGAATATGTACTTTTTCAGCATCTCTAATAGAGTTTTGTGGGAAGGCTTGATTTAATCTACTACAATCTTTCTCACCACAGCTCTGTATAACTAGGCTGCTTGTGGGGTGACATCAGACCAAAGAAACACTATGAGCATTCCTCTCTGCCATTGGCATAAGGACCATCATTATCAATACCCAGCAAAGCGTAACAGTGGAAACTCTATACGTTCGGAAGCAAAGTACTGGGCAAACAATCCGTGATACAAATAGGAGTTCCAGTCTCCAGGTGCTATACTGGATGAGCTTAGCATTCTTGAGTGATTAGAAGTAAAGTTCTTTGTGTGCTTAACAATATGTTTCTTATTTTACACCCCCCCCACCCCACCCCCCCAAAAAAAAAGAAGCTATAATTAGCTGTGTTATTACCATAATTTAGAATAATTTGTGGACCTGGAAAGTTGCCACATGGTGTGGGTTGTATGCCACTTTAGAAGATGTTGTATGTTGGTTTTGGGTATCACTGATGCACTTTTTTCTACACTCATTGACAAAATAAAGGAGATAAAGAACATGCATTTAGTCCTGACTTCAAATTTAAAAATCTAGTTTGATGGTAATCCACATCCTTAAAAATTACAGGGTACCATAATCTGAATTAAACCCAAGATATGCACAACAAACTCCAGCTACCTCACTTGGCCAGCCAAGGAAGAGAACACAATGCTACTTTAGGATGTGCGTGTTTACCGGATTGGAAGCGCTACCCTCCCTTTATGTGTAGAACTTGTTCTGCCAAAAGGAATGAAGAAGATAGGCCAAGTGGTGGGTGCCAGAAAGCAAAACTGGGACAGCACCCTAAGCCCCTCAGAGACGCTACAGGAAGCCTTTCTCCTTTCCCTATGCCTGCAATTCTTCTGTGGAGCTGCTTTTATGACCTCGTCTTCACAACTCAGACACACAAATTTATAGGTCTGGCACATCTGCTAACCAGGATTTGTACTACCCAGTCTAACAACAGTGAGCTTCCCAGCATTAGGAAGCCATTTTACATTATTTATAACATTGCTGCTCCACACTGATGCCACTGAGTTTCCATTTTCAACTTTATGGCATGAGCAAAAGGACAGAGATTTTCATCCCATCTACTGTTGTGAAACCCTATTGGCAGCCACTCTACTTTTTTTCTCCATGATGGTAATTGCCAGATTTCATAAATACTGAGAGGGTTGCTATGTTACTTTTGACCCTGACTCTTGTCTTCCAGGTCTTTCTCTCTTGCATGCAAGTTTTATTAATGTCAATGGCTTAAGAAATAATAAGGAATCAGACTAATGTTAGGTAAAACCACATAATCTTATAAATAAATAGTACTTTGTAAGAGGCTTTGCACCAATGTGTTTTTCTAAGATGACATTTGCACTTACAGTCCTACAAAATAGGGTTTTTTAATGAAACGTTGAGTAATCAGAGATTGATAATTTAGACGAGTCATTGCTCTTTACATGGAATTTATGATGTTGCAAGAACTTTCAGATCCAAAAGCTATAGTACAATGCAATAATGACTGGCAATGTTTTTACTCAGCACAGAACCACCATCTTATTTCCTTACTAAAGGAGTAGCTAGGAAGGGGTCTCCATTTGAACAGAAAACTGTCATTGACCCAGTTGCACTAGGGATCCCAAGCCGCTCATGTCAGAACAAAAATGAAACTGTTTGGAAAATGATTTTGTGGTCATTGATCACAAGCCACCCTAGAAGAAATGCCTGAGGAAAGTGTATGAAAGGACTTCTAAATGCAATTGCCTGTTTGGACAGAAAATGATACAGGTTCCTCCTTCTAAGATAATGCAAACTAAACATGCTGTCTACTTGCTGAATGATTACTGCAGCTATTGCTTCCATGTGAATGAAACAATGGATTAATTTATTGTCATGCTGTATAAATCACCATTGTTGCTGTCACCGAAAATTATGTGACAGGGATTGTGATAACCTAGCATGGCTTATTCAGCACAAATCCTGAAAGCTTATTTTTTAATGATGGCCTCTGCATAGGTACCTTTTCAAGAGCCACAAGTTGTGGGCAGATCTGTTATCAACTGAAAGTATTATATTTAGTTTAATATTGACAACTTCTTTGGTTCTGTAACAACTTTTCAGAGTTTAAAACTGAAGAAGTTACGGTTGAAGGCCTCAAGTGCTAAACTTCATTTTTTAGGAGTAAGGATAAATTACTGTGCATTCCTGTGCTATGCAGTGACATGAGGAATCAGTGTTATAGGAACAATGTCAAACAGAAAATCCAAAATAGGAAACATACCTAATTTAGCTGGAGTTTTCTAGCATTATTGAGATTGCTTCTTGATAACTATGCCTGTTTTCAATATCTTCAAAACCTTTCCAAAGATAATAAAGAAGTTTGAAGAAAATTAAACAGCATTGTTCTCATAGTAAGGCCGGTTAAGTCAGCGATTTTAAATGCTACTTCTCACAGCAAAAATACTGCTTCCCAGAAATCTCTAAACCAACTGCATCTTACATGAACAAACAGTAAACCCACATTTAAACTGCTTAGATTCCAGTAGTCCTCTGAAGAAACTAAGGGATGTGAAAGTGGGAAGTCTGTATTTTTACAATCCATCTCAAATAGTTTCTGTCTAAAGTAGGAATCCAGTCTCTGTATTCTCCCTGTATGGTTAAGGAGAGAAATGAACTCCCCTAGAAGTCAGAATCTCTCTTGGACATGTGACAATAAATGCACAGAGACAATGTGACTATCCCTCAACTACTTCAACCTCTTAAAGAATTTGCTGGTGAACTGCAACTTTTCCAACATAGTGTGAGATGAATGTTTTTTGAAAGATGATTAAATACATTCACTATGCTGGATAACAGCCAGCTATCATGTCAGTTTTATGTCTCACACACAAAAACTGCTTCAGCATCACAGACAACTTTGGTTCTGACTCCACAGATAGATGAGAAAGAAAATAGAAACAGTATAGCCATTTTGAATAAAATAAAGCAACCCACTTCTATAGGCTGTCATGAGCAAGAAGGAAGGCGGTCTGTCTCCTGGTTAGACTCATATGGTCTGTGGCAAAAGGCGTGAATGACCTGATCAAGTCTTCATAGAATAGTTTGGGTTGGAAGGGACCTTTAAAGGTCATCTAGTCCAACCCCCCCTGCAACGAGCAGGGACATCTTCAACTAGATCAGGTTGTTCAGAGTCCCATCCAGCCTGACTTTGAATGTTTCCAGGGATGGGGCATCTACCACCAACCTGAGCAACCTGTTCCAGTGTTTCACCACCCTCATTGTAAAAAATTTCTTCCTCGTATCTAGTCTGAATCTACACCCTTTTAGTTTAAAACCCCTAGCCCTTGTCCTATTGCTACAGGCCCTACTAAAAAGTCTGTCCCCATCTTTCTTATAGTACTTTAAGTACTGAAAGGCCACAATAAGGTCTCTCTGGAGCCTTCTCTTCTCCAGGCTGAACTCTTGGCCCTTCCTCACAGGAGAGGTGCTCCAGCCCTCTCATCATTTTTGTTGCCTTCCTCTGGACCCGCTCCAACAGGTTCATGTCTTCTAATACTCTTCTAATACTGCAAATAGAAAAAAAGACTTGGACTGTATGAACAAATTGTGAGAAAACATAACTGAACAGTCATATGACTAAGAGACTAGAAAAAGAGTGCGTGTGGAATTGTGTGCATGTGTCTGGCTAAGACAACAGCCTAGCACATGACGACCAAAGAAAACATTTTTTTTTCCAAAGGAATATATTTTTTTTTTAAAAAAAATACTGCCCAGCATCTAGATTACTGTGTTCAGCTTCAGTTAAACTATGACATTCTTGTCCTGTGCAACATATAACCTGAAGAAACCTGCTGGTTCTGAGAAGGTCTGAAATGCAGTAAGGGGAACAAAGATGTCAAGACTACTTCTGATGAAAATGAAAAATCTCTAAGTGTAATCTATTGGCATAGCGGAACAAAAAACTGATTAGCAAAAGACTTTAAAACCTAGACCTACAAATTACAAAATACAGCAGAAAAGCTGACAAATCTATTTCACTCAGAAAATGCAATAACTATATCTAGAGAATCTATCAATGTTTCCTCCCAAACTTTAAAGTACTTTCATCCTTTCCTGCCACCAGTATCATTGGTGACCATTTATACCATGGCTGTGCCTCACCTTTATATGTTCATGTCAGTCTATTAAAGTACCAAGAAATATAGGTATCAATTGGCTCTTAAAGTTGTTGCCTTTCATTTTGGAGATGCATAGAACCTCTCTTCAGCTTTCAGCCACTGCACTTTATTACATCAAGTAGGTTCTCTTTCTGAGCTGCCATGTGCAAACTTAAAAATGAAAGCTGGAAGGGTAGTACTGAGGGTGTCAGGTTTGCTGGCTCAACTGGCTGTGCTGTCCACAGGGACCGCAGTCCAGAAGCGTATGATACTAGAGAAAACAAAGAGATTAAAACTACCTGCATGTTGAAGGAAGTGCCGGACAGGGAAGATGGATGGCATGGAAGATTTTTGACCCTTCCCTCAGGACCCTCCTGTGTGAAAAGTGGGCTGAGCCCTTCCTTTGGGCAACTGCAGTAAGGATGCAATGGGAAACATGAGCTGAAAACTCAACAAACAGAAGAATTCTGGGAGAAAACCCATGACAAAAAATAATGGTAATACTTTACACTAAGAGAATCAGTACAGAGTCCTGAAGTGTATTTGACTTATGTGGTAACTACACCAGTAAATATCATAGGTAGGGCTTCACAATAATGACATGTCCCCACCTGATAATTACTCTCAATTGAATCCCCAAGTATTTACCATGTATCTGCTCTGTGGTTTAGAAGATGAGATAGTTATATAATTTGATGTCATTTTTCAGGGCTAAACCCTACTATTACATGGTGCAGTACGAATCATCACCAGTATGGTCTACACAGATGTTTGTTCTGAGCAAATTTTGCATGATTGGAGACCTGAGTTAGAATGCAATAGATACTTTTTTTTTTTAATGCCTAATGCACATCTGAATTTTAAAATAAATGCCCATGAATGTTGCATTGCCTTTTTAGGCATGCTTTCAATGAATTTCACACAGGTAATTCGCTGGCAAAAGCATTTGCTGAAACAGCAATTTTTTAGCTGGAATTACACATTATTTATGAAAAGAAATATTTTCAGTGTATGCGAGTAAAAATTCACCCCTAAGCTCTGATTTTCAGAAATGCATTTGCCCACTGATGGAAAAAATATTTCTTGCATGATCTGTGCTCAGAAATCCATATTAAATATGAAGAAATTGTGAACAACTGCTAACAAAAAAAGCTGCAGATAAAGAGGTATTCAGATAAAGTTGTGCCCTCAAAGGCTGCTCTACTGGACTGAGTACAGGAATACAACTCAGGAAGCTTGATCTCTTGCAATGCCTGAAGGAAATTCAATTAAACTCCTAGCCTCTGTTTCCCTCTTTGGTCTCTTCTGCCTATTTAGATGGAAGGATCTTTGCTTCAGATCTCTTCTTGCTCACTGCCTGAATGAATGGGCCTAGCAACACAGATGCAGGAACAGACTCACCGCTGCTAGTCATCATGGTAATATAAATCATGAAGATATGACTTCTAATGGAGCGTGTACATGTGGACAGAAAAATTTGATTTAATCAAATAGCCTGTTCTTTATGAATGAAGGCTCTGAGCTGTAACTACTGGAGACTAAGCCTTCTCTTTTGTGCTACTGCAGCACGCTTGAGGTCTGACAAAGTACTTCTACTAATCTTACTACTACTGGATTACAGCTGGGCCACTGAACGCAACCAAGATCAACTTCCTTTCAGAATCCATTACCTATAACCAGGGAAAGAATCCCTCCCAATGAGTTTAGTAAAGATGATGAAAAACATCCGTCTAAACTTTTTTCAAATAATAACAGCATATTTTGATCTAAAAATAATATGTTTTTCTTTTAACTGTTAAAAAAGATCTGCCTACCAGAAATGAAAAATAATGGTTTTCAGCAACAAAATGAAAGCATAGAGAAAAAAGGCCACAGAAACAGTCCTACTTTGCAGGCTTAACTTGAAATACTGGAATATTACAGTTGTTCACAAAATGTAAGTAACCACAAAGCATGTTATAATTTTGTAAGCAGCCACTTCTACATCTGAAAGTCCAAATGGCCTTTCTGCTAATTGTTTGGCACAATTTCTGGGGGTGTGAGACAAGTCCTTCCAAACACTGGCCCCTCCAAGCCCATGTAAATTTGCTTTCAGGACGTGGCAGTGTTTCTTTTAGCCTGGAGATAGTATGTTGAAGCAAAAATCTTGTAAATTTGAAGGCTGTTTATTCTTTGTTTACGCATCTAGTGCTCAACATGGACATACTCGAGTGAGTCCAGTGAAGAGTTATGAATATGTTTAAGCGGTTGGAGCATTTGACATATGAGGAGAAGCTAAGACAGTTGGGATCATTTAGCCTCAATACGGAAGGTTCAGGGGGATCTTACCAATGTGTATAAACACCTGGCAGGGAAGTAAAGAAGACAGAGCCAGACTCTTCTCAGTGGTGCCCAGTGATAGGAGAAGAGGCAATGGGCACAAACTGAAATACAAGAAATTCCACTGAAACATAAGAAACGCCATTTTTACTGTAGGGGTGATTGAACACTGACACAGGTTGCCCAGACAGGAGGTGGAGTCTTCATCCTAGGAGATATTCAGAACTTGACTGGACACAGCCCTGAACAACTTACTCTAGCTCATCCTGCTTTGAGCAAAGGGGTTGGACTAGATGATCTCCAGACCTGTCTTCCAATCTCAACTATTCTGTGATTCTGTGAAAATTAAGAGATTCTGTTGCCATGCAGAGCTCATGGAACTTGTGCTATGCTTTACTGACATGTGCAAGTCTTACTGAAAGAGATATTCAAATAATAAAATAAGAAGTTTTGATTGTAGATCTTTAAAACAAAGACTTCTGAAGGTGGACCTGAAATGAACATATTTCATGTAATATTGATCAAGAGAAAATAACGCTGTGCATAGAGCTGCACTACAGACTGAATACATCTATATGTCTCTATGCATTCTTACACAAGATGTACAATGTATTTTCTTCTTTCCTAATAAGCCCTTGTCACAGTATGACATGCCTGCAACATTCCAATCTTTCAGCTAAGACTGGAAAGGCCTGAAAAGGGTTATGGGTGACTCACTGTCTCTGGATTTAAGGGAGATAGGAATGGATCCCTACGATGTAGTATTTAACGCATAGGCTGTGCAGTCTTCAAAAAGAAAAGCCAAATGTGGAGAGTTTCAAAATAATTTGTATGCTATTTTAGAATTTGCTTTGTAAATAAATTAAAATCATTGAAAGGTTGTGGAAAAGAACTTCACATAGCACCCTCATCTGAGAATGGAAAGAAGAAGGGGAATGCATACTCAGAAATCTTACCTTCACTCCTTATATCCCCTCCTGAACTAAGAACTGATCATTGTATGTGGTGACTCCAGTGTAAGAGTTTGTAAACAAATTTACCCTAATTCCTGAGCAAGAGATTTGAGCTTCAAGGTCACTGGGGAACAGTTTCAGTGTTATGCAGCCAGAGATAAGTTTTTTCCATGTTCGTTCATGGGCAATTTTAGAAGCAATTACATAAGCTAGGTGTCTCCAAAGAATTTTTAAAAAGTTTTGACATCTTTTTTCTCCCCCCAGCTCAGTGCTGGACTTCTCCAGAAAAGAGACAAATATGAACAGAGAAGCATGGCACATTATTCTGACTTGGTTATACACATTCATTGTGAGGTACTTCTAGGCTTACAATTGCAACACAGATCCAGAGAACACTCTTCTAGCCCAACCATTTTACACGCCTCCCTATCTACATACTTACCGTCATATCATCAGAACACCACTTACAGTAAGTCTTGCTGTCATAAAATTATTGAATAGTTTAGGTTGGAAGGCGTCTTTAAAGATCGTTTGCTCAAAGCTTCAAAGTTAGATTTTGTCTTGCATTGCTGGATTTTGCTTTGTTAAAGGTACCTATTTCTCAGCACAGCAATTATGAACCATGTTATGCTTGGTGAAATGGCTTTTTTAAACATTTGAAAATAATTCTGAATATTTTTATAATAAAATTGTTAGCCATTGGTTATGCAATTACTACTGAGTTCATGCTGGTGATATTTGTCACTTGTACTTTTGCCACCTTAGCAATACGCTTTTATAAAAAAATATTAAGTAACAAAATAAACCAAGTTATTTGCATGGAGGAGATACTGAAACAGTATCACCTGAGGAACAATTACCATCCTCTTTCTCTCTTTTCTTGCAGTGGAGATAACGACCTTACCACCCTTTCTTCCTCTGCTCACTACAGCCTATGTTTCCCCTCAGTGCATCTAGTCAAACATGGGACAATTGTGCTCAGTTCATACTTACTTTTGAACATTCTTGTTTCTATTCCAGACCTGAAGATTTTACATGCTCAAAACTTGCCAGGTTTTCCATGTCTGTCAAGTAAGTCTGAAAAAATACTGACTCTTTTGACAACCCTTACCTTTCTTATGCCATTAGATGATCCCAGCTATGACTGCTGTACTGTTCTAACAAAACATCTGCAACACACTGTGAAGTCCTCCACAGTCTGGGTAAATCCTCAGCTTTAAGATAATGTCAAAATTTGTTGAAATTTCAATATAACTAAGTTTTAATTGTTGACGCTATTTTAAATCCTCCCCATATTTTGCTTAGAAAAAGGACGGAGAGAGTTTCGACATCTGACTCCAGTCAGCTCCCGTTTCTGCGAGCGAGGGCATGGCCCTCAGATGCCTGGAAGTCTGCCAGAGCAGTTGTCATCAGGGGGGAGAGCTCAAGCGCCCCTTGCCTATGGTGAAACTCTGCTTGCAGGCCAATGAAAGTCAGAATTAGCAGAGATCCCCAGGTGTGAAAAGATATTTGCAACTGATCATCCTAACTTAAGTATGAGATCCGCACTTCCCTGCCCCTGATGCCGCACTGGATTCACGATCAGGAAATGTGAAAGCTGTTATCCAAAACTGAAGTGCAGTTTTGGGGGAGGGGAGTTCTTTTCTATGTCTTATCTATTTGTGGGATATTCACTTCCATTTTTTTTTCTTTAATCTGTTCCAAATACTAGGTCAAAACTGTGTGCATCTGATATGAAACTTCCGGCAAGTGAACACACGCTGTGGTAAGAGCTTTATCCAAAGTCATCTCTATTGTTTATGTGGTGGAAGAATATAAAAAAAAAGACACTATTTCTCTGTGCGTATGTGGCTAGGTATTTAGCCATGTACAGAACTGGCTCACTGGGAAACTTTTCCTTTATGACCACATAAATCTTTTTCATTAAAGTCAGAGTTATTTATGCCTAGGACTACCTGTGCTTGCACCAGACCTGGTGGGCCAGAAGAAAACCCAGCCAAGACCACAGACTAACCCAACTCTCCAGGGATTCCTAGTTTGCCATAAGGAGTGGCTTAAGAAAGCAGTTTTTTGAAGTCAGGTTATGAGTCTCTGTGGGCCTCCTGCTTATTTTATAAAGGAAAAATTCATGCTACCTCTTTACCATATAACCCAACACCCATAGACAAGAGGAAATGCTTTGAGAAATTTACAGAAACTTATCTTTGAAAATTGCAGAATGTTGTACACCTTGCTCATGCTGCTGCATGTCTGTTAAAGAAAAAGACAACTCCCTAATATTTTGTCCTGAAGAGTATCATTCTAGGAATGAAATACAACAGTAGACATTGAAAATACAACATTCATAAAATTCTGAGCAAATATTTGTGCTAATGAAGGTTAAGGAGTTGGCAGTCCTGAAAACTGTAGTCCTCTATTTATCGACAGTCTAATTTCAATGCAGGCAGCTGGAGTGGAAGCTTCCCTACACTGGCCTGCCAATGCTTTCAACCCTGACCTAAAGAGACCCTCTCTAGAAGCAAGAAATAATTCAATCTTTATGCTTGTTTGGCCCTGGATTTATTTCAAGCAAAGGCTGCCAATTCCACTGAATCTGTACACAGTGGTTTTATAATATGGTCTACAGTCAACTGGGATCTGAACCGAGACCACCTAAGTCATTCCATTAAAACAACACGCTGTAGTAGAAATAGAGTGCTGGGAGCAAAAGGCCAGAGCTGTTATCCACTTCAGCTTATTTTTGTGATTGGAAGGTGGTTGCAAAGGAAGGGAAAGCAAGCTGAGTCACACCTAATAGCCTTGAAAATTGCATAATAAAAATTAGGAGGAAAGGTCAGAGAGCACTAGAAAATAGTTTGGACCATTATATACTTGCATCACCTATTCTTGTAAACACAAATATTCCTTGTTCCTTTTATGAAATGAAGTGCATTCTTCTTGATGTCAGAATTCACTTGCTGTGGGCATGTTGAGTCTGACGCAGCATCCATTAGTAATATATAGACTCAGATAGTGACTTATTGGCTCCTTTTTAATTTAGGCCAGCTTTCAGAAATGGATGTGTGAGTATTTCAGGATCTAACTTTTGGTGTCTGCTTAAGGAGTATGATTTTCAGAAATTACTAAGCATTCTCCTTCTGAAAATTAGCCCATTTAATGCCAGGCTGTAGCCAACCGGACTTACAGGCACACCTGTCACTTCTGAAAACCAAAAATTCAAATGGCTCCAATCTGAAGCCCCGTCCTGCTATTTCTGAAGCTCTTGGCAAAACTGTTCAGTAAGAGATTGTGTCAAAAGGCCCGCATTAGACAAACATTATCTGCGTCAGTCTCCAATACCGCCTTAATTTATTCTTCCTTAAGTGTGCATAGAAATAGAAATTTTCCACTGTTCAAAAGGGTGAAGAGTTTACTTGCATTATGCCCATGCCGTCTGCTTTAGGAACACACCTGCTAATCTCAAATGTCAGCTGAGAACACTTCTGTTTTATGAGACTCACTCCTCCTGTAGTCAGAAGTTAATTTCACTGCTGACATTTGTGAAGCACAGGCTCGTTTCATGATATGACTAGAAGGGGAAAGAATCAGGCGGTCCAAAAAAATGAGTTATTTGCAAAAAATGGTTTATCTATATTATGGGTGACAACATCGATTGCTTTTGGAAGCGTGCTCATTGTAACCTATTACACTTGACTAGATCATATGACAGGAATTTGTAAAGCAAGCAAGGTAACACCACCTTCCAGCAGAATAGCATGAACAGAAAAAATCCTGGAAAGTAAACAAAAGGTTTAGTGGTGGTTATGTGTTTAATCCTGCTAAATTCAACATAAAGATGCATTAATATCAGTAGTGTTGGATTAATCCCATAACCGTTTTCATTTGCTCAGAAATATACAGTTCAGATGGAATTCTTCAAAAAAAAAAAAAAAAAAAAGAGGAAGAAGAAAAGGACAAATTTTCTTTTTTTATTTTGTAGATCATTTCTATAGTTCCTTTCTTCCAAACTGATGCATGACAGAGGCCTGAATTCTATCTAGAACACAAGCTACTAATACAGTCAGAACATGGCTCCATTCATTTTCCTTTCTAAGATTTTACATCACAGAAAGACAACTGTGCTAACCTTGACCAAAGAATCATATTGATACCACCTTAAATGATCTTTATGGAGTAAAAGTAAGTAAAGTTTCCAAGATTGGACCTAAACCAATGACTTAGTAAAAGGATAATTGAAATTTATTTCTGTAATTCAAACAAAGGAGTGAACACCACCCCAACGTGGCATTTCTAATGACGTATTTCCATGCCTTTTCCCTGTTACTCAGACATCCTGACACAGTTAACAAGTTCTGCTACTTGTATTTTCCACCTCATATCAGTTCAGAACTGGAGCTTTGATACTTACTCTAATTGTTTCCTCTTGCCTCACCCACACCTGGAACCACTTAATGTCTCAGCAACAGAACTGTAGAGTATATTGCAGAAAATGGTGTGCTTATATTGAAAGTAAGACCATAATACCAGATATGGAATTGTTAGGTAGTATGGTATGAAGCAGCTGGAAGGAAGAATTACCAGCCGCAAAGATAGCAGAAAGGACCAAAGTAGTATTCCTGCCTGGTTACCTGTAACTGGGCAGAAACTATTTTTAAGAAAGGGAGAAAAAGTGACCTTTTTGTACTACCAAGTGCAACAAAAATAATCCTTCTTAATAGTAAGCCACCCACACGAAACAGAACTTTATGTCAATTAGTCTATTGGGAGAGAGGGAAATATAGTCACAGATTTTTTTCAGCTACGTGTAGTATTTACTTTGAAACATATTCGACATTTTTGCTAAAAAAGTCCTGTTCTAACTATTCAGAAATCTCTCTAATGCTTCATATTTTGTGTGTGTTTCAAACACAGAATATCAGGTAATCTTCAAGCAAGCAAACTCTCACTATTTCTCATGGCTCTCTGACGGACATCTGCATGAATCTACCTTATTTTGGATTCACCCCTAACAAAGCTGGAATCAAAATCAGGAAGAAGCATCCACTTTTACTTATTATAATAAATCTAGACTGGCTTATATATGCTGGAAAGTTTAAACTCTAGATTTCACCTCCTGAGGAAAAAAATAAATTCCACTACTGAAAGAAAATCCCAATCAGAACAGTACCCAATGGGCCTCACCTTCCCTTACTTACACAGACCCCCTACTCCAAACCCACAGCTAGTAGCAAAACCTTACTGCATTCTGATAACCAGTAAATCAGTGGTTAGATATGGGTGGCAAATGGTGTCACATGCAAGTAAAATAACCGGCTCTATTTCACTGTGGGCTGTATTTCCAGGCTGAGGATTAACTAAGCTGCTGATCAGTTCAGGTCAGACTGGGCTAACTGCAAAATCACGTAGTATTGTATGCTCACAAGGTCATCTTCCGTCAGAAGCAATCCGCCTATTTTTGCATGCTGAGTTGTTAGTAAGATTGACTGTACCTGAGCTAACTTCTGCAGAGGAACTCACAAGTCTTTGTACGGAACTTGTGATTGCTCTGGAAGGGCTTATGGGCTTGTGCACATCCTGGCGTGAATGCACGGGGCGGCCCAAGCAGCTCACCTGAGCCTGGACAACCTGGCAAAGCAACTTCCTCAGCCCCTCAGAAGGGGGGGCGCGCCCCTGCATGTTCTGCAGCTGCTGCTGGGCTCCATGGTTTTTTTCACCTGTTCCAGCCAAGGGCTGCCCATGCCAAGGCTGGACAAGACGCAGTGATATTAGAGTGAGGGGGTGCCGTACAGGTCTGCAATATCATGAATGAATGCGGGAGAGTGCATACAAACCAACAGTTCTCTTTCTGTCCCACCCTGGGAACAAGAGGCCACCAAACGGAGGGAGCAGGAGCCAGGATGAGACAAACAGGAGATGGCAGTTCTTCAGACCAGAGGCAGTAGGCCTGCGGGCCTCCTAGCAAAGTGACTATATAGATTCAAGGGTAGACAAGAAGAGTATGTGTAGGGGAGATCCACTAATGGCTACAAAGCAGACAAACCACACCAGACTTAGGTAATCCCCCTAAGCTGGAAACAGTGCCAGGAAGTATCACATGTGCCTGCCCCGCTTCTTCTCTTCCCAAGATACTTATGGCTGTTACTGGAGACAGGATGCCAGGCAAGACGGACCTGTACTCTGAACAAGTACCACTCTTCTTACTAAGAAGAGTCCCTCTAGCATGTTCCCTATGGTCTGATACTCTGCGTTTTTTCCATTATTAATGGATTATTCCGTTCCACACTTTTCCTGGATAACAAATTATTTTACTCATAAGGCAGATGAAACATTGCTTAAGCCCTCTCCTTCTTAGTCTTTCTGCTGCTAACTCCACAGAAATAAAACTGGCAAGTAAGCACCAACTCACATACTTGCATATTTGACTCCCCTTTACTTTTACCGAAAAGCTTTCTGACTGAAAACAAGACCACTTTTTTAGATCATTAAGGGTGGACTAGAGTCATAAGGAACACAAAGTTAGGTATGTATATTGGAAAATACTGGCAAATATCTTTTTTAAAAGGCTGCGCTGCAAGAGTTTTAAATAACTTTAAACAAACAACTTTTTATCATACAAAATAAAATTTGCCGTGCAATGGAGTTTTATTTCAGAATTTAAAAGGAAAATGTATTTTCAGTTTACTCAGTGAGGGTTTAATCACCACTGAGACAAATGTTACACGCATGCTATACATTTTATACATCTATGCATTCTGCTTATATCCGTAATACCGGCGGAATAAATCGTGCTCCTTGCTGCCTTCGTAGACCAGTAATAGGATGTACTTGGCTTCTTTTTCAAATAGAAGTAAGCTGATCTTCACAGCTCTTGACATTACATTGCAGGACTGAATTCACATCAAATTCAAAGGGAACACAATGTATTTGCACTATTAACTTTGGCATGTAATACCAGTGTTCCTGGTGACCTTCTGGAGATGCTTTCTGCTCTCCACAGAGAGCCTCAGCTCCTAAACTCAAGTGCTCTGAATCCCTTCTTGGTTAGAGTTCATAGTCATTCCCGTTACTGACTTGAGCCTGAATGCTGAAGCTTTGGGGAACCTCTTTCCCTCATACCCATAAGGAGCGTGGGCTTTGTGCATCAAGTCTGAAACACTTCTGGGTTTTGTTTCATTTAGGTTCAGCAGATTTTTTTTTCAGTTTTCTTGGCAAAATGAAGCATCAACAGCTTAATTTAAAGACAATCAAAATAATTTTGTATTCTGCAACTATTTCAGGTATTTTACTCCTTTCCCCCTAAAATCTGAATGAAATGTATGTGTATTTAATTTCAAAATATTGTTTCTCTGTCTGAATAAGTTTTCTGATTTCTCTGTGAATTTGCTTATCATTCCAGATTACCTAAACATGATTTTTCAACTAATGAACAGTTTGTCTGTGAAATCTTGCTCGACACCGGTAGTGAAGGCTAGCAATCTAGTGGGCTAGAAATCAGCAGGCAGCATTCTCTCCCTAGGGAGGCCAGCTGAATACCATGCTTCCCTGCCTGTAAAATAGCGATACACATCTTTTGTCTATCTGAATGGCAAGGGAGAGCCTGAACCTCCCAGTCTCTCTCTCTGTAAAGAGTGTAGAGCAGTTAACACAACAGACCCTGATCTTAAAGGTACTGTAATACAAATTAATACTAGTTTTCCACAAGCACATCAGTAATGCTGCCTAAATATATTTTTTTGGCCACAATACCATGAACAGAACAAATACACTGCATTAGGGATTTTCACCACTTGTATTGCAATTACCACAGTGAAGTAAGTCTTTTAAGAATCTTAGTGGTATAAAAAGAAAATAGCATCATCTTATTCAATGCCAACTCCTCTGCTGAAATATTCATCACCTAAGTGATAGTTACGTGCTTTTTCAAAGTGTAAAATGCACAAGCTTTGCCACTGGCAGACTATGTTCTTACTACATTTAAACCTGTGTAGAGCAGCCATAATTATTAAGCATGGATGGCTGAAAATTACAATAAATTTAAAGAGTTTAATTTATTCAAGTTATGTGTAGAACTTTTTAAAATGAAAATTAAGAAAATCTCAGAATTGAAAAATGCAAGCCTAGATATCTGAACTTTTCAAGTAGCCATTACTTTAAAATAAAATGCAGCTATAGTTACTAAATAAGTGAACTGACATTTATTTTTATTACTTGTTACTATTAGTACAATTTGTTGTTATTATTATTTAATGGCTATTTGCTATTATCGCTGTTTACAAGGAAACAATGCTCGTGCAAACGTGCTGTCTGTCCATCTGTCAGTCCTTCCACCCAGTCACTTTTAATCCACCGCGCAATCCCAAGTCACTTAGCCAGAGGGTACAGATAGCAAAGGTAATTACATTCCTACAAGCTTTGGGAAAACTGGCAACCAAATAGAGAGGAGAGAACCAGGCTGGTATTGCCAGCCAGGAAAGACTAGAACGTTAGCACAAGAGCTACCCGCTTTACCTGGCATACCGCCTGCTCAGTCAGCATGCAGGAAAAAAACAGAACTTATTGACAAAAGCACAGCTGAGAACCCACCACCGGATACACAGCGTCTGTCTTCATAGGTGACTGAGGACACTAGAGGGGCATGGTTGGGGTCAAGGTCATACAGGAGAAAGAAGCAGCAGGGGTTATTGGGCTAGTGTGTGGGCATGGGCAGGGAGAAAGTGTTCCACTGACGGTGAGACAACAGGTCCTAAACCACAGTTATTTTCTGGCTCCTGAATCATTCTTCTTGATAACAGAACCATAAAGAAGCTTCTTTATGGATATAACCTAAGCAGTTTTACATAAGAAATCAGCAGAAATAAAATCAGCAGAATGTTTCACTGGATAAGCTGCTGGATCAAGCAAAAAGTTAAGGCAACTTCTGAAAGAAAAAAAAAAAAAAAAGGATTGATGAGCAGAACTTTGGTGTGTGTGGTATTAGATAAAAGCATTAATTTCAAATAAAGCATTCTGTTACATCCTCCTTGGTCATTCTATATCCATAAAGGAGATGGAATTTATCTTATCAGAATGACCAGTCTTTTGATATTTGTCTTTCCTGTAAAGCCTGTTAATCGCTCTGCTGCTTCCAATGATGCAGCAGTTAAAGGTTCAAGTGTCATCATTTCTGCCCCACACAAACATAGATAAAGCAAAGAAGATTAATTTCACGAGCAATTTTCCCTTGAAAGGGTACTGACCTAATATACTGCTGTTTGCGCTCCTGCCAAGAAATCCTGTTCATTTTGGGCTAATGCTCTAGAGATTCATAGGGTCGAAACCTTGTGGCTTCCAGATACAGTTCCAAGGGTTGCATGAGATCTCATGAGAACCAAATGACTCTGCACCTCTCTGCAAAATTGCCTTAGCTCCACTCTACTCAGGCACTTTGCCCTGAATCCCACTATCTGCACTGACCTGGTTCTAGGGATTCTCCAAGGCATGCTATAAAACTCCTGGCTCTGCTTGGGTATGTAGGAGCGAAACAGAGCTTGTGATTTGGTAAGATGATGAAGAATGCTGCTTAGACTGGGTGGGTTTTATTGCTGTTACAATAGCTATTCAAAGCACCTGCCAGTGTCTATTGGTACACTCTCTTCATATTCTGACCATGAGATTTAGGGACAAGAGGAATTCTTACTGTAGGTCACTTGAAAAGCGATCATTCTGGATCTGCTGTCTTTTATAAGGAGGCACAGAACACTAGGGTTAGCTGGGAATTTCATTTAAGTTCCCCGTGACTTCAAGGATCTAGGGAACTGGCAATGGCCTGGATTTTTTCTTTCTCTTACGGTGGTAAATTATAGTTTTGGCTTTGGGGGTTCTACTCTAACTTTTGAGTTTGTTTTGCTGACAAGCATTTTGTGGCTCGTGGTATTTAGTTTCATCTGGAATAGACGTTCTCTGAACCCTTTTGAACTATGTATCTCTTGCAACTGACTTCAGCTGATGGCCCTGGTGGTCTTTTCTAGCCACGTATTGCTATACTCATGGTATTTGTTGACTGAGCTTGCTCAGACACCAATTCAATGAGGTGTCATGCTACAGAAGTCCCTGGAATTTAAAAAAAAAAAAAAAATCTAAAAGTTTTATAAGAATAAAAGGATCATTGTGTACATTAAAAAACTGTAAATGGCAACTACTACTGTAGCTAAACACAAATAACTAAATTAGTTATTAAGCAACTGTATTTCTTTTTCCAAGTATATTTTTCCTTTCTAATTTTTTAATCGGTCCATCAATGCAGAAATTACTTAGTTTTGCATTTGTGCTAAAAAAAACCCCAAAACCCAGAGCCTTGATTGGAATAAAATTTTAGGTCTATGGGATTTTTATTTTATTTCAAAATATCTTGCTTTGAGACATATTAAAACACTCATTGTTTCAAAGCACAATGTTTGATGTTTGTAAAGCGTATTAGACAGATACTTACACACTTTATATTAAAAAGGCAATGATTGGCTTCACAAAGAGCCATACAAATACCTTTTTAATTGAAATCTTTCCATCTCCCCTACTTTCAAGTCCCCAAAGGTACCAAGCTATGAATTTCAATGAGGGCTCTGCAAAACAGTATTTAATTAGTGCTTTTCTGTCAGCCTTTCTTCCGTCACTCACCTAACCATTCTTGTTTCTACAGTGACATGGAACAGCAATTTAATACCATACAAAAGGAGCAACATTCTTTAACAGATAACAAGAGTCTGAAACATAGCGGTTCAACCTAATTTTGATATGGCTCTTTTTCAAACCTATATGTAATCGTGTCTGGTTTTACTATTATGATAGCAGACCTTTATTCATTCAAAAAAAAAAAAAAAAAAAGAAGAGTCATTCCGTACCTGAAGGAACCAAAGGTTTCAACACAGAGCTACATAGCATAATCTGAAAATTAATCCCTTGTTTTAGAAATGCATTGCTGAGTAGTTCCTTGTAACGGAAGCAGTCTGTTCTATTACTATTGCATTTCAGCTGTCAATCTAAAAGTATCACCAGAAAGAGTGTGACTAAAGCTGAACCACAGCAAATGATGCAGCTGGACACAGGACAGGATTCTGACCAGCTTGCAGACACTCTGCAGTCTCTTTTGATCAAATGTTAATTGGTAAGTCTTCTCCCTAGCTGAAGAAGCCTCTTGCATTCCTTGCCATGTAAACCCTAACACAGCAAAGTTCGCAAATAGCACCTGCTATACCTTCTGGCTAAAAAGAAGGCCACTAAGCCTGGCTTCAGTAGTTCATGATGTTCTCCTCTTTCAGTGGGACCACAGGAAGGTGATAGACCCAGGCTCAAACCCTTTAGTGCTTAGGAAATGCTAGTGCCGCACTACATAAAACTGCAGTGCATTACCTAGATTAGGCATATTGGACATCCCCTCCATTTTCTACACTGGCTTGCCACCAAAGTACCATCAAATTCTTGTTTCTTATCTTAAATGACTTCTACACCCAGTTTCTCATTATCTTCAAAGGAATTTAAAAATCCCTACTCTGAATGCCTGAGCTAAAAACTCACTTCTTCATTGAGATGCAATTCTCCCTAAGAAAGGTAAAGTTGGGTATGACAGAGACACATCATTCCTGAAGGTGAATGGAAGAAGGAGAAATGAATCATGAGAGCCTGCACACACTTCTTCTGGAAAAGATGAGAATACAAACAAGTAATATACGATAGAGATAACTGCTATTGATGATGTAGATTAAAATTGCAGTGGGTTTATATTAAGATGGTTAAGACTCAATAGCATACATGGAATAGAATAGCATCACAGCAGACTAATGCTGTTTGATTCTATACCTGGAAATGTAGGTTCAACTCTTGAAGTAAACTGTAGAAAGACATTATTCAGATGAATGTTCCCATACAGAGTCTTTAATCTAATTTCAGCATGACTGACAATTTCTTGCTCAGACAAGAGGTCAGAAATGGAGTAAAAGGGATGCTACCAGCAAATAAGAATGAGGAATTTTGAGAGGTGTGATGAAGTGTACTTATCCACACTACACCTACCTTTTCATAACATTTCTCCTTCTTTTAAATACCTTCTTAACATTACACTATATACATTGAGAAATCAGAAGATTAAAGCAATAAAATATTTTTCAAGATCTGATGGCAGGCAGATTGGGAAAAGATGTGGTAGTATCCAGCAATAAGAATAAGACCCAGGGGGAAAGCTGACAGCATCACATGAATTGCTCATTATGGTACACCTTTCTGTCCTCAGTCTTGGCTACAACTTGTGAGTCAATATCAAGACACTAATTTTGGTAAAGAGAGCAGAGAAGAAAACGAAACTAGCAGTAAAAGCCACAAGGCACCACAGGAGGGTGCTACACACAGTCACTGTATTCATCTAGCAAGAAGAGTTGAAGGCAGCATGACTTTATGCTTTTCGTAGAGTGTGAAAGCAGGAATAAGTCCTTCTCCCTCATAGCATCTCTGAGTGAATCCCTTTACTTGTAATCAAAGACTCAAAACAAAAGGACAACAGTAGCATTAGCCTGAGATCTGTGTGGTCGTAATGATACTGTCAACTGAGGCCCGTGGCTAACATTGTAAGGGGTGAGAATTAGCTAAGGAAATGACTCATCCAATGCAGAGAGTTTAATGATGGTATAAATATTTTATTGTGCTTACACTGTGTTAGAAAATAACTCCTCTCTACCTCAAAACATCAGCAGTTATTCTTTACATGCATAATATCAACACATCTTTGGAATGTGAATGTGAATCCAGGATTCTTAGAATGAAATTGCTGTGTGAAGGGATATATGCTTTTGTGAATCAGCATGTAACAATACACTGACTGTCTACAAGTACAGATATATTTTACCGTGCCCAGATATGTTTTCTTTCACACTTCCCACTTACTTTTCAGTGGATAAACAAACCCACAGCACTGTACCGTATACAATGCAACACAGTTACCACTAACTACTTTTTACTGAGGCTGTTGACAGCAATTCGAAAGAATAATTTTGAACTACTCATCCCCCTCCCCTCTCAACAAATGAAAGTCAGGTTGTATTGCTATATAGAAGCTGAGGAACATAACACGGGCAGAAAGGATCCCAAGAGATTTCTCCTAACCTTCCAGGATATAAGTAACTCCCTTCTGTACTCCGGTGAAGGTACGAGAGCTCACCACAGTAATCTGATGCATCTTGCAAGCCCTTGGCAATACAAAACCTGCATGTACTTTCCTCAAAGTATCTTCTAGCACAATGGAGGGTCTGCTGTCCAACTGACCAACTAAGTATGACTTCTCCTCCCCAGAAACTGTCTCTTCACTGCCCCATCTCAGTGGGGTGTCTGATCAGAGTCCTTGGGTATGGAAAAAAGGGTATGTTAACCCACAGAGGTGGCTGAACTGCTTGCCTCCTCTTATGCAGGGAAAGGGAAGATAATGCAAGGGACACTTCCAAGCAAGGATCTGGACTTCTTCCTCTTCCCCCCCCCCCCCCCCCGCTATTCCTTTAACATCACTCATCCTGTTTTCTTCTGTCATTCTCTGACAACAATCTAGTTGCATCTTCCTGAGGTATCCTCCCTCTTTCTGTTGGTTTTCTTGCTAACTCCCTTAATCATAGAATATCTCGAGTTGAAAGGGACCCATAAGGATCATCAAGTCCAACTCCCAACTTAATGTAATGCTGGCCAACAGCTACTGCATTGCCAGCTTTCTTCTGTCATAATATCCCTTGCAAGTTACTGCTCAAGTTTTCCTCTTTACCTACAGAGTAGCTACCACTTGCAACTTTGCTTTCTCTATAAAACCCTCTTTCCTTATTTCTCTCTATGGCGGAGCTTGCACTCTTGAAGGAATGAGTTCATCTGCTGTTCACTCTTTGCCCCTGGTTGCTTGTTAGCATATCCACTCTATATAACACCGAACCTAAGGCTTTTGCCTCCACCTGTGTCTATCCCCTCTTACTTGATGAGTTCCAGTTGTTCTTCAGAGAGATGGTGAATGGAAAACAATCCCTAGCTCCTTCTTCTGTTCACTTGACTCCAGTGTTCATCATTATTGGGAGTATTACAGTTTGCTTCCAGTAAAACCCAGAGTATGCTGTAGGTACATCCCATACTGTCCATGTCTTCAAGCACCTCCGCCCGGAGGTAATGGCATTTCCTAGGATCACATCTGTAAAGCACTCTGGGATACTTCAGGATGAAAAGTGCTCTGTTAGAAAATAGATTACTACCTCAGAAGCAGCACTGTGAGAAAACAATACATACTAGTACCTTAAAATTAGTGCTGGTCTACTCATCTAACTAGTCCACACAGGAATTCCAAGTTAATGCAACCAAGCATTGGAGACAGCATCATGATGCAGGGCAGAAAAAAAGCCTGGCAGGCCAGGAAATAATGTCAACACGCAAGGTAGGATGCATTCACCAGCACTGCTTCCTGCAAAGTGGAACTCTGGCACTATTGGCTCTACTGGGGCATTACCTTGCTTTGAGAAAGCCACCAAATATTAATCAGAAGTGGAAACCAGGACCCGACATAGCTGTGACACGAACGGGCTGGTGCCTGACAGCACATGCCCCATGAAGCAGTGCCAGCGGAAAAGTGGAGATACTCAGCTCGCCTGGTCAATTTGCTACTAAAGGAGAAGTATCAATATACAAGAACACAAATCATTTAGCAAAATGAGAATTCATCTGCTGCCTAATATGTTGTACATGTACAAACATGTGGTTTCCCAATTCACACACCACTGTCAAAATTTCATTCCAAAGGAGAAATTTGCCAGAGAGATGCACAACTACTCTCCCATACTCCAAGCTGGAAGAACTGAATTAGGTAAATGCTTTCAGAGAAGTTTCTGTCAGCCTATATTGAATATATCACTCTAATTATGTGGCAGCTAAATGCTGTTTCTAACACTGTCTGGGACATACCACGAGGAAAAAAAACATTCATACATTGCCGCTTTCAAAGAAGAGAAGAAAGTATGGCAGCAATGGCCACCGCATACACCTTTTCTTTAGGGAACAGAGTTTGGATGGGAAGAAAAGGGGAAGAGAATTCATCTATCAGAAGGCAATGCAGCACTACTATCTACTGAGAAGACATTTTTACATACAATTTCATAAAGAAAGAAAACAGGCTGCTGGTCACCCTATATCCTACACAAATACTGGAAATGCAAACTGTCTGGAAAGAAGAAATAGAATGCTATACCCTGGTATGCGCCCTAATTCATTAACTACTCTGTGGCTCCAATCCAGCAAAACACTTAAGCACATGAATAGTCCCAACAACAAAGGCCTGAAAGCCTGACCATACATTAAAGTAAAATGCAATGTAGGCACAAGCCTCTCCCTTGCTTTCAGAAAAACCTACAAAACCCAGAGAACAAAATCAATGCTGCCTCCCTTGGGTATTCCAGGCAAGGAATGGGGTTGCAGCAGTCACATTCAAGGACAACTTAGAAAAATGTATTTACAAAATGCATATGTATTCGTATATACAAATTTTAAATACATACATTGGTGGTATTACATATTGTTTTCTAAGCATTGTAAGAGTCCAGCATATCTGCGATACTAAAGGGCCATTTAGCTATGAAAAAGCTTCCAAGCTTTTTACTGGGTTTGCTTTTACAGGAAGACAGTTTACCATTCTGTGCAAATGGAATATGTTGCTCTGTTTTTCCTGAGTTTTCCTCAGAGAAGAAATCTGAATAAAATGTCAGCCTGAGACATGCAGCAATCCTAGCTTACACAAATCAAATGTCAGGGTTCAAGCCAGTGTGATGATAACATGTGGTGGGGGCATGAGGGAGAGGGATGAGTGATTCACAGTCTGGAAGGCAACATTGCAGGGTCTAGGTCAGGGGAACAGTGAGAGGTGCTGGGGAAAGATGGGCATGGAATGGAGATGATGAATATATTGCCATTTGATAAAAGTTACCTGCTATCATGATTTGCTCAGACAGTGCCATTAAGGCATTCAAAAAAACATTTTCCAGTGACCTCAGGCAACAAAATCCCTCCTTTATTATCTGATCAAGAATATTACCAAAAGAACCGTTTCAAAGCACATATAATTCCTTCTTTTACCATTGTTGGTATCTACATTCACCAAAATAATCCTCTTGGTTCTCTGTTCAAATGCTACAACCAGCACCACAGACACACAGTGGGCATGTAGGCAAACACATTTTCCACACAGCAGCAAATTCAATCCCATTCCTGTCACAAACGGTTAATTTTTTTCTGGGGCACTCAGCATCAGATTTCATGTGGAGGCACCTGAAAGAGCAGCCCTATGTTATTAGCCATTTAAAACCAAATGCTAGCACCAACACAATGAGTGGAAGACTAATCTGCAAGTTGTAGTTCAGAAATGAACAAAATGTTTATAGGGCAATAGTGGGGTGAAAGTGGAAGAACCTGCTTCTCTCAGAAGTCTACATGATCTGCTGGCACATTTAGGGTGAGAAACATTCAGTGTGTACACAAGCCACTCTGTTGCTCTCATATCATTGCTCTTTTTCTGTGCATTAAGGCTTATTTGTCATTGCAGAATGACTTCATCTTAAAATTAGTCACTTTGGCACAGAAGAAAACATGCTATCTCAGCACCTGTTTATTGCTTTGCTACAGGGCATACCGACTTCTGACTGCAATGACAATCATTAGTAGCATTTGGGATTAGTAGACTATGTAACTGCCCTGCAAGCATATTCTTCAGTACTGAACTCCTTTTAATCTACTTACCACATATTGGTTTCTTTCTGGCACTTTTTACCCTCCTTCTCAAAGTTCTGCGTAGCTCTGAGAAACACTTCTGTCCTACAGGTTAGTGAAATGGTTTCCTTAGGTCTTCCACAGGAAGTGAAAAGTTTATGATGGTAGTAGTTATTCACAACTTTCTTTACCTGTGCAATGGTGTAACTCAAAGAAATAATTGTAATTTGCATCACCTTCTTATTCAATCTCTGTTGCTGCCAGATGTTCAGTCTTGCAACGACGGTTCAAATCCTAATGAAACTGTGGGGAGTTTGTGGACTTCTGAACTGGTTTGATCAGACTTGCATCTGATCTCCACTTCAGAGAGAACACTACAGCTGTGACCGGAGCTGTCTTTAGCCTCTACAGATTTCATGGTTTAACAAAGCTACGTTATGTCACCCTAGTCTCCATGTATACACCTAACTGGTATTCCATTTTTCAACAAGAGCAAGGAGGTGAAAGGATAGGACGAATGAAGATAAAGATACCATTGGCAGAGCTGCACACGGAAATAAGCATGACATCTGCTAGCAGTGTATCTGGTTTGTAGCCATCCATGGCTGTAATGACCTAAGAAAATAAAGGTGAAGAAAATCTTTTGGAAGGTATGAGCTGTTTGCAAGAAGTCAACAAGACTTTGAGGCAGTAAGTGGAGTGCAGTCAATATAGCTGTGCAAGGGTGAACACAGAAAAACAGAGTTCTTGATAAGCAGCTCTATTTGTTTTCTATATTTCGATGAAAAGCATCAGCTAAACACTGAATATGGATTTTAATTTGGGCAGTATTTGTTGGTGGTCAAGGTAAGCAGAAAAAAATGGCAGTGTTTTTCCTGATATCAGGTCATAGTGGAAAGCAGGGAAATCCTGCTTCTGCCTGTAAATAGACTGTGGAAGTCCAAGGAGAGAATAAATACGGAACAGGAAAAAAGGGGGTGTCATTCAACACAGCCACACTTCTGACCACAATGTTGCTTTTGAGCTAGCTCAACTTATTATAGCTCAGCACAGAAGTATCTCCATGAAGTGAGTCATAATAAACACTAAGAGAAAATGAGGCCTTTACAGGTGTTTTTAGAGGAAACAAAGAAACAAAACAAACCCATAAAATATTTAACCAAATGACATATAAATAAACTTTGAGTGCTTGGAGATATTTTTACATTCTGGGTTTGGGCACTTGATAGCTAATAGCTAGACGTGAATTTGATACACGCTCAGAAGTGGCACCATTTACACTAGGTCTAGAAAGCCTCAGAGCCGGTTTTAAAGACATATCCACAGTCTGGACAAAAGGAAAATTCTTTTAGTCACCTAATGTCCCTCTTGCATGAAACTAATGAGAACATAAAAAACCCACAAAGGGCCTTTCCTGCTCCCACCAAGGCTCTACTTTTAAAGGACTGAACTTCAGAGAATTACCACTGGTGTTCTTTGATTTTATTGTTTTTCTGGTATTTTACTCTACCGTGGGGCTGTTTCATGGAGCATTTCAGTGAGCTCCTGACAGGTAATCCTCCAGATTAATTCAGAGTTCATTTGGCTGGTAAGTGATCAGCTTCTCTCAGAGATAGCACAGGAATGACAGCTCACTATCTCTCTGTGAATTCTCGGAAGATTGAACAGCACAAGGTATTTTCAAGTAATGCCAGCTGAAGACAAATGGTAACTCACCCAAATGCTAACAAGTCATGTTGAGATCTACATAGAAAGCCTTTTCAAAATAAATCTCCAGGTAAACATACCATTCAGGATGCAAGAGACAGACACAGATTAGGCTAGGAAAGTATTGCTCACCAAATCCTGGTTTAAAACAGCTTATTACTGGCTTTTTTTTAATGATATGTTTTTCAGACTCCAATTAGAGCAAAGTAATTAAATGTCCATTAAGGAAGCACTTAGGCCAAATGATAGCTTTTCCTGGGAAGCTTAGAGGGAGTTGTGAAAGCACATTGTCTGGAGAGGCAAGGAGCAGAAACACAGAACTGGGGCAGAGCGTGCAGCCGCCCAGCAGGGCAGGGCAGGCCAGGCCAGGCCAGTCCCACCTCAAGCACAGCACTTGAATGCTGCCCTTCCACAGAGCTGGCAGGACCCTTGTTTTGTTTGGTTTGGCCTTTTTCCTGGAAAGCTCCCCCAACACTGAAATATTTCACCTGTGAAAGGAAACAGGCGATTCAGAAATGCTACCTGGAATATGCTTCTTCACCTGGCAAACCAGGCCTCATGTGTGAGCTGTTTCTTGTGCGAAGTGCCCGGTCTCCCCTGTCGATAAGGGGGCTTCATGGACATTTACGTTATGGTGCAATACAACACCTGCCTACGGAGGCGGACAAGGCTGCCTAACAACCACTACCACATAGTGCCAAGGACAATCCCTCCAGGTCTAAATGTTTCAGAGTTTTGATGGCTTTTTTCTATTAATTTTTTATACGTATAATAATTATTATTCCAGGAAAAGGAGCTACTTCAGAGAACAAAATTTAATTTAGTAGGAAAAGACACTTCTTGCAAAAATAATGTTGAAAATACTTGGTTGACTTGTACAGGTAGTTGTATTCCACCTCACTTTTCAGAACCTACACATTCCCAGTGTCAATTTGGCTGCCTTCCCGGTATGAGGGCGCAGTGCAGAAAGTCATCAGGCATCCTGAATTTCAGTAAGAAGTCAAGCTGCCTGGCCCCATCAGAAATTGTTCAATTTACAACAGTGAGCCAATAGACAGGACAAAAAGTGGAGGGAGGAAAGGCAGGAAAGGACAGGATTTGCAAAATGCACTGTTATCCACCCGGCTCCCTGTGCTACACTTTGATCTCTAAACACATACATGTAATTCATCAATCACTGATGTTAAAGTGCACCAGGGATGAAAGAAGAGAATTAAATAACAGACTAAAAGAATGGGGCTCAGGATATCTGCATTCTGTTCCTAGTAGGAGCAGGTATAAAAACAGATACTAAGTTTTACAAAACAGATTTGGTAAAATCAACATAGTATCAATTAAACTGCATGTTCTGTCAAATGATTCCTTCACAGCTTTTCTGGAAAGCTCTTGGGATTTCTTCAGCTTTCCTCTGTAACTCTAGGCAAATTATTTAACTTTTCTGCCTCCCATATCTGTAACTTACAGCACATGGCATAATAGCTCTTATTTCAGAGGGGGTTTAGAGTCCTGAGGTAGTTTTTGTAGACTCCTGCCACATCCTCCAGTGAATTAGTAATTAGAAAAGCAAATAACTAGGAGTTCACTTCTGAAGCAGGCAGAATGAGAAATGCATGGCATAAGAACAATTCACATCGCTGCTTCCCCATCTTGGCATTTGTAGCATTCCAAACAAATGTCAGTTTAAATAACCAATTCTCATTACACTAAATACTGAAATGCCAAGACCAATCATGTGAATTTCTGTCAAAAATTAATGTTTGACTAAGAAGGGTCTTAGTTTTGGCCTGTCTAGTACTTTGCAGTTTGATATGGATTGAAGATAGCAGCTATTATATTATCCTCAGCCCATGTTAACTGCAGGGAGAAAACCTGCCAACTCTGGTAAATCACCAATGTAACACAATGCTTGCAGCACACCGTACTGGATACTATTGGCTTACATTGTGCATGCAGTGATTTAGTCAGCTATAAACAAAGAGAAGCACTTTTAAAGAACATGCTCCATATCAAAGAGGAAAAGTGCTGTTGCTTTTACTCAAAGGTGAATCCTTTATGCTGGAACGAGAAGAAAGATTATTTGCAGCTTCTAAGCAGTGATGAGGCAGGCAGAGCCTTTTGAAAGTGCTCAATCATACTAAGCATCATGCACAAAAAGCAAGTAAACTGATTCACTGCATAAGCTCAATGCTCTTATCAATGGTGATGATAGTTCAGAGTGTAACTCCAACAGCACACCGTGCTTGTCTCTCTGTTATACTTAACGCCTCTGCTTCTGCATTTCTTGACTCCTGGGAGAAGCAGAAGAGTTGAACCCTTGCAAGGGTATCATCCTGATCACTTGGGCATGATTGCAGGTTGGCCTTGCAATCTCAGCGCATGACCCATTCTGCTGAGAAAAACATTCGTTTTCAAAGACATTGCTGCAGTTTGATTATACTATGACTATACTGTGGTTTATACAGGAGAGGAGTTAGCTAAAGGGAACGAAAACTGTGAGGGAGAGAATACTGAAAAGAAATGGCATTAGTCAGCCAGGGAATTAAGGAGACAGAGGAGAAGTACAGATTTTGCCTTATGCTAACTGCTTCATACCCTTCTTTTCCTCAACCTATTCTCCTCCACCTCATTACCACTTGGCTGGCTCCCTCCTTGTCTTTCTGTTTACCTGACGTACCCTCATCTCACTCCCTTCTTCCTTTGTGCCCCCTCCTAAAAATATCTCCCCGTGCTACTACAATGTTTCTGCCATGAAAGCATTCACAGTGACTATGTGTTTTGTGCTGTCCTCTGCCCTATGTTTGCCTTGTTTACTTAGGCTGTAAATTTTCCCAATGTGTACGAGGTCTCACACAATCTGGCCCCATTCTTGACTGGTGCTCAAGTACAAAATAATCAAAATACCATCAAGAACAGTGACAAAAACATTTTATGACCCAGATACTTCCAAGATACAAAGCTTAACAGAGCATGCAAGTATTCTTAGGCTTGAAAATATACACGGCTATTAAATACAAGCATATTCCTTCTTATTTCTATTAACTGCTATTTCAGAATAGCTCAGAGCAACCTCAAATATAATTACAGGGAATTGAATAATTAATAGAACTCATTAAATGCATAGTATGTATACCATATACAGGAGGGTAACAGTACATATGAAAAGGGTATTTGGCATTCGTATCTTGAATTTCTACTGGTTTATAGCCAAAAACACATTGCTGTATCGGCCTTTAGAGAATTCCTTCTAGATCGCATCTCTGAGATTTGTCATGAATAGCAGCAAAGAGGAACAGTGCCTGCAACACGGTCTGTGGCTGATTTCTTGGCATAGTGAAAAACACAAGACATACACAGAGAGACCCAGAGTGACTACAGTAGGTATGAAAGATGATGAGCAGCTTTACACAGTATTCAGAGCACGCCCTGAATTCATCATTGTATCCCTGATGGCATGAGAAAGACACATCATGACAAATACAATGTATGGTATACTTAAAACAGAGTCCATTTGTTGTGTGCATGTGTGAATGCCAGCTTTTTTCCAGTACACTCTGGCTTAATATTCTTCCCAGATCTTTCTCACCTGATGCTTCAGTCAACTGGATGCTAGAGGCCTTTAAAAAGACATGTCAGTTCTTTTATTTAGAATAATCCTGCTCTATCCAGAGCAGACAGTATGAACAGAACATTGGTTCACTTCCAATGTTATTGAATGATTGAGTGTGAAAGCTCCCTTTGCATATTTTCTCTCTCTCTTTTTTTTTTAAAATGTACTACTTTCCAGTGTGTTTTCCCATTCGTGCATATAGCTTTCCCATCTTGTCAGCACTGCCAGTCAGTCAGTTGCTGAGCTACAGACTGTTTGCTGCACTTTCTGTCACACAGGTGTGGAGAGATTTTTGATCTGACTTACAAATTCCCTGCTCCCCCTGGCAAGCTTGCTGGCTGTCATGTTGCTGCAGGGTGTTTCAAACAGCTGCTCTTTCCAAGACACACTTCTTTGCATCTTCAGCTTCCTTATTTCTTACACACTTCTTTTGCCCCTTTAGTTTCATCCTTTCCATACCAAAAGGCATTGGCAATGGAGCCATGCAGAAACAACTAACGTACCATTAAACCATTTCAGATTCTGGCTCATTGAGAAATTATCTGCATGTTTATCACTTAGTCAGTCATGCTCAGCTCTGCATCTACTTTTACTACTGTTCGAGCACTATATGCAAATTACACATGTGACTTCTAGATTATTTACCAGCTGGTGTTTTCTAGTACATCTAGGCTTTATTTTTTTTTTTTTAGTTATTATTTTCTTTCTTTTTTAGTTTTAAAATATTTCTGTCTGTTCTGATCAATGCACTTAATCTGGGACCTGTTACAGGACAGTTTACGCTCTTAGAATTCAATCCCAGACTTTGGCAAATTCTGGCAATCTGCTATTGTTCCTAAGTGTTGGGAGATTTCTCCTTTGGGTTTCAATGAACTCACCAGCATTGCATCCTGCTAACCAGTTGGTTTACCAGTGTATTCAAAACTCAGCTGAAGCAAAGCAGTAGAGGGTATTGATTACTCAACAAAATTTGGTTTTCTTTCTGAATTAAACCTGATTCAAAGTCCTAGAAAATTTTGAAGCACAGTATTTTTCCTTCACAAGGCAAGTGAGCTATAAAACTAAGGCAGAATATGTAGGGACTTCATCATATTTTGTTGAGTATAAGTATGATATGAGTCTGAGTTGGTCCCTAGGAACTCAGTGAGGGCCTGCAACCAATTCTACTTGCCTGTATTTAACTCTGCAACTTGGGATATACCAAAACTCTGTCTTTATTTCATATCTTATATCACTTTCTCGCATCCTGATTTCCACCTGGACTGCTCTGAGGAACAGGACTGCAGCTGCTCGAATGGAGTGAATCTATCCTGCAGTTCAGACACAGTCACAAGAGCATTAAACAATACTGTAATATTTACACCTTGGTATTCTTACCTACAAAAGGAAGATTACAGCCTTAGTTTTCAGATGCATTTAAAATTTTTGTAAGCCAAAAGTAGCAGGCGCCTCCAATTCTATGACATCCTAAGCAGTCACTATTTAAGCTGACATTTATTGAAGGCCTTAATGTGGAAAGCTGAGGGGGGAAAAAAACCAACCAAAAATTACTGACAATTTTGATACATAAACCCCTGCTTTTGCAGTTTTATTTGGACAGACCTAGTTTCATTTGGATAGTACTTAACGGGCAGCTACAAAGAGGATGGAGGCTCTCTTTTCACAAGGAGCCACACGGAGAAGACAAAGGGCAAGGGGTGCAGGTTGCACCGGGAGAGGTTTTATCTTGACATCAGTAAGAAATTTTTCACAATGAGAACAATTGCTCACTGGAACAACCTCCCCAGGGACATGGTAGAGTCCCCAGTGCTAGTGGTTTTCAAGATGCAACTAGACAGGGCATTTAATCTCATCTAGGCTCCCTTTCCCACAAAAGGTTGGATCAGATGATCTGTTGAGGTCTTTTCCAACCTGGGCTGTTCTATGATTCCATGAGACTACTTATTTTCACATCTACTCCTAAACTTTCACTTACTATTGTTTTTATTATAATTACTGTTTCTCCTCACAGCTGAACTTAAAGTCAGATTTCACTTAAACTAGTTTTACATCAGTGCAACTTTACTAGTTATAATCATGATAAATCACTGATATGTGAGAGGAGGGAGATCAGGCCTAACAGAGATTACTTTTTATTTATACCAGGTGTCCTCACCTGTTGCATTTTTCCTCCAGACAAATTACAACCTCCTTCCATTCCAGAGGAATGGAGAAAGCAAATGTGCAGTGCCCTTCACATGGGCTGCTGGAACAAATCAGAATCCCTGAAACTGAAGTACAGCAATTTTTGTGGGTTATACACAGTTTTAATGTGTATATGTGACTTCTAACAGGTCACAATGAGATTTAAAATGCTTCATTAAGCCTTTTTTTTCCTGGATACATTCTGTATCCTATATTCTGTGAAAGATAATCGATTGAATTATTTATTCAAAATGTATCATGGGAATGTATAAACAGACAAGTTTCTATTACACTTAGGTCATACTGTGTGCAGTTTTTGGAAAAAAACTTCCAAGATTGCAGTATGCTTGTCCAGATAAAACTTATGCTGCCTGAAAGGTTTTCTTATTATGTTATCTAAAAGCACATAAATTGATGTCCTTACAATTTACTTTACACATATTCCTCTACTTTACAACCATATTAGGATTCCAATTTAAAAAGACAAATAGGACTGTGCTGCTTCAGTGAATGGATGCCTGTACTTGGGGTAGCTATGGCAAAGTATATTCGAGTAATGGAGTAATTTAACTGGTTACATCATCATGAAGGAGCTTTCATAGTTGAGATGAGAAACCTTGTACTTCATAAAGTCTGGAACGGTGCTAGCAACACTTAATTATTTAAAGTCACCCTTCCATATTAATCTAAATATGAATAGATTATTGTGCTTTCTGTAGAAAAAGCACCTCTGTCCTCTAAAGTGCTTTGCAGAAATTTTGACTCACAATATCCTTCTTGCCCAGAGTCCCACAGGGAACCAGAGATGGGAATAAATTCCAGAACCCCAACCTGTAACCTTTCCCGCACTGACTGGGGATCATGCTTCCTCCCAGGGAGTCCTAACACATTATTCTACCACTATAAAATTGCACTGAACTAAGGAAACAGGTGAGGAATAAAAATAAATCATGGAAAATAAGAATGAAAAAATTGAACAAAGGTGGTTTTATAATCCTCAGAACAAGAAACTTGGTAGTTTGATGTCAGCAGACCGAAGGACTCCTATGCTACTACTGTAAAATTAACAAGGGTTTAAACATATAATCAAGTTTAACAAGGTACTACGTATCAGCACAAGCACGGTAAGCCATTTCATAAACCCACTTAGCCCGTGACAAATGCACTACAACTTGGCTTACCACGTTTCCCTTTCCTCTGGGACTAAACTGTTACACTTTTAGTGCAGAAAGAGACAAGCTGGTTTTGAGACTCTGTAGCACAGTAATTTGCTAAGTTGTGGTAGCTTGACTTTATGTCAAACTCCCTAACTCTGTTAAGAACATAAGGCTAATGGGATAAGGGGAAGTGAAAAAAGCATTTCCTTGCCAAATGTTTTTTTAACAGGCTTGAAAATGATGGTGACAACCGTGTAAAAAGCTTTTCCACTGTTTGACCAGACCATCATAATTTCCAGCCTTCTATAGCCTGGTATTTCTACATCTCTTCTTGTTTCCACTTCTAATTACCACCGCTAATTGCACCTGCCTTTTTTAGTTTACTTGGCACTAGCTGTATAAAAACATTGGCAGTGAATGATTAGCAGATATGAGACCATTAATATAACTCCGCTTTAGGGTGACATTCAGGGGATGGATTCTAAAGCAACAGAAGTCTTCCTAACCACAGAACTCCTGAAGTATCCGGCTTGTAAGCAAACACCCTTTGTGCTTCAGGAGACTTGCCCTCTGGAGGTGGGACAGCAAAGGCTTTCTATACTGCTTCAGCTGAGAATTTTAGCTGGTGAGGCAGTTTGTAGCCAGAGCTCCTGACCACAATACCTATTATAGTTGTAATGCAAATGGGACATACCATAACCTTCATCCTGATCATTCTGAACTTCAGCGGAGATACAGGCATATAGCTAAACTCTGCCTATTTTGATGCTTTTTAGGCCCAATTCAGATTTTTAACCAACTTTGGTATCACTAGGAGTTTAAGGATGTGCCTGGAGGCTTTGCTGAATTGGGGCTTCTGGCTTATCATCAAATTAAGGGAAAACATGCTGTAACCCACTCACCTGACTCAGTCACAGCTGTAGTGTATGATACTAATCTCCACATTTATTAAACACATGCTCCCTCTGGAGCTGGAGATGATACAGTAACAGCTGTTTTATTCTGGTTTCTTTTTAAGTCATGAGGAAACAAACAGAAATGGGTGTCTGCTATAATTCACAGTGTTCACACCTACTATTGCAATTAAGATGTACTAAGATAAGTATCTGTTTAGTTCTCCTTATCTTTTACAATCCATTCTCTCTCCATTTCTCTCTCTGCTGTGTTGCCATCATTATTGTGAGTAAACTAGTACTGAAATCTGACTCAGCAAAGGGAAATTAAGTTTTATGCAAAAATAAATGAGGTAAGTTGTATTGGGCATAGTATCCTCCCAAAAGACACTGAGACTAAACAGAAGAAATCAGTAGGCCTATAATGAAGACAGTGAAATAAAGCAAATACTGGGAAACCAGGGTTTGCCCTGACTTTCATGTCAGCCTGGCCTCCTGTTGGCATAAAATTCATATTTCTCTGTGGATCATTAATCCTTTTTGTCCACAGGAAATAATAAGAACACTTCTGGATGGCAAGCAAACATGTCATTTGGGACACCAGATTGATATTAAAACCCCCTCCCATGAACTCCAATGTGGCTTTTAACCACAGCTTGCAGGTAGGAGCACAGTGGTACAATACACCCCTGAAACACTGGGAGAGGCACAGCGCTTCTCTGGAAGCTGAGGAAATTCACACAGCTTCCAGAGAAGCACTGTGCTTCTCCCAGTGTTTTTTTTTAATTTTAAGGAGGGTGCCTCATACCAGAAGACACCTTTCCCTTGGCTGGTTAGTGCAAAAAGGGACATATTCCTTCTTCTGCTCAACCCCCAAGAGACCATCCAATGCCCTTTTTCAACTCTGGAACTACCACATCTCTTGAATGTGGAAGGAAAAGGTGGTGGTGAACTGCGCGAAGAACCTTGTAGTTGATTGTTTTAGACTAGCTGAGTCCTTGAAGAGACTTTGGGTCATGCCAAGGACACCAAGATTGTGTGACCGCACATGCATTTTTCAGATGCAGAAAAGTAATCCCACTGCAATTAATGGATCTTATTATGCTCAAAGTCAACACGCTTGCTAAAAGGGCCTTGGCAAGTCAGCGCCTTTGTGTTTGGCTTGCAGTGCTAGCTGTGTGGTGTGCCTTTGTCCACTTCAGCCTTGTTTACCAACAGAGGTACAGACACAATCCAGCCCTAGGCACAATTCTGGCTAAATATGTTGATGCATATTTTTGCGTTCCAACACCTTCTGTAGTGGTGCTCACAAGTGAGACAGATGAAAGCGAGTAAACGCAGATATTAAAAAAGTCTTTTACTTTCTCACCATGTTTACTATTTGCAGTTCAGTCACCTCTGACAACCGAAACAGATCATTTAATTTCATTTCCTTTCTCCAGCATACCCACCTGATGTATTTGTGTGGGGGATCATGGCACTACAGTGTAATGTTTGCTGTTATTGTGAATTGGCACTTTATTTTTTAAAAGCCACAAATCTTTTGTTCATTAAACACTTTGCAATCACCATTGGTCTATTTGGTGGGTTGCTTGATTTTTTCAGATCTAAACTAACTTGAAACTGTTGCTTCAAATTAAACGTCCATGTCTTATATGACATTTTCTTTGTAAACAAGTTAACACTAATATATTATTCCCGTGTGTATTTACTATCTGCATACAACAGTCAGCCTTCAACTCTGCTCCCCCAGACCTTCCGGCAAACCAGGAATCTTCTTTGCCATAAGACTTACCCTTTTCCCTCAATAAATCTCTTCCTTAGAAGTAACTGTTGCCTTTAGAGTCTCATTTTTCATTTATTTCATTAGTTTCCATCTCAGATAACTAAATTCTCTTTTATTACAGCTGGGAATTTTTATAATGTGCAAATTGAAATAATGATTGTATCACAGTACTCTGCAAGTGGTTTTCATTAAGCCTCCAGCTACTATTCCTTTCTCTGTTGGATATCTTCGTGTCAGGCTTACTTTATGCTGGACAGAAATTTGAACAATTTATGTTGAAAAGAATGACTAAAAACCTATTATCTAACAACCTTTAAAACGCACTGGTTGATAGAGCTTAATCGTATGTTCTTGCCATAATCAAAATACCTCAATTGGTTAAAACTTAACAATCATGCTAAAAAGTGGACCTGTGAATATATTCTGGAGATTCAGATTTCCGAAAATCAAAATTACTACTTGTTTTTACAATTCTGTGTAAGCAGACACACAGTACCAGAAATAAATTTATATTTCTGAGATGCTACACTACAACGTTTTGTTTTCTTGTCAACAGAGTGACTAAATTCATACTCTACGTTCAAGTAGGATTTTCTGGTTAATTTTAGTGACTTAAAATAGTTCAGAACCATTTGTGTGGCTTGTTGAAATTTACAGCTTGCTTATATTGTTGATCACCAGACTCATCTTGCTACTTTGTCATTCTGTATTGCCTATTGGTAAATGAGTTTGCTAGCATATATTCCCATTGCTGCCAGGGTCACCAGAAGTCTGAATGAACACACAGAGTCCACTTAATTGCAAAGATTTATAGCTATGCTGTTTTCTCTTCTCCCTTTCCACTCAAACTTGTCTTCCATGTCTGACACGTATAGAAAAGGAAAAGCTGCTTATTCTACTAAAAATCAGCAGCAGACAAGGATCACAGTTTTGCAGGGATTCTACTGCTAGTGCATAGGCAACAGAGAAGCAGTTTTCTAATCCACCCTGGACAGGGTACCGAACCAAAGAAAAATGCTGTGTTAATATACTATCAGCCATCACCAGTCTGCAACGAAGCAATGAGTTACATGACTGGCAAAAATCCATAACCTATACAACTTCCAGCAGCAACAAGCCCATCATTTTGATTTAAGATACCATGATCTCTAAGGTGGAAGACAGGTGAACTATTATACAATAAACAGATGAGAATTTTTTAAGTCTTGGAAACTCAGAAGCAGAAAGATGCCATTTGAAAATCTGCCTCTGTCTGCCCAAAGAGCCTGCTGTTTGAACCATCTCTAATTTCTATGTCAAACTAAAGCCTTTTCCCCTGTCTTATTTACAGCTCTGCTACAAGTTTGGGTAGCAGAGGAATCAATCAATTCCAACCAACCAGTGAAATTATTTTTGGGAGCTGTGGGGATAAAAAAACCCTCCCCAAACAGTTCTTGCATTTCTGATTGAACATAGCTATTCTAAAGAGCAACAATTTACAGACTGAAAACTTACCAATGGAGCGGTGAATGCAGGTGTGCTGGTTATCACTCAGAAAAAAGCCCTCTTTGCACTGACATTCATAGCTGCCCATAGTATTTACACAAATCTGCTGGCACCCTCCATTGTTATCCTGACACTCATCCACATCTAGAAAAGAGAAGGAAAAAGAAATGCAAGGTAATGTACAGATTCAGAACATATATCTAGAAGAGCAAGGAATCCACAAAAAGGCACACTGTAAATTAAGCTAGTGAAAACTACCCAAACCCCACCAGAGTTAATCCAAATTAATCCATCTAATTCTTTTTCCTGCATCCCAGGTTTAAAGTTAACATAAAAAATCAGTGGGGAGGGGAGTCCAGCTAAGTCTCCGTTCATTCTGAGCTGCAAATTGATTTCCAATGCACAATGAATGTTAACGTCCTAAAAAGGCTGTGACCCCATCTGCCAAGTGTGGTGTTGCACTCTGTCATTCCCACTCCACTTGGAAAGACATACCTCAGGCCTACAGTAATTTCTAGCAGGGGTAGCAGGCAAACACAAAGGGCATTACTGGGTGAAAAGAGTCTTTATAGAGTTCTGGTCTTGAACAGAACAGCATGTTTCAATTACTGGAGTCATAACCCCCTACTTTGTCAGTTTGTTTAATGTTGTTTAATGAAAAGAAGGCTTCTTAAATCTAAATGTTCCATGTCTGTATTGTCATTTTAATAGGCAAATATATAAAACCACAAAGGCAGCATTAGCTACTGGCTGTTTTGAGGATCCCTGCCTACCCCCCATCACCTCTCTTTGGCATCAAAGTTTTTATGCTGTTGTGCTTAACAGAGACATATGTTTCAGCATTTGGAAACCACTGCCACTAAAAGATATCTGACCCACATTCAACCTTGCAGCTCTCCTGTTTTGCTCATAAAAGGTGTATCATATCCACGTTCTGTTTTTTCTTTGGGTAAAAGCAACTTGCCACCTGAAAAATCTGTGTCTTCCATTTTTATGGAGACTCTGCAACCAGTTAGTTATTTCACAGTATGTGCCAACATGTCAGCAACATGAGTTGGTGTGTGTTTTGCTTTCATTTTATTTTTGGAGAGGGGTAAAAACACAACAAAGCTAAATGATCCACAACATTTGAAACCTCAGAAAAGCTGGCACAGCTCCTGCAGAAATTAATTCCTCCAGGACTGGCCACAACAGACTAAGGTAAACCCAAGCTGCTTTTGCCAGTACTCTTGCAGGCAAGGCCAGGAAGCTCTGAAATACTGGAGAAACTCAGCTGGTAACTAATGCAGGAACGCCGGCTAGTTGTGGCAGCTTGCTCGGCTAAGCCTGCTATTGCTGTTCGTGCTGGCGTGCTGCTGCCCGCACTTCATGCGACAGAAACTATAGCTCTTTCTCACAGAGAAAAAAAGCTCTAGGGTAATTACAGCAGCACCCAGGGAAACCAGGCAGGGTCCTCCTGTCTTGAACTACAATGCAAGTGCGTAGACAGTCCTTCTCCTTTTTTTATTTACCAGGAAATGTTAAGCACTGTTGCCTCAAATTTTCTGTATCAAAATCCTCCCTGCCCTCAGTTCTTACTCTCAGATTTAAACCTTTTCATAACCCCATTAGAGCAGTTTGGGAGGGCACAGGAAAAGGAGAAGTGGAGACGCTTCTTGCCTACTGCACTACGAGAAGGCATGATAAATGAGATAACTTTGTGAGACCCTTCCTCTGTGAGTCAGCAGGCCTTGCTGCCCTATTAATGCCAACTCAAACTTGTTCCTTCAAAACAGCACGCTGGAATCTAGATCCTCCTCTCTGGAAGGAAACCGTCTCAGTTGGTATATGTACAAACCCCAAAATTTTGCTGCAAAGTACGCAGCTTTCCCAGCGTACTGTTTATAGTACCACAAAGCAACTTGAACAATTGCCTTCCAGCTCTGATGAATAATCTGAAACAAATGCAATGATTTATAAACATTCTTTTCTGCTCTTGATAGCAAATGCTGGTGATTTACCACTCTGTAAAGAGACAGCTCAATTTACCACCAAGCCCCAAATCCATGTGCTGGAATAAAAGTTATTTAAACTCTTTAAGAAGTTTTACTGTGAGGAATTTCTTCTAATTGTTTTCAATTACTTGCCTCAAAATTATTTTAATATGCATTCATGAAGAGAAGGAGTTGAAGAAAGGGAGCAGCTGGGATCTAGGACTACTACATCTCTATCCCCATACTACATGCCTTCCAATAAATCTTGGCCTGGTGGTGTAGGATTAACATTTTCTCTTCTCAGGCCTCAATCCTACCAGGGTCAGGCTTTTAGGAGCACTTTGTATTACTGCAGTCTTAAAAGGCGGTAGTGCTTATTATCCACCATACCAAGCAATCTACTGGACATGGCTGCCTGGAAAATATTTACTAATTATTTACTTGGTAAACTTTCTTTCCAATAAAGTCACTTTATGATCAGCCTATTACTCACCCAGTTTAGAGAATGGGGTAAAAAAAGGCTTCTGAAGTTAAGAGAGAGAACTTCATCAACTAAAATGAGCTCAAGCTTTGGTAGATCTGGCAGAATAATTCCTTTATGTGCCTGAATTTTTTCAAAGCTCACAAACGAACTATCTGCCAAAGAGACTTTTTCTTTCTCTCATTGTTTGTGCAACCCTCGTTCAATGCAGCTCAAGTTACCCAGCTGAACGTGTAAACATCGTGAGATTGCATTTTGGACCAGACTTTCTAGAGATTAAGTTCCCACATAAACACCAAAAGAAGTAGCCAGGTTTTCAATAAAGCTCTTCTGGCTCCAGTTGTGGAGGCCCTACATGTCAAACTGGGCTGTTGACTGTTTTGAGAAACCGAGGGTGGATCCTCAGGAGCTTTAATTGTTGCTACTCTGTGTGGCAGTTCACACCTGCTGCAGACCTGCACCCCAGGGCCTAACTCTAGATAAAGGAAAAAAGTCATATATGACGTAAAGTCCCTTCACTAAAACATCTACTCTAAGCCCCAACTAAACCCATTTTTAAAAACTTTAAAATGTATTGAGCACAAATACAAAGCTCTACTCTTTATAAAAAGGATTTTTTTATTTTATTTTATTTTTTTTTAGAGCAAACAGACATGTCTTTGGCAGCCTGCTGCACAAAATCTGCTACCACTGGTCATCTCATCCAGGACCAGGGTTGTCTCCCTGAGGACAGCAACCCCAAGGCAGCAGGTGCAGGTGTCCCTTCCTTGAAACTGGTGTATGGAACTGAAATCCATTTACTAGGCTCCTTATCTGGCAAAAGTTCTTTTGTCCAGCTTGGTCTCGCCACCTTACAGTGTGCTGATTCCTACAGTACATTATCCTCTGCTTATGGGAGAGCTGAGCCTCAAAATCCTACTGATGATCCCAGGGTGGAAGCTGGAGCAAGGTTTCAGCAAACCTACACAACCCAAACTCACAGAGAGATGGAAAAAGGTTCTCATTCGAGCTGAGCTCAGATGGATATCTCACATGGCTGCTGCAACCCTCATCCTCAAAAAGAGGAGAAAAACCAGGAGAAAACGAATATATGTCCTTAAGCCATTCTCTGTAACACTCATCACAAAGAACTGTCCTGTGATTGCATCTACCAAAGACAATCCCTGATGGAAGCATCTAAAAATAACTCAGTTTCCACAGCCCTTAACTACTCCTTACAAGCACAAATAAATAGCTGAGATGACAATCAGTATGAGAGCTAGAATTGCTTATACAGAATTTAAGGTTTTTTTTTGTCACCAGAGTGACAAACCTACGTTTCCAGGGAAGTGAGGGCCTGGACTTCAAACTGGCCAGTCATCATCAAGGACAACAAGGAGTAAGGGAAGAGCCAGCTCAGGGAGAGGCTGGGAAAGGAGAAGTATCTTTCAAAAGAGAAGGAGAGGTAATGGATGCATATATACATACATACATAGATATACCTATATATTAGAAGCACTATGCAAATTGATGCATATCTGAATTTGCATAAGACCTCTAGCTTTTTGGCCCAGTGCCTTCACATAATCAAATTTGTGTTCTGTATCTGGAGATCCTCTAGAGAGCGGTAGTGTGGAACAGTATCAAAGAGTAGGAAACGTTACAGTTGATAAAGATGGATGTTTTATTTATTAAATAAACAAATGCTTTTGGTTTCTCATTTAATTTATCTGATGAACTTTTCAAACTAGCTCCACTGGTATTTCACCCTGACCTGGCTCAGAGCTTCCCACAGTATTTGGCCTAAAGAAGGTATTCTGATCAAGTGTCCTGTTTGGATACCATCAAGGAAGAAAGGTCTGCTAAGGGTACCTGAAACCAAAACCACAAACAGGAAGACACAAAAGCGGCAACACTACACAGAGTCAACGTCAAGAACAGTATATCCACTGCCCACTGCCTCCCATGATCTTCTCTTCCTTCCTTCTGACATTCTTCTTTCATGTCAGTATTTTCATAAGCACCTAAGCCCCTCAGAAATCTGAGTCTCATCTTTAAAGTCTCCAAAGCATTTGAGAGCCACAGTACAATTCACTTACTATAGCATTAAGATTCTTTGGAGACTTCTAAAACCAGAACTTTGACTCATGATCCAGGGAGATGATCTGCTAGTTTTTCTCTAAGCTACTCTTTGAAACTTTTGGAAGGTTTCCCTAAGATGCCTATTTTACCAGTGCAGAACAGCATGACAGAAAGATGAACTACTGAATGCAATACTCCAGACTTGCCTCAACGTTAGCAACAAAACACCACTAAGGATATCTTGCATTTGTAAGAGAAATTATTAACAACCACAAACTCAGAAAATACAAGTGCCTGATTTTGGAATTTTAAAATCATTATTTTCTGAATATTTCTAGTCAGAAAGCTGGCTAAAAGTCTCATTAAAAAAAAAAAAAAATCACATTCCTGGATTTACTATAGCCATAGTTAATCTTATACCAAAAGAACATCTAACCCAGCATCCTGTCTTTGATGCTGCCCTGTAGCTGATACTCAGGAGAAGACCACAGAGATAGGACAGAACCTTTGCTGGCATGCTCTCCCAGCTTTCAGCAATCACGTACCTGTTAACCTTCCTAAATCACGAGTAGCTAGACCATTTTCACTGCTGGAACTTTCCTGTATGAATTTGTCTAATCTCTTCTGAACTCAACATGATAGGGCAATTACTTCTGCAATTTAATTACGAGTTCCATAAAAAAAGACATCCTTTTGTTTATTTCAAACATGCTGCTTCACAGTCTGCATGAATGCCCCCCAATCCCATTATTGTGAGAAACAGTAAAAATTCATTCCTCACTTGCCTCTTCTGCATCTTTCTTGATCTTACTGATCTCCCTTCTGCCTCATACTACCTCATCTACTTTGAGCCCTGAAGCGCAGCAATACACAAATATGATAATTACAGAGATAATTCGAATGACTTCAGTATATCATGTTTAAAACAAAGAGTGCTCATTTCTAGAAGTTAACCTCAATGACAGCAACATTTGGCACATATTCTTCTCTATTCCATTCCCTCCAAGTACCATGATGTTCTATTGGAGTGGGTGTCTTTGAAGATCTGACTTCAAGATAGCTGTGGAAGCCCAAAGAGTCAATCTGGCACGTAGGAGTGAAGCAAGTGGTATCAGATTAGAGGTTGTAGGCAGGTGTTCCTGCTGGAATGGTCATACAAGCAGTGACACGCTGTCAAGGTAGGGAGGGTGATACATTGCATGAGCTGAGGGGGCCATGGAAACAGGAATCATTGCTAATTGAAATAACTGCTAAACCATCTTTCTTAGACCAACTTTATATGAGCATACAAAGGGAAATATTAGAAGAAGGAGATGCTACTACCTATGTGCATAGCATTCGTATCTCCAGGAGGTCTGAAATCAGATTTCACCAAGAATTTAAAAGCACACAAGGCTAGAATTCTGCTTTTTGTCCCCTTCTTTCAGAAACTGAAAAATGTGGTGAATAAAAGGAAAAAGAACACCACACCCTTGAATCCAGTATTTCATTCACTACCACAGTTGCAGAAATCTTCACTACAGCCCTTGCTGAGAAAAGATCCACTTGCAAAAAAATGGATCCTACAGCAGTGAATGCTTACTGGAGTAGACATAAAAAAACCCCAAAAGTGTGGAAAATTACCTTTCCCTGAAAAACAAATCCCATTTTATGGATGAGAAACATGAATTACTAATCACAAGGATGCTCTTGGGTGATGAATACTAAAACCATTCTAAAATAATCAATGAATTGATCCCTAGAACCACTGTTTTCTTATGTACAAGGATGCAACACCTAAAATGATGCCTGTGACCTGTCTCGGAGAATCCGGTCTCTTAATGGGCTACAATCACCTCTCACCTCCACACCCACTGACCAGGTTTCTTGTTTGCCTGCACAGTTATAGATATGCGCAACTTGAAAAGGAATGCTTAAAATCTTTTTTCTGTAGCTATTTTGTGACACAGAGTGGAATTCCTTAAATTTCACACTACACAAACACAGTGTAAACGCAGCTGCAACAGACTTCTTTGCTATGTGTAGCATAGGAAATATTCACTCAACACAAGAGCTTAACTCTGCTGCATGTGATGCCTGCCCATTTGCTGAGCTGAAGTAAACAGCCCAACGGACATTGCGCGAATGTTGCATCGAGTTCAAGTCTCTTGACGTCACTTGTTTATTCCTTTCTTAAACAACTGGGCACCACTGTCTGTCCTTTTAAGACACCAAAACCCTTTTCGCAGCTTTTAGCATTTCCAAAATAAACATCCAAGCCTCTTACTGTGACATCTTAGTTGTAGCTTCTATCCTTTCACTTGGTAAGCACGTCTATTTTTTAGACAGATACATGCACACAGCAGCCTCCTGACAACAGTGCCTAAACACAACAAAGTTCCCAATCAATTATATTTTAGTAGGTTATCCATTTTTCTGATACAGAGTTTTAAAAGAAGGTTGCATGAATTCAATCCTGCTTCTTTTCATCTATACTGCCACTGTCTAGGGAATGCCAGCAGCCTCCAGCTTGGCATGAGGCTCTTACTGGGAGGCTCGGGCAGCCCCGGCCCCATGAGCAATAAGCCTGCGGTTCCCGCTGATGCCTAGCTGCATGTAGGGCACTCCAAGTCACAATGCTGGATTAATGATCCTCCATAAACTAGAAGGAGGGAAGTTAATTAGAGATGCAAACAAGTAGCAGTCCTGATCAATTGAAGGAAAAATTTGGGAGAAGTTGAGTAAATTATCCTGTCTAGTATCATAATGTCCCTTACTTTGTCTTACCCCTGGGCTTTCTCTGGAGCATCGTTAACTGCTGTAGGCTCAACTGAAGCAGTATTCTATATCCTTCTTCCAAGATAACTACTGTTTATACCTGCTTCCTTTTACATCCACTTACAGACCCTGCCAGGATCAGATAAATCTGTTTTGGATTAACGCAAACTGGTGGGTTTTTGTTTGCTTTGATTTTTTTCTTACAAAAAAATGAAATATATTTTGCTGTGAGTCAAGCAAAGCATATAACTTAATAGGAAAAATCAAACAATATTTTCATTTCAAGTTGGTAACATTTTCCAGGTCTATACAGTATGAAGCATTTTGTTCCTGAGCTCTGGTAATGAAAGCCAAGGAAATGGCTAGATTCATGATTATTTCTGTTATCTATCAGTAACACAGTTAAGAGACTCTCTAGATTCAGATGAGGGATTTTAAACTAAGCATTGCAGCATGCAGTAGACCATGAAGTCATTCTCACTCTCTCTATTGATAGTACTTGAAGTCCATGAAAAGTGGAAGAAATGAGAGTCTGAAGCACAACCTCCAACACACTGAAGAAAGAACTCTTATCAGGAGTTGAGAAACACTGGCTTAGTCAAGCACATACCTATGCATTAAACTTTTGGGGAACAGCAAAATGCTGAAAATGTTTTGCAAGTGCTGGTATTGCTCCTGTAGGTCATATCAAAACAATTAAATTTTCCTGAAAGTATCTCCATTAGTGAAAAGTGTCTTGTAAATATAACCTCAGTTTCCAAATAGTTCCAGTAGGTACATTTTCAAGAAAATGCTGCACTTGCACAGGCAGCGGATATCGTGACTCATATCTGCTGTGCACATAGAAGTTTTGATGCGCTGGGACCAGGGTGCTTAGCATCTAATATAACCAAGCCCCAATATAACCAAGCCCCAAACGATTCGTAAGTCACACGACAAAAGTCTGGCTCTCTGTCCTGTAAGTGCAGCTCCAAGCCTGCCAATATAAATCACTAGTGGGATCAAGAACCCATTCTTTGCTGTCATATTAGTTATTTTTATTGTCTCTCTGATTAATTTCAGAAGCAGGTTCTTAGTTATGCCTTCAAAATAAACTACAGAAATAATTAAATAAATGAAGTCGCTCAACTTTTTCAAAGGAAATCATTCAAGCTCACCAGTTAAATCTAAATATACTAATGTATATACTCATGACATCGAATTGCAAAAACTATTTTTCAGAAGATAATACTGAAATACTGCTACTCTTTATTTGCTAATATGTATGTGAAAAAATTGAGTCCGGTTCTTTAATATAACAGTATAAGTTATCAGTAGAGGGAAATGTTTCAGCCTGTATTGGTCATGATAGAAATACACTAGGAACACTTGCAAAAAATCACTTTAGGGATTTTTTTGTTGATATAGAAACACAAAGACAGATACCTCACTTTCAAGTTGCTTCTATACTTATAAACACATTACATTGGAGAAACTCTGTAGGAGGAAAAAATCTTGTAGAAAAATATAGTTCTTTCCCATTCAAGCTGATTTTGTTGAAAAGAATTATAAAAAATTTCACCTATGAGTTTTCTCTCTTTGGTATGGTGTCTGATACAATAGCTAGTACAAGAAAAAAATTAGCATGAAAAACTGTATGGTATACCCTACAATTAAAAAAAAATACATTTTTTTCCCCATGAACTATACAATTTTATATTCACGATTTTCAAAGTAAAGCCAACTTTCAAGGTCTTGCAACAAAAATCTTGTCCTCTCTGCACAGTTCTTCTTATGAGAGGAGTAAAACCCATGAAAGTATGCTCAGTAACATATGACCCAGAGTACAAAAAGCTGGAGGCTCCCAGAACTCTGGATGCCCGACTCTTGCTGAGGAGCGTCTGTAACATTGCCATCTAAACAAATTCAGCAAGTATATCTATCCATTCTTTTATACTCTTCAATTCTACTTCCATTCTGGTTTAAATAAGGTATAAACACTCTGCTGAAGAGGTTGTACTATACCCTAATACTTAATGCTGAAGCAACTTTCTCTTCAGTTAAAATTTTCTTTTGTTAAGTGGAGCGGAAAAGCTGTGCCCTGATTCTTATTTCTGCTCCTGTCCTACAGCACAATACCATATGTCCACTCCAGTCTTATCTATTTAACGAAATATATTTCAATTATTTCCAAACATTTCTTTCCATATCCCATAAGGTCTCTTAATAATTTTACTTTAATCCTAAGCCTTCCAAATTCTATAAACAATCATTCTTGTAAAGTATGTCCAGTGATTTTTTTAATTAATTGAATTAGTAATTATTATTATTAAGATATTAGCTACAGTCATATTAAAACATACTACCATCAAATAGTCCATGTTACTTCCTGTCCCTCTTTTATGCAAAACTACACCTTATGCTCTGATACAATTGCAGTAAGGAATGTCTACACAGGGAATATTTTGAGATATTTGAGAAGGATCTGGATTGAAGTCTGCAGAAGGCAATGGAAGCAGTAAAAATAATTCTCTGTCTTGGTCGTGTAGTTTGATTCAAACTTTTAAGTTTGCGCATCGTACACTGGAGTCAAAAGGATAACATCAAGATGCAGAAATTAATGGAAAGTATTAGACAGCAAAAGCAGGGCACTCCAGAAAGCTGAGACCCTGGAAGCTACTTAACAAGGAAATTCACTACCGACCTTTCATCTGGGACTCATCCATACTGGAAAAGAGTTTTGTTTCATTTTCTAATACAGTAAGCAACTATGCAGCAGCTATTCTTTTCGATGGCTATTTCTTGACTGTAAAAATCATACTGTTTATCATAAAACAACACTGCCAAGAACCGGCTGCATTCTAAGCATAGTGACTATATTTGAAATTAGAGACCAGATGACTGCTACTCTCCACTTTGCCTGATGTCTTTTTGTAATCCACATGAATTCAGTGTTTTAACAGGATCTATGTCATTTCTAGGAGTGACAAAGACACCACTCCATGATGGAAGGCTGGAATGCCATACACATCTGACTGGTAAACACAGACATTATAGGCTGAAATCCTGCACACTCAGGTGAATACACATTCTCCTTTGCTTTAAGTAACTGCTAAACACAATGTGGTTGCCAAAGCTTGATTAATTTGAATATATTTTATAGTTTTTCTCTTTAAGTTATACATCAATATAGGCCACACTGGCTTAGAAATTTGCTATTATGTGAAAGTTATGATGAAGTAACAAAAGATACAAAACTAATAACAACAAGATAAAGCAGTAAGGACGCAGAATAAATAACGCAGAATAAACCTCTGACTTTATTGAACTAAGACACAGCCATCTACAGCCATATCAGATCAAATAAGAGCATCCATAAGGGATTTAAGTTATACATATTAACTTCACACTCTAAGCTGTTTGTTCGTTACTTCTCCGAGTGTTCCATGTAGAGAAATCTTTACTGTGATTGATTACCTCCTCCAGGGAGCAAGTATATTAAAAAAAAAAAAAAAAAAAAAAAAAAGACAGACTCGGACAACAAGAAGACTTGCAGAAACAAGAGACTGAGATTGATGCTGCTGTCACATAGCTCCCAGTTTCTTAATTTATTATGACAGTCTGAGAATCTAACTTCATTGTTGACAGCGACCAAGATTTATTCTACACTTTTGATTATTTCCCCATACCTAACAAAAAACCTTGGGCCTATGCTGATTTATATGCTCACTTGTTTTGGTACTTCTCAGATCACATTGGCTTAAGAAAGCAAACATGGCAAATTAACATGTAAAGAAAGTTATATCTCATTTCAACTTGGAAGATTAATGTGGCGTGACCAAACATTAAAGTACTTTTGAAGGGGAAAACTTTCAGATACAGAAATAGAAAAAAGCAGGATAAGAAAAGCAGTGTGTTCAGATCCTGCCTTCAGAGAGGGCTGGGTATCAGAGGCCTTTCCTTCAACCACAATGAGAATTCCATACTTTTATTGGATTTCCACAGTGAACATGGACATATTTTCAAAATCAGTCTCTAATTTTGGGCTCTAAACTTCTGATAACGACAATCCTATTTTCAAATGTGTTGATTAACTGAAGTCCATGGGACTGCACCCATGAAAATACAGGGAGCAGTTCATCTAAGCTACAGTAAATATATATTTTAAGTTGAGGGCAGTCACACACACAAAATAAATATGTTTTTTTCTAGTGACTCCAAGGTGAGTACAGATAGATGGCTTATATGCAGACATTTACACTCCATCAGCTGAAGCACAGCCTATGACATTAAAAGTGATTCTTAATTTGAGGGCTTCATAAGATTTATAGAAATGTAGGGCTTGACTCCTTGGTTGTTAAAATGTTTTTCAAATTTGTATGCAAAACACCATGATAATGACTCTCATCCATCTATCATGGAATCTGCCATGAAGAGAGGAGGCTGCAATGGCTCAGAGTCTGGAAATTTCTACAGTTACCAGGTGCCATAAAACTAAATCTGAGGTTTAGAAGAGGAAGATCATCAGAACTAACACAATATAACCCCATCTCGAAAGACAGATTTAACTTATTTCTACGATTGTCTGCTACCACTGGCACCATGAAGACACTCACAAGATGCAGGGAACCAAGTAACAAAGGTAAACACATATATACAGAAGTTTTATGTAAACATCTAATACAGAATTATCTACAAAACATTTACTTATCATCCTAGCTATTCATATTTGCTCAGCACCTAGTCATCAGTTAGCAGAAGGCATTGTGGAATAGTAGTACATGTTACAAAATCTGATGCATGCCACTGTGTCACAAAAACTGGATACTTCGAATTGCTGTGATGAATCACAGCTGTTCTCATTCTCCTAAGGTACAGACCAAGCAAGACTGATAAAAGATCCGAAAACAGTAATACAGTAAAAATGAGTTTGCTGGAGAAACATATCAGAAAGTAACTTTCTTTGTCATTTAGGCTTGCATCTGAAAAACAAAGAACTTCTTTAAAAAATGCACTCAAGTTTTTCATCCCGAAAGAATGCATTCGTCACTAAAATTCAGTTAGTTGTGCAATTTGCATCGTAGATTTTTGTGTACGCACCCACTGCAGTTTGTCTGGGGTAGGATCAGTAGCTTAATACCTCTGGGCCCCCATTTGCAGGGGTCCTTTACTCCTTCCGCTCCAAGGACCCCATGACTGCCAGCCATAGTTTGCAGAAATATAGAACACACAAAGGTTTAAAATGTACAGATACATCTGTTGTTAAACCTTGCATTTCAACAGTTTTCATCCTGTCTGTAAATATATAGGGCCCCACCTTGTGCCTGGGCCCCTAAACCATGACAGCCCCCCACATTTAGAATAGATCCCCACTACTCAACCACTGAGCCCTGATTTGGGAGTCTGGCCTCCTTCTCTTAAGACATAAAACAACTGCCAAGTCCTGAAGTTCTGCTCAAGCAAAAACTCTCACTGGAATCACTGGAAATGAGTAAGAACTTCAAGATTTAGATTAATAACTTTCTCTACAAAAATACGATAATTTTACATGTGTTTTAATAAAAATGAAGAGTTATGAAAAGAAGGCTATTGGCTTTATTCAACCCTCCTCCGTCTGCCAAGGAGCTTAAGATTAGCAACCATGAAAATCTGGAAGACAGTTTATGACTGATAATATTATTCGAGGCCCTGCTGATGTGCTAGAGGAGGACAATACTTAACTGTCGTCTCACCTAATAGTCCCCTGGAATTAGGAAAGAAGTGCAGGAAAAACTGGAAGATAGCCAAGAAAATGGACCATTTTTCAGCTTCTCTTTAAAATATTTGATTTTATGAAACTAATTTTCCAAAAGATGTTTAGTTTTATAGTAAAAATGTTCACATTAAAAAAAAAAAAACAACCTACTTGAACTGTTGGGAAACATAAAGAAAAAGAAATGTCAGTATTAGAAGCATTCATTTGGAGTTCAAGTAAGCAACACATTGTGCACAGCTGTCTGGAGAAGAAGAAAAATAAAGCTAAATTAAAAGGAAGATATTGGTCTCAATTGTACCAGTGATTATGCAATCCTAAATGAGTTATGTACCACTTCTTGACATTTTACATCTGGGAGCTTTAGAAATACATACACTTCATACACTTGCAACTCTCCTCCCACTTCATGTTCATAGGCAGATCAGGCCATAATCTCCCATCCCAGTGTATTCATTCAGACAAACAGAAGGGTAGGAATAGGTAGATTTTGGGTTCTAACTGGTTTGGGTTTGTTTTAGGAAAAAAAACCCCACAGAGCACTGGAACATTCACTGAAAGAGGATGACCAATATGATGTGATATACATACACATGTGTACATAATAACATTCTTTCTGTCATCTGAGTCAGACTGTAGATTACTACTACCCGGTCAGGAAGTAAGCCTACATGCCAGGGTTAAAACCTCTCCTCTCTTAAAACAAGCCAACAGATTTTAAAGGAGCACTGCAAGACAGGAATTTGGGTTTAGATCCTAACCTCAGACCTTAGAAAAAAAGAAACTGTATGATTGCAGAGTTGCGCCTGGGGATGGATGAGGAGCCAATTGAGAGCTTATGGGTCAGGATCGAAGGGAGGGCAGGAACAGCTGACACCATAGTGGGTGTCTGCTACAGGCCACCCAACCAGGAAGACCAAGGGGATGAGGCCCTCTGTAGACCGATAAGAGCAGACTCATGTTCACAAGCCCTGGTCCTCATGGGGGACTTCACCCCAATATCTGCTGGAGGGACAAGACAGCAGGGCATAAGCAATCCAGGAGGTTCCTGGAATGCATCAACGACAACTTCCTTCTCCAAGTGATAAGGGAGCCAATGAGGAGAGGTGCCATGCTGGACCTTGTTCTCACCAACAAGGAGGGGCTGGTAGGGGATGTGAAGCTCAAGGGCAGCCTTCGCCACAGAGACCACAAAATGGTGGAGTTCAAAAACCTTAGGGCAGCGAGGAGGGTGCACAGCAAGCTCCCTACCCTGGGCTTCAGGAGAGCAGACTTTGGCCTCTTCAGGGATCTGCTTGGTACAGTGCCATGGGACAAAGCCCTGGAGGGAAGAGGGGCCCCAAGACAGCTGGCTAATATTCAAGGGTCACCTCCTCCAAGCTCAGGAGCGATGCATCCCAACCAAGAGGAAGTCAGGCAAAAATGCCAGGAGGCCTGCATGGATGAACAAGGAGCTCCTGGGCAAACTCAAACACAAAAAGGAAGTCTACAGAGGCTGGAAGCAAGGGCAGGTAGCCTGGGAGGAATACAGAGAAATTGTCCAAGCAGCCAGGGATCAAGTTAGGAAAGCTAAAGCCCTGATAGAATTTAATCTGGCCAGGGACATCAAGGGCAACAAGAAAAGCTTCTATAGGTACATCAATGATCAAAGGAAGACGAGGGAAAATGTGGGCCCTCTCTGGAAGGAAATGGGTGACCTGGTTACCCAGGACATAGAGAAGGCTGAGGTACTCAACATTTTTTGCCTTAGTCTTCACCGGCAAGTGCTCTAGCCACACTGCCTAAGTCACAGAAGGCAAAGGTAGGAACTGGGAGAACGAAGAACTGCCCACTGTAGAAGAATATCAGTTTTGAGACCATTTAAGGAACCTGAAAGTGCACAAGTCCATGGGACCTGATGAGGTCCATCCGCGAGTCCTGAGGGAACTGGTGGATGAAGTTGTGAAGCCACTCTCCATCATATTTGAGAAGTCGTGGCACTCCAGTGAAGTTCCCACTGACTGGAAAAAACGGGAGACATAACCCCCATTTTTAAGAAAGGAAAAAAGGAAGACCTGGGGAACTACAGGCCAGACAGTCTCACCTTCTATGCCTGGCAAGATCATGGAGCAGATCCTCCTGCAAACTATGCTCTGGCACATGGAAAATAAGGAGGTGATCAGTAACAGCCAACATGGCTTCACTAGGGGCAAATCATGCCTGACAAATTTGGTGGCCTTCTACGATGGGGTTACAGCATTGGTGGATAAGGGAAGAGCAATCTGGACTTATGCAAAGCATTTGACACTGTCCCGCATGACATCCTTGTCTCTAAATTGGAGAGACATGGATTCAATGGATGGACCACTTGGTGGATAAGGAATTGGCTGGATGGTCACACTCAAAGAGCTGCGGTCAACAGCTCCATGTCCAAATGGAGATCAGTGACGAGTGGCATTCCTCAGGGGTCAGCACTGGGACCGGCACTGTTCAACATCTTTGTCGGCAACATGGACAATGGAACCAAGCGCACCCTCAGCAAGTTTGCTGACAACACCAAGCTGTGTGGTGCGGTCAACATGCTGGAGGGAAGGGATGCGATCCAGAGGGATCTTGACAGGCTGGAGAGGTGGGCCCAAGCAAACCACGTGAAGTTCACCAAGGCCAAGTGCAAGGTCCCGTACATGTGTTGGGGCAACCCCAAGCACAACTATAGGCTGGGTGGAGAATGGATTGAAAGCAGCCCTGAGGAGAAGGACTTGGGGGTGTTGGTGGACAAGAAGCTCAACATGACCTGGCAATGTGCGCTTGCAGCCCAGAAAGCCAACCGTATCCTGGGCTGCATCAAAAGAATCATGACCAGCAAGTCGAGGGAGGTGATTCTGCCCCTCTACTCCGCCCTCCTGAGACCCCCACCTGGAATACTGCATTCAGTTCTGGGGTCCCTAGCACAAGGAAGACATGGAGCTGTTGGAGAGAGTCCAGAGGAAGGCCATGAAGAAGATCAGAGGGCTGGAGCATCTCTCCTATGAGGACAGGCTAAGAGAGTTGGCGTTGTTCAGCCTGGAGAAGAGAAGGCTCTCGAGAGATCTAATTGCGGCCTTCCAGTACCTGAAGGGGGCCTACAAGAAAGCTGGAGAGGGACTGCTTACAAGGGCATGTAGTGACAGGATGAGGGGTAATGGTTTTAAGGAGGGTAGATTTAGATCAGATATTAGGAAGAAATTCTTCACTATGAGGGTGGTGAGGCATTGGACTAGGTTGCCCAGAGAGGTTGTGGATCCCCCCTCCCTGGAAACATTCAAGGTCAGGTTGGACGGGGCTCTGAGCAACCTGATCTAGTTGAAGATGTCCCTGCTCATTGCAGGGGGTTTGGACTAAATTACCTTTAAAGATCCCTTCCAAGCCAAACCATTCTATGATCCTAGGGTTCTATGATTTCAAATATGAACCTGATTTTTATACTCATTTGGGATCCCAAGGCCCATTTTATAACAGGCAGATGTTACTTCGAGGCCTGTGACCATCTGCTTCTGGTTTGTCTCAGAAGTTTCTCCTTTAGCTGCAGGCTCCCAAATACATCGCTGCGATTGTTGCTCTGTTCCACCTATCAGAGCTGACAGACTTGTACTACTCCTGGAGCAGGTTCAGTTGCTCCGGGGAAAGTGCCACCTCTGCTTTCCCACAGGGACTTCCACATGACTTAGTCACTTTGTCAAGAAATGCAAAATAGCACCTGAGAACAGACAAATAAAACAGCAATGTCTGTTTTTCAGGCTGGAAAATCAGGCCTTCTGCCCAAAGCACACCTACCTTCAAGATTGTGGACATAACCAGAACTTTGCTATTCATTTATTTGCTACGGAATTCACAACTGACACTGTGCTTGTGTTTTTGTCTACTATACTGAACATTCAGGTCTTGCAGAGAGCTCCATGGAATCTATAATGCACACTAGTAATTGCATTTCTGGCTTGATTTATAATCAGAAGTTCACTCTACTTCCCAGGCCTCTTCTCAATCAGACACACGATTAACTGCTGATGAACCATAAACTACACTGGATCATCAAAACCTACTTCTGTAGTTATTTTCAGGATGTCTGGCATACAACAGAACTAACTGAGATTTCATATTCTAGATGTCCAAATGTATTAATTGGTTTCTCTTACAGAAAAATAACAAAGTTACACAGAACATTCGAAATAAGAGCTTGTAAGCAGGGACTCAGAAGGGTAAGGATTCTATTCTTGGCTATGCTGCAGACATATCCTGTGTGAAGATTGAGAAGCAGCTTAATCTGTTTGCCCTAGTTTCTCATCTATAAAACAATGAAAATTACAATTATTGTCCTTACAGGATTTTCTGAGGATGAATCTATTAGTATTTACAAGGTGTTCACATATGTTCCTATATCACAGCAATTAATACCACAGAAAAAACTGAAAATAAATATGTCTCTGAATACATTATGATATATTTTTTGTCCATGCTCCTTTGTATTTTTCTGATGGTTTCTAAGAAGAGTTTACAACCTTCTTGAGCACACTTACTAATTAGAGAAATTATAAAGAGCAGAGGACTTCATGAAACCTATGCTAATCTTTAGAAGAGTAAAGATTAGTGCAACTTGGAAGCAAGAAGTGTTTTTGAAAAAAAGCAATGCTTACTCCCTATTAAAAAGGGACTTTTACAAACCAGTGCTAAGGAGAAAATAAATTAAAAAACAACAAGAAAGAGAGAGAAACAAGTAGCACTTCATAGGTATTCATATTTATATCTGAGTAGATAAGAAAAATAAAATCATCACTCCATGCAATTCCGTTCTTTAACCTGAAATATTTTTCATGCCCAGATTTGGTTTGACAAACAAAACCCAACGACTTGTGTCAATTTTTTAGGAAGAATTCCCTAACTATATGTACACAAAAGTCTGTCTCCAGGAAAAAAGGATAGAAGAGCAGAATGTGGAGGAGGTATTACATGGTTTTCTTACATAAGAACCAATGACAGTCAGCTTTTGTTGCTACATATTTTTCTTGCACACTCTTCATTCCCCATTTTTTCACATTCTGATCAGAGACAGGTGAATTCCAGAAGGCTTGGAACAGCTGGAGTATCAGCTGATATGTGAACCCTTTGGTAAGGAAATTTTGTGAGGCAAGGTTCTCTGCTTTCTGATCTGAATAGTTATGGCACGCTCTTCCACTTTCTATTTGCAGATGCTGAATAAATTTGTAAGACTTAGTCACGAATACCAGCAAGAACTGCTTTCAGCAAGGTTTCTAGCAAGGTTTTCCTGTATGAATCCCAACATTTAGTAATCCATGATAAGCTTCAGAACTCTCTTTTTCGGTGATGCTTCAGACCAACACAGCACACAATACTCTCCCAGGAAGCTTACATTTTTATATTGTAGGAGAGAGATTAATGTAAGACAATGGTACTCCACATGAGAGTCCTTCAGGAGAAAGGAAAAATAATTCAATGTTCTTTCTGAATTTCCCAAGTGGAGTAATCGAATAGTATTGCGCTACCTCATTCACTTCTGCAGGGACACAAAGACAAAACAGTAAAAATCTAATTCTTCATAGCAGCTTTTTCTGGATTTGCTAACTATTGCATCTTCTTTTTCATCTTCTCTTCCCTAGAAGAAAACTATACCTTTTCTTTCATTCTTCTGGTATTAGCAATGTTAGACTTCATGATCCTTATAGGTCCCTTCGAACCTGAGATATTCTGAGTCTATGTTTTCCAGATCACTCATTATTCTCACTGCTCTCTTTTGGCTTCATCAAAGTGCAATGCCCTAAACTGAACACTCCCCCACCAGCTGAAGCCTTACTGCTGCTGAAGGAGCAGAGGGTTTCTTTCCATATGACAATTCCTATCCCAAGAGCTTGAAAGTAAACTAAAAAAACCCAGGAAATTCTCTTCTACTCTCCTGGGTATATTCTGGAGTTGCCATAGTGGCAGAAATTCTCCCTGAAATTCTCACTGAAAAGACAGACAAATTCTCAGGCCTTCTCTATGGCATCCCCATCCATTGTGTATCTCACTTTGTACAACACCCAGGCTTACAACACCAGGCTCAATCTACCTCCTCTGCTACCTGTCTTTCTGAAAGCCTCAAGGACAGGAAGACAGAGCACAAGTATACCCAACTGCCAAAGAGGCCTCCAATCAATAATGCACTTACACATATGCAGAAGTCCAGCCTCCTGACTTAATATAAACCAAGAAAGTAAAAAAACCAAACTAGGCAAATTAGGAACACCTTTAAGTGTGTGCTAGTTTTGGCTGGGATAGAGTTAATTTTCTTCATAGTAGCTAGTATGGGGCTATGGTTTGGATTTGTGCTGAAAACAGCGTAGATAATTCAGGGATGTTTTCGTTATTGCTGAGCAGTGCTTACACAGAGTCAAGGCATTTTCTGCTCCTTGCACCACCCCACCAGCGAGGAGGCTGGGGCTGCACAAGGAGTTGGGAGGGGACACAGCTGGGACAGCTGACCCCAACTGACCACAGGGATATTCCATACCATATGATGTCATGCTCAGCAAATAAAGCTGGGGGAAGAAGAAGGAAGGGGGGGGAGATGTTTGGAGTAATGGCGTTTTGTCTTTCCAAGTAACTGTCTGATGGAGCCCTGCTGTCCTGGAGATGGCTGAACACCTGCCTGCCCATGGGAAGTGGCAAATGAATTCTTTGTTTTGCTTTGCTTGCGCACGGCTTTTGCTTTACCTATTAAACTGTCTTTATCTCAACTCATGAGTTTTCTCACTTTTACTCTTCCGACTCTCTCCCCCATCCCGCCATGGGGGAATGAGTGAGTGGCTGCATGGTGCTTAGTTGTTGGCTGGGGCTAAACCACAACAAAGTGTCATGCTGAATCAGAGCAGGGAGTATATTTTGAATAACTAGTTTTAATGGCATAAGTCTCATCCATTGATACTCTGTAGTACAGATTCACAGATTTTACCAGATATCTGAGAACAGACTCTGATTTACTACAAGTGAGACAGGTAAAGTGTTTGGCACTAATAGGAAGGGTGATCATTTATGCCATAATCTCTTCTAAAGGCGGAAGAGAATGAAATAGCATATCTCAATGTGTGAAAGACACAAAGAAGGAAAAAATCAATTTATCAGTAAGATCATGGAGAAAAAAAAATGATCAAACAGGAAAGAACATCTGGACCGGTGAGCTAATTGCTCATAAAAAACCCCCAGACTGTTATTTCGTATATGAGAGGGGAAAACATATTTCATGACCGGTTTCAAATGAAGGATAAAGAAAATCTATTGCATGAGACCAAATGTTAGTCTTGCATCCACTGAGTAGAATTTAGAGCAATTTCGAGAAAGAACTACGGCTATTTCAAGTGATTACAGTGCTAGAGTAAATTATTTTTAGCCAGACAAGAATCTCATCATAGTTTGAATTCCCTGTGGTATCATTTCATGTTATATTTGAGAAATTCCTCAATAAAAATGTCAAATAGAGAGTGAGTTGAGTTCCCCTGAGGACAGTTTTGGACATTTTCCAGTACAAATTTTAACCATGAATTCTTAACCAAACACCTCCTCCCAACAAATAAACATGAAATTTCACTTGATTAGAAATAAATAAATAAATGTTGAAACAAGAACTCAGGAAACCTGTCAACTGCATCTGATCTAATTAATTGTGAATACTCCAAGTTTGCTATTTATAAAGTAGATTTTAATCATCTTGCTATACTGATGTTACTGGAAAGACATCCAGTGAAGGTTTAAAAAGGAATGTAAACCCTGACAATAAGAGATAGCTTAAGATTTTGCATAGACTTCAGTCAAGCCAGAGATGCAGAAATCCTGATATAACGGTCTTGTCCGTTAGAACCCGCTTCCTAGATGGCCTACAAGGCTATCAGTGAACTATCATGGGGTCCCATCCCTAGGCCTTCTATTTAAAATCACTAGACAAAGATTTCTGGTGATGTGTCTGTGTGACAAGATGAGGCCCGAGTCACTGAGAGAGCAATTAAGCTGTCTAAACATCAGAGTTGGATGCTATTTTAGATTCCTAATATTATTCCATCTAGCCTCCATCTCATGCTCCAGATCTACTCCTGTAGATCTCTGCACTCAACGATCCTTATGGGTCCCTCCAAACTTGAAATACTCTATGATTCTATCATCGCACGTCACATCTGCCAGCTCCAGGGTGTTCTCACTGACGTGAGGCTCCTATGTTCAGGCAGTCAAATTGCCCCTGTTCTTGCTGCCTGGCTCCCCACGTGCTGACAAAATGGACCCCAACGGTAATGCCTGGAAGGCCAAAGGATGGGGGAGAAAACGGAATAGTGTAGCGTGATGTTGGGTCACACCTAGCAAATCTTCTGTCCAAGCACATACACATCCATGGTGCTGTATGAGAAGATGGTTCAGGCAGGGTTTTCAAAATCAACCTACTGCGAGGTTTATAAGGTCATCTGCAAATTTGGTGGAAATGACATAATTCTATACAAGATCCACTACAGCCCTACTTAATGTGAATACAGACTTAATTTTGGCATGCCAATCAAACATTACATGCCTTTTCTATGAGGAACATAAACTTGATGCATACAATACATGATGTGGTAACTAACTAGCAATCTTCATTTTGACAGTTCTGTAAAGTCCTGTAGAGGCTGGGGGGGGTGGGGGGGTGGGGGGAGGGGAACACAACACATGCAACAAGGGGGGAAGGGGAAAATCATTAGAAAAATGCATTGAAAGGTAAAAAACATTACCACTAAACTTGTGAAGAGTTCTTTGTCTCCTTATAATCCATGAAAAATAAGTGGTTTCTCAAAAAGCAAGAACAGGTGGAAACCAGTGGACTCATCAAAACTTTAATTCCGTTCAATGCCTAATTTCCTCATGGGAAAAAAAATATGTAACTTTGGAATAAATTAACCGGGTTTTACATGCTGGGAAAATTTTCCAAAAGGTTACAGAAATCCTAATTCAAACATGTGCAAATATTAGGTTTGGTTTTGATTTGAGATCTCACTGCATCCTCTTAAAAACAGCCAACTGCATTTACACATTTCTTGTAGTATAAGTGAAGGGAAATACAACTACTCCAGAAGGGAAAAGACTAGAAGGTCTTCCTTTTCCAAACTGATACTGTGCTAAAGGGCACAGACAGGCTATCCCAGCAGTCAGTATAACTGATAATGCCAGCAACCAGCTAGGGACCAAATGATGACAGAAAAATGAAGTTCTCTCTCTTCTAGCAACGGTGTCCCAAATCTGAGTTAGCACACAACAGGCAGTCATAGAAAGATTTGTATGGCCACTGTCAGGATTAAAACCTTCAGTCTGAGACTTTACAACCAGACGCTTTTGTCCTCAGTAAACTCGCTCAAATTTTAAAAAAGGGAGAAAGAGGAATGGGCCTTGATTCCCTTTTCAGCGCCTCTAAGTAAAAGCAGCTATTTTACTGAGACATATCAAAGACCATTCACTAGTTGCAAATATTCAATCTGCATTTGAGGAACAGAAACTTCCCCAGTCTGTGGTCTCAGAATTAGAAAGGCAACTGTGACGTCTTTTAGTGTCCTAAAGCTGCACACCGGGAGAAAAGGAGCCTTTTGCTGCTATTCCCATTCAAGTGTTCACTGAACCTCTTCTAGAAGCAACACGCTTCCGAAGTGTTTTGGTGTAACATAAAAAGTCAGCTCAGAGTAGACCATGAATATGGACATACACCAATTCTAAAAAACCTGAAAGATCTCTTGGCATGCTTTGGATCAATACTTTCAACCGTAGCCACCTGTTTATATTATTCTAGGTCTTTTTTTTTCCTTCCCCTAAAAAAAAAAACAACAAGTGGCTGAAGAGAAATTAATTAAAAGAAAATTAGAAATCTGGCTATCTCTGTAAATCCAGTCTGTATGTTTCATGACCAGAGAGCAACAACACTGACAGCAGGGGTCAAAATCCCACAGATCTCCTGAACGGTTCATCCTTTATCAGGTCATTCCTTTTGCTGTTCATATTTGCTAACCTACATTTTCCTACTACTATGGGAATCATAGTATGGGAAGCAATGTTGAAAATAGCAAGCTGTTTGAAACAATGTATGTGCACAGTTATTCAAATTCCAAATAGTTGAACTATTTGATTATGTTTGTGTCCTGTTTTATTAAGAGATATTTATGAACATTACTATAGAGTTTTCCATTCTTTTTTAAATGAATGGCTGGCTGCTTTTACTATAAGAAATACCTCTTGCACAATTAATCATTTGACCACCTCAGGTTGAGGCAAATAAATCTATTCAGTCTGTTCTATAACAAATAAAATTTGGAAGTTTGACTCAAAAGCCTGTCAATGGTCAGGATATATAATCCATCTGAAAAAAATATTACTCAGTTTGAAAATGAATGCAGTAGGAAATACATCTACTGAAAGGCTAACCAAATCTTTGCTCTGAAATTCTAGTTGTTCCATAGCTTCAGTGAGTGCAGACTGGTGTCACTGGACTTTATTATTTCTGGATCACTACATGATTTCTTGTATTCCAAAGAGTCTCAGTTTTTACCAAAGTAAAGGTGTTGTGTGACACAGAAAAAAAAATACTCCTTTTCCACACTGTTTTATAAACATCACCTTGAAATGAATTTGGGACTGTACCAAACACTGGTCATTGCATTTATATTGGGAATATTGAAAAAAATAGTCCCTGGGGACTACGATTTAGCTAAAACGACTACTAAGTAAGCAGGTATGGGAAATTGGATGTAGTAGTCAAAGTTCATTTCCAGGTAATTGGTGTGAAGAAATTTCAAACAAAAACATATACTTTTTTAGCTTATAAGATAAACCCAATCTATTTAAACAAGAGCAATGGACATGAATCAAAAGAACAGATCCCCAAATCCTCAGACTGCTGAAGTAATTAAGATCCTGCTCTAAATGTGGCTTTGTACAGTTAGTGGACTGTGTCCCTTCCCTTTGTGAACAGCTATTACTGATAACTGTTTCTTCTGCCCTGTGTTATTGTCCAAGAATTCCTTCATAACAGTTGCACTTTTAACGTTCTGTAATTTATGTTCACCCAGCACATCCTAGAACTATGTTACCCTAAAAGGGAAAAAGGGGGAGGGGAAGCTCTGAAGATATGACTGGAATCACAGAAGTTGGAAGAAACACACAAAATATATTTAAGTGGATGGGTCAGATTATTTTTCTTAAAAAAGAAGTCCAAACATTCAGCACAGGCTTTGGAGGTCAGGGGTTTATTTTTGCAATGTTAAAGATGGGCAAACTGATTTGAGTATGTTCAGATTAAGGGCGCCAACTTTATGGGTCTGGTCTAAACCACACTGGTGTCAATGGGTAAGTTTGAACTGGATCAAGTCTTTACTGAAAGCATACCAGATGACCAAATGCAGCAAGCAGATCAGGCCTTCTTACCACAGACATGAAACCAAACTTTCTTGCTGGCGTTCACTACTTACCAAGACAGTTGTGGCCATCGTGGGCTAACATGAACCCATCATAGCATGTACACCTGTAGTTGCCAGGAATGTTGATACACTCGTGGACACAACCCCCGTTGTAGAAGTCATTTTCACACTCATCGATATCTAAAACACAAGAGGAGGAAAAAGAAGCTTTTGTAAAAAGAGAATACTAAGAATACAGAAAAAATTTCTCCAATCAAGCATGGCTTTTGAATATATGCATGTTCCTAATCTTTCCATATACTCATATTGCATATTTCACCCAAGAGATGGCTCAGGGAATTACTGGCTGAATATATCAGGGTCATACATGACTGAAAAGCGGCAAGCCAATGTATGGAACATTCCTTCCCAAAATAATTGTAGTATCATCACAGTAGGAAATGATATGTTGTCAAAAATTAAAAAAGAAACACCTGATTTCAGTACATTTTTTTATATTTAAAATGTAGGTTTTGTCTTTTGTCTGTAAAATAATCAAGCAGACAATGAGTTAAATCTTTGACTTTGTTGTAACAACCAACTATCTGAAACATGCTATTGATACAGCATAAGACAAGAGAAAAAGTATGCCTTGTTTAACAAAAAACTGTCTTCTCAGAACAAGGAAGATCTGGTATATTCCTGACAATACATAAGGGTGTAGTTCTGTACAGCAAACCTTAAAAACCACCATTTCTGAAACAGCTGTCACAGTCCACTGAGCTCTATGAAGTTACTACTGATAACTTCGAACAGTTTTGTCTGTCACTCCCCCCTCCCCCTCCAAAATAAGCCCTATTATCATTTGCTATATTAATTCACGTACAGCAACAACAACAAAGAGTCCAACGTTTCATTCTTAGAAGGTATGCTAGAATTATTTTTAATGATTTTTTTGTACATTGGCCTGTATCTGAAATAGTATCATGAATGATAAGAGAGATGGATTCTGCTTCAACTACAAACAATCTTGTTACGACCTTCCCTCCCTCACACAAAAAAACCCACTTCTTTACTCATTGAAGAAAGTGCAAACTTTCTTCTTTTTACAGATTGTATCTTGGCTTACACATGGAATGTCAGCATCAGTTACTGCTATGAATCATTCAGTGGTGCACATCAACCAACTAAATATACACAAATAATCATAGACAGCCTCATAGCTTGATAACTAAATCTTGATAACTAAACTTGATAGCTAAATCTGTGGTGCACTAGACCAAAAACCCCAGCTACAATGCACGATAAACAGATAAAGTCGTATTTTTTTAGAAAATCACCTGTTAATACATCAGAGCTATCCTGGCTGTACATTTCAAACGTGCCTTCCGTTGCAGGGGTGGTTGAAATATTTCTGAATTAAGTTCACGTTCACACAGGGGGTTTTGTGTTGCGGGGTTTTTTTTTCAACTTTTCAAAGTACCTCAGAAAAAGCTTTGCGTACACTTGTAATCCTAAGACAGTAAGGTAGTTTGGTAAAAACAGATTCTTCTGAAAAGCCAGCTCAGACTCAGTCACTCAACGCTTTCAGCATTTCTGGCCCTTGGATTGAGTCTGGCAAGGTTTGTCCCCCCTTGCACAATCCTCTGATAAGTTTGATCTGTCAGAGCAGGGACAGGCTTCCTCAAAGCTGTTTTGCAAGCCTTCCTCCTTAGGTCGTTCCCTCCCAGAAACCTTTCTTAAACTCAGAATAGCCCAGGTCTCCATCCACTTCCCTCCAACAGCTCTGAAGCCCCCCTTCTACAATCTTGAAATGGGAATTACAAATTTGGCTTTATCTGCAAAACCAGTTAGCTTTTTTGTAACTCAGCATTCGGCACCACAAAAACGCTGGAAATAAGAAGTTGGAGAAGGATCTTCCTAACAAAAATACAACCTGCTGCTTAAATGTAAACTTCCTAGTCTTTCAACCACTGCTCTGTTTCAGAAAGTTCTCATCCTTCATTAACGATTTCCACCCATTAGTTGTACCAGTGCTTAGTCAGCACAGCCTGTGGATGTGCTCTACCTTCTGCAGTCCAGCATGACAACAAAAAGATACATTTGTGATTTTTCCTGAAAACAATAACCAGCAAGTCAATTCCTGCGTGTCGGGCTGGTTCCGAACACACCTGCAGCATGGCAGTGCAAAATCCCTGAGAAACTGCTCTCCTTCATTTACAGCCCAGTGTGCCTGTGTGCATATTGCCAAAGCGTTCCAGTGAGGTTTCCACTACGCAGATATTTGTAGCTTCCATTAACTATTCATTAATATTTCCAGAAACTTCCAATCTTTCTCAGGCTACAGGGACAAAAATAGAGCTCTACAGTAATGCCATGTTTTTTACAGGGCAAGCCAATAATCAAAAAGCACATAACGTGGTTTTGCTGTCAGTCATGTCGGGTGTTTCTTCACGACACTCAGGAAAAATGGTAACTTCATTTAAAGATTTGCTCTTAACTTTTATCCAGCACTGAGTTTCTTCAGAAGAGGGAATTCAGATGAACGGGTTATCAGTTGTTATGTTACTCCGCATCAGACTGCCAAGGGCTGATCAATTCCTTCCCTTTTTTTTCAAACAATGAATCAAATAGGACTATTTGTTTAAATATACAATGGGAGAGCCTTCAAAAGGGACCAAAAAAAAAAATCAAAGAAATGTGAAGCCTTTTGAATGCCTGCCCTTTATATAATACTTATTTCTAAAAAACTGTGCTGTGATTAGCAGCACAAGGTGCTGATGTAGTACAAATACTTAAGTTCCAGAAAGGGTAATCTAACAGATACATAAACCAGAAAAATAACAAAAGGATCAGATTCTTTTCATCCTTCTCTCTCAAGGAGTTCCAGTTACATTAAATTTTGCAAAAGGATTAGATTACTTCTCCCTTTTGTACCCCAAGAGCTGTACAAAACTAGGAGTGGAGCGAAATATTCTACCTATTTTTAAGAATCATGTTGTAGGTTTTTTGGTGTTTCTTTCCCTCCCCAAACCACATGGCTATTTAAGAGACTTCACGTGGCAGGCTGATGGGAATTTCTATCTCCAGTATTGCTAGTAAAACACAAAGGAGATAAGACTAGTGAATTTAACACTTTATTTTTTAAAACAAAAACAACAAAAAAACCCCAACTCAAAACCAACACCAAAAGCATGCACAAAGCCTTCAAAGTCCAAATGTTGAACTTTTTTCAAGCTCCAGCTACATCAGGAGAAAAGCAGACAGCGTGCCGGCAAACAATGTGAACACCACCCCATCTTCTCTTCTCATATACCTGGAGGAGGACATTCTTTCAAGAACACCTCAGTGAAAGTGCTGAACAACTATAATTTACAAGGAGAATATTATATCTGACATGGCAGGATATGGCTTCCTTAGTAAGCTTAATATAGTGACAAAACCAATAGGAGTACATTCAAACACAAAACCTGCAGGCTTGCTCTTAATTTTATCTATTGTAAAACTCAAAATTTGCAGGGGCCAGCTATATTAATTTCCTTTATATTCATTTTAGGTCATCTCCTATTACTCTTTTTTTCGTAAAATTGATAGAATTGGGTGTTAATCAAACTCTTGGCTCCAAACACCTCTAACTCAGAAAGTTAACTCTTCCCACTAATTTTGTAGCTTCAACTATTCTTAAGGTTTTTAGTGTTTCATCACTTAATAGCGTCTTTCACTGTGAAGGAATTACCATAACACAAAAACTAAACAAGTGAAACAGAGAAATATTACCATCCAACCATGAAATTGCTGTGCTGGATGGAGATGCACATACTGTTGAATTAGCAAGGTTTACTGCAATCTAGCTCTCAATGGGAAACCCAATTTTTTTTATCTACGCTGGCAAAATATTTACCAAGTTTTCACTCCAGTAAATTCTGCCTGTGCAGACAGGCAACTCTTGGGGTGTCTAGTGAAGAAAACACCTTAAAAAAGTATTGTAAGGGACCTCTGGAGATCATCTCATCCAACCCCCTTGCTAAAGCAGGATCACCCAGAGCAGGTTGCACAGGATCATGTCCAGGTGGGTTTTGAATACCTCCAGAGATGGAGACTCCACAACCTCTCTGGGCAGCCTGTTCCAGTGCTCGGTCACCCTCAAAGAGAAGAAGTTTTTCCTCATGTTCAGGTGGAACTTTCTGTGTTCCAGTTTGTGCCCGTTGCCCCTTGTCCTGTCACTGGGCACCACTGAAAAGAGTCTGGCCCCATCCTCTTGACACTCACCCTTTAGATATTTATAAGCGTTGATGAGATCCCCTCTCAGTCTTCTCTTCTCCAGGCTAAACAGACCCAGCTCTCTCAGCCTTTCCTCATACGAGAGGTGCTCCAGTCCCCTCATCATCCTTGTAGCCCTCCACCGGACTCTCTCCAGTAGTTCCCTGTCTTTCTTGAACTGGGGAGCCCAGAACTGGACACCATATTCCAGATGTGGCCTCACCAGGGCAGAGTAGAGGGGGAGGATAACCAACCTTGACCTGCTGGCCACGCTCTTCTTAATGCACCCCAGGATACCATTGGCCTTCCTGGCCACAAGGGCCCATTGCTGGCTTATGCTTAACTTGTTGTCCCCCAGGACTCCCAGGTCCTTCTCTGCAGAGCTGCTTCCCAGAGGGTCAACCCCTAACCTGCACTGGTGCTTGGGATTATTCCTCCTTACGTGCAGGACCCTACACCTGCCCTTGTTGAATTTAATTTGGTTCCTGTCCACCCAACTCTCTAGCCCATCTGGGCTGACTGTGTTCAAATGAGACAGCAGCTCCTAATGCCAGAGCTGAATGCATACAACCACATCTTCAGCTGTTGGTTAGCTAGTTTTGACCATCTCTTTCTGGAACTGGTTTGGTAAATCTCCAAAATCCACTGCTTGTTTCAATAGTTTTAAAGGACAAAATAATCAGGAAAAAAGATAAAAAGAAGCTTGCTTACTTGGATATACTAGTAACTGTACTGGTTCAGCTATTTGCCAAGATGAAAGAAGCTTGGAAACTACATCGTAATTCCTTCTGGAAAGGAGAGGTGAATCTTTTTGTTACAGCCTGGAAATAACTCTCTCAGCAACCCTAGGGAACGCAGCACTGCCGTGCTCTGCTGTTGTCCTCTTCAATGAGGAGTGGTGTTGCTTAAAGAGTACATACTGTATGAGACTGCAATTATTATATAAGCATCCAAGAACTTTTTAAAATTCTTAGACAAGCATCGGAGAAAATCCGAGCATTTGTTACCGTGAGGAGTGCTGTGATTTACAATCACTGTATTTCAGTTATAGGAGAAGAATTTGAAGTTGTCTTAAGTGACCTAATTCTTTTTAGCCTGAGGGGACCTGTATCTACCTTATACAGATTGGGGTTGATTCTTCTTTCACTATTACAAGTGAAAGTGACACTAGCCCACAAATTTGTTTCATTTGTGTATTCTGCAACAAAGGGATGGCACTCTCAGAAGTCTCACAAGGCCACCCTGCAGAGAAGCAGCTCTTCCAGGAACACACACAATTTGACTAAGAAACGCTCAAAATAAAACAAGAATCGATTTCTTCTGCTTCCAGTATCCCTGTATTTCAGCTTTCTGTTTCAGCAGAGAATAGAAGACACACCAGCATGCAATAACTAATGTCCTAAAGACAAACCAAATTGCAAAACACAGTGAGGAAAATGCTAGTTCCCATTTTGTCTAAACATTTTCAGCAGTGTCATGAAATTTGCTGCATGCCAGCCATCTTTTCCAAGCACTAACAATTTTTGCTAGAAGGTGGTACAGACTTTATGCAAGGGAAGTACAAAAAGAATCTCCAGCAAAATCCATTCCCACTCTTCATTGTACTAGTTGCCATCCATTAAGTTCCTGAACGTCCAAAAATCATTACAACACACATAACAAAACTTATTTGTCAGCACAGCTACAGATCATTATGGGCAAAGTTACTGAAATCAAAGCAAATGTCTGCATGGAGTTGATAAATTTTGGATCAGTGTTACAGCTAAACTGTCACAGAAGCCTTATGCTATTAACATCCAAAAGAAAGAATGGCTGAGGCCTGAAAGTCAATGAGCCAAATTCAGCTTTTAGTGTTGAATTCCACAGATTTCTATAGAAAATGAGAAAGTGTGCATTGACACAGCCTTTATCTTGGCATCTGTCAAGGCCATAGTTCCCAACACTCATGATGCAACACAAGACATTCAAAATAGGAGTAGAATTAGGTAAAATCTGTGGTTGTTTTAAAGTATTTCTGGACTGCTAATGTAAGGGGAAGATCTGGAATTAATTTAGTAAACACAAATTTCAATTGACTTTGAAAGGAATAATTTATGTGCTTGGACATTTTAAAATAAATAGCCAAAGGAAGCTGTCTGCCCACATTAGTTTCTTCTAATTTAGAGAACCATAAACAAAACTTAGCACACAGGTATATTATGCAGATGTGGAATATTTCCTAAAAGGGCTGGACCCATAAAATAGCTAGAAAAATAAATATTAAATTCTCTGTATCTTGATGGATAAATCCACATATTTATTCAGTATCTGAAAAGAAAAATATTTTGGTGTTTGTCTTTATCTATTTATCCAGCTGCTTTAAACAAAATAGCACCAAAGAGGCATTACGGAGACAGTAAATAACATTGTCCTTACAAACTTACTAGCAAAGAAACTGTTTTTTTTAGCTTCCTGCTCTATGAGAGGTTGCTGCTGGCCCCCTACAGAGGACAAAGGATACCACTTGCAGAATTCTCTATTATCAGTTGTCTTCTGCTAAAAAAAGTCATACTCCAGTTCTGCAATTGCTGCACATTGACTGCTTACCCAGAACTGGTATGCAGCAAAGGACATTGCAAAATGCTGGAACACATATTTCCATGTGGTAATATTTTGCACTTTTATGACTTCTCTCTTAAAAGCTTTAAGAAACGTTTACTGAGTTTTGGTCACTGTTCCTCCTAGGACTAGTGCGCTGTCCTGATTTCTACAGAAAAATGCAAGAGAAAAGCCCTACCCCAGGTTCCAAATCCTACACAATTAAGAATAGAGCTGCAGCACAAACAGAGCTGTCTTCATCACTGCAAACTTGATCTTGGATACTTGGGAAAGAAATGACCTTGTAGTATCCAAAAGTGAAGTGGCCTGAGGTGAAATCCCAATCCTACAAAAGTCAAGAGGTATTTTTGCCACTGGCTTCATGGAACCAGGAAGACACGTTTCCTGGGACTCACAGTAAAGAGCTATGCGAGACGGGATCAGCACTTAAATTTCTTGTTCCCACTTCCAATTCAGAACAAGCAGTAGTGTAGCATCGATGCCATTACTTTACCTTTAAAGAAACACACAGAAATGAAGTAACATGCACACTGACAAGAATACAAACAAGTTCAAGGCCTAGATCATGATCAGATGAGCATCTTATTCTTTTTAATGACTGGATTTGGGGACTGTAAAAGCCATTAAAATAAATAAAACCAACATGGGAATATTTATATATTCTCTGTTTCTTTGGCAGAGTCTACATTTAATATACTTTCGGCAGTTATACACACACACTGGCTAACCTGAACCTAAGGCATTTGTATTTCTCATATCAAGTTGCACTTCCCTTAAGAAGGGAACCAGCTCCAGATCTAAAGGCAAGAAAAAAAGCTCACGCATAGGTTAAAGACTGTTTCGGTTAAGTGCAGGCCAAATTTGCCAAAAGTTCAGCTCTCTGGAAAGCATTCAACCTGAGCAAGAATACTAAAATTATTAGATTCTCACAAGGAGTTTAGCATTAGCACATTTCCACATGTGCAGAATTATCTGAAGTCTCCTCAGTTCTGCTCTTTAAATTTGCAAGAGCTGACTCAGCTAGATGTATGAAGAATCAGCTAGGAAAACATCATCGATTCCACTAGACCTGATCTGCTGAAATACTGCTTCCTCTGTGAGTTTTGCAATGGCAGAACTCAGCATCTACTCCGAAGTCCAAATTTTATGAAGAAAATATTGACATATCAAGATTCATTCAATTTTTTTCTACCCCAAAGCAAACCTCGACCTTCATCTCAGAGTGAAGTCCATTTCGAAAATCCCTTCCCATGAAAAGCTTCGTAAGTCACTTCTTTTAGAAGAAGAAACAAATTAAAATCTATCACTTGTTACATCTGGTTCTTCCTGAGACCCTTTATTTTTTTTGACTCATAAATGTTAACATCTTTATTCTTTAGATGGTGTGACCTTAGAAATGTTACGATTTAATGAATCAAAGAGGAACACACAGTGCAGGTTTTACTACTTTCAAGCTGTCATGATGTTTTCAAGACGCTTGTGCCCAAGAAAACTGTAAAATTTGATAGCCATTAGGACTACTCTGAGAGCCAAGGTCAAGGGTGAGCAGGCTGAGAATAGGGTAAAATCTAAAAAGCAGCCCAACGTTTCTCAGTGGAGAAAGGAAAAAGAATAGGTACAATAGGCTGTTTAGCATGAGGGTTTTTTCAGTGTAAATCCCTCAAGAGCCTTTCTCCTATGGGTACTGCCCCTCCAATGTTTTTCCCATTAGTGTATCCACGAAGAAGAAAAAATAAAATTCAATTTTACAACTACCTTCAAAAATGTCACAACCCTCTATTTTCCAGTATAAAAACAGCAATAAAATGAAAATGCCATGCCAACATAGTGGAGATGATTTGGATGCAATCTGTGGTACTGTTGGGGTGTTTTTCTGGAAGCCATTTCACACAGTTTCCAAAAACCATCAAGTACTCTGTAGCAGTTTTATTCTTTTCCTTTTCTTCTGTGATGGCTGAGCACAAAGTTCAACATGCTTTATATTGCTAAAGTTCTTGTCTGAAAAAAGGGGGGGAAAACCAGAATACAAATCAAACTACGTAGAGGTATGTCTAACTGGTTAAACAGCACATATATTTTTAAAGTGTGAACAGCTTCATATTTAGAACTACCTTGCCTAAAAACATTTAGGATGCATTTGGAAGGCAGATGAGAAATCATCCCATTTATCACTGGCTGTAGGATGGGACTTACTTTCTATTTAATATTTTTTTCTCTGACTGGAATTATTATCTCCTAATTTTAGAGAAAGCACAGACACACCTATTGCAGATCCTTATTTAGTCCTGTGTCTGAATTTGTTTCCTACCGTTACATTGATCACAACAAGCATGAATTAAATTGTCAAGTTGTACAGAGTAAGGATGGCCTTATAAGAGTCATCTTCACTGCCTGGGAGAAAGTGGACAAGCTTTCAGACCCACAAGTCCTTCTCTAAGGACGCAACGGAGTACATGAACTTCTGAGTTTATCAGCTGTAGAAAAAGTAGGTGTGTTTAACTAAAACTTGCAAAATAACAACTGCTAATGACCTTCAAATATTGTTTATTGTACAAAGGGAGAATTAAAGAGTCACATTTAAAGACTAGTGGCTAGACAGTGTCAAGCACCCTATGCTGTAAGCAGAATTCAGCTGATCCAGCTCACATATTGTTAAATGAAACAAGGCAAGAGACTGTGAAAATCCAAACTTTCTCCAGTAGCTGAATGATTATATTTTACATTTTTGGTGAATGACTATCACATTCTTTATTCATTGATATGAAATAAGGTCTCTGGAGACTCCCTTCCCTATATTTTTCTTAAATTCACCTTCCTTTCCTCAGTTTCCCATCTCTGTTCTCTTTCCTGTACATTTCCCTCCTTGCTCAAAGAGCTAGGAGAACATTTTTAATGGCTGGACATTGATATGCCAATCAAACTGACAACAGACAAAGGGATCTGCCCCTTCGATTCACTCCTTCAGGATGACTGCAGTTGGAGGGAGGTATTACTGCTTCAGTGTACATCTACTTTGCCAATGGAAAGCTGTCACTGAAGTACAGGGAAATAAAAATTATTAAAAAAATAAAAATAAAAAAAGAACACAGAAACTGAAAGCTGAGATTCTGTATGCACTTGGTGCAATTTTCCAGCCACTTAAATACTCTTTATGGTGGCATATATAACACTCCAGGAACAGGAATGGAGAGAAGATCAAATAAATGACATGGAACACTCTTCATTTAGGACCTTACAGAGTTTTTGACTGCTTAATTGACAAGTCTTCCCACTGCATTAACATTAGGTTTATACAGTGTTTTTTACCTAGAGTACCTTTTGGGGATCTAAAACCTTTGGACAGCTACAGTCATTTATGGGAAAAAATAATTAAGCAGAGTTCTTTCCGTGCGGAAAAATGTTTTTTTCTATTCATATACCTGAGTATTATCCCTGTGTGACATTTGCTATCTCAACCAGCACAACAGAAACTTATCTGGGACCGTTCCAGCTCCATTCATGGTTAATATAGTATTTTCCTAGATAAAACAAAAATTATTGTTATCCCGCATTACACACCTTGAACCTTTGATTAGTTTGTTGTGATTTGACATTTTTCTTAATTGATATTTAAACAGATTGGCTACAAGTTCTTTGAACTGCAAGTGAAATACCCAAATAAAGATGGATACCTGCAGAGCACATAACAGTTTTAGAGTCTGTCTTTATTTAGTAGTTGCCATGCCCGACGAGCTCAAGCAGAGAGATTTCCTGTTCACATGCTGTTATGAATGTGAAACATGACATTTGACAGCATTTTCCCCATTACTTCTAACTCACAGCCATTTCCACCACAATTCCCTCTTTAAATATAATGGGAAATGTTTGATTCCACATCTAATCTTGCAAGTTCTTGGAGATCTAATGGGAGAATATGTTTATGTGCCTTCCTGCCACAACTGGTGCGCATGTATCCTAATGATTATCATTTCAGTAAGTCATGGCAAGAGGTTATTCCTAGATCTTTAAATTGAAATATGCATCTAAAAACTTCGAGGGTGACGTTTAAAACAGCGAAACTAGCTGATTGATACAGACATCATTCACCTGCTTTTTTTCCAACCCCTGTAGGCATCTCCCTCATTCTCAGATTCTGTACCTCCAACCTTCCTTTGCATCTCATTTTTAATTTTTGTCCATTGACAGAAGGAAACAACCCCAAGCTTCAATTCTGAAACAAATTTCCTTATTACCTGTCAGTGGATGAACATTAACTTTTTTTTCTGTGGCCCTGCATGTGGGAGAACAGAAGGTGGCTATTCCTTCTTGCTCGTTTCAGAACGAGTCAGTGGCAGATCACGTACTGTAAAATGGAAGATTTCTTGATATCATATAGCACATGCTTCATTAGTCCCTGGCAGATTAACACTACTTCGGTTTCAGGCTGAGACAGCTAAGGCCACAAGCAGTATGAGAGGCTATATAACGGTAGTCTTCAACCTTCTTGTGTATGAGGAAGTGTTATGTTTTCAGCAGAGATGCAAATCCTGGTATCACAAATTTACGTCTTCTGACAGCAGGCTTACCTTTTCACTATTTTTTCCACATGTGCTTTAGCAGTAGTCCTTGGGCTACTGCAGACTCCTGGCTGAGAACTGTTCTGCTGTGCTGGTTAACCACTAAGGAAATATAAGGTAATTTATATCATGCAGGATTTGTAAAATGTAGGGCTTCCTGTCATCCTGTATTACTTGGTCAAACTCCCTACTTTGTATGAGACACATATCAGACATTAACTTCACCAGCCTACAAAAACTCCCACGACAGTACCATACAACTAACTCATCTATGAGCAGAGCACTCCACATTATGTGCACTGCTGTGCACTGGCAGGAGAGAATCACTGCACACCCTCAAATGACCTGTTCAGGGCTACCTTTCATGTCAACATTTACTAAAGTGATGTGGCTACTTCTAAACATGATACACAGGGGATCCATGGATTTGTATCCCCTGCCAACGCTGGACCTAATCATTACAAAACCCAAGAAATCAACTCCGCCTATTATTTTGTCACCTGTTCCCCAAAGACAGACAAATTCATACAGTTCCCCAACAGCATCCTTTATGAAGTGAAGGCCTCCCAGCATTTTGGTTTGCAGAGAACAGCAAAGAGCATCCTGTAAGGAATGCCACTCTAAGCCCTTCACAAGTATGATGACTGTAACTCCTCACCTATTAACCAGCCTCTGACTGGAGGACAACTTGGATGATCAAAGCACAGATCCTTCTTTGTTTCAGAATCATTATTTTTGCTGTAAATAGTTTTTCCAACTACAGAAGTGTTTATCTGGACTAGGAAGGTCCACATGATGGTTCTATAACACACGTAAAGTGTACTGAAAAGTGAGAGTATAGGTCATTCATTAAAACTTAATGAAATAAAAGTCCCTTACCACCTCGCGGTAATTAAGACTCCAGAGTAACTTTGGCAAGAATAATACATTAATAGCAGCATGTTGCCTAGCTTCCAATATCAATCATTTTACATTCCACTTTTCTTATCCAGGAAATAGTACTAGGAATTTCATATTTTCCTTCTCTTTTCTATGGTGTGGTGCACTGAGAGTAAGTCTGCTTAAAAATTACTTCAATGCTCCAGCCCAGATACAGATGTATTTTCTGTATATAATTTATGTTTTCACGAGAGTGGTAAGTATTCATTTTTCTTATGAGTCCCTCGCATGGCTGTGGGTACCCAGCATCTTTAGGAAACCCATTGAGTAAAATTAGTTGAGATGACCCTACATTTAGGAGAAATGTCTCCTTTATGAGCTTGACACATTTGCTTCAAATTATCTGAGAAGACAAAACTGAATAGAAATCAGACCAAAGATTCATAAGAATCTTTTTAAAATACAAGACAAGCTTACAAAATGCTCAAACTCATTTTTGTCCAGCATCCTTCAGTTTTGTGTACCGTATAGAAGGCAAAAAAGTTACTAGGCTGCAGATTTTGTTATTATGCGAGAGTTGAAGATGATCAAATCACACTACGTTTCTGTAATGACAAATTCAACTTGTCACAGAATTGTGTTTTAGAATCTCAACTTTCAGCAAGTTAAACCTTATTAAACCTGTGATAACAAATATCACGGGCACAAGGCACTGCCTGAGATAGCTCTTAGGGCTGTGAACTGTTTCAATCAGAAGTCAGTGGATTTGGGAACTGTACAATCATGAAATGTCAATTATTTTCAAAATGCCAAGACATTTGGCAATTTTGCTGCACAACTCAGAATTCTGGCATAGCCTCTCAGTTTCTTAACAATTCTATCGCCACAATGTGCAAAGTACCTGCCATGTAGTTTTGTTTGCATGTACAGACCTAACATTTTCCTTTTTTTGAAAGCATGACCCTGGACAGTACCAACAAGAAGCCCTAGATACTGTTGTAATAGAGTAATGCAAAAGGGTTTTATTTTCAAACAAATGTTCCATTAATGTAATTTTTGGATTCAAGTTTTTTATTCCTGAAACTGAGAACCCTGACCTACTGATACATGCTGACAATTCCAGGTTTGGTTTTTTTTTTTCACAAAGGGAGTTCATCAGTTATGATGTAGGCTCTCCTAAATGTTCTAAAAAGCCACACAGAAAGTGCTCTTGCAAGCCAGAGGTCTATTTATCACCAGAGACAAAAAATAATAGAGAAAATCTGAAGCCCCGTGGTAAGCAGCCTTTGGTTTTTGACCTGTGGATGTGTAACAATTGTCCAGCAGAGACACACATCTACAGATAGTGAACACCACCTTGGAACCCATCAGCTTTTCCATCATTACCCTTTACAGACTCCTCAAAACATTGCCTGGACACTTTGGCCAGTACAGAAGTAAGCAAGAGCAGAGGCTCTCTGAACAGGAACTAAAGAAGTTATGCACTCCCCTTTCCCTGGTACATAGGGGTGAGGGTTAGATGAGGCCAGGGCAGGCTGCACAAACACCTATTTCATAGTGAGGAAAATCCAGGAAAAGCTGTAAGTGTGAAATTTAAAATTCAAACATGAAAAACACTATTGCTGACCTCTGAATCATCAAATACTTTCAATTATAAGCTGTGCTCACATCTAATATTTGGACAAGAAAGAAAGATAGAGCAAACAGATGCAATCAGCTAGCTTTGCCAAGAAATTAGACATTTCTGCTCCACTGTTCAAATATCCTGTACTAGAAAGCACACACAGCTCCCAGCACCGTTAATGCTATTCAGTGAAAGAAGAATGAAACTGCAGATATGGAAACAGTAACATGAGCATTTGCTGAAAATTGAAGAGAGCTCGTATTCATAGCCTAGAAATTTTCCTTTTGTAATTTTATGTAATTATATTTGTTATGTTGGGGGGGGGGATGTTAGGTACAAAGAACCAAAGAATGCCTACAACTTCTGTGCAGTATTCTAATAATAATATGCATTTGACAGAACATACCACAGAAAGCCAGGCAGTCTAATTGTACTGCCCTCCTCCCCAATAGTAGAGGGATAAAAGTGGATAAGTTTATATAAATATTTGTTTAGTCCCATAGAGTTATTGCCAATACTCCCATTCAGATGATTTATCATGAGGTGCCTTTTACAGCAATGCTACTTTATTATGCAGAGATAAGCAAAATGCAGCAATCTCTTGACTAAAGACTTGATAATTCAATAAACAGTTTGCTGTTGGTTTGTTACTGTTTAATTGGACAGTACATCCAATATAAAACTATAGATTAGAGAACTCACTTTTTTAAAAGTTCTTGATGAATCCCCCATGCTTCTCCTTCCTCCTGCCCATCTCTCCAGACAATCCCTATTTTAAGGCACTATCTGGTGTACATTCATAATATTTCTAAGACATATAAACAGAAGTTCAGGGGAGAACACATTGCAACATCCTTCATTATTCACTGAAAACAGGGCACCAAGGCCTGACTGGTTAAGTTACCCACGATTAATACAGGACTTCACCCTCAGTAAAAGGCTCAAAATAGGGTTATGGGAGTTTCTCCATGGCACCTAGTTTAACAATGTAACCATCTAAAGTTAGGTTAAACATCCAGATCAAGCTTTTCAAAGTACCTAGTTGTTTTTCACAACTGCCTTGAGGCTCTCCTTAACAAAGTCTCATTTTCAGAAAAGTAGGAAGGCCTGTCATTCTGAAGATGTTGTTAGCTGCCAAGCCAAAAATTAATATTATAGGCTTTGGTCATGTAGAGAAAGATGATGTGACACTCATGGTGAACAACAGTAGACGAGAGGCTAAAAAGAGACAGGTGTATATGACTACCTGTTCCTATACAATTCTTTTCCAGTATACTGAGCATGGCTAACACCTACCTACCAGCTATGAGTTTTGCAGAACACCTGCAGAAGCAAAACATACTAATTTTCTACTTCTATTCTGAAGATGCCATTAAACACAGAGATTGGAATGAGACTTCTGGCTCAAGAAGTCTCTAAATCTCTAGCTGCATTCTTCCACATGCCATTTTTCATCATCTGCCCTAAGCATCCACTATTGGCCACTGTCAGAGACCGCACATCGAGCTATACAGATCTTTAGTCAAACTCTGTCTGGCCAGTTTGCGCACTTTTGATATTAAAAGATAAATACAGATAGGTATGTGGCATGGGTAGAGACAGAGTTCTTTGAACCCACTGTAAAGAGCCCTGACTTTACCTGTTTGTAATGAGTATAATTTAACAATCTTTGGATACTCCATCAGCACCGTACAACAAACTGGACAGTAAGGAGATGTTCTAAAAAATGCTTAAGAGGTATTCCAAAGATCTGATAACTGAGCAAATGAGACTGACATTCAGGGTCTGTCCATCTCCATAACTGGCACAAGTGACTTTTCTTAGAAGTTACTTCTAAGTGCACACAAAGGTCTAGCAGGCTTAGTGTAAAGGACTCTTAACCATAAGTTTCCTTTCTGCAAGCATACAACTCAGTTACTGGAATTAAAAGCAATGCAATTTAAACAAAGGTATGATCACATAGCCTAGCAGTGTTTCCTAAAAAACCACAATTAACCAGCTTTTTCCTAAAATAAAGTTGGGTGGTGGGTGGGTGGGGTGTGATTTGGGTTTTGGATTTTTTTTTTTTTTTTTTTAAAGTATATGCCTTTGCTGGAGACCTTGGGGTCTATTTTAAATGAAAGAATAAAAAAAAGTAAGATAGACCAGGAAGATGAATTTCAGAATGATCAAATGATAATACTCCAGCTTAAAAATCCCCTGTCCTGGTTAAATTCAAAGGACAATTAAGTACAGGATATTTTCCATTAATTTCAATGGACTTTGAATCTCATAGCTGCAGGCTCTTTGGCCCAGATACACTTCATCCAACTTTACATGCCTACATTGTAGACGTCCACACCTGTGCGAGAAAGAAGTTGTTATTTTCAGGACATGATTTATCTGACCTATTTTTGTCTCCATCAATACAAAGTGAACTGCATTAAGGAAATTCCTCTTTCTCTCCATCAACTACAAAGGGAAAGCAAGGCAAACCGCTTAAGTGTACTGATCTGTACTACTGAGATCCATATTTGGACAGATGAAATCCACCCTTTGTCCTCTCCAGATACCCCAGAAATGAACAGAAACTCCACCAGTATCCCAAATGCTCAAAAGATAGAGCCAGGGCCTCCCTCCCAATAGAACAGACTTTATTTTTACTGGAAGTTAGGTCTCAGGAAGGATTGCAATGTGAAGCCTGTAATCAACTGTCTGAGCACAATTTAAATATTAAACCAAATGAATTATAGGATGTATTATTATCGGTTGTAATTATATGCCTAGTACACCAATTAATTGAAGCGACTGACAAGCCTTCACTTGAGGAGAGAGAAATGCAGGAAGCTAATATTTGTATTAATTCGCATGTTAATTGTGTAACTTGTGACCCCAGAAAACTTTTAAAACAAAGGGCAGCTACATGTTTTCAAATTACCACAGGAAAAGTAAAGTAATCCCATCCCCCAGCAGTCAAACAATTTTACAGCCAGCAGAAGGCACAAAACCACATGGAGGAGATATTTTTAATTAAGTGCAATAGAAGGAGAATAATGGTTCCCCGTATTTGGTCTAAACAATTATTATCAAAAGGGCCTTAGCATTTTAAAATAAGCCATTTAAGAAAGGCTTACTGTTTTAAACATAAGCTGTTTCCGATTATAAAGTAGAGCTTTTTAATTAAGATTAGTAAGGCCTAATTCAAGCTATAATTTGGTTCCTTCAGTTAGCAAATGTCTATTAAACCTGAGCAATTAAGGTTAAATGGGTTGAAGCATTTAAAGCACTCCCGCCTGCTTCAAATACTATAATAGAGACCACGTCAGTGACTAATTCAGACCAGAAGACGTCTATTTTCCTTAAGTTCTATACTTCCTTGTTGATCATAAAGTTTATTAAAGAAGAATCCATTGGTAAACTAGATTTTCAGTGGAACATAACAGTTATATGTTTGTATGTTACAGCTTACCATGCGTAACTTAAAAAACAAAATAGAACATACGAATTCTGTAATTTTATAAATATAGTATAAAGTTTGCTCCTATTATGCCTTTTCTCCCTTAATTTTATATAGTTAAGTAATAAAAATATGTAGTAAACTTCCCAGTACAATATGTCCCCCTTTTGATAGTTGTGGTCATACTTGGCATAATGGTCTTAAGTCTCTATGTTGTGTGCGTACTTCTGACAGGTAAAGATAGAAGTATACTAAGATTTGTACTACTTACATAAACCACATCCCCACCTCACCTTCCACTTCCCATTTCCACAGCTTCTTCAAAGACTGAAATTCTTCATGCTTGGTCTCATCTTTGCAACGAAGTTATTTTAGCAAGTCAAAGCAAAATCAGCTGAGCAAGCTGGAGATCTGTATTTCTGACACACACCCCTGCCAGGCGTGCTGGAGCCCTCACCCAGCAGGACCCTCTGTAACACTCACACCCAAACGGCAAACCTCTCGCACATTTTTCTGGACTCTTCAGGACACCCCACGAGCACGCAAATCTTGCCCATATAAATCAGATTATGTGATCAAGACACCAGGCTGTCCTTTCCATTAAGCACGAGACCTACAGAACACGCTGTGTGCGAACAGGATCATTCAGGTGGCTTCACAATTACAAACACCAGGACTTTCCTCAATGAATGGCAACATTAACAGAAATACGCTAGTCCTTCCAGAGAGCATCCCTCTCAGGCCTCCATCCCTTGAACTCAGCCTCTTGCTAACCCAAGCAATTAGATCACGTAATCCTACTCAGCATAAGGATTGATGTTGTCTTGCCATTGCGGAGTACGCTATAGCAACTGCGTGCTACCTTCCACGCAGATCACCAAACACTTGTCTGAAAAACACTTAGAAATTACCACCAGTGCCTAATCATAACATCAATAACCATGGTAATGACTAAAAGCCTTTCAGGATAAGCAGTACAGGAACATACTCTGGTAACTCTGTTCTACTCAGATACGGGCTAACACACAACTTTACAAGTTGGAATTCCTCAGGATACTTAAATATATTATAATGATATACTTTAATAAAGGTTTTCTGAAGGAATACGGGCACACACAGGTATTGATATATGCATATGAACTCACTTTGTGCAACAAAGTCCAGTGAAAGCTCTTGGAAATGTGCATTGGAAACTTTTGCATTAGCTTAAATTACGTCAATGAGCTATTTCTAGAAAATGGATGTAATTGCTGCTGCTATCCTGAATAGATTTGTGTGTATTCCGTATTCAGAATAAATGCTAAAGCTGTTAGGTTTTGCTTCATAAGATCACATGTAATGCAGTTCAACTGATTTTTTTTTTTTTTAAATAATGCAGCTCTCACACTTCCCTCAAAAAAAAATTTTTTAAAAGACTTCAAAAACAGAAACAGTGAAATGATGTAAAGTGCCAGAAGCATAAAGAGGAGAAATAATTTTTATATAGGTTTAGAAGTGACTGTTAACATAAAACTTCAGTGACAATACCTTGGATTTTATCGATATCACAAAAAAGTTTTTTCCTAGTCAACTGGAATGGTTAATCATACTATAAACAACAATTTGAGGGGGTCGTTTTCATTGTTAAAGCTTTTGAGAGAACTGTAATAGAAAAGTTCTTCCATTCTGAATCCATAATCTCCTCTGTATAAAGAATAAGCCACTTCCATTTTCACACAGTGAAACAGTCTGTACCTAATGAGACAGACGATACCCAACCAAGCCATTTTAGTCTTCAGGTTTTTATTTCAGCAAAACAGGCTGAGGTTGTCTGTTCCCACCTTAAACTCATTCCCTGGCTCACTCTTACAAGTCAAAACAGTCACAGGTCAGAGTAATTCTGGCAGCCCTTCTTCCCTTGTTTATTCCTTGCACTCTGAACATGTCTACACGCTCCAGCCTGAACAGAGGTAAATTCGCTTTCCTAGGAATTCAAGCCAAGCAAAAGCCGCAGGGCTCCGCTTGCGTCTGCCCTCTAGTAGCCAAATAGTTCACAGCTAGCCTCCCTAATGAAGCAGTCCCATGGCTTTGGGTCAGTCTGCAACACAGGCCAAGCAAGACTGCCTCTCCCCAGTATGCCCATACAGACAGAGCCACTTATGGGAGCCCTTGGGAAAATCCTATTGAAGTCAGAAGTGGGAGCAATCAGTTCGGAGCACCTGCCTTTCCAGTGTGTGGTATACTGAGCCCAGTATTAAGGATCAGATGAACTGTACCATTATGCAAGCAATAATCGGGCTGGTTTAAGAGAAAAGTGGTGTGTAGGGGGAAGGATGTAGAAAGAGGAACTTTGATCATATTCATCTTTAGACAGGTTGGAATGCATCAAAAAAACAGAAATTTCTAAAGAAAGTCAGACTTTGGTGCTTTGTAGTTACATAAAAATATAGGTATGTCTCCAAATCACAATTTTTATGGAATCCTTTTCAAGAAAGTTTAGCAAACAGAAAAGTGCAAAAAAGATAAAGGCCCAAATCTACTCAGTAAAGATACTACCACCTCTAGAGGTATAAAGTCAGATATCAAATTCCTCCTACATGTGTGCGGCCAAAAAATTTAGATATGCATTACCTACGCTCCCCATTCAGCAAAGTAGATACACCAAGCACTTTTTCACTGTAACAGGGAGACAACTTGCCTGAAAGTTTTGAATCTAGCCTCCACTTCCAGATAATGAAATTAGAACAAAGGCACTTCAGTGCAATTTCCCTCTGACAATAGCAAGAACTAGGATGCACAGCGGTTATGTCCTGTAGTATTTTCAGCAACGGTATGTCCAACAAATAACTACTCCTACAGAGATTCCCATTCTCTGGTCTCCAATGCACAGTCTGCAGTAACACCCCATCCCCCAAACATTAATAATCACCAAATCAGTATTATGTATCACTTTTTTCTTTTTTTTTTTTTCCCCCCTCCAGTTAAATTTTTGATGTTCTGTGAGCACGAAGCCCTGTTAAACATAAGGACTGACAGTGATTCACGCAGGCTAAGGCATGGGAACAATGGTACGCAGAGTTTAGCAATCTCAAGCTGAACGAGTAAATGAAAATTCGCTTTTATATTCTCTGAGATAAGAGTTCATCTGCTTAACAAATTGATTAGGAATAGGAACTATCTGAAGGTACTTTTTTCTATTCAATATTTCTGAATCTGTGGCTGTACTGTAAAACATAATCAATAGTTGTGAAAGCATGGCCTTAAATTTGATATGTATGGGGCCTACAGCACCAAACAAACTGCTCACGTGCTAAACACTATGTTCATGTCTAAAGCACCTGCAAGATGAAGGTCTGATATCAGCTTATTAAGTGATCAAGATCTCTTTTTTTTTTTTTTAAGATATATTCCTTGGTCACTGAAGGAAAAAAACCTGTGATCTTCTACAGCTCCAGAGAAGGAGCACTGTAAAGTAAAAGACGACAGTATCTTCAATCTAATAAAGCACTTAAACAGAATTACTTTAAAGGGTAACAGCTTCTTAAGATTAAGCACATGCTCAAGTACTCTCATGAATCAAGGTGTTCGAATAAAACAACTCTTCAAACTGTAATGCAAGTGTATTCCTTTTGCTGAGTATCTTAAATGTGTAGAAAAGTCTTGAAAATTCAAATGGGTCTGTCAGACCCTATCTTCAGTTTCTTATAACTCTGCCAAACATTTATGTATGTGCTAGAATTTTTCATGCAAGGTATCTTCTTCAAAGCAGGTCTTTTTTCAGCTGAAATTTAAAACAAATACATACATAGTAAAACAAACAAAGAAAAAAATCCAGAAAGCTGGCTTTTTTCTAAAGTGATTATATAGAAAATTCACTACTTTACTATGTTTAAAAAAATCTCTCTCAATTACTTGAACAGATTTAGTGCTCTCAGATTTTGTCTCTTGCAAGGAGGTGGGAAGTTACCTTTCAGTAGATTTCTTGGGACATAAAAAGCTGGCCAAATTAGAGCTAAAAATTCACAAAAAAAGAAATAGCTATTTTAAAAAAAAAAATCATTAAAAAAGAGATCACAATCAAATAAATTCATAAGTTCAGCAGGCATCTGCTGAATTTAGGTGGCTAAAGGTTCCAAATTGTCCTTCTTCGTTGGTGTTTTTTCAGCCTTAGGTTGTAGTTTCACAACACAATGGCTCCAGAAACTAGGCCAGATTAGGAAATCTATTCACCTTGCCCCCCACCACCTTCTCCCCGCCATTCGTTGCAGCCTCTATAGCCCAGTTCATTGCCTTTTCAGTGTAGAACAGCTTACAGAGCCATGCTGTAATCATTTGGGTTTTCTTCCACTTTTGGGGGGATTATTGTTGTGATATTCTTCACAGTATAGCTCCACATCAATTGCCCCTGTGCAAAAAAACCCAAACATGCTCAAGCAAACAGGAACTTCCCAAATCAGTGCATTGAGGAAGTAGAGTATTGCTCCTTTTTCCAACCAGACTGTACGCACATGTTTCCTACAACTTCCTGGCATACATCCTCCATCCCGGGGCTACCTAAGGCTTGGTCAAACTTGCCCCGTAGTTAAGGCTCCCAGCTATCCTGGTCTGGAATGGGGTTGCACTAATACCATGGGTACAGAGACTGTACCCTTTATCCTCTTCCACAATACAGAGACTGTATCCACCATCCATGATTCCCACTACCTCCACAGTGGATGTGGATGCTACCTGGCTCAAATGCACAGGAGACAAAAGCCACATTAGCGGAGTTTATTTGGGCGGTTAGGGAAGTAGCAGAAGGTCACATTCCCCAACTCCTCTGCCATCATCCAACCAGAGGCTCCCTGACCACATCATGCATCAGCCTATGTTCAGCCTCAGAACAAACAACACGTATTTAGGTAGTGCAATGGACGCACGTGAAGAAAATCCCCATAATCAAATGGAAGCTGACAAATGATGGCAAACAGCCATGCAAAGATGTCTTTCCAGCCGGCCACCTGAGGAAAGACCCATGGGTCTGCACAGGGGTGGAAACAGCAGGGAACGTGCTGAGGGACAGGTGAACTCTGAGCTGGTGGTGGGGGCCAGGAAAGAAGTGGAGAAAAAGGAAGAAAAAGGGAAAACTCTGAGAGCTGGAGGGAGCTGTTTTGACTTGAAGACAGAACTCAAGGGAAAGGACCAGTAAGGGGTCCTCAGAGCTTGCAACTACCAGCTCTCCAGTCCCAGAGGTCTTGCTATGGGACACTGGCTCTCAGAATAATACTGCTGTAACTGCAATAAGCCACTAAGAGAGAGGACAAGGGAAGGAAAAACTGAATAAAATAAAAAAGAAGCAGGTGAAAATACACTAGGAGAGGACAAAAGAAGGAGAAGTAGGATTTGCAGCAGGGAAATGACACGGTTAAGAGACAGCTGAGTAACAGAACATACAAGACAACATAGCGAAGACTGCAAGGAAAGGGGACTGCACCGGAAGTAAAGGTGACAGGTGGGAAAACAAGGAAAACCGGGCAGTGTCTGGCAGATGTGTAAAAACTGAAGACAAAAGAAGGACAGACTCTTACATATTGAGCTTAATACATTCTATTTATGCTCCTTCATTTTATTATATTTTTCCTGGCAGATAATTTACACTGTATATTTGGGGGAAAGAAGTTCCTTCTAAATACCAAGTTTATATCACCATGGGAGGCCACCCTGAGCTCTGCAGTTTAACAACTGTTCAGACTGATGAAATTTTATATATATTTATAAGTTCCCAGAGTACCCATAGACCATCCAGCAGACAGGGAGCTTATCAACTATTTAGAGAAGTGTCCTTGGAAAAAAAACATATTTTTTCCAAATTGAGAATTACATGTAATGCTGCTGAAGAATGAGGCCATATTTCTAGCGGTACGGTATTTGTTTATGCAAAATACAGTGATATTTGTATCCAAGAAGCATTTCTGGAGGGGAAAAAAAAAAAAAAAAGTTGGAGCAAATGTTCTTTTTCTAAGTAAAAATGGAAGATTTCCAAACTGGACCACCGGGGGAGCTGTTCACTGAAGCAGCATTATGGGCTGCCAGAAAGTAGCTCTGAGAGGTAGGACAGGGTAGAGAGGAAAAGCGAAAGGAGAAAACAATAGGCTGAGTGACACATGGGAACTGATGGCTCTGTGGACAGTTAAACGGCTCATGTCATCCCATCTAAGGGATATGCTGGTTTTATTGGATAAACTGCTGAACAAAGTCAGGAAAATAGAGAGATCTGAAATAAATAAATAATAAATAAAATCAAGGCTTGACCATGGCCAAAACAAAAGCCCTATTCAAGGAACAGAAGGAGTATGAAGGAGAAAAGAAAAAGTTATCATAAGCTGTTAATTCACTTAGGCTGTAATAAAACATTTATTACAGAATGTTCTCAGGAGTATTTTCTTGCTTGCTATCTCTTCTCCATCCCCTAAGAAACTCCATTCCCTGAAGTAATCCAGAAAACTCAGCAAGCTGAGAATCAAGTATTAAATGGTACCAGACAATTAAAAAAACAAAACAAAAACCAAAAAACCCACCAAACCAAAACCAACAGAGATATAGAAGATCTCAGAATTGGATTCTCAGAAGCACTTATCAGCCTAAAGCAAAAAAAGATGCATCAAGTTACCCAATCAAATGAGTAGAATTTACAGAGAGGAAAAAAAAAAAAAAAAAAAGAACGCAGTTACTAGCTCAAATCAAAGAAGTTAGTTTATATTCTCACCACTCCCCCATCCTTTTTTTTGACAACATGTACTGTTTCATTCTGGAAGCTGCTTTCAGTGAAATCAGCACAATGGCTCATCTAGAGTAAAGCTATAATCCATGTCAATAAAACTGGGAAGGAAGACCTGACTCTGAAATAAAAATCATCACAAAACTGAGAGGTGACAGAGCATCTTTTCCTCTGTGCTCAGATGGGCTGCTGCAAGCCAACAGGACAAAACCAGCATCACAGCCTTGTAGCCACAGACTTCATCCAGAACACAGCCATTACGGGAGGGTGACATGAAGTTCAACACATGACATTAATGTCATCTGTTAAGGTATCATTACTGTAAAAATAGAAAGCACAGCAACTTCAGTACCTAATATTCACTGCGGACCTCAGGATTACTGGACAACCAGTTCCAAAGTAACTAGATCAACATCAAAGCCTCAAGCACTAAACTGAGATCAAGTCAGGAAATGGTTATACAGAAAATAACAAAATTAGAATAAGGATATGAACAGAGGATGAAACAATTTTAAGGAAAGATGTTCACATTCCATCTTCCTGTAGCTTTTCAGAACAGGCAGACAAAGGGTGTAGATATTTGTGGTGTTTTCAGGGGAGGGACAACTCAACACACCAACACAGAGCTATCCAGAAAATCCTTTGTTCCCCTGACAGATACGTAGTGGGATATTATTAGTAGGTATTATTAGTGGATTTGACCAAACCAACTTCCCAGAGCACTTTTTTGCAAGCAGTAACAGCAAGACTATGGACGTAGCAATGATATGCAGCCTGAAATGAGTCGATATTTGCAAGATCCCAGAGGACGACCCTTCCCTGAGAGAATGAATTCACCTTCTATTGCAATTAGAAAAATCGTCAATCAGAAAGAAGTCACTTATGCTGCTCTGTTCAGTGGCATCACTGTTACTCAGCAGCGAGACAGACAGACAGCACAGGCCTGAGCCCACTAGAGTTGTGCAAGCATCAAAGTGCCTAAGTGTCAGAAATCAAAGGACACCTAACAGCATTCGTTTACTTTCACACGACATCATTGATAAAGATGGTCCACTAAAGAAAGAATTACTGAGAGTGGACTGACTGGACACCATGGAGCTCTTAAAAGAAATGGGATCGTTGTTCCATTTAAAAGACATCCAGAAGCCCCGTACTTACTTATCCCTACAGATAAGAGGAGGCTTCAGTGTGAGATACTGGACCAGGAGCTGGGAAATGAGAACTCTGAAACGTCCTGTGCTGTTTCCAGGTTGATTGATTCAGAGCAGTCCTCTCACAATATTTGGATGCATTTTTGAAGAGCATGAGAAGAACATAGCAAATATTTGAAAGACTACAGTAAAGTTAAAATCCAATGAGGGAGACCAGCTTCTTAAGAAAAAGAAAGATAATACAGGTGAACAAGATGAAAATTATAAGAAGAATATTAAGTCAAACCTAGCGAAACAATCATTATTATTCAAATGGGAGTGATGAGGAGATAAATTTTCTGTATGTTTTTCCAATTGCTAAGATTTGTTTAAAATCCTTTAAAAACAGATCTCACAAACAGGTATAAGAAAAAAAACTTGGCCTCACACCCACAAAAGTACTGAAGATGGTAATGAGTGGTTTATCTATACCATTTCTGATTCATTGTAAATGCAACGAGCTATCATTTTATACTTTAGTGTATTGCTGCAAACACTGTGAGCAGTTTAAATTTTGGCTTAGGGACACTATTGCACCTGCAGCATGAAGACGGAATTGCATGTGCTATCACAAGAGTCTCGAACATATGCCAAAGTAAAAAATTCACTATCTTGTTGTTTCCACAAAATTAGAATTCCTAGTTCAGAAGAGGGCTTTTAGTTAACAGTTTAGAGATGATGCGTACAATACTCTGTACTTTTCTGCCTGCAGAAACAGATCGTGCCAGAAACAAAGCCAAACTCACAGAACATCAATGAAAATAACAAAAGCTAGGTATATCGATGCAACTATTTTTCCAGATACCGTATTATTTCCATTCACTGTACACAGACAAACGTTAGGAACTATGGCAGAAGTTGTGATGAGCATGCAAGGAGATGCCTTGCTAGGTTGTTTGGCTGTACATTTTCCAGAAGATTCCTTCAGCTAAGCCTTTAGATGAGCACTGAGGATCAGAATGGACAATTAGCCTGTGTTTCCAAACGGACACATGCAGAATATAACCTGCTGTGGGGCTGAATATATCCATGATTGAGGCAGGAACAGTTTATCTTATTTTGAGATTGCATTGTGCTTAAACCCAGGAGGTGCTATCACTGGGGTAATCCAAGAATAACAGCCCCCTTTGCAGATCACCATGATGACCTGCCTGTTTACCTGGAATGATTACTTACATTAGGTAAAGGACTGCAAGTACATCAACATATGACAAACACCACTAGAACTGCACAGGCCTACTCCACTAGCAGTCAGGCAGTGACAGCTGCTGCTGATAGCACAAATTTCCAACACGAGCAGAAACCTGAAAATTACCCTCTCAAGGCAGACTCTGCCAAGATACTTTGTCATGGCACACGTAAGTTGCCCTCAGCGAGAAGTCCATCAACAACGTATAAAGCTTCACAGCAGGAATTACCCAAAAAAAAAAAAAAAAGTACATCTGAAATTTGTGAACATTTCTCTTCTGTACAGAGAGTTCAAGAAACATGACAACAACTGTATGAGACCAACTATTAAAAGACCTGAAGAACAGTTATGCAAATACTAAGAAAGACAGTAGAAAAACTGCACCAAGAGGAAAATCTTATTCAATATTGGAAAGCTCAGAGCAGAGTTTTGCAACCCGGAAACAACAGATCCCAGTGAAGATCTCTTAAGGAAAAATCACATCCACTCAATCACATCCACTACATACTGTAGAGAAAGAGTCCTACATGTAAGGTATCATCCAAAAGAAAAAGAAGCTACAGCAACTCAATGAGATCACAGTCACACTGGGGATAAACAGTTGGCTGAGAGAAAAAAAAAATATGTTTAAAATAGAGAATAAAGTTAACGCACTAATTGGATATAAAACGGGCACAGATAAACACGAACCAGAAATTTATACAGAGTATTTTAACCATTAATGGTACGAGGGTTTGCAATAGCCTGAGAAGTAACATGAGAAAAAAAAAAGTCAACTCAGTTTAAGAACTAAACTCCTTTATAAACTATGCAATGAGAGAGTACCCTACAACAGCAAACACACAACATCGGCATCGGGGACAAAGAGGCCCTGTCAAGGCCTAGGGAACCTCAGGACTTGGAATCCTTTTGAACCCTCTGGAATTTCCATTGCTTTGACACAATTTTCCAGCTAACAATTTTATTGAGATAACAACCTGTAGGAGACCAAAAGTCAGTGTACCGAAGGTAAGGACAAAGACTTAGGGAGCATGAAAGAGTGTGCTTGCAGCTGAATGCAGGCCACTGCACTTGAGATATTGACTAAAATCACAACAGGGAAGATTTCCTAGGTAATGGTAGGTCTGTCAGGGCAACTGAATCAGTTATCGATGAATACATTTTGTATATTGAATAGAAATGGACAATTGAAAGCAAATATTTTTTTAAAGATTACCTGGGTTGGCCACATTATTCTGTCCTATGAAAACACCAGCTAGAGAATCTGTGGTCAAAGGATATTGGTATATTATGTAATGCAGGGAAATATCATCACAGCAATGCTGACCATATGGCTTGACAAAGCATAGCGGATAGCTGGTTGAAAAAAAAAAAGGTAAACTGAAATCTACAGATGGAAGCAGAAGACAGGACACAGGAAGAACAAGCACCTCTTCTGTCCAGAGAAATAACTGTGCTCTGCGGAAAGAAATAGGTCAGCTGGTTCAAGCAAGAAGGCTACTCAGAAAAAAAAAAAAAAGAAAAAAGGTACGGTAGATCTGCGAACTGAGAAGTCATCCCTGATTCTCAGAAACTGGAAAAATCCAGTCCAAAAGACATTTTGGGAGAAAAGCAAAGTTCAGAAATAAATTCCCTGCTAAAGAATTTAACAGACTGTCAAGAAAATGTTTCATTTAACTATAATTGCTGCTAGAGCTTTCCACACGTCCTTAAAGGAATGTTTCTGCCTTAAGTATTTCTCCCTGCCCTTTAGGTCAGAGCAGCAAAATATGCACAAAATCCTGCGCAAGTGGCTGGGCTCCACATTTTCTGCATTAGCCTAAAGATCCCGTTTTTAAACTACTCATTTTCTTTGCATAAAAACTATAAATAAATACAAGAGTATTTAAAATACATATTCACATACTGCACATATTTGTACAAACATGTGCTCCACTGCTTTTATAAAATTTAAGAATCATCCAAATCATGTTAGTTCCCATAATGTATCCCTTTCTCTAAAAATGGATTTTAAGTGAATGAAAGCAATATTTAAGACTGATGTTTAAAGCAAATTAACATGTACACCTTTCTAAATTAGTTGTAATGCCTCAGTATAATCTAAACTGGCAGCTCGCTCAAATTTATTAGAATAAATTGAATCAGTATCATTTCTTTAAGCTCATTGCAATTCTGCTTGTTTAGTAAAATCTGGCTGTATGTAAGAGTCTGCACTATAAGGGAGCTTGTTATACTATAATGAATGTTCTTTAGACATGAAACAATACAGGTAGATTGATACTAACTTAGTGAAAGAGACACATTATCTGTACAAAAGACATCCTTTTCTCATAGGTAACTAGTTTTGGTGATCAAAAAGCTTGTTTAGAAAAGCTCAGTTATAAAGACCCAGAATCATTTAATGACCCAGCTTTGGTTTTGGCACAACATCACCTGTTCGGTGTATTTCATCTTTGTTATTACAAGCACAGTCACTTTTATCTCAAAAGATAATTTTTAAGGCCTGATTACTGGTGTTGTCTTCTGACAGAATATTAAATACTAATCAATACTTCTAGTCTGTTTATATCTGTAGGTTTTAAATACTTGACCTTAAGATGCAAAATAAACCCACTCTATGTGAACAGCAGACCTGAGGCAGATCTTAGGTCTGCCACTGACTTGTATGACCCTTCCTTCACCTCTGTAGTTTTGAGTTCACCTACTTATAAAAAGGACATAATGGTATCTGCCTGCCACTGAAGGTACATAACTTCAGTAACAAAGTACTTTGGGATCAAATTAAGAGGTACTACATAAGTAATCTAAAATAAGCCCCCAAAACAAACCATCAAAAACATTTCAAGCTTTCTGCTTATCCCAAAGTTTGATATTAATTACAAACTTAAGTTATAGAGCCAATGCAAAATCTTTAGAACTGCTACTGTAACATTGTAAAAAATATATATATCACACATAGTAATACCTGGTTTAGACACCTTACGTTCATTTACCTAATGCTCAACAATTAACATTCATGCAGAATGTGTTGCAGTCTGCCCCTACTTATTTACTTATCAAGCTTGACAGACACTAAATTCCATCAGAAACAAGTTTGACATCAGCCACAGAAATTCCATGATTCTGTACATCATTCCATAGAGAAATCTGGGTTTTTTTACTACTTACTGAGCTCTCTTTTTTTAACTGAGCCAAGGTAAGTCATGCAAAGAGAAATATGTGTATTAAATAAGCATGAGTATCAGCCAGGTGTACCATTAAAGAGAGTTCAACAGCTAAAATATGAGTTAAAGCTTAAGGAAACTTTTGATGTGGAAAACCAATACAACAAGAAGTACCAATTCTGAGAATGCTGTATAACCTCCACAGCTGTGGCCTTAAGTACATTTTCTCTGCATAGAGCTCTTTCCCTGGAAGGGATGAATAAGAGGAAAAAGTGGTGCTGAATGATTATTCTGTTTGCAAGAAAGAAAATCTTGCTTCCAAATGAACAGCAGCTCAGAGATGCTAGAGCACCAAGAGGTGGACAGTAGGAATTTGTCTCTGTCAATTTAAGACCAAGACAGAAAAATATGACAACCACAAAAATGCTTTATGAGGGCACTTGAACAAACACTTTGGAAGTCCATGGAGAATAATAAGTGGTTTCAAGTTTTTGTAGACTTCAGCAAAGTCATTTCTAGGTCTTTAATCTTTTTAATGGACTGGCAATATACATTTTGAAAAAGTTTCAGTTTGCCATAGAAAGACAGAGACTTGGAGAATTTTTATAGCTGCTAAGCATCTACAAGTAGGAAAAAAAAAATCTTGTATCTTTTATTTGTAAGGCATTCTGCTGTGATTACAGTATTAGTTCTTTTCACCAGAGAACGACCTCTCTGCTGAGGTTCAACAGACGAGATGGAGTTCATAAAACCTGAAATATGAGTGTACACGGTGCCTAATAAAACATGCTAGGTCTTTTTCAATCGCAAGGATTGATATAAGGACATACAGAAGTAAAACAGCTTTTTAAAGTCTGTGTAAGTACAATAATCTGAAATACTTCCTTTTAAAATAGTGTTCCACAGACCAAAAACATAAGATCACGACACATGCGTAGCGTCAGAGTGTCCTTTTCGAGCTGATACAGAAAAACACCTACTGTAACTGGACCGGGGGCAATAAGGCTCTCGCTGGGTGAGAGGCGTGACAGCAAATCACACGTCAGCCAGACTGAAGGTGCAAGCTTCTCCGTGCCTCGGAGGGACCCGAAGAGAGCGACCAGGACAGCCCCCAACGCCGGGCCGGGGAGGCCGCAGGCAGGGCGGCGGGCGCGACCCCGCGGCTGCAGCGCAGGGAGGCGGCCTCGGCTCCCCGCAGCCCCGCTGGCTGACCCGGCGGCGGGAGAAGGCACGAGGCCTCCCCGGACGCCTGCAGTCGGGAGGGACGGCCACCCGCAGGCACCGCGTCCCCGGCTACTCACCGCGGCCAGCCCTCCGCGCCGCTTTGAGCCGGGTGCGAGCCGGGGCCCCCGCCCAGCCCAGCCCGGCCCGGCCCGGCCCGGCCCGGCCCAGCCCGGCCCAGCCACCGCCCCCAGCCGGGCGGGCCCACGTGCTCGGCGCGGCGCTTCGAGCCCCCGGCGGCAGCGGCCCCGCACTGCCTGGGACAAGCTGGTGCTAACCCGGGAGTCGCCTCGGTAGGGAACAGCCCCCCTCTTTTCTTTTTTTTTTTTTTTTAAATTTTATTTTCAAAACTAGCCTGGCAGACACGATGTTTGCGATGCCGGACAATTAGCAAAAGCAGCAGGGGGATGCTTGCCAATAAACACCCGAGACTTGAGGTTAAGCAGCTGTAAATCTGCATTAATCGTTTCAGGAATTCAGCTATTTACAAAAGCTTTTAAAGAGCAAACAAATAAGAGAAGGGAGGAGAGGCGAGATAGGAGAGGACCCGAGCTGTCCTTACCTTCACATTGTTTCCCTTCGCCTTTATAGCCTGGCTTGCAGATGCATTTGTAGGATTTTGGCGTGTTTTGGCAAATGGCATCAATGTGGCAGTCATCCGTAGCTTCTGCGCATTCGTCAACATCTGGAAGCACAGAACGAACCCCAAGGGGACAGATAAGAAAGGAGACCTAAGACAGGGAAAACCGGCAAGGATAGATACGCCCCTTGAAGAAGGTGTTTGCTGGCCTGCCTTCCGAGTGTCATCCTGGAAATGGGAACATCTAAGATCAAATCACTGAACAAACCAACGTGTTATTCTCCTTAAGGCATTTATAAGCACTGGTCCACCAAGCTAGAGGGGCTCGGTCCTACGTTTCTGCATTAGGAAATCATTAAGACATATTAGAAGTTAGCATCTGCTGTATAGGTCTGGTACTGGAGACCCACATCTTAGTAAAACCAGTGAGAGTTTAAATAACCTATAAGAGGAGGGGGAAAAAAGAGCCTATTTGCATGTTCTAGCAAAGAGATCCTCTTAATTTAGAAAGATAGACCCTAGTTTAAATAAACTATGCTGGCAGGGGAATGAGAAAAAGAAATATTTGAACAGCAAAACCGCATTAATCCTTTTTATTAAGAAGCAAAAAATAAATAAACGGAAGACCATATGAAACTCGGTAAGTTAGCGCAGAGAAAAGCAACCTGCATTATCTACATGGACTAAAAGTCATTTGGAAGGAAAAGGTCCCAGCTGCCTTCCCGGCCCCTCTTCGGGCGGATGCCTTACTGCTGAGCCGGACTCTGAAAGGGGGGACCCAGACCGCTTTTCTTGTTTTCAGGGTAGGAAGCAAACATTTCAGCGACGGGCATTCGTTTTCTCCCCCGGATTTAAAGAGGATGGGGGAGGGAGGAGGATGAGAGAGAGTCGAGATTCGGTAGTCGTGGGAATGTTAATGAAGTGATCATGGGGGGGGGGGGAAGCTCCGACCTATTCAGGGATGGGGTGTGCTGTTAACATGGGAACATTTAAAGCCCTGCCTAACCTGCCCTGCCCCCCCCCCCCCCCCCGCGCTCCCCACAGACGGTCCCCACCACCCCATCACCCGCAGCGCCCTACGCGAAGGGCTGCGGCGGGGGGGGGCCGGGGCCGCTGCGGGGGAGGCGATGCCGCCGCCTTCGGAGACCGGCCGGGCCGGGCCGCCCGCCACTGTGAGCATAGCCGCGGTGTCAATAACGCACCTCACACGGATTTCCTCACCATTTCGGGCGAGAGCCACATCTGGGGCTCCCGAGAGGAGAAAGGCAGCAGGCAGGCAGGGGAGCGCTCTGCCCAGCAGGGGCGGGTTAGCAGCCGGGTAACAACTAGCAGGGCTGCAGAGAGCACAGCCTCCCCTTCATCTTTAGGGGAGAGGGGGGGCAAACAGCGAGGGACATGTGCAGCTGGTTTCATGCCAATTAGATTAACACATCCTCAAAAAACGTGCACTAAAGTGAAAACAGTTTTATTGTTAGCTCGAAATCCTAACGCGAATTGGTTCAAAAGTGCTCACTCAACCATCTTCAGTGATAAAACACGGATCCTTCAAAGTCACCGAGGACAGGAGGGGGCTATTTAGAGAGGGGGGGATAATCAGATATTGTGGCATGACGCACGCAGCAGAGAACTTCTCCGAGAGGTGCAGCCCAGAACGGCCCCGCGGGGCACCTCAGGGCTCCCAGCAAGAGAATTGCCTGCACTCGGTATTGTTACTATTTTATTTTTTTTTTTTTAAGAGGGGAACAGTTTCCCCTTCCCAAACGCAGAGCGTTGTATTTTCTGGAGAAACGCAGGGCTCCTGTAATCTGTTTCCTTCTTTCTTGTCCATTCGTTTATTTTAACCGCTGAGCCGGTTCAGATCTAGCTATGATTTACGTGAATTAGCTTAGGGGGTCCGAGGGTGTTGCCCAGATCAGACACAGATCCAGTCAAGCACAAAAAGAAAAGAAGTTTTTCTAAAAAAATACTTTGGTTCATACTTTTGACTCATTAAACCGGCACCCATCTCCAATCAAGATCAGCAAGTGACAGCTGGACTCTTTATAATGCCGTCAGAAATTCAAACTGCATTGAGCCAAGGGGGACATTTCACAGCAACCAGAGGATGCCTGGGAGTCAGGCGTGAATGCCAATGAGTCAAATGAAAGGGCAAAACCAAATATGAGCCCCTGCTCTGCTCCACATCTCACATGGCATTTCTTGGACTTTAAGAACTTCTACGCTGACTTCGTTCATTTTGTTGCATTTAAAATCTTGCATCAGAGGAAAAGCGATTTTCCCCCTCCCGTTCCCACCCCCCCCCGCCCTTCACCTTAAAGGATTTCTTCTAGCACAACTTCAGCGACTGCATACACATCTTTAAGAAATTACTTTGGGCTTACAACATTCCTAGGCAGACGGGGGTTTTGGGGTGGTTTGGTTTGGGGTTGTTGGGGATTTTTTTAGACACCGGAGCAAAGACTTAGTATCATCAGTGCTATTAAAGAGATAGGAGCGCGGCTGTTAAGAAACAGCAGGTCTTTGGGTTAATGCGCGGACAGGGAAAACCTGTGACGATAGAACAGCCAACGCTTCCCCTGCGGAGTCTCTAGGGTTCAGCACAGATTCATCTCGTAGGCACTTAAGGAAAGTAACTTTTTCTTCCCAGTCTCTCCCTCCAGACGTCCCTTGGCTCCGGCAGTGTCAAACACGTAAGAAAACGCCTCCCCACCACAACTTCCAACACCCCCGGCACTACTAGCAGCAAGAAGTGACCTCCCCCTCAGCACCTTACACCAGGGAGAGGAGAGCGGACAAACACCGTCCCCCCCCGGGGCCGCGGCTCCGCGCCGCCCGAGCCTGGGGAAGGCGGCACGGCGGCGGAGCCCCCTCTTACCTGCGCCCCCGCTGCCTCCCGCCAACCTGCCGGCCCAGGCGAGAGCGAAAAGCAAACAGCAGCGCCGCGAAAAGCAAACAGTGCCCATGATAATGATGCGATCCCCGGCCCCCGGTGCCTGTCTGCGATAAGGGACGCGCTCAGGGCCGGCCGCGCGGAGCCGCCGGCGCTGACGCCCTGACAGCGCCCCGCTGATTCGCCGGGACTCCCGCGGCGGGGGCGGTGCCGGCCGCCGGGGCGGGCCGGGGCGGGCTGGGCCGCCCCCGCCACCCCCGGGACTGCCCCCGCGCCCCACCGCCGCCGGGGGTGGGGGGGGTGGTCGGCGAGGCGGTGAACTCTTCCCCGCCTCGAGAGATGTCTGTTAGCCACGCGTGTGGTGCTTATCGGCGTGATGCCCGCGCCCCTGCTAGCTACCGCTCACATCTCCCAACAGGTAGGAAGCCCGCAGAGACCCGCTGGGGCCGTTACCGGGCTTCATCCTGGGGCTTCCCCAGCTGCTCGAGCCCTGAGCTTTGTTCCCCTCAGGGGCCGGGGCGGACCGTTAGTACTCCACCCCACCCCCGCGAGAGCGCCCCCTCCCGCGGCTGGGAGCGGCTCGAGGCGGGGTGGGTGGTGCACAGCCCCCTGCCCATCGCAGGGAGCCGTGAGGAAATGCCCCCCCCCGCCCCGAGCTGCGGGCTTTGAAGGCAGACAGTCCGGCGAACCCGGCCGCCCATCTCCTTGACAACCGCTGAGAGGGATTTTTCCCCCTTCCTGGGCTCAGGCTAAAAGAAAACTTTTTTTTTTTTTTTTTGTGTCCCCCCTGCCTTCCTCTCAGCCTCGCCTCACTCCTAGCGCTGCCGTTCCCACTTGTCTCGGGTCATTACCAGTCGCTGGATTTCTCTCTTGCCCCTCTCTAGCCGGCCACCCTGGCCAGCCTTCCCCTAGTCCCGCTGCACTTGAGGCAACCCGGCCCGGGTGATACGCTCCCCAAAATCACCAGGGAAGCTGTAACTGCCCCTGCTACAGACATGTGTTTATGAGTGTCATTGTCACCACCACCCTCACGGAGAAAATCCTTTGGTCTTAAACGCAAACATGAGAAGTTTGCCCCCTCAGAGGCAAATTTCATGACTCTGAAGTCTTCCAGACTGATTACTTTTAAAGGACTGAAATATCTTGCAGATATCCCACGTTATGATTTTGCACCCCATCACTTCACACGTTGTTTCTTTCACAGACACCCACCGTCCCCTTGTCCCCCCACCACTGCAATGCTTTGCTACTTTAGGTTCTAAGCCCTCCTAATTTCCCAGCGAGGCTGTCTGTCGTGTGCGACATCCACTTATCATTCGGATAATAAATACACCCCGCCATAGCCTCTGATGCCTCTTTTTGTCAAGTTCCTCCCACATGTTTCAGTATAATACGCTTGCCCAGAGAGTAGCGCTATTAAATATCTTTAAGCCTGAAGAGATGGGAAGGAAATGTAAGAAAAGTTGCTCAGCCCAGCTGTTTGGTTAGTAAAAGTACACACCGCTATCTTTTTCCTTCATAAAACTAGTGCGCAGTGCAAAAGCTGTTTGCTTTCTGAATGTTTACACCTCTGCTTTGGGCATTCCCTTCTTTAATCCTTTACGGGTGGGGCAGGGGTATTATTATTTTAATCCCAGTCCCTTATTTTTGTGTGAATACACTGAGGTGCAGTTGTGAATTCCATGCTCGAGTCTTCCCATGGATACACTGTTTCTTCCATGTAGGTCCCCAGAGGGATTACCTGGTACCTTAGAGCTCCACCTAGTGAGTTTTATGGCATGTTGTAGCAGAGCGACCATCTCAATAATTATATCCACTGGTAGGGTGATCTTTTACCTTGTTAACACCACACTTCGATCTTTCTGGAAAAGCTCTTATTTTCAAAAACTTTGTAAGTATGAGTTTTGTCCTAGGTGAAAAATAAAGCTAAATCTTCTTACTAATTTTTTAAAAATATTTCATAATTGGCCTTGTCATTCCATTTCATGAAATCTTGCTACAATTTAGCATGGGATAAATCATGCAAAAGATTTATTTTCCAGGAAGGAATTCACTAGAAATGTCTAAAAATGAACTACCGTAACTTTTTAAAAGTCACAGTGTAATAAAAAGGCTTGCTAAAGCCACAAAATACTCCAATTGCCTCGGTGACTTGCTCTCTAGCATGTATTATTATAAGTGTCACGTAAACTGCATCTGTGAAGTTACTCTTACAGAAATCACTACACTTGTGCCTTTTTATCTTCCCTGTTTCTACACATTCATAATTGCACAGTACTAACACTACCTCTATGGCACTCAGGAAAGGGAGTCACCTTGATCCAAATATTACACTATGTCCTTGTATGCTCCAAGAGTGGCATGCTAAAGCTAAAGAACCTTCATGTCAGGTGTTCCTCTCCAAGCAACCTTGCTTTTTTTTTTTCTTTAGAACCAAGTTCCTGACTAACAGAACATATGAGGAAATACAACAGTACAGCGTTCATCAAAAGAGGGCCTGAACCTTAAGTCAGGATCATCACATACAATAAGGATTATGATCTACAGTGCCAGTCTGAATATTTTCAGAAGGATCTTCTCAGCAGTTTTCCTTGCTAAGGGCCACATCTTAGAAAAAGGATCCTTGTGGACTTTCACCTTTTCCACTTGTAATCATCTAACATCATCCCTATGTCAATTGCACAGATGCTTCCATGAAAAATTTAATACTAGTAGTAATGATCAAGCAGCTCCTTCCAATGCAGAAACTAAGAGCCAGATTCATGACCATAAATCTGCTCTGTATAACTGGGGTAAGAGCTCCCTGAATTGAAGGTGGAGGGGGCCTCACCTGGAACCACTGTCTTTGTTTAAGCTCTCTACCAATGTGCTTCACCTCTGCCTGAAAACCTTTGGGCAGTCTGCAGCAACAGCTTGCATTTTAATGGATCACATTGGCTTCTAATGTTCTTCCATACCAATGTCTTTAAAGCTTTTGGTGAATATTCCAATAAAATAATCATCATCATAATAGATATGTTTTATTAGGACCCATCTCTTTACAGAGAAGAAGGTACATGAACACCTGCATACTGGGAAGGCCAAGGGCATAAATAGAAGCGTGGCTGCAGAACACTTGTCTCACCTTTGGAACACCTTCTACCACAGATCTATACCATTCCAAAAATACTCTAAGAAGACAGAACAGCCTCTGCAGAATTATTTGGTTTCCCAGTTTGCTGTTTACAAACATCCGTATGTTGGGGCCATCGCTGCCACAGGAGGCAACACAAGCTATAGACAGGGCAAGGAATCACAGCAGCCACTGTGCAAACTTGAGTAAATTGCTGTACCTTTCTGTTTCTCTCTCTGTCCATCTTGCCCATTTACAGGGCAAGCCCACTGTAGCAGAGCCTGCCTATCACTGTATTAATACAGCACCTTACAACACAACATACAAAACTTATTTTGTCTGTCTCCCCAGTTAGGGCTTTCAGGAGGCCAGTGAGACATATAAACCCTGACAGGAGAATCCTTTCATCTAACTTCAGTTCTCCTCTTTCCCTGAAGTGTAGTATGAAGGACTGAGTGAAACCCGGCTCCCTCGGATAGGGGACAAGGAGGCCATGTGCCAGAATTTGTGCAGGCAGCATATCTACTTTGAACCCCGGACCATGTATCTCCAGACTCCATTTAAATCTTTTCTATTAGGAAGAAAGGAACAATGTAAAACCAGCTCTTCAAAGCAATATAGACTATTTTGCATTTCTACATGTACTTAGGGGAAGCTTTTGAAACTAGAGGCAACGGACATGCATAGCACCACATGTTCAATGCTATGTTACTTCTTTCCACGAAAATACAGTATCTAAATTTCCCAGAAGTTAAGTAGCAGCATACAGCTGAAGTATTTCAATGATTTGTCCTTGTACTTGGGAAAAAAGAGAAAAAAAAGTCCACCACAATCCATAATGAAAGTTTTGTACAAGAAAATTTGGTGTCTGAGAAAATGAGGCTATTTTTCCTTAGAGAGGATGGGGAATTACATAGTAGTTGCTGTAACCATTGAAAGGGGATATTTATTCCATAGCTTTGGTGAGATTACAACCCATTTTATCTCACTCTCTCATCAGTGAGACAATGGTTGAAGCCTTGTGGAAGTAGTGGTAAATGTGGATATTCTGGTCAAAAAAAATGTGTAAGTCAGTGCCAAACTTTGAAGAGATACATCAACTCATGCTTGACAACAGCTACTCTCCTATTTCTACTGTGATGTTACCTTCCTCTAAAACATGTCACCTGCTTCACCCAACTGACCCTCCCCTTTCAGTGCCAGGGTGCCAAAAGAGATTTAAACTCATGCAAAAACATTTCCTTAAACCTGTAAATCTTTTAACATGGTGGATCATGATATGCCTATTGACTGTTGCGTATCTACAAATTCATAAGCTGCTTTCCCCTTAACTGTCTTGTTTTCCATTCAGAAAACTGCTTTAGCAGCTAGAGAGGGAGGAAAAATGTTACTAGAAGAGTAATGGAGATTTTTTTTTTTCCTTCTTGCTTGGAATGTAACCACAGAGAGGGAAAAATTATTATATTAATGAAGAGCTGGAACATATCACCACAAATATGGTGAGTAGATCTCCCATTACTGGTATTCACTCCATCCTAGTAAAAAGCAGGTTGATGAAGGTTACATCTCAACCAGAGGAATGAGGACTTGATGCATAAAGAGCTGGGTAAAACTTTTATGACCTGCATTATGCAGGAGACTGGATACAGCAGTCTCCTTTAAAATGAATAAGGGACACCTACAAAAGCTGCAAGAGGAATTGCACAGAACAAGGTCATAGGTACTACCTGTACATACCACCACAGCAGGTGGAAGAGGAGGACAAGAGCCTGTGGAAACATGCAGCTGAAAA